>NC_083585.1:34270521-34905521 GCF_027579695.1 Neoarius graeffei | reverse complement strand
TCCCAAATGCTATCTAATAAGCCCCACATAATATAGCTAGCATATTCATTAGATGTAGTTAGATAGCTACACCTGAATGGACAGGACGTGCCAGGGCGGGAGAGCCGAGCCAAGGGTAATGGGGCTTCAGTTGCCTGGATGGTGTACAAATAGCACGGGACTTAAATGGCACAGGATGAACGATTGGGCTAGGTGTAGGCCATTTGTATGTCTGAACCTTATCATACTGTGTTAAAGGTGGTAAAAGGATGATCCCTCGGCCTTTCAATATTGACAGTCCAACAAAATGGCAAGTTCAGATCCAGTGCAATCTAAATGGAAAACAGAGTGAAGCAAATGTTGCCTTTGCCAAAAAGAGAAGCATGAAGATCTCAAATTGCCACCAACACATTATCCACGTGAACAAGATGGCTACACCATGATAGCAACCAATGTTCCTCTTTATCACGCCATTAATGCATTACCAATTGTTATGGATCCAGCGAGATTGGATGAGGGTGGTGGTATAGAAGACACACTGAGAAGGAACAAAGCACACCACCACCAGAGTTGCCGCTATTTGTTTAACACAAAGGTGGAGCGGGCCAAGAAGAAAAGATCTGATGCTCAGGGTTCCTCATAGTCAAAAACCAATAACTCAATACTTTACTCCTCAAAGTCAGCCAAGTGAATGGAATTCTATGGTAAAATATACAATTTTGTACCAAAATGGAGGCCATTTTGGAATTTTGATTGGCCCGTGGGAATTTTTTTAATATATGGCCCCTGAAGGATATCTGTACAAATTTTGGTGCTTGTATCACCATTTGAAATATTTTCTCACTTATCTGCTCCACTAGTATAAATGAACATACTTTTCAGAAGTTGGACATTTCTGTATTGTAAATCTTTTTTTGCTTGATCTTAGGAAATATTCAAATAATTTGAGATACTGCATTTCTGATTTTCATGAGCTATAAGCCATAAAAAATTAAACCACAAATGGGCTTGAAATATTTCACATGTAATGAATATAGGATATATGAAAGTTTATCTTTTTGAATTAAATTATGAAAAATGAACTTTTTCATGATTCTAATTTTTTTTTAGATGCACACGTGTGTGTGTGTGTGTGTGTGTGTGTGTGTGTGTGTGTGTGTGTGTGTGTGTGTGTGTACACATACAAATCAGAAAAAGTTGGGACGTTATGTTGAAATTAAAACTGAAAACAATGATTTGTAAATAATCTTTGACCTGTACTGCACTCAAAACAATACCAACAGCATATTATTTGATGTTTTACCTCATGGATTTTTGTTTTTTCAAAAATAAACACTTATTTCAATTTTGATTCTTGCAATACATTTTTAAAAAAAAGTTGGGACTGTAAAACATTTACTACTTTATAATGCTGCCATTCCTTCTCACAACACTTAAAAGATATTTTGGGACTGAAGACAAAGTGATGAAGCATTTCAGGTGTTATTTTGTGCAATTCTTCCTACAAACATGTCTTAAGGTGTGCAACAGAGTATGGGATCATTCTTGTTTTAAAATAGTTTTCCTTTCAAAATTCGGCACACATTCTCTATTAGGAACAGAGGGGACAGGCACCCTCTTTTTCCACAACCTTGTGTTGTAGAGTGTGCAGAATGTGGTTTTGCATTGTCTTGTTGAAATATCCCTGGAAAAGATGACTGGGTCTGAGCATCTCCAAAATGGCACCAAAGTTTCAATGTACTTTTCTGCATTAATACTGCCATGACTGAAGTGTAAGTTAACTTTGCCAAGGGCACTGACAAATCCATATGATGAAGACCCTAGCTTTTGGACTTGTTGCTGGTAACAGTCTGGATGGTCCTTTTCATCTTTTGTTTGTAGCACATCATTTAATGATCTTATGCACATTAGTGATCCCCTTAATATCTTTCTTTGAGGAACACTATTTTTAAACATTTCAATAATTTTCTCATGCATTTTTTTGACAGACTGGAGAGCCACTGCCCATATTTTGTCCTCAAAGACTAGGCCTTTCCTGGATACTGATTTTGTACCATACCATATCATGATTACATTCATCTGTTGACTTTCAGCTGTTTCAAATCATTTATTTATTTATTCATTCATTTTTTTTTTACTACATTACTAGCCCTAAATTGCCCCGTTCCAACTTTTTGTGGAATGTGTTGCAGGCTTGAAACTCAGGAATAGATATATATTAACAAACAAAATTAAGTTGAGCAGACAAAACATGAAAAATATGTTTGGTTCATACTGTCTGCAAGTAAATTTAAAAATCACTGCTTTCTTTTGTTTGTTTTTTTATTTGCATTTTCCAGAACATCCCACCTTTTTCTGATTTGGGGTTTTATAAACCTCTATTATTGTATTGTTCATTATACGTGTATTGTATACATACTCTGATTCCTCCATTGCCACTGGACATTTATACTGAGCAGTGTTGAAGAGACAAATATCAGCATATTGACGCACTAGAATTGGTTTAAAAAAAAACAGATTACATATTTTTTTAATCAAATGAATAGTCTGTATACAATTCTAAGGTGTATTGATAAAAACCTGAGATCTTCATTTTCTTCACAGTCTTGTTTGTGTTGTTTGTGACATGAACATTTACACTAATTGGTTCACCATGATAGTAGATCTGAAGAAACAGAAGCAAAAATAAGATGGTTAAACACTAAAAGTTTAATTAAATTTTAAAGTAATATCTGTTCATTTAACATTTAAGATCAAGTTATTTAATTTCAATATACTGAAACAAAGCTATTATAAACTGGCTCTCAATTATGTAAGCTACTCTGTAATTGGAACTGAAGCTAAAATGCAAATTTAACTTGGGTTCTATCTTTGTGCAACCCCATTTCCAAAAAAGTTGGGACACTGTGTAAAATGTATATGAAAACAGAATGTGATGATTCAGAAATCATGAAAACCCTATAGTTTATTGAAAATAGTACAAAGACAACATGTCAAATGAAACTGAGAAAAAAAATTTTTAATATACGCTCATTTTCATGCCAACACCACATTTTAAAAAAGTTAAGACGGGGCAACAAAAGATTGCACAACTTTTCCAATTTTATATATATATATATATATATATATATATATATATATATATATATATAAAAGGAATACCTCACAACTAATTAGGTAAATTGGCAAAAGGTCAGTAATATGATGTGGTATAAAAATAGCATCCCAGAGAAAGACTGTGGGGGCAAATAGTGCAACAATTTAAGAATAATGTTCCTCAACGTAAAATTGCAAAGAATTGGAGATCACATCATCTGTGGTGCATAACATCATTCAAAGATTCAGACAAATCAAAGAAATCTCGGAAATACAAGGGACAAGGCTGTAAACCAATATTAGATGCTTGTGATCTTCGGGCCGTCAGGTGGCACTGCATTAAAAACAGATATGATTCTGTAGTGGAAATTGCTACATGGGCTTAGGAACACTTTCCAAAAACCACTGTCTGTAAACACAGTTTGTCACTGCATCCACAAATGCAAGTTAAAATTCTACAATGCAAAGAAGAAGCCATGCATAAAACAATATCCAGAAATATCGCCGCCTTCTCGGAGCCCAAGCTCATTCACAATGAACTGAGGCAAACTGTAGAACTGTCCTGTGGTCTGGTGAATTGAAAATGTAAATTCTTTTTGGAAATTATGGATGCTGCACCCTCTGGGCTAAAAAGGTGAGGGACCATCTGGCTTATCATCACACACAGTTCAAAAGCCAGCATCTGCGATGGTATGGCGGTGCATTAATGCACATTGCATGGGTAGATTGCACATCTAGGAAGGCACCATTATTGCTGAATTACTAACTCCATTTCCAGAAAAGTTGGAATATTTTCCAAAATCCAATAAAAACAAAAATATGTGATTTGTTAATTCACGTGAACCTTTATTTAACTGACAAAAGTACAAAGAAAAACTTTTCAATAGTTTTACTGACCAACTTAATAGTATTTTGTAAATATAAACAAAGTTAGAATTTGATGCCTGCAACACACTCAAAAAAATAAGTTGGGATAGAGGTAAAACAAGACTGAAAAGTTTATAGGTTATTCAAGTAACACCATTTTGGAAGATTCCACAAAAAGCTGATTAATTGGTAACATGATTGGATATAAAAGGAGCATGCACCAAAGGCTCAGACTTTGCAAGCAAGGATGGGTCATGGCTCACTCCTTTGTGCCAAAATTCATGAGAGAATTGTTAGTCAATTCAAAAAGAACATCTCAACAAAAGATTTTAGGTCTTTCAAAATCTACAGTACGTAATATTGTGAAAAGATTCAGGGAAATCTGAGATCTCTGTGCGTAAACGGCAAGGTCGGAAACCACTGCTGAATGTGCATAACCTTCGAGCCCTTAGGCGGCACTGCCTGAGAAACCATCAATACTAATGTGATGAATATGTAAGCCACATGGGTTCAGGAGTAGCTTGAAATTTTTTATTTATTTATTTTTTTAATTAGCTTTGCCATAGTGAGATACATGTACATACATTATGGCTGGGAAACCACTACAGCTACCATGGAAAACCACTGTCACTTAACACACTCCACCGCTACATCCAGAAATGCAACCTGAAACTGTATTACACAGAAGAAAGCCATTCATCAATTCTATGCAGAAATGCCACTGATTTTTCTGGGCCCGAACTCTTCTCAGATGGACTGAAAGACAGTGAAAATGTGTGCTGTGGTCAGATGAGTCCAGATTTCAGCCTGTTTTCAGGAAAACTGGACATTGAGTTCTCAGTGCCAAAGGTAAACATGACCATCCAGTTTGCTATCAGAAAAAGGTGCAAAAGCCAGCGTCTGTGATTGTATGGGAGTGCATCATTGCCCAAGGCGCAGGTGAGTTGCATGTGCATATAGGTACCACTGGTATATTGGGGCATATATTGGGATTTTAGAGACATATTAGATCAAGGCAACGTCTCTTCCTGGGAAGTCCATGCTTATTTCAGCAGGACAATGCCAGACCTCATTCTGCATGGACTACAACAGCATGGCTTCATAGATGCAGTGTGTGCACGCTTGTCTGGCCTGCTGCCAGTCCAGATCTGTCTCCTATTGAGAATATATGGCACATCATGAAGAGGAGAATCAGACAATGGCGACCACGGACTTTTGAGCTCCAATTGCAAAACTGCAGCAATTAGTATCCTCAGTTCCCATATGATTAAAAAGTATTATTAAAAGGAAAGGTGATGTAATACAATGGTAATAATGTCTTTGTCCCAACTTTGTGTGTGTTAAAGGCATCAAATTCTAACTTTGTTTATATTTAAAAAATACAATTGAGTTGGTCAGTAAGACTATTGAAAATCTTTTCTTTGTACTTTTGTCAGTTAAATAAAGGTTCATGTGAATTAACAATTCACAGATTTCTGTTTTTATTGCATTTTGGAAAATATCCCAACTTTTCCGGAAATGGGGTTAATATTTAAACAGGTTTTGGGGCAACATATGCTGCCATCCAGACATCATCTTTTTCAGGGAAGGTCATGCTTATTTCATCAAGAAATTGCTAAACGGCATTCTGCATGTATTACAAGTGTATGGCTCCGTAGTACTGTCCCTTTTCTTGAAACGTTGCTGGCATCAAATTCAAAATGAGCATATATTTTTCAAACAATAAAAAATTTCACAGTCTCACCACTGGTAATACAGTCTCTGTCCCCATTTTTTTTCTTTTTTTGTGTTGCAGGAATCAAATCCTAACTTTGTTTATATTTACAAAAAAACAATTAAGTTCGTCACTAAAATTATTGAAAATCTTTTCTTTGTACTTTTGTCAGTTAAATAAAGGTTCAGATGAATTAATAAAATCACAGATTTTGGTTTTAATGCATTTTGGAAAATATCCCAACTTTGCTGGAAATGAGGTTGGTACTACTTTCACAAAAATATACATTACCAGTCAAAAGTCTGGACACACATTCTAATTCAATGTTTTTTATTTATTTTTATTAATTAAAAGACACTTCATGTCTTCTAGTAATGATGGACTATCATTTCTCTTTACTTAGTTCTTGACATAATATGGATTACTATATATTTTTTTAAATTGAACTTTTATCTCATTTTATTCTTTTATTTCTACTATTGTTTAATTCTTATTAATTTTCTTCCGCATTTATTTTATGTAATTTTATTTTCTATTGTTTACTGTTTTGCTTTTACTTCTGTAAAGCACATTGAACTGCCACTGTGTATGAAATGTGCTATATAAATAAACTTGCCTTGCCTTACTATAGTTGTTGAATAGGGCTATTTACTGTTGTTTTTTTTATTGACTGTTTGATGGTCTCAAATGCATTAAGAAGGCAATAAATTCCACCAATTAACTTTTGTCGAGGCACACCTGTTAATTAAAACGAATTCCAGATGATTACCTCATGAAGCTGGTTAAAATAATGCCAATAGTGTGCAGAGCTGTCATCAAGGTAAATGGTAGCTATTTCGAAGAATCTAAAATATGAAACAAATATATATTGATTTCTGAACACTTTTTTTTGTTTACCAATTCCATCTGTATGTTCCATGCATCATTTCATAATTTAGATGTCTTGTTGTTCTACAATGTAGAAAATAGTCAAAATACAGAAAAACCTATGAATGAGTAGGTGTGTCCAAACTTTTGACTGGTACTGTAGGGTTTCCATGATTTGTGAATCATCACATTCTGTTTTTATTTATATTTTACACAGCGCCCCAACTTTTTTGAAAATGGGGCTGTACCTGTAGTATTTTGTAGCACACTACTTCAACCAGTAGATGGAGTTTATATACTATTTAACTCAAATCCACTTCCTGGCACACTGCTTTTTTTTTTTTTGGTCCAAGAGTCCTGTAAGAGAATAGTTCCTTCTAGATTTCTGATTTCCCTGGTGTAACCACCTTATCACCTTGTGTAACATAACAAGGACATAAAAATTTGTCATGGACGTGGTGTATCACAAGAGAGAAAACATTAAAATTCTTCAGTACCGAGGAGATTTAGTAGTAGGTTGGAAACTACTGCCATAAGAGTTTCTTTTCTGCACATCTCTGCTTACTTTGGAACAATGTTTCTTATTTGTCCAGGGAGAACAACATGCTGGTTTATGGCATTTTTTATTTTAAACTGCTTAGATGTAAAAACACTGCAAAATTAAAACTGCATTCATTTGAAAAGCAAGAGTAAACCTTATGTGTCTCAGATTCAGCTACAGCTTTAAGAATACTGTTTGACTTGCTGCTTAAGGAAATTGCTGACCTCTTTGTCCAGCGAGGCCTCGAGGTGTAAGGGTTTATCTGACATGAGAAACTGTCTTGTTGTCTCTGCCATAGGTTGTGGACCTGGCTTCTCTGGAGCATACTGTACTTTTCTGATGATTAGGCGTACTGAGTTCCTATGCCAAGAAAGAGTATTTAGTATATAATCCTGTTTACAGAAGCAAAACAATGGCAATAAATTTCTAGTTACATAACACCATGGTTTCAGTATAAGGAACTGAATATAACAAATATTTTCTTTGTGGCTTGGCTTAAAACATGGTGAGATTGAATGCACCATAGCACATGACAGTGTGGTTGTACGAGAATAATAAAATCCATGATGATATGATGAGGCCTGATGAAAAGTGGAATATCACCCCGAAGGGGATTATTTCCATGCAAGTGCATGGTGTGGAGCGTGTTATTTCACTTGTACCATAGTGATTTGCCAGTGATTACAATGGTGAATTTATTAATGACTGACACTTTGTGCATTTTAACACAGTTTTAGTTCGATTTAATGCTATGGAACAAAACTTGTTAGTTCCTGTTATCACTTATGTATGTAAGTTTATTATAAACAATAAACATGGTCAGTCCCTCACACGCATATCTCTCTCTCTCTCTCTCTCTCTCTCTCTCTCTCTCTCTCATCATTTTACCCAGAAACTGGAAAACATGGCTTTTCATGGCTAAATTAGATTTTTTTTTTCCATTTCAAATTTAAGGATTATTATTATTATCATCATCATCATCATCATCATCCTCCTCCACTGAACAAATCATGCAGAGCAAGTTATAAGTCATATGGACATGAAACTTGGTCAACAGGTGGCACTCCATGCCCCTACCGAGGCAAGCGAGATGGCTGCAATTGGACTAATGGTGGCACTATAGCACAAGCATTTATATTTTGGATCATATAATAAGAAACATGTCAACACTCAAAAATTCTCTTTTTATTCCTTGGCTTAAGTCAATTTGATCTAATTTCTGCCAGGATTTTTTCCCCCCCAAATTTGCATAATATGCAAAACTTACTTTTTTTAACTAGTCTTAGAATTTTTGGCATTAACTTCACAAATTTGGTGTCAAACTACTTACCCAAGCATAAACCTCAATAATTATTAAAAACCAGTTTACATTTATAAACAACATGGCTGCCAGTTGTCAATCAATTGTCAATCAGTTCTAACGAGGCAAAGCCTAATTTACTCAAATAGCTGTAACTCATGATTGCTTGTGTGGATTCACATAGAACTTTAAATGACTATACAAGACAAGATTCTGAGGCCATATGCAAAGTATGGGGTGTGGTTATACAAAAGGGGTGGAGCTAAGCTCAGATAACTCTTTCTTGGGAACCATAAGTTTAACTGAGCTGAAATTTGGTATGTTGTATCTACACTCACTGACACTTTATTAGGAACACAATAGTAATACTGGGTAGGGCCTCCCTTTGCTCTCAAAACAGCCTCAATTCTTCATGGCATTAATTGCGCAAGATGTTGGAAGCATTCCTTTGCGATTCTGATCCATGTTGCCATGTCCATACATGTTGAAGCTCCCATTCCACCACATCCCAAAGGTGTTCTATTTGATTCATATCCAGTGACTGGGAAGCCCACTGAAGAACAATCATCATATTCATAAAACCAGTTTGAGACGACTTTTGTTTTGTGACATGGTGCGTTATCTTGCAGGAAGCCAGCCATGAGAAGACTGGTAAATGAAAGGATATGTTTTTCCTGTCTTCAGCTGTCCAGTTTTTTTGATGAGCTTGTGCCCACTGCAACTTCAGTTTTCTGTTCTTGGCTGACAGAAGTGGAATCCTATGTGGTGATCTGCTGTTATAGCCCATCACTTCAAGGTTGAACACGTTGTGCATTCCGAGATGCTTTTCTGTTCACCACAATTATATAGAATGGTTATCTGAGTTACTGTAGCCTTTCTATCAGTTCAAATCAGTCTTGCCATAGTGTGGGCACTGTGTATCTGTTGACCACTCTCATTAACAAAGTGTTCCTGACAACAGAACTGCCACTCAGTTGATGTTTTTTCTCTATTGCACCATTCTGAGTAAACTCTCAAGACTGTTGTACGTGAAAATAGCAGGAGATTAGCAGTTATAGAAACACACAACAACCCATCAGGCACCAGCAATCATGCCACAGTCAAAATCACCAAGATCACTTTTTCCTTATTTTGATATTAACATTAACCAAAGCTGCTGGGACACATCGGCATGATTTTATGCATTGTACTGCTGACACATGACTGGCTGATTAGATAACTGCAAGGTGTAGCACTTTCTCTAGTAGGGTGGAACACTGAAGCATTGGGACAGGCAGGATACTTTTTCATTGCTTTTTTTCCAGCATTTCAGATCACTACACTCACACACATACACAGACTCCGTTCTGCACAAAGCTCTCTGCTTTCTCCCTCCTTATTAGCTTTCAGCTGTTACTGGAAGACACACATGCACAACATTAATCAGATACAGGTGTGATCATTTTGCCACTCACCTTCCTTGGCCTTGCCCTCCATTGACAAATTGTCACTTGACTGCACCCCTGCTGCCACATACCCCCACTGCCTGACTCAGGCCGGGGGAACTGTCCGGCCTGTAGCCAACTTCCCCCGCCGACAGGAAAGATAGTCTGCCACCACCATCTGTACCCTGGCCTGTGGACCATCCTAAACTTAAAGGGCTGCAGAGCTAGATACTAATGGGTGATCTGTGCATTGGCATCCTTCATGTGGTGAAGCCACTGGAGCGGCGCATACAGTGGTGCTTGAAAGTTTGTGAACCCTTTAGAATTTTCGATATTTCTGCATAAATATGACCTAAAACAACATCAGATTTTCACACAAGTCCTAAAAGTAGATAAAGAGAACCCAGTTAAACAAATGAGACAAAAATATCATACTTGGTCATTTATTTATTGAGGAAAATGATCCAATATTACATATCTGTGAGTGGCAAAAGTATGTGAACCTCTAGGATTAGCAGTTAATTTGAAGGTGAAATTAGAGTCCGGTGTTTTCAATCAATGGGATGACAATCAGGTGTGAGTGGGCACCCTGTTTTATTTAAAGAACAGGGATCTATCAAAGTCTGATCTTCACAACACATGTTTGTGGAAGTGTATCATGGCAGGAACAAAGGAGATTTCTGAGGACCTCAGAAAAAGCATTGTTGATGCTCATCAGGCTGGAAAAGGTTACAAAACCATCTCTAAAAAGTTTTGACTCCACCAATCCACAGTCAGACAAATTGTGTACAAATGGAGGAAATTCAAGACTATTGTTACCCTCCCCAGGAGTGGTCAACCAACAAAGATCACTCCAAGAGCAAGGCGTGTAATAGTCAGCGAGGTCACAAAGGACCCCAGGGTAACTTCTAAGCAACTGAAGTCTCTTCTCACATTGGCTAATGTTAATGTTCATGAGTCCACCATCAGGAGAACACTGAACAACAATGGTGTGCATGGCAGGGTTGCAAGGAGAAAGCCACTGCTCTCCAAAAAGAACATTGCTGCTCATCTGCAGTTTGCTAAACATCATGTGGACAAGCCAGAAGGCTATTGGAAAAATGTTTTGTGGACGGATGAGACCAAAATAGAACTTTTTGGTTTAAATGAGAAGTGTTATGTTTGGAGAAAGGAAAACACTGCATTCAAGCATAAGAACCTTATCCCATCTGTGAAACACGGTGGTGGTAATATCATGGTTTGGGCCTGTTTTGCTGCGTCTGGGCCAGGACGGCTTGCCGTTATTGATGGAACAATGAATTCTAAATTATACCAGCGAATTCTAAAGGAAAATGTCAGGACATCTGTCCATGAACTGAATCTCAAGAGAAGGTGGGTCATGCAGCAAGACAACGACCCTAAGTACACAAGTCGTTCTACCAAAGAATGGTTAAAGAAGAATAAAGTTAATGTTTTGGAATGGCCAAGTCAAAGTCCTGACCTTAATCCAATCAAAATGTTGTGGAAGGACCTGAAGCAAGCAGTTCATGTGAGGAAACCCACTGACATCCCAGAGTTGAAGCTGTTCTGTATGGAGGAATGGGCTAAAATTCCTCCAAGCCGGTGTGCAGGACTGATCAACAGTTACCGGAAACGTTTAGTTGCAGTTATTGCTGCACAAGGGGGTCACACCAGATACTGAAAACAAAGGTTCACATACTTTTGCCACTCACAGATATGTAATATTGGATAATTTTCCTCAATAAATGAATGACCAAGTATAATATTTTTGTCTCATTTGTTTAACTGGTTTCTCTTTATCTACTTTTAGGACTTGTGTGACAATCTGATGATGTTTTAGGTCATATTTATGCAGAAATATAGAAAATTCTAAAGGGTTCACAAACTTTCAAGCACCACTGTAGTCCAAGCAGAGGGTGAAAGGGCACCTCAGCAGGTAGTACCAGTGGGTGAGGACTGCCCACTTGATAGCCAGACACTCCTTTTCAATGGTGCTGTACTTCATCTCTTGCACCAAGAGCTTGCAACTAATGTATAGCACCAGGCGCACCTCCAGCTCCAACATCTCAGACAAAACAACCCCAGCCTTTTGTCTGATGAGTCAGTCTGCACAACAAAGGGGAGAGAAGTCATGGGAGTGCAACAGTGGGCTGCCACACAGTGCAGTTTTTACGTGGGTGAAAGCCTGTTGGCACAGCTCCGTCCATTGGACTGGATCTGGCACTCCCTTTTTACTAAGATCAGTCAGCAGGCTGGCTCACCCCTTTTTCATCTTGGGCCACAGGCAGGTCACAATTGCTGCGGTCTTGTTAATTTAGGGACACACCTGTGCATGACCCAAGTGGAAGCCAAGATATCATACTTCCACCCGCCTAATCACACACTTCTTTGGGTAAGCCATGAGCCCCATGCACCTGAACAACTCCAGAGCAGTTCTGAAGACTTTTACGTGCCTCAGCCAATCATTGCTATATATAATGTCAAAATAGGCCATGGCATAGACAGTGTGTGGGCAAAGGATTTTGTCCATGACATGTTGAAATGTCACCAGGGCCCAAAATAATCCAACCTAACCAATTGAGCAACTCGTCAGTGTGAGGCATTGGGTACACATCAAATTTAGACACTGCATTGACCTTTCTGCAGTCCACATAGAACCAGACTGGCCTGTTGGTCTTGGGGACCACGACCACCAGGTTACTCCAGTCACTGTGCAACTCCTCATTCAATTATTCTCTTTTCGAGCATGGCCTTGAGTTTGTCCTAACTACAGTTTTCTTGTGTTCAGGTAAGCAGTATGGGCAGCTACACACCACCACCACTGGGAGCATCTTGATTTGGTGTTCTATGAGGTGGCTGCAACCAAGAAGAGGCAAGAACACATCAGAAAATTTGGCTTGCAACTTGGAAACCTCTGTGAGTTGGTCTCCACAGGGGACCGGGGTGGGTTGAGCAGCTACGTTCAATTTTTACCTCCGGACCCAGCTCCTCCCTCTCCAGAAGTACTGTCAACAATGCCACAGGGATGCCCTCATTCCATAGTTTCAGCAGATTGAGGTGGTATATCTGCAGCACCCCACCCCATCAGTTCATTTCACTTCATAGTTGACGTCCCCAATTCACTATGTGATCTCAAAGGGCCCTTGCCATTTGAGCAATTTCGAGCTCAACAGGGGCAATACCATGAGCATTTTATCTCCCAGTGTGAATTCTCACTGGCATGCATCTCTGTTGTACAGCTGGGACTGACATTCTTGCATCTGCCACAAGTTCTCCTAAGTTGGGTGACTGACTGTGTGGAGTTTTGCATGCAGGTCGAGAACGTACTGAATTTCATTTTTATTAGTAAAAGGTCCTCCTCCTAATTTTTTTGTATGATGTCTAGGATGCCACAAGGCTTACATCCATACAAAAATTCAAATGAGAAAACCCCGTGGAAGCTTGTGGGACCGCTCATACTACCAATAACAGGGGCTTGAGCCATTTATCTCAGTTACATGTGTCTTCATGCACAAACTTACAAATTATGTTTTTAAGGGTTTGGTTAAATTGCTTGACCAAGGTGTCTGTCTATGGGTAATAAAGGCTTGTGTGGATTGATTTAACCCCCAGTAACTTGTAGAGTTCACGAAAGGCGCATGATATAACCATAGTGCCCTGATCAGTCGGGATTCCAAAAGAAATCCTGACAACTCAGGAGATCGTTTTTAAAAAAGTGTCTGTTACATTACATTCTCCTTACATGCAGAAATATTATGCAGTGGTACTGCTTCCAGGTATCACATTACATAGTCCACTAGGACTAAAATAAAGCAATGCCCCATGCAGACCAATCTAATGGCCTGATGAGATCCAGCCCAATTCGTTTGAAGAGGGTCTCTATTCAGGGAAGAGGGAGCAATGGCATTTTCAGGGTGGCTGCTGGATTCACCAGCTGGCATTTGCAAAACCACCTACAGGCATCCCCATGAACCCCTGGCAAGTAAAAGTGGGCCATAAGATGGGTCAGATTTCCGTTTCCGGTTGAGAGTACGTCGTGCGCGTTCTGGCTGCCGCTTCTCACTGGAGCTTTTTTTTTTTATTTTATTTATTTTTCTATTTTTTTTCTGTGTGTTTGTGTAGTTTGATGTTTGTTTGAGTGTTTTCTCCACCGGTTGTGGTGTAGCTCCGGACCTAGTTTTGGGCGTCTGTTCCCTCCAGGCCTTGGTTCGCCGTGGGCGATGCCTGCGCTCCCAGCTGTGGACTGCATTGAGCTCATTGCTCATTTTACTTCATGGTTGTCCAGTGCTCTGCGCTTTAACGCTTGGTGTGATGTTCCGAGCGATGTTACTCGGTGGTGTCGCGGCGGCTGTGCAGGCGGTTTGGGACACAGCAGCGCTCTGCTCGGCGGAGCTTCTCTGCTCGCTTTGTGGATCCATGGCATGGTGTTTGAGCGATGTTGCTGACGGCGTCACGGCTGGAGATGTGGGACTTGTTTCGTGCACCTTTTGGTGGGACTGTGGCTGCTACACCACGGGAATTACATCCTGACCCCTACTTGGTGGACTTTTTACTTTTTATCTTTTATTTATTTATTTATTTTTTAGTGCTGTCAAAAATGTCGCGTTATTAACGCGTTAACTTGACTCAATTTTAACGGCGATAATTTTTTTTATCGCGAGATTAACACTCTGTGACATGATGCCACGCCCCGCACAGCCAGAGTCCTCTGCCCTCCCCCGAAGAGCCACGGTGCTCGGCTTACGGTAGGTTTCGTTTTCCCATCGGCGGCTCCAGCCCAACTTTGCAGTGGCTGTGACAAGACGTGTTATGCTCTGTAATAAAAAAAAACATTGGTACAACCAGTGTTTGAACTATGCCGATATTTTCGGGGGGGGGGGTGCTTGCGCTTGTCTCAGAGCGCAGATCTCCATCGTGCGCTCACTTCGGATATGCAAATGCTTCCCGTTACACATGATTACTATGTCAATAAACATCATTTTGCCAATATTTTAGAGACCCCCCAACATTTCCCAAATCATGTTTTCAAGGGATCTCATGTCTGTTTCAGGGGATCTCGGATCCCCCGAGTACCCCCGTAGTTCGAACGGTGAGCAAGCCCATTCACTTTTTTATGCTGATAAGAGAATTACAATGGTTTTTCATGTGACAAAAATGTGCGATTAAATTGCGATTAATCGCGAGTTAACTATGACAGTCGCGACATTAATCGCAATTAAATATTTTAATCGCTTGACAGCACTATTTTTTTAATTATATTTCTTTATTTTTTTCTTTCTTTGTCTACTATTTATTTGTTGTCTGTATCTCTGTGTGTGTGTGTGTGTGTGTGTGTGTGTGTTTGAACTTCCTGTAAAGGGTCTTTGAGTACCATGAAAAACGCTATACAAAACAGATGTATTATTATTATTATCCTGCCCTAGGTCTCCTGCCATAGGGTTATAATGAGGCAGATGGAATACAAGTTCCCTACAGCTCTTTGGGACCATCAACTGTGTCACGTTTTCACTGGTCTGAGTGTCCTGCGTCACCCAATATAATCTATACTTAATTACTGAAAAGTATGGGTGAGGCATAGACTAACCACTGCCTCCACACTACGATTTGTTCCTGGAAATTGGATTCGGACAGACATCAGCAGGTATTCATGAAAATCCCTGTGCACGCGCGTGTGCGCGCACACACACACACACACACACACACACACAGTACCCAATGCCTCACCTTGCACCGAGCTTTGGTGGATGGAGGTCTGATTACAGCCGGAATCCACCAAGGCATGATAGATACCCCCTGGGATACTCACTGGTATGTGGTACACTCCAGCTTGATCGGGGTGATCTCTGGCACTTCAGGGACCTGAACCACTGCACCCCTACCTCCATCACACGGCACTGGTCCTGGAAGTGCCCAGGCTCCCCACAGTGCCCGGACACTGGCCAGGCCTCACCTCTGCACTGGTGGCTCAGGGATCACTCACCTGAGGGGGAGGAGACATAGAAACACAAGGGGAGGAGGGTAGGGGGGACCACAGGCTCTGTGTGTTGGCTGCAAGGGAGTCAACCACCACTTCTGTGGTGCAGGGACAGGAGGAGGACAGGAGGAAGAAGTAGAGAGAGAAGGAGAGCAAGACCACCAGAACCACCACCAGATGGTCCTTAGCCAGAGTGATCGCTGTATTCATCGATGCCAGATGGTAGCACTGGACCCATTCTGTTGTTCCTTCTAGCAGCTTATTAATGAACCGTTCCATCAATGATGACCTCGGCATCACAATCTTCTGCCCTCAGCCACTGCTGGCAGACATCCCAGGAGCTGCTGGCTGAATGCAAATAGACAGCCGGCCAACCTCCTCCAGAGTCAGCATGCAGAAGTACTGACGATGTTGATCAGGGGTGTGGCCAATACATTGCAGGATGGCTCACTTTAAGCCCATGTACTCCAGCCTGTTGTCCGGAGGTAGTTGCTAGGTGGCGAGCTGGGCTTTTCCAGTCAGGAGAGACTGTAGGTGTGCTGCCCATCTGGTCACCCCCACGCCTCCACAGTTTGCTCAAAGAGTGCGAGGAAAGCTTCTGGGTCATCATGATGCCCCATTTTCATCAGTGTGATGTGGGGGAAGCCTGTAGAAACTGGCTGGGGTATCCGCAGACATGAGCAGGTTCCAGAACATCTGGCGATCCTCCTGCTGGGCCTGCAGCAATGCTTCGAAATACTGCTCCTGCTCATTGCACAAAGTGACCAATCCCTGGTGCTGGGTCTGTTGAGTGGTGGTGAGGGCAGGGATGAGCTCCTTAAAGGGCAAGGGCACCTCCATTTTGGCAGTTCGTTTCAGAATCCCAGGTTTTGGCACCAGTGTAGCACTTTCTGTAGTAGGGTGGGACACCAAAGCACTGGGACAGTTGGGATACATTTTCATTACTTTTTTTTTTCAGCTTTTCAGCTCACTACATTCACTCACACACACACAAACTATGCTCCTCAAGAAGCTCTCATCCTCTCTGCTTTCTCCCTCCTTATTAGCCTTAGGCTGTCACTGGAAGACACGCACAACATTAAATCAGACACAGGTGTGATTGTTTAGCCATTCACCTTCCCTTGCCTCATCCTCCAATCACAAACTGGCACTCGACCATACCCCCGCTGCCATAGTAGGTTTACAGGTGTTCCTATTAAAGTGTTGTGAGTGTACTGTATGTGCTAATATGCAAGTGGATTTTTGCTGACCTATTTAATTACAATAAAACATGGCTGCCATTGGCCAGTCAGGTTTTAGCAGGCATTTCACAAGATTACCATTGAGCTATCATCATGAAAGTTTAATGGTAGAGTTTGGAAAGAGGAACCAATATTGTCTGATGCAGTCTCACTCAAATTGGCCTCTGGGGGATGCTATTCATGTCTGTACATTAAATTTCTTTAGCTTGATTCTTTTGTGCTTAAACCACTGGTTCTCAATCCTGCTCCTGCCTCCCATGCTCTAAATGTTTTCCATCTTTCCCTGCTCTACCGACCTGACTGAACTCATCAGTGACACTTTTGTTTAGCTAAACACACCTGATTTAATCAACAGCACATTAAATCACACTAACTTCAATCATGTGTGTTTGGTTTGGAGCAAGGATAGATACAAGATATGCAGGATAGGGAGGTTCCAGGAGGAGGACTGAGAAACAATGGCTTAAACCATACAAAATTGCCTTTAGGAGCCTTTAGCTCCGCCCACTCAAATTAGTGATAATTTGCATAATATGTGAAACTTATGGAGACATTAATGGTGGCATTGGTGAGGAAAATGTTATTGTATGGCCACAAATTAGTAATCCATGGCCACAAGATCAATAACTTGTGGTCACGACTTAAGGTAATGTGAATGAGATAATTAAGTTGTAGGCATGAGTTAATAAGGCACAACTTTATTATTGCATGGAACATCTTTCAATATGAGATCAAAGAGCAAGAGGAATCTGCTCCTCCAAACTGATTTTCTTCATTTTAGGCAAACCAAATCAACATTTCTGTCCCGTAATTGAGTAGTGGGTTTGTACAAGCTACACAAAGGCTTTTTTAGCAGACCATTTCCTCATCAAATTTTGGTTTACTATTTCATAGCCATGAGTTATTGATCTTGTGACCACGCATTATTAACCTGTGGCCACAAGTTATTGATCTTGTGGCCACACATTACAAACTTGTAGGTCACGCACCAACATTTTTCCCACCAATGTCACCAGGGGCCTCTGAAGAAATCAACTTTTACAAATGAGTCTTAGGTTTTTCACAAGTTTGGTGTCAAACTATTCAGAAGAGTGTTACCATGAATAATTATCAAAACCATGTTGATATTTATAATCTATATAAGGAGACAGAGCTGGTCTATTCAAATAGCTGTAATTCATGATTGGTCAGATGAATTTGATCCAAACTTTAAATGCTATATAATAATAATAATAGCAGCCATTGCAGTTAAAGGACTACTGAAAGCCACTTCCTCTTGATTGCATATCACGATAACCTTGATGGGCATATATTTTAGTGTCACTTATTTACCAAACTATTGCCCAGCAAAACTTATTCATGTTTAATTTTTTGAAAATGGAGTGCACAAAAAAAGCGTTCTACCTTTTGTGAATTTTCTCTTCAACATTTTCAGCACAGAAAGCCTTCACTTCAAAGTCAACCCCACATGCCTTTTCAGATGTGAGAAAAACAGAAGAAAATGTTTTATTGTTCCACAACACAACCTGTTGGAATCCCAATTATTTTTGTTTATGATACAAAAAGTATACCTTCCCAGTATCTTCGGGTCCAGGTTGCAATGTGACAGAACAGGGTAAATTGGGAGGTATCTATTAGAAAATATTTGAGTTCCATTACATTATAATGCTGACAACAAAATGAAAATATGAGGAGCTTTAAAAGGTTGAACTATTGCTTAAAATGTTATTTCCACAATCTAAAACTAGCAAATTTGCAAATGTTCACACAAACCAAGCATGTATTAAAAGCATATATTCCAACAAAAAATGTTATAGGGTTGCGTTCAGAGTTTAGTTATGTATGCATAGTGCAGATTTAACACCAAAAATTGTGTACATGAGTATTCTGACCTCATATAACTACAGACTAAAAACACTGCTCAGAAGCTACACAAGAATTGGAGTTCGCCTAAAATAGAGTTGTGTTACCAGTAATTCTGATCTGAACTTAACAATTAAAAGCAAGTTCTTGCTTTAGACAGTGGAGTTCGCACTAGTGAAAACCCCTGTCTTAGTCACCTATACTCAAGAACAATTAAACCACCTCAAAGACATGAAAAACATGCATGTAATTGGGTAATTTGGGCATTTGTGGCACCCAAAAAATTAACTTGGGCACATATGTAAGGTTACTCTCAATATGGAAAAATAAAGTTGATAACTCTGAATACAGCATATATTTAGCCCACCATGAGAGTGGGTTAACCTCATTTCTAGAGAATTAAGTTTCAGCTTTGTAAATATACAAACCACATTTCCAGAAAAGTTGGGATATTTTCCAAAAAGCAATAAAAACAAAAATCTGTGATTTGTTAAATTACGTGAACCTTTATTTAACTGACAAAAGTACAAAGAAAAGATTTTCAATAGTTTTACTGACCAACTCAATTGTATTTTGTAAATATAAACGAAGCTAGAATTTGATGCCTGTAACACACTCAAAAATGTTGGGACAAAGGCATTATTATCATTGTATTACATCACCTTTTCTTTTAACAACACTTTTTAATCATATGGGATCTGAGGCTACTAATTGTTGCAGGCAGAGTGGTGTAGTGGTTAGCACTGTTGCCTCACAGCAAGGAGGCTCTGGGTTTGAGCCCAGTGGCCTTTCTGTGTGGAGTTTGCATGTTCTCCCCGTGTCTGCGTGGGTTTCCTCCGGGTGCTCTGGTTTCCCCCACAGTTCAAAGACATGCAGGTTAGGTTAACATGGGGTGGTCTTGGGCTGAAGTGCCCTTGAGCAAGGCACCTACAGTAACCCCCAACTGCTCCCTGGGCGCTGTAGTACCCACTGCTCTGGGTATGTGTGTGCGCGCATGTGTGTGATCACTGCTTCAGATGGGTTAAAATGCAGAGGATGAATTTCCCTGTGCTTGAGTGTGCATGTGACAAAGATTTCTTTTCAGTTTTGCAATTGGAATTTTCGTCAATTCTTGCTTAATACAAGACTTCAGCTGCTCAACAGTCCGTGGTCACCATTGTCTGATTCTCCTCTTCATGATGCGCCATACATTCTCAATAGGAGACAGATCTGGACTGGCAGAAGGCCATTCAAGCGCACGCACGCGCGCACACACGCGCGCACACACACTGCATCTATGAAGCCATGCTATTGTAGCCCATGCAGAATGAGGCCTGGCATTGTCCTGCTGAAATAAGCATGGACTTCCCAGGAAGAGACTTCACCTTGATGGCAGCATGTGTCTCTCTAAAATCCCAATACAGTGCAGCGCTGTTCTAACACGGTAGTTGGGATCCAAAGAATCCAACCGTGTTATGAGTGAAGCCGTGTTATAACGGTCTGGAAAATCTGGCTTGGCTTGACTAGAAAACATTGTATGAGCTTTATTTTTTAGATAAACCAGTCACCTGAAGATATCAAAGAAAGTGCAAGAACTATGATAATTTTTACCATGCTGATAACTATTTTTTTAAATCGTTGACTGTCAATGTAACAAATAACATGTAATAACTATTTTGCTGCCCATCACATCCGCATGCATCCATGCCTGCACACTTTGAATTCTCACTTGCGCGCTTCTGTGCTCTGAGCAGCATGCACCTCAAAGACTGATTACAGTACATGCGCCTGTCCCAGATTAGAGCAATGGGTGCTTATGTATGTTATTTAAATAAATGTATGTGCATTGCAAGGTATTAAAAATAAAATGCAAGTTTTGGCCTGCTCTGAACAATTGTAAGCATAATTCTATACAGCGTAGTAGCACTGCCGAGTTAATTAAAGTCATTATAAAATTACAAGAGCAGTGAGAAAAATATGGGCAATTGTGTAATAATTAACTGCATGTAATAAGTAAATGAGAAGTGTTCAAAGAATAGAACAATGATTATCATGCAAAAAGCACAGTTCAGGCATAGGGCATAACAGCACATTTTAGTCCTTTGTTTTACTGAAAAAGTCTGTAACTTTTGTTTGTTGAAATCTCGTGTGGGCCTGCAGTTGGACAAAATTAAGCACGTTTCGTAGATGCATGAACTTTGCCGCAAAAGTATCATTACATTCAAACCATCTTAGCGCATTTTCAAGTAACTCTTCTTTAGAGCCTGAGACTGTTGCATTCTCGAATACAGCTGCATAAAGTTAAATTAAAATTTTGGAAACCATGAGCTGACAGTGTTGCAACGGTTTTTGTGTAATAGCAATCTGTATTATTATAACAGTGCTCCATTGTATACGCCTCTGCATCAATGGTACCGTCACACACATGCAACTCACCCATGCCACACATGCAACTCACCCATCTCAAGTTTGTAGTGAGAAATGTTCTTTTTGAATGGAACAATTCTGTCATGAATTTTGGCACAAAAGGGTGAGCCACGACTCATCTTTGCTTTGCAAAGACTGAGCCTTTGTTGCATGCTCCTTTTATACCCAATCATGACACCTGTTACCAATATGGTGTTATTTCAATATTCTATAAACTTTTCAGTCTTATTTTGCCTGTCCCAACTTTGAGTGTGTTACAAGCATCAAATTCTAATTTTTTTTTATACTAGTGCATCTCAAACAATTAGAATATCCCTCAAATACCAGTGCCACACCCAAATTTATATCCACCCTTCTCATAATTTTCCAGAACTTTCCAAGTGCCCAGCACATGCTTTCTGCCAAAAAAAGAAAGTGTGCCCTAACGAGCGTTGCCAACTTGCAATGAAGGTAACGCACGTTGACCAAATCACAACACACTATTAGCGCAGGGTAATAGACATGCTCCGTCAACCATTTTGTCTTATTACAATAAAATCAGTGCAGCAAGGTATGTTTGAAAAGCAATGATGCCTTCAAAGGCACAAAAGAAAAAAAAAAAGAATTGGTAAAGCAACAAGGAGCTCACAGAACCTAGTATCTCTGTTTTTTTCTCTTCATATCAGTCCTTTCTCAGCTTCGCAGCAGGACTGTCAATGATGGACAGGACATTGGCAGTGTGCACCGAGGAAGGTGTTGACTTCACTTTTGAATTTCTGCCGGTAATGGTGACACTTTTTTTTCTGGAAGAAGTTTGTTCCCCAGGTTTACCGTGGTTAGTAGGAATGTTCTTTGATGGACAACTGTATGAGAGTCAGGGGTCTCCAGAGTTTCCTTGTGTTGAGAGCTTGACTGACATGTAACTCCCCACACCTCTTTGTGTTTCAGGACTCAGGGATTCAGCAGGGAAGGTGCTTCTCTGTGGTGTCTTCTGTATAGAAGGGTCAAGGCTCCAACATTTCTTCACTGGTCCAGGGGCTGGATCCATGCCTTATTTAGGGCAGCTGGAGGGAAGTTGATTATTTTTAAGGCTCCTTTTTTTTTTTTATTGAATTGAGCCTAGCTAGTTTGGTTTCACACGCTGACATCCATAAAGTGGAAGCATATTCCATATGTGATCTAACCATGCTCTTGTAAATTATAGTTCTTTGAGTTGATTTTAGATAGGGAGATAACCTTTCTCAATGGACCAAGCCACTTGCTGGTATCTAAAGCCTTTTATTATTTTTTTATTATTTTTGTTGTTGTTGTTCCAGTTCGGGTGCTTGCAAATGGTGATTCCCAGTAGTTCTACCTCCTATGAGTGCTCTGAGAGTATATTATCCATAAAACTCAGTTGAGGGTGTAAGTCTGCAGCATCCTGCAGGTGGGTGACTGTAATGCTTTTGCATTTTGCAGCTCCAAAGAGGACATTCCATTCATTTGCCCACTCTTGGATTTCTTATAGGTCTTCACTGAAGGATTTAGTTGCTTGAGCCCTAGATTATCTGTTCTCTATAATACTCAGTACTGATGTGGCATGTGCATAGCCTGGCTATGTAATTTTTCTGCTATGTCTTCAATGTACAGTTAGGTCCATATATATTTGGACACTGACACAAATTTTGGTTTTTTTTTTTACCTGTTTACTGAAACATATTCAAGTTATAGTTATATAATGGACATTGACAAAGTCCAGACTTTCAGCTTTCATTTGAGGGTATCCACATTAAAATTGGATGAAGGGCTTAGGAGTTTCAGCTCCTTAACATGTGCCACCCTGTTTTTAAAGGGACGAAAAGTAATTGGACAATTGACTCAAAGGCTATTTCATAGGCAGGTGTGGGAAATTCCTTCGTTATGTCATTCTCAATTAAGCAGATAAAAGGCCTGGAGTTGATTTGAGGTGTGATGCTTGCATTTGAAAGATTTTGCTGTGAAGAAAACATGCGGTCAAAGGAGCTCTCCATGCAAGTGAAACAAGCCATCCTTAAGCTGCGAAAACAGAAAAAAGCCCATCCGAGAAATTGCTACAATATTAGGAGTGGCAAAATCTACAGTTTGGTACATCCTGAGAAAGAAAGAAAGCACTGGTGAACTCATCAATGCAAAAAGACCTGGACACTCACAGAAGACAACAGTAGTGGATGATCGCAGAATAATTTCCATGGTGAAGAGAAACCCCTTCACAACAGCCAACCAAGTGAACAACACTCTCCAGGAGGTAGGCATATCAATAAAAGACTGCATGAAAGTAAATACAGAGGGTTCACTACACGGTGCAAGCCACTCATAAGCCTCAAGAATAAAAAGGCTAGATTGGACTTTGCTAAAAAACATCTAAAAAAAAGCCAGCACAGTTCTGGAAGAACATTCTTTGGACAGATGAAACCAAGATCAACCTCTACCAGAATGATGGAAAGAAAAAAATTATGGCAAAGGCATGGTACAGCTCATGATCCAAAGCATACCACATCATCTGTAAAACACGGCGGAGGCAGTGTGATGGCTTGGGCATGCATGGCTGCCAGTGGCACTGGGTCACTAGTGTTTATTGATGTGACACAGGACAGAAGCAGCTAGATGAATTCTGAGGTATTCAGAGACATACTGTGTGCTCAAATCCAGCCAAACTGATTGGTCGGCGTTTCATAATACAGATGGACAATGACCCAAAACAAAGCCAAAGCAACCCAGGAGTTTATTAAAGCAAAGAAGCAGAATATTCTTGAATGGCCAAGTCAGTCACCTGATCTCACCCCAATTGAGCATGCATTTCACTTGTTAAAGACTAAACTTCAAACAGAAAGGCCCACAAACAAACAGCAACTGAAAACCGCTGCAGTAAAGGCCTGGCAGAGCATTAAAAAGGAGGAAACACAGCGTCTGGTGATGTCCATGAGTTCAAGACTTCAGGCAGTCATTGCCAACAAAGGGTTTTCAACCAAGTATTAGAAATGAACATTTTATTTACAATTATTTAATTTGTCCAATTACTTTTGAGCCCCTGAAATGAAGGGATTGTGTTTTTAAAAAATGCTTTTGTTCCTCACATTTTTATGCAATCATTTTGTTCAACCCACTGAATTAAAGCTGAAAGTCTGAACTTCAACTGCATCTGAATTGTTTTGTTCACAATTCATTGTGGTAATGTACAGAACCAAAATTAGAAAAACGTTGCCTCTGTCCAAATATTTATGGACCTAACTGTAGATGAACAGTAGTGGGCCAAGCATAGAACACTGGGGAATGCCAAGATTTATAGCCTTAGCACTAGATGCTACACCATTGATAATGACTTTCAATTCTCTGTGAGATACTCTACTAAACAGTTTAGGAGGATGCATTTCAGGCCTAGGGCAGCAAGCTTGGATATAAAGCTTCTGTGCCAAACCCTATCAGAGGCCCTATTAATGTCAAGGCAGATCAGACGACTTTCTTGCCTCTTACCTAGGGCATCATTTGCCTTCTGAGTGATGTATGTAAACGCATCTACAGTGGAGTATCCTGCTCAGAATCCAAACTACTTTTCAGATATAAGCCTGTGTTTGTGTACATGCTTCCACAGTGCCCTGTTGATAAGGGCTTCCATGACCTTGCTAATGATGCTGAGTAAGGAGACTGGCCTATAATTGTTTGGATCATGTTTGTACTTTTTATAGCATGGTATGACATGGGCAATTTTCAGTTGTTTGGACATGAATTGTTTGTCCATCGATAGCTGGAAGAGCCTGGCAAGTGGCTTTTCTAGTACAGGTGCTACTTGTTTAAGCACTCTGGCAGGGAGAAAGTCTGGTCCTGCTGCTTTGTTTATATCAAGCTTTGATAGAACCTTTCTGATATGTTTTGGCCAGAATGTGGTGATCTTTAGAGAAGAGCATGTCTTCCTGGACAGCTTGGGGGTCTCAGTTTCATTCTCATCTTTTAGAATGGTGGACTTCCCAGCAAAGATCTCCACAAAACATTCAGCTTTCTCCTCAGAGCACATGGATGTTTGATCATGGAGGGTTAGGAGATGAATATTGCATCCCCCCCCCCCCCCCCCCCCCTCTTCCATTAGCCATTTGGCTATCCACCACCAGTGCTTGTTTCCTTCTTTGAGTTCTGTGGTCATCATCTCTTTGATTCTGGTCCTATGAGCACTCATGGCTATGCGAGTCACATGCATGTAACCATTTCAAGCTTGGTTGTGTTTGAATCTATTTTCTGGGGTACTGTTGGCTTTATATTATCACCATGTTTTCTGTTTCTTTGATTCTGCACATCATTGTACCACTCAGGCTTCCCAGTGAAGGTTCTGAGTGTTCTTTGTGGGATGTGGTGGTGCATGGCTTGTTGTATTGCCTTAGTCACATTTGACCATGAGAGCTTTGGGTCATCTGGATTGAACATATTTTCCCAACCAGTCCCTGCAAGTTTTTTTTTTCAGTTGGCTCCAGGGCATCCCAGTTTGCTTTGGAGTATATCCATATCTGTCTGGGAGCAGTTGGCTCCAGGACTAGGGAAATTTGTAGTGACATTTCCAGCAGGTAATGATCTGCAGTGCCTAGTTCTGGACTTATCAGAATCTCTGAGCACAGTGGTGGTGTAATCACACATCATGAGATTCAATCTGTTTCCCTTTTGGTGGATAGGACCCTTGACAATTTGGGTTAACCCATGGGCAGCACAGTGTTACAGCCTGCTGACCCTGATCATCAGTAGTGTTGCTTTGTAATCACTCTTTGTGGTAAACATTGTAATCACTAGTTAGGAGGAGTGTGGTGGTAGCATTGGTTTTTAAGAGCGAAGGTCATCAAGGTTTTCTGTATACCAGTTGATTTCACTGCCATGGCTTGGTGGCCTATACAGCAGTGACAGTAGGAGAGTTCCTAAGCTGAGCTTCACTGTGGCAACCATTATCTCATGCTCAGTAGGTTCCAAGACCTGCCACCTCTGTAAAGCAATTCCATTTTTATAGTAGATCGGGCAGCCACCCCATTGGCTTTTGTCTACCGGATCCTTGCGTTCAATGGAATATCCAACAAGTGTTATGTTTAGACTGTTATACTGGATTGTCAAATATAGCTTGGATTCTGTTACCATAATGATATCTGGCTTGGATTCAGCCTGTGTAATCCTAGATTGCAGGTCACCTTTGCTTGATCTGAGACCTCTGATATTTCCGTTCTCGTGGTCCATTGGACATGCATTGGTCAATATCTGAGAGATCCTTTCAAAAGGGAGAATGTAAATTGATCTAGAAGTTGCCAGAACATAAGCAGATCTAGAAGTTGAGGACTAAATAAATTTAATCAAAAGTTAGGACTGATGGATCTAGACTCAAGATAGAGATCTATCGAAAAGCTAGTCACTAACGTTAACATTAATGTGTTAGACTAGATCTAAACATACATTAATATCATGGACTAATATTAATTAGCAATTAAAGCTATTATTATTATTATTATTAGTAGTAGTAGTAGTAGCTAACAGACTAAGTTGTGGCTAATTGCAATTGGATTGCAACCATTTAATTTTTAATTTTAAATAGGCCTAACATTAACACTGATGTATGTTAATAGGCCTAATATTATTGGTCTATATTTGGCCTATGATCTTGTTTTAGGTGATTTACAGATCTATATTCTCTTATATTTGTGCACTATTATTAATTAAAACTGACAATTCAATGCACGATGTCAGTGATTTGTGCAAAATACAGACATGCAATCAAAGCTAAATTTATTAACTTTGTTATTGGTGTTTGGAGTCCTTATATATGCACACCATGATTGCACTCTGATCTTATCCAGAGCGATGTACAACAACAGGACCCCAACATCCCCACAGCAGTGGGCAGCCTGGGGAGCAGCTGGGGGTTAGGTGCTTTGTTCAAGAGCACTTCAGCCATTTCTGCTAGTCCAGGGAATCAAACAAGAATCCACTCTTCCTTCAGATTCTAAGACCTTGATTTCCAAAATAAATACAAAACTTACTTTCATCTGAAAAGAGGACTTTGGACCACTGAGTAACAATCTGGTTCTTTCTCTCCTTAGCCCAGGTAAAATGCTTCTGATGTCTCTGGTTCAGGAGCGGCTTGATATTAGGAATGTGACAGTTGTAGACCCTTCCCTGAAGATGTAGGAATGTGGTGGCTCTTGATGCACTGACACCAGCCTCAGTCCAGTCCTTGTGAGGTTCTCCCAAGTTCTTGAATTGACTTTTCTTGACAATCCTCTCGAGGCTATGGTCATCCCTATTGCTTGTGTACCTTTTCCAGCCAGCCTTTTCAGCAGTGACCTTTTGTGGCTTACCCTCCTTGTGGAGGGTGTTGTTGATCATCTTCTGGACAACTGTCAAGTCAGCAATCTTCCCCATAATTGTGGTTGTGTGTACTGAACTAGACTGAAAGATATATGGTATTTATACTGTTACTCAAACTTGAAGTGAAATACTATAATATTTTGAAATTATTTTTTGTGCTGTAGGCCATAATTATCAAAATTAAAATATAAAAATGCTTGAAACATTTATTCTACATGCAATTATTCTAGAATATATTAAATATTCACTTTCTTTAAAAAATGATGGAAAATATTGAACTTTTTCACCATATTCTAATTGATATGCACTTGTATTTACAAAATACAGTTAAGTTGGTCAGTAAAATTATTTTAAAGGTCCCATGGCATGGTGGTTTGTTGATGCTTTAAACGGGCTCGTGGAGGTTTCCGGATGTTATATCCGCAGCCTTTCTCGAAATGAACCCTTGGCACGTAGATATAGCCTCCTGGGAGAAAGCCCCATTTCAGCGCTTTTCCCAGTGCGTCATTTTGCTAATGAGAAGCAGGAGGCGGGGAAGGGTAGAGGGTGGGGGCGGGTCTTATCATTAATATTCATGACATGTAAACGTGTTACCTCTGATTGGCTAACAGCACTGTGCCGCTACCTCCAGTGGGTCAGAACAAGCGGATGTGGGTGTCTTACTATGGCGAGAGAGAAGGAACAAACCGCGAAGGGAAAAATACCACGCGCTGACGTCATTAAGGTGCGACGCGAGGAAATAAAATAAATTCAACAAATGTTTGGGTTTTTACTGAACAAACAAAGAAATAAAATGAACGAGTGACTTAAAAAAAAGAATGTGGGTGTCTTTGTAAAAACTGTTTTGATTGGCTATTATAACAGAGCATGCTGCATGCTTTTTGGTTTTGTAGTGCAGAGTGCCTGGCTAACTGCAGGAAGCGGTTAGCTGCACAGCTAATGTAGCCATTGCAAGGCTAACGCACGGATTTTATAACACGGCAAAACGACTTAACAGTTATACACTTACTTGTTCGCTGTTTGTGGCTGATGCGGCAGGGATGCTTGGTACGGACCCAGGCTTCAGTGACAGTTGATGTGCAAAATCTGCCCTGTACTGTCCCAAGTTGTGGAAACATTCATCAGGAAAATGCTTCCGACAAACATACACCGTCTTAGGTAGACTCGACGGCGTATTATTGGAGTAAATAAAATTAAGCCACTGCGTCTTCAGGGGCTCTCCCGTCGGCAGTAAAAACAGACTCTTTTCTGTGTTGTCACATCCATGTACAGCGCAACTTCCATGTTTGGTGGCAACTTTTGAGCTGGGCAGGCAATCCATACAGTGGGTGGGAATCCAGAGGGGGGGGCGTGGGGATCATCTCCCTTGCTGACGTCGGCAAGGGAAGAGCTTCTCAACGCGCCGTTTTGACGCGCCATTCTCAAATATTGGGCATAGTTTGGTTTACACATTATGAAATTTCTAGCCACTGGGGTGACTTAAGAAGGTCAGAGGAACTCATTTTAACGTTAAAAAACCTCAGAAAGTGAAAATTTCATGCCATGGGACCTTTAAAAAATGTCTTTGTACTTTTGTCAGTTAAATAAAAGTTCATGTGAATTAACAAATCACAGATTTTTGTTTTTATTGCATTTGGAAAGTTGGAAAATATCCCAACTTTTCTGGAAATGGGGTTTCGATAATATCATGAGTAGTATCTGTAATTAATGGGACATCAGCAAGGAGTTAACCTCAAAGGTGAAGGGATAGGCATGCTCTCCAAGCTTTTTAATCAGCCGCTCCTGGAGGCGTGTCAGGATTTTCTTCTCTTCAGGCACAGGAGGGAATGCCTGTATATTGGCCACAAAGAGGTCCTTTCGAAATGTTAACCCAAGAACATCCAAGTCCTCTCGCCCATAGCGGAAAGCACATGTCAGCGTTATAAACACTGTGGATGAATGACAAGGAGCCAGACACACTAAGTACTCTACCTGTTCAATTATTAACATAAAATAGAAAAAAAATCCTATTTGCTAATATAAAAACATGCTGAAAAGAATATACTGGCCATAAGGTTTCATAAAACCT
Source organism: Neoarius graeffei (assembly GCF_027579695.1). NCBI lineage: Eukaryota > Metazoa > Chordata > Actinopteri > Siluriformes > Ariidae > Neoarius > Neoarius graeffei. Next base: position 34,875,857 of record NC_083585.1, on the reverse strand, counting down.
TTTCTCACCTTTCCTTTCTTTTAAGTACTCTGGATCAATTAAAACCACACCATCTACAAAATGAAGGGGAAAGAGTTATAGGTCCAAAGGGCAGGCTACAGGTTCAGTCTCAAATGTTTAGCCAGAGCGTAGATAGAATACATCAAACTTTTTTTTGTTTAGTTTTGTTTTTAATAAGTTAATTTTTCAACATTTAACAAAACATTAAAGACAAAGGATAATATAAAAACAATAACAAATAAAATAAAAGGCATACCAACAGGCTCTACAATGTCGACATGGTCAACAAAGTCCCTCTTGCCAAGATACACAGTTAGCTTAAAAAGATGAAATTGAAGCGAAATTGGGGTTTCAACACAATACTGCATTTCAAATTATGTTTGACATAATATTAACTACATATGGTGAAATGTAAATCTGTAATGCTTATATTAATAATATTGCCTTTAATTAATTTTAAGACATTTTTTGTTATAATCATGGAAAATAAAAGTATAAGTGAATTTGCATAAATGGTAAATTATGCCATCATGTTGCATAATGATCTATTTCAACCAAAAGAACAGCAGGTAATCAATATCACTTATCACTTTAATTCATTCATGGAAGAGATTTTACACTTATGTAAATTGGAAAAACAGAATCTAAATTACCTTTCCATTTGGACTTGCCTTCTTGAATACCCTGTGTGAAGAGGGGGGGAAAAAAGCAGTTCAGTAATGTTCTTTTTCATCTCCAGTTTCAAAAAAGCATATCAGTCACAATACCCATAACTGCAGCTAAATGAACCTATAAACACAGACAGCTTTTGTGGATGTGAAGGTGAAACACAGTATTAGGGTAGGAACTGCAGTTTATAAGTGACATTGTTAATCTGACATGGTTTTCCTGTTCATAAATATGGGGTGTCACCTCAGTGACAGTTTGTCTTTTCCTTTAGCCAATGGACCACTTTCTCCAAGCACTGATGAGTGATTCACCAGATCTATTCACGTCACTTTATCTAACTTGTCAGGTTGCATCCGGGCAAGTATATTTTTAGCAAAAGCATAACTTTTAAAATGGATAAATTGTTAAAGTTTTTATTTTTAATTTAAACATGCAGAGGGCACATCAGGGCACTTGCCGTAATCAGCAAACAGCGTTTATTTTGGGATTTTGTTTGACTTTAACTGTAGGACTTTAGACATGTTAAGAGAGCCAGTGAAACAAAACACAATAAGATTTAATTAATGAAGTGTAAAGATGTATAGAGATTTTAAACATCTCAGCATACTATATATCAGTATATTAAAGCATGGTTTTTAACCTGTGTAAATGTATAAACTTAAAGTATCAAGATATTTATGAAACTTCTAACATAAATCCAGTATGAATACGCAGCTAGCTAATGAAGTTTTAATTTAAATATAGCTCATGTACAAATAATGTATTACTCTAACCATAGTAGTATACCTGTAGTATATCTCAGCTAACAAAAAAAACAGACTATATTAATAATGCTATGTTTTTAATATACCATAAATTATTTAATTATGAGAAAAACAAATTGGTCGAGGACTAAAATATGAATAGCTTGTAATGTTCTTGGCTACCTTAACTATTGTTGCATTTGACTTGCCTCTGAAATGGGAAGTCAGAGCTTGAAATCATGTCATTTTTTTTTTTTTTACCTCCATGCATTTGAAATACAAAGTAAAAAAAAACATGGACAACCCAAAGTCCAAAAATGTTGGGACAGTGTATAAACAAAAAACAGAATGAAGATTTGCAAATCATGGAAACACTATTTCATTGAAAATCGTACATAGACAACAGATCAGATGTTGAAACTGAGAAATTTTATTGCTTTTTGAAAAACATATGTTCATTTTGAATTTGATGTCAGCAACACATTTCAGAAAAGTTGGTACAGGGGCAACAAAAGGCTGAAAAAGTTGTGCAAAGTCAGTAACATGACTGGGTATAAAAAGAGCATCTCAGAGAGGCCAAGTCCCTCAGAAGTAAAGATGGGGTGGGGTTCACCACTCTGTGAAACACTGCATGGGGAAACAGTGCAACAATTTAAGAATAATGTTCCTCAATGTAAAAATGCAAAGAATTTGTGGATCACGTCATCTGTGGTACATATCATTAAAAGACTCAGATAATCTGGAAAAATCTCTGTATACAAGAGACAAAGCTGCAAACTAACATTGGATGCCTGCGATCAGGGACACTGCCAGAAATTTTGGGCCCCCCAACTTTGCCCACCCTGGTCACAATTGCACTATTGTCATTATTTGACTTTTGATAGCCCATGGACCTTGAGTTTGTGACTTTGTTATTACATTTTATGTATTAACCTACCAGGGACTAGATGAAAACTGGTCAGTGACTAATTCTGGTGCATTTACAATCACACATGAAAATTCAAGATTTTGCCACATGCCTTCTTGTGCTAGGACAATTGGTAGTGAAATGTGTGATGTGACTGCTAATAAATCATAGAAAAAGTTTATTAGCAACACTTTAATCTAGCAAACTGTATATGGCGCTCGCTCATTAAAAACTTCAATCCTAAAGCATTTATGGGTTGTATTGCTGCTTACCTCCTTCTCCAAAGGGGGGTTCAGTGGTTTGATAGGGTGGAGGTCTCCCTGAGGCTGAATCTCTGCATATTTAGGGCACCCCATTAGTTATGAAACTGGTTATTAGCACTAGTTATTAGCACCACCATAACGTAATATTTCATCTTGTTTATCACACAAGTCAGTTCAGTTATTAAAATGGAAAAAATGTCACTGTACAAACTGTAAAAGTGTTCTCTTGATAGGCTAATCCAACCACGTTCATACTGTTCATTTACCATTCGCTAATATTTTGAACACACGTGAGCGATCGCTACCTTTCTTTGGGAAAAACTGAGTGACCAGTTGCCTGCCTCTCCGGTCCCTCTCAGCTTTCAGCTGCCTTTCTTTACGTTTTTGACAGCCACTCTTCATATTTAGCGATCATAGACTGTACGCACTCCACTGCTGGCTGGCTGGCTGCTGCACCGCGACACAGTAGCAAGTAGCGTTGCACTGATCAGCACACAGATTTAACGCATCGCGCTTCTACCAGAACTGGACCGTACCATTTCGCAAAAAGGGGAGGGTTAAATGACAATATGTTGAAGAACTCAAGAAATAGACAACCTTGTTCAATTAGCTCATTTTACCAGATGGAATATTGCATTGTTGTTGTTATTTCAAAAGTCTTATTAAAATCATTAAAAGCATATTATCAGCCCCTTAAAGGGCCCCATGGCAGTGGTGGGCCCCTAGAATTGTTCTAACTCCCCCCGGCGGCGCCCATGCCTGCGATCATCCGGCCCTCAGGCGACACTGCATTAAAAGTAGACACGTGTCTGTAGTGGAAATCACTGTATGGGCTCAGGAACACTTCAGAAAACCATCTGTGAAAAGAGTTCATTACTTCAGCCACAAATGCAAGTTAAAACTAGGTATAAACAATATCCAGAAACACTGCCACCTTCTCTGGGCCTGAGCTCTCTTACGATGGCCTGAGGCAAAAGTGGAAAATTGTCCTGAGTTCTGACAAATCAAAATTAGAAATTCTTTTCAGAAATTATGGACCGCACATCCTCCAGGCTAAAGAGGAGACGGACCATCCGGCTTATTATCATTGCACAGTTCAAAAGCCAGTATTTGTGATGGTATGAGTGTGTATTAGTGCACATGGCATGGGTAGCTTGTACATCTGGGAAGACATCATTAACGCTGAATGATATATACACGTTTCAGACTAATATGCTGCCATCCAGACAAAATCTTTTCAGGGAATTCCTTCTTTCAGCAAGACAATGCCAAACCACTTTCTGCACATATTAAAACTGCATGGCTCCATAGTATTAAATAAATAAAATTTATTTAAAAAAATGCTAAACTGGCCTGCCTGCAGTCCAGACCGGTCTCCCATTTAAAACATTAAATCACATTATGAAGCGCAAAATATGACAAAGGAGACCCTGAACTGTTGAGCAACTGAAATTGTATATCAGGCAAGAATGGGAAAACATCTCTGTTTCAAAACATCAGCAACTGGTCTCCTCAGTTCCCAAACGTTTACAGAGTGTTGTTAAAAGTAGAAGTGATGCTTTTTGAAATGTGTTGCTGATATCAAAATGATCATATATTTTTCCAAAAAAAAATTTCAGTTTAAACATTTGATATGTTGTCTTTGTACCATTTTCAATGAAATATAGGGTTTTCAAGATTTGCAAATTATCATCACATTGTTTTTATTTACAGTTTACACAGCATCCCAACTTTTTTGGAATTGGGGTTGTACAGCTCCATGGTCTTTTTTTCTTTTCTTTTTTTTTGTTAGCAACAATCTAACAAGCTTGTTATGAGCTGTGATGAGATACATGTTCCTCCTCAAAACCATGAACTGCATAATCAATGTTATAGAATTAACAGCAATGTTTCTGCATGTTGATTGCTTACTTATCGCTTTGCTTACTGTGCGCTGTTCTGTTGATTTGACATCACTCCCTGAACTTGGAGGAACTTAGAGATGAGAAGATTACTCCAAGTTCCTAAGTAGGAATTTCCAGTTAAAGGGACCAACTCACCCTTCCCAGAGGCCTCTGCACCAAGTAGCAAGTCGCCATTTTCTCATCCATCCATATTCCACTGTTTGAAAAACTATCCGCAACAATGCAACAACATCCTAAGCCAGAGATCATAAAGTGTAAAATTAAAATTTAATGAAAATTTATTTTTGAATATTTTTGTCAAAGTAGTTATATTTAAAATTATCTTGACCGATCCATTCCATTTTCATATGGTTATTCAATTGTAATGGACAAGAACCGGTCTTGGCCGTCTTGCAGGTGACCACGAAGGAAAGAAAGTAAAGTATTGGCATATTCTATTCAAAGCTTCCACGTATGACATGTAAATGAAGAAAAAGTTAAGGTGGGTTTCAAAAGGATCACCAACAGTGAATTTGCAAAGTAGAGGTCACATGCTTTCAAAATAAAAACAAAGTAGATTCTGGGAAGGCTGAGATGGCCCCTTTTACCATTGTTTGACATCGAGATTCACTTTCTCCTGGTAGGGTCCCTTTTCTTTCTCCAAAAATACAACATACTGACATAAAAATGGTAATTGTAAATCCATGTTTCGGTGCCTGGATTCCAAATGCTTCTGCAAATTGTAGTGACTCATTTATTTCTCTTTTCCTTAGCTTTTAGCAATCTGTAAAAAGAGCTGGGAGGCTAATTTGTAAGTTAGTTCCACGTACTGTGCCATTACAGGCAGGCATTCTTATTTTCCTCTCATGTACTGAGGACAGACTGGGTGCGACAGTGACTATCACCTCAAGGTAGAAAGTGGTATTACAAGATGGATGGTCAATCCTGACGCAAGGCTAGCTGGTTAGGATGTACTGTAGATATCTCAGCATGATACACAGACATCTTTGACATAACATCAAAACTGTTATTTCTTCCCATTCTGTTGATAATTTCAGTCAAATTTTTTAAACGTTTTAAAATAAAATTATGTCTTTAAATTTTTGTTTTGTCTCATTTGGATAACGTATCTATAGCCCACCCTTATAAAAGAAGTAGGGTTGACAGTCAATGGGCCTCATTTATAAAGCTGGAAAAATGAGATTTTTTTCATAAATTACTCAGGAGCAGTTACACAAGAAAATTGGCATTCTTGAAATGTAATTTCAAGGAAAAACTGTGATACATTTTATGCTTGTGTGTATAAATTTACACATAAGACCTAACTAAACCTCAACTGCCTTTAAAATAAAAAATTGTCAAGAGTTATATACAAGTTACATAGACAAGCTTAAATAGCTTATGTAAGTGCCTTGCAAAGTACCAGTGTTGTAGCTGAGTCACTAAACCTTGAGTCTGAATCCAGTCTCGAGTCCCCAGTGTTCAAGTCTGAGTCAAGTCCAAGTCATTAAAAAAAAAAAAAAATTTGAGTCGAGTCTGAGGTGCTAACCCCCCCCCCAAAATCCATTTTCATTCCAGCTTGTAATATGACAAAACAGGATAAACACACATATATATATATATATATATATATATATATATATATATATATATATATATATATAAAATATGTGTATATATATATATATATATATATATATATATATATATATATATATATATATATATATATATATACACACACACACACACACACACACACACACAGAGCTTTACTATTTATTAGGTATGTGTTTGAGAAACATGAACTTTTTTTTTATTCCATAAACTACTGACATTTCCCCCAATTTCCACATAAAAAAATATTGTCACTTAGAGCATTCAATTGCAGAAAATGACAACTGGTCAAAATAAAAATAGATGAGTTTTTAGACCTTGAATAATGCATAGAAATCAGGATCATATTCAATTTTAAACACAATATTAAATGTTTGAACTTAGGATGTCAGAAAATCAATATTTGGTGGAATAACCCTGACAATTAATCACAGCTTTCATGCATCTTGGTATGCTCTCCACCAGTCTTTCACACTGCTTTTGGGTTACTTTGTGGCACTCCTGGTGCTAAAATTCAATCAGCTCAGCTTTGTTTGATGGCTTGTGACCATCCGTCATGTTGATCACATTCCAGAAGTTTTCAATGGGGTTCAGGTCTGAAGATTGGGCTGGCCATGACAGGGTCTTGATCTTAGGGTCCTCCATCCACACCTTGATTGACCTGGCTGTGTGGCATGGAGCGTTGTCTTGCTCGAAAACCCCTGCCTCAGAGTTAGGGAACATTATTAGAGCAGAAGGAAGCAAGTTTTCTTCCAGGATAGCCTTGTACATGGCTTGATTCATGTGTCCTTCACAAACAAAATTCTGCCCCATTCCAGCCTTGCTGAAGCACCCCCAGATCATCACCAATCCTCCACCAAATTTCACAATGGGTATGGGACATTGTGGTTTGTAGGCCTCTCCAGGTCTCTAACCACTAGATGACCAGGTGATGGGAAAAGTTGAAAATTGGACTCAGAGAAGTTGACCTAACTCCAGTCCTCAACAGTCCAATCCTTATGGTCTTTAGCAAATCTCAGCCTGGCTCTTCTTTGCTTCTCATTGATGAAGGGCTTTTTTCTTGCTTTGCATGATTTCAACCCCACCTATAGGAGCCCATTTTGAACCATACTTTCCATGCACTTAGCCCCCAAAATATCAGAGACCCACCTCCATGCTTCATAGTAGAGATGGTGCACTTTCCGTCATAGGCCTTGTTGACTCCTCTCCAAACATACCATTCATGGTTGTGACCATAAAGGTCAATTTTGGTCTCATCACTCCAAATGACTTTGTTAGATGCTATTTGGCATATTGTAAGCATGCCATTTTGTGGCACTGGTGCAGTAATGGCTTTTTTCTGGCTTTTTTTCCCGACTGTGCAGCCCATTTTTGTTCACGTGCCTCCTTATTGTGGATCTTGAAATAGTCGCACCATTTTCTTGCAGTGAAGGCTGTATTTCAGCTGAAATAGCTTGAGGGTTTTTCTTTGCATCCCAACCAATTTTCCTGGCAGTTGAGGTTGAAATCTTTGTTGGTCTACCTTGGTATCAACAGAACCACTAATTCTCCACTTCTTTATCAGACTTTGAACACTACTGGCCCGCATTTTCAAATCTTTGGATATCTTTTTATATCCTTTTCCTGATTTATACAGTTCAACTACCTTTTCTCACAGATCTTTCACTTTCCACATTCCTCAGTAGCCAGCAAAGTCAGTGCAGCCCCGGGTGAAATGTGCAGAGGTCTCACAAGAGCTACAAAACTATTTATACCCAGGCACTAATTACAATCAAACATGTCACCAGTGTGGAAACTTATCCTTAATAACCAGTTAAACCTGGGTTTGTCAACTTGTGTGTATATCATCAGGCCAAACATTCAGGGATATGTAAACTTTTGATCAGGGCCATTTGGGTGATTTCAGTTATCATTATTTAAAAAGGGAACACACAATTAGGTGACAATAAATGGCTTCACCTGACCACTATCCCTAAATAAAAGGAAGGTCTTCTGCATGATCATTCATTTTCCAAAAACTGGCCAATATTTCACAAATTCTGCCAGGGTATGTAAACTTTTGAGCAAAACTGTACCTTTGCAATTTATCATCACTTACATCTGGAGTTTATCCCAACCAAACTTAAAGGGAATCAGATGAATTCTGTAGATAGAATTTGAAAAAGTTATGTAAAACAAAAACAAAAAAAAGTAAAAATTATAAAATAGCCGACTTCCTGATGGGTGGTAATACAAGCCAGTGGGAAATACGTCTGAGATGGTGATGACAATGTGACCACTAAAAATCATAAATATCAGATGAACTTTGTGGAAACTACAGAGATAAACTCATTCAGAAATGTTAGGGGGCTCTATAGAGTCCACTGCCCACACTCAAGGCAAATGAGCAAACACTAATAAAATGTTTAAATATGCATTTTAAAACTAGGGGCACTGTGGAACTGATGAAACATGCATATGCTGCATGAAATACCAAATCAAAAGTTGTCCTAAAACAACTGCATGTGTCATATATACCCTTCTGATAAACCAAAATCCATATAAACCCTACCTGCAGTATACCTAATTTCATATAAGTGGTGCTATAACTACTGTATGTCTCATAATTGCCACATTGGTGTTATCAGGGTTGGGCCATAAGTAACACTGCATGATTTCAGGCTAATCAAACCAAGCATCAGCAAGTTATGCCCACTTCCTGTTCTGGAGTGGCATCTCATGCAAATCAATTTCCCATCATTACGTGTCCGTTTAAGATATTCAGTATTCCTTCACAGTTTTTCACCACATATGTCTGGAGTTGATACCAAAAAAATTGGCAGAATCCAGTGAAATCTGTAGAAGGGGTTCAAAAGAGTTTGTAAAAATCTTGTGAAAATGTAAAATTTGAAGAACGATTGAAAGGCCAGTATTGCTCTGACATTCATGTCCATGATGATATTCATATCTGCATAAGTAAACTTCTGACCACAATTGTATGTGCGTCATGTGTCCATAAACCGTTGGGCATATAGTGTATTTTGTTTAAACCTATGGTTTTATAAGTGAGGTTGTGTGATACAGTTATTAAGTTATAATTACAAGCCTAATTATTGGGCAGCTAAATTAAAAGCTTATAATAAATTAAATGCTTAAAAGGCTTAATAAAAATTTTCAGTAACCCAGTAACTTAAAAACACAAAGTCAACCTGACTATAACAACAATTTTAACAATAAAACAAATGGAATATGATACACTGGATTTTAAAGTATGTCCTTGAAAACAAGCAATTTTGGTTCTGTGAGAAGAAAGTTTGAGGAGAAAATCTCTAATTGTTATATAAATAAAAAAGGCCCTGGCTGGAAAATGTTTGATAATCCCTATGCTAAACCATGCGAAAGTACATTTCTGCACTGTAATAATCTTATAATAAAGTGTTTTAAAAAAACATTCATGTGTTCATCAATACATTGCAATACAGGGCCACTTACTTGCCTTCGTGATAAAATATAGAAAGTAATGTATTCTCTCCCTGACGGCCATTTACCTTACACTCTTCACCTCATACATAACCACTTTTAGAACAATAGAACCACACAGAAATAGCCCCACAGAAACACATACAGTTTCATACAAACTGAAGTTGACTGTGCAAGTCTTAGAAACAAACGGAGATGAAGATCTAGATAAGGTTTTAGACATAAATAGCCCTTTTAAATGGGATTATGGCCAGCTGTTAGAATGGATGTTTGCATCAAAACCAGACAAATCAAGCAAGACACTTAAAAATGGACTTAATAAATAAATAGATGTAAAGAAAATGGTTGGGGTGGAAATGCATATCCCTCCCATGTGTTTAGCCACTACATACTTGTGTTCAGGGAGACATTTAACAACCAAATGGAATTCTGATGGAAGGACCCATCACAGGCCTCTGGAGGATTTCTCTCCAGCTGTTGTTAATATTTCACTGTGTACTATACAGTAATAGCAGAGAGATTTGCTATTACTGTAAGAGGATAATTACCTCATTATCCTGCTGAGAGCACAGATATGGTATTATAGCTTACTTCCTCTTCAGAGAGGCTCAAGTAATTTAGAACTCTGTTGATATGGTTCCATGCTGTGTGTGAAATATCAACAGTCATGTAGTGACCAGCTGCATCAAAATGCAGCATGACACATTGACAAATATAAAACATTCACAGATAAAGTACTTTTATAGAACAAAATGGGCAAATAGAAAAAGGGGCAACTGCATTACAACATTTCCATATAGAAAATATATAGCTATATACCAAAGAAAATAAGATAATGTGAAAAATAGTGATTCTATAGGACATTGGGCAGATGTGCGTTATTTGTCAACCTTTTTTTGCCATAAAATTTCAAGCATATTTCTTTATCTTCTAAAACCAGCTATAAAGCATCGCACTGGCCACGGATTTAAAAAAAAAAATGTTGTACAGTATATATTTTAATCTGTTATTAAAAGTTATATAAATAAACAAAAAACATTCACCAAGAAAGACAGATGAGGACTAGAACAGTGATGTAATACTCTGCCACATGTTTGGTTTCCCTTGCAGCATTGATTGTGATAAAATGGTTGTCTTACCTTGTGCCTTTATCGCCCATGATAACTTGAGTGCTTTTCTGCTTTGAACTTGCAGAAAAAAGAAATAGATAAATAAATAAATTAATTAATTAAGGGGCTGAGAAGGAGCAAAAGGGAAAATTCACTTATGCACACAGGCAAGATGATGCAGCCTCTGTCATGTAGATATTTTTCCTGCAGTTTAAACACTCTCCAGCTGAATTTAATTACAGAAGCGCTCTACTTTTGCCTGTCAAAAAGGTTCCCCCTTCACAAAGGAAGCGAAAGCTGGTGATTCCCTGTTCTGCTTGGCGACGACCTGCTCTGTTGCTATTCAGTTAGACATTCCTCAAACGAACTGTGTTTGGGGGGAAAAAACTGCATCAGAAATCCTGAGATTTAAGAATCTTCTGTTTGAGGTCCAATGTGAGGCAGTGCTGCTGCTTTTGCTATGTCTCCATCTCCCGCCCACACTCCCTTCCGCTCTCTCCCTCGGTCACATGCATACACAGATGCTCTCCTACACACAGACACGCATGCGCTCACACACACACACACACACATATACATACATACACACAATTTCCCTCCCTCTCGCTGTCTCCTCTTTCAAAATGAAGGGGTATGTGTACTAACAGTACTGAGTGGGGAGTAACTAGCTCTAAATAAGACATTTTCTGCTTACCATTTTGCTCCACCAAGCAATGACAAAGAACCAAAATTCAATCTAAACATTCACTGCCAGCATAAAGGTTCACTGCAACATAAGAAATAGACTTAAAGAAATAAACCTTAGAACAGTTATACAGCAACTTAAATCATTTAAAAAGGTACTGACTGCAAAGTCATCTGAAATTATTATTATTTAATTGTGCATGGCATTTTCCTATGTCCCGCAAGAACAATATCATGCAGACAAGATGTGATCATTTTGATGTGCTGAGGGTCACTTTCTTCCATTTTGGGACCGAATATCCTACTTATCAGAGCCAAATAGTATGGCCCCACGGAAACAACCTAACGCAAGGAGCTTGAACTAATTAGCATAATTATGGAACTGGGTCACACCAAGATGGTGACGTGCAGAAAACATCGTGACTCTGCATCGACATCAGTTTTGCGTCGAAAGTATGCAATTTGTGGTTGACATTCGCAAATAGATCCATGAAACAAAAAGACAAAAATACATCTTTTCTCAGTTACTGTTTGTGTGTTTTCTTTCTCTGGAAGGTAAAAACATTAGGTGTATAACTCCATACTCAGACTCACCAATCCAAGACAAGCACTGCAAATTCATCATCAGATTTCATGCCTGTTTCATCCTTTAGTCGATTCCAGCGGTCAATCTGTCCTTCACAATGGCCTTTTGGTTTTCATCACTTTTCTGGCATGCTTTCTAGCTGATTCACGTTCATATTTTCCTTTTCTTTTCAGCTGGCGGGAGAGCAAAGTCCGCCATGTTTGCCCATCCGACTCGTTTTGGTTAAAAGTAGGTCAAACACGCCCTACAGTGGTCACGTGATATTGTAGCTCACTTGCTTCAGCAATCATAAAATGCAGGACGCATTTTATCTCGGCAAAACATTTACATATAGGATACATGGTGTCTGCAGCAGCGAAACATCTCACAATTCCAACAGCCGTAGAAATAGAACATTTTTGTGCAGAATTCAACTTTGCAGTCAGAACCTTCAAAATATTCTGCAAGACCCATCCATTTACTAGAGTCACAGGGGAAGCTGGAGCTTTGGGCGAGAGGCAAGGTGGACCCTGGGCAGGGTGCCAAACTTTCACAGGGCCAACACAGTGACAAACAACCATTCACACCTATGGGCAATTTAGAGTCACCATTTAAACTCGTCCGCATGTCTTTAGACTGTAGGAGGAACCTGAAGCAACTCTGCAATAATAATGTTTAATTTATATATCATCTTGCTCAAAAGATGCTATATAAAAACAGTCCCATTAGAAATGCACTTTCAGAAAGAATGCTAATATATATAAAATTGAGCTGAATGTATTTACTAGCCAAGCTCCATCAATTTCAGCACAGTTTCATCTCCACAGTTTGTTCCCCATATATTGCTAGATAATTTACAACGTCTACACTCCAGTGCTATAATGTGATTTTGAGAAATGTTATGGTTATCAAAAATGACAAGCTTTATCAAATCATTAGCATAGATAAATCAAATTTTATTACAACCTATATACTGAAAAGCCTGTATTTGTTTCAGTAGTGACTAATAAAGCTATTATTAGGTCAAATTACATTATAATTACTAAAATAAAACTTAAAGAAACATGTATATATGGGATTGTAGATGTCGGCACGATGCAGCAGCAGTTACAGTATATGAGTAAATGGCTTCATAACTTTAAAAAAAAAACCACCTTCCTGCCATTATTCAGTATATTACAGAGCCTAACCTCACACCACAGAGGAAAACAGTGTGCTGACACTGTGATTCATGCTGATGTATCCTCCAAAGTGGCTCCCAGAAGTGCACAATACAAAAAACCATGTATTGTTTAAAAAAATAATAAAATAAAAATAAAAAAAAAATAATAATAATAATAATAATAAAAATCACAAAATAGGACTTGGTAATGGTCAGCAAAATGGTAAGAAATTTATTTATCTAGTAGTTGATATATAAACATTCAGTACAACTATATTGAGAATTAGTATGTAAACAAATCTATACACTCCCTTGTACAAACTTCACTGGATATCTTCAACAAAAGAGAATCTGAATGCATGAGGTTAGGCAAATTAAACCCCTCAGAGTGGGTGAAGAAGCACTGCAGCACAAATCAGGTACTGATACACAGACTAAACTGGTGTATTTTATACTGTACAATTCTAACACAGACATTACAAAAACAGACAGCCCGTATAAAATCTATTTTTACACTTTGAAATATAATTAGCTAATTTCTATGCACTTAAACAGATGATATTAACAATGGAAATATGAGCATTACACAGAATGTAACCAACCATCACCTTTCAACCTAGTTTCTTGCTATTTGTGATTTTGTTACCAGGATTTCAATCTTTAAGGCAGTATGTTTAAGTGAATGTTTGACATATTTTCAGAGCACACTTCAAATGAGCTTCACACTAAGTCAATAATTTTGGGGGAAATCAAGGTATTTAATCAATCAATCAATCAATCAATCAATCAATCAATCAATCAATCAATCAAGACTGCTTTATAAAACCAGACCAAGAGAAATTTAGTATGCTTGTGGTGCTTTGTTTCTATAATTAGTGAATACATACAAGTTTTGGTGTATAGAACATGCTGTTCCTCATATGCTGAACATGGATGTGTGGATGTTCTTGACCCTGGTGTGTAATTCAGCAGTAGAGTGTACAGCCACTTAAATCCAGCTTCAGAAGTCACTCCACAGAATGGCACATCGGCTCTTATCAACACTCACCATATACTCGCCTGACATTGACCAAGCCACTGCGTTAACTGAGGTTCTGAAATACACAGTGAAGTCTTGTTAATCTCAGTGATTTGGCCTAATCAAGATGCGTCACAAACCAAACAACTATGCAAATATTTCTGATGGAAAATTATGCAAGTCATATCATGGACTGAAAAACATCTTTCACAAAATGTAGATAAAGGACAACACTGTCCAAGAATATGGGTAGTAATTAAATTAATGTAAAATGGCAGAATTAGTGTAAAAAGACAGAGTAAAAAAAATGCAAATGACAAGCATTGTAATACACACTGATCTAATCTTAAAATCTCAAGTTGATATCTTTAATGAAACTTGTATAACTCGCTAGACAAGTTGTAAAACGTTTGGTTGTCTGGCTGGCCCATTACTGATAGCAGATTCTATTCACATCAACATAATCTGAGATCCACACAAAAGTACCCCCTTGACAAGCTGTTATTATACAGTTTCAAAGTAGATTGCCAATTAACGATAAATTCATCTACTGGTAATGCAGTTCAAACAGTATTTAGTATTCAATTTCTCTCTGTGTTCTCTTGTCATTAATAAAATAAAACAAACTATTTTAGATTACTAATGGAATTCTGGATACCTGTGCATGTCTGGTAGCCGTGTTTCCAGGTTGCCTGTGCTAATGTTCCAGATGTACACGCTACCATCAGCAGAGCCAGCTGCCAGGTAACTTCCATCTGGACTACAATCAATTGAAGAAAGCAAATATTTGTTAAATCACTTCAGAAATAATTGATACCATTATTTTATGCTATACCAGAATGCATAATGTCACCATTAACACATTTACTGTAAACAGCTAGCAAAAATTATGGGACCACAATACTTGGAGGATGTTCACACAGCTTTTTTACAACATAGCAAATAAACAAATCAGAGAAATGACAAAATTTTTGTTTAATAAACTTTTTGGCTTCATAAAGCATATCAGAATCAATTAAATTATTTTTATTGATGACAATTGTTTTCAAGATCAAGTAGAGGGGGGAAAAATATGGAACCACTCAATATTGAGGAAAAAAAAGGTATGGACTCATCAACCAAAAGACAGACAGACTATTAATTTGTTGGTCCTCCTGGGCAGCTCTAATGACAGCCTGAACTTTTTTGAGGTATGGCCTTGAAAACAATAAATGAAAAACAATATTCTCCATCAAGCTAGTTCCAATATTCTTGAATAGCAGGTGACAGATCAGCTTTGCAGGATGGAGCCTTGTCATGGACCTTTTTATTTCCACCATAAATTATTATTTGTTTACTTTGTTTCTTTCATCCATTTCATGTGCACGGGAAAGAATTTGTGAACACTTAAAATCAAGACATACATTTGTGAATCATATTTTGCGTGTTTGTGTTGAATAAGACTGTTCCAATTCCATATCCATTAGCCCCTCCCTCTCTGGTATGAAATTACACAGGCCTTTTAGGATGACTCAATGCTTTCTGGTCCTACTGTTGCCATAGAAACTGCTAAGTGTATGATTCAACTGGGAGTGAACCGCAGACCTTCATCCATATCATTTCTGAATTGTATCCTCTTCCTGTTCTTGTCTCGTCTTATATTACACTCAGCAATTACACATCATGCATGATTTACAATAAGAAAATGGTAGTCACAAGACCAAAAAAAAAAAAAAAGGCTGTTTTGGAGGGGATAGCTAATGGCCTTTTTCCACTGCATAGTACTGGCTCAACTTGACTTGACGTGGCTCAACTCGCTTTTGGTGTCAGTAGTTCTTTTTCCACTCCAGCTGGTTGTCATAGCAACATAGCATGAAATTGCTGTGATGTAACACAACATGTATAGTAACGTCTTTAATATTATTAATACTACTACTATTCACACGCATTTTTGTAGCTGTGCATGCAAAATGGTGTTATGTCAAGCTGAAGATACTACAATTAGTCACATTTCTAATGTGTTGTGTTAAACAAACAAACAAACAAACAAACAAAAGCTGTTTAAAAAAAAAAAAAAAAGTGGTGTCCGAGCTGTCAGGACGTAAACGGTAATGGCATAAAAAGGACCATCATTTTATAAGCAGCAAAAAAGATGCATTGTATGTTCTAAAATGGTATAATGGTGAAGGCACAGGGCTTTCAATCAGAGGACACAGGTTCATGTCCCTGCTCAGCATATTTTATTTGGGGAAAGTTTTGCTGTAGGTAACTCATTTAAAATTAGCTGCCCTGCCCCGATATTTTGCCTAACTCTCTGTTCTTTTAAAAAACAAAAAATAAATAAAAATAATTACGGGTTGACCGAGGTTTTGTAATAAATCAAACATCCTGGCATGGCATTACTTGGACTGAAGCAGGATTCCATCTCTCTTATTACTAAAACGTTAAGGTCTTGAATGGTTTCTTATGAAAAGCAGGAGCCTTTGGTCTGTGGCTTGCTTTAAAATGCTTACTGACTACAGAGATCGAAGGCAGAGTGGATGTACACTCATCAGTTTTACCACCAGAGAGTTAGACAAAATCTCAGTACAGACTGGCTAATTTTAAATGAGTTAATTGCAGTTACTTTCCCCAAATAAAACATGCAAAGCGGGAATACGAACCCACATTCTCCAACTGAAAGCCCTGTGCCTTCACCATTACACCATTTAAGCATATACAGCGCTTTTTTTTTTTGCTGCTGCTGTTTGTCACTTGTAAACTGATGGCACTTTGACATTACAATTACTTTAACAATTTTTAAACCATTATTTTCTTTATAACAGCATTTTCAAACCTATTTCACTGATTACATACAGTACATACAGTGGATATAAAAAGTGTACGCACCCTGTTAAAATGATTTTTTTTTTTTACATCAGAAAAACCTGAGACCACGATAAATCATTTCAAAACTTTTCCCACCTTTAATGTGACCTATAACCTGTACAATTCAGCTGAAAAGCAAACAAATCTGTTCGGGTGGAAAAAAAAAAAAAAAAAAAGTACAATTAGCTGGTTGCATAAGTGTACACACCCTTAAATTAATACTTTGTTGAAGCACCTTTTGATTTAATTATAGCACTCAGTCTTTTTGGGTTCACACCTGCCATCAATTAAAATGACTATTTGGAGTTAATCAAAGTTCAGACATTTACTCAGTTGCATCCTCCAGCAAAAGCCAGGGTTCAACAGAACGCTTACAAAGCATCAAAGAGATCTCATTGATGAAAGGTATCAGTCAAGAGAAGGGTACAAAATTTTTTTCCATGGCATTAGGTATACCATGGAGCACAGTGAAGACAGTCATCAAGAAGTGGAGAAAATATGGGACAACAGCGACATTATCGAGAACTGGACGTCCCTCCAAAACTGATGAAAAGACAAGACAAAAACTGGTCAGGGAGGCTGTCAAGAGGCCTACAGCAACACTGAAGGAGCTGCAGGAATTTCTGGCAAGTACTGGTTGTGTACTACATGTGACAACAATCTCCCGTATTCTCCATATGTCTGGACTATGGGGTAGGGTCAAAGAAAAACATCCAGGCCCGGCTAAATTTTGCAAAAAACAAAACAAAACATAAAAACCATCAACTCTCCCAAAAGCATGTGGAAAAATGTATTATGGTCTGATGAAACCAAGGTTGAACTTTTTGGCCACAATTCCAAAACATATGTTTGGCGCGAAAACACTACTGCACATCACCAAAAGAACACCATACCCACGGTGAAGCATGGCGGTGGCAGCATCATGTTTTGGGTTGTTTTTCTTCAGCTGGAACAGGGGCTTTAGTCAAGGTGGAGGGAATTATGAACAGTTCTAAATACCAGTCAATTTTGGCCTAAAACCTTCAGGTATCTGCTAGAAAGCTGAAGAGGAATTTCATCTTTCAGCACGACAATGATCCCAAAAAAAGTTTTGGAATGGCCCAGCCAGAGCCCAGACCCAAATCCAATTGAAAATCTGTAGGGTGACCCTGAAGAGGGCTGTGCACAAGAGATGCCCTCACAATCTGACAGATTTGGAGCGCTTTTGCAAGGAAGAGTGGGCAAATATTGCCAAGTCGAGATGTGGCAGACTGACAGACTCCTACCCAAAAAACCTGAATGCTGTAATTAAATTAAAAGGTGCTTCAACAAAGTATTAGTTTAAGGATGTGCACATTTATGCAACCAGCTTATTGTATGTTTTTTTTTTATTTTTTTATGTCCCCCCCCGAATATATTTTTTTTCAATTGAATTGAAAAAAATTGAATTGGTTATAGGTCACATTAAAGGTGGAGAAAGTTTTGAAATTATTTATCATTTTGGAATTTAATTATTTATGGTCCGTTCTTGAGCATATGGGCTTAGGCCCTGACTTTATTAACATGATCAAAGTACTATATTGTAATCCTAAAGCATCTGTGTTAACTGGACAATTATGCTCACGTTCTTTTTCTTTGGGAAGGGGTACGCGTCAGGGCTGCCCACTTTCACCATTGTTATTTGCTTTGTCATTAGAACCTTTAGCTCAGGCTGTCCGTCAATCAGAGCAAATTCTACCGATTAATGTAAGAAATACATCTCATCATATCTCTTTGTATGCTGATGATATTCTTTTGTTTGTAAATGACCCTGTTTCGTCAGTGCCTCATATTCTGTCATTGTTTAATCATTTCAGTGATCTTTCAGGTTATAAGATAAATTGGGACAAATCTTGTTTTCTTCCCTTAAATTTTGACCCTGTCTCCTTGCTTCTTCCTAGCACCGCACCTACCGTAACATCATTTAAATATTTAGGGATAGACATATACCCCTCATTGCATGATATTGCAAGCAAAAACTTCAAAAAAATTCTTTCTGAAGTCAGTACAGATTTATCAAACTGGTCATGTTTGCCTAAGTCATTATATGCACGAATTTCTGTAGTTAAAATGAACGTTTTGCCACGGGTTAATTTTTATAGTGCAATGATACCCTTACCACCCCCTGCACACTTTTGGGACCACCTCAACTCCATTCTAAGGAAATATATCTGGAATGGGAAACGTGCTAGGATTAGGCTGTCCACTATGCAACGCTCTAGGGAGGATGGAGGTTTATCTTTTCCTGACTTTAAAGTTTATGCCCAAGCATTTGTGTTGCGCCCCATATCAGTCTGGTTTAATTTAAATAAAAATGTGGCATGGAGAGCTATTGAAGAGTCAATGGTCACCCCCTATAATTTAAGAGATTTGGTTTTTTGCAATGTTCCTACTCGGCAATGCGCCCTTCGTTTTGGTCCAATCATAACCCATTTGTTATCCACTTGGAAAGCTGTAGAAAGACAAACAGGATCTATATCAAAATGGCATCATCACTTTCCACTTTTTAATAATAATGGGTTTCTGTCTGGGAGTACCCCATTTAGATCTCCTCAATGGTCAGAGTGCAACATCACAATTCTTGGAGACCTGTATGATGACAAAGGCTTAAGAACATTTCAGGACCTGAAGTCGAAATACAATATACCAGCCTCTACTTTCTACTTATACTTACGCATCAGATCAGCTCTTAATGCTCTTGGTGTTCCTCTTGACACAAAATTACCAGTGCATAGTATTCGCAATGTTATATATTTCAATGACTTCATCCCTTCTTCTGCTTCATCTATTTACTCCTTTCTGATGAAGAAGTTATACAAGCCTCTTGGAGTTGTAGCAGTTTGGTCAAAAGATTTAGAATGTGACCTGAAAGATATCTTTTCTGATCAGACATGGGAGACAATCATTATGTCATCTAAGAATCCTAATCATCAAATGATTCATTGGAAACTAGCACACAGAGTATATTTAACACCACTTAAGCGATTTCATATGCGTCTCACTACCTCACCTAATTGTACTTTGTGTTCAGATGGAAAAACTGGAACGTTTTTACATTTTTTTTGGGAATGCTCAGCACTGGTACCTTTCTGGCAATGGCTATCTGTTGATATTTCAACTCTGATAGACACAGATATTATTATAACTCCAAGTCTATTTTTTCTAAATGATTATTCCAACCTCTCACTGACGCTTTTCCAGAGCAGCCTACTTTTGGCTGCTTTTACCGCAGCCAAAAAATTGTTAATCAGCCGATGGAACCCCCCACATGTTATGTGTAGACGTCTATGGGCTCTAAGTTTACTTGATATTATATCTATGGAACTCTCAACAGCCCGTATACATGGTGCCAGATCGCAAACTCTAAAGAGGTGGAACCGTGCTTTTGATGAGGTCAAAACCTTTATTTCTGATACTCATGTTTAAGGTGCTGTGTACAGTTGCTCTGTAACTTTTTTTTTTTTTCCACTTTTTTTTTTTTTTAAATTTATTTACTTTTTTGCTGGAAAATATGTTTCGTTTCTATACACTTGTATACCAATGTACTTTAAATGTTTATATAACATGTAAGATTACAGATGCTCACCACTGGGTTGGGTTGGGGTGGGTGTGAAGTGTTATACCTCTGTATTTGTGTTGATTATGAATATGTGCATCATTATAAAATAAAAAACAATTGGTCAAAAAAGAAATTATTTATCATGGTCTCATTTTTTTTTTACATCAGAAAAACCTATCATTTTAATGGGGTGTGTACACTTTATAGCCACTGTATATTCTTACGCTAGGCTGCTAGGTAGATACTATATGAGATTCTAAGTTCACACAAAGGGTAAGACAGAAGTGATGGTGGAAAAATTAGGCTATATCAAATAGGAAAATATTTTTCCATTAAAATTGTAATTCTTTCAAACAATCAAAAACAAATTTGAACAGTTCGAATGGAATCTGTGCCACATTTTGAATCTGACACTTTACTGATCATCCTAAAACTAGCACTACTCTTAATGTAAAAAAAAAAAAAAAATGTATAAAATGACCCTTTTATCTGGAAGGATGAAGGGGGGAGGGGGGGGGGAACTTAGACTCCTTTACCAAAAGATTCATGCCATACAACTCAACAGTGATGACTTTTGGTCATTTTATTTATTTAACTTTGTTTGTACTTAGGCCCATTTTAGTGTTCGTGTCCTACCTGAAGATAGCCTTGGTGCTGTCACTTCCACATTTGAAGCCATCTGCCCTAGGATGATTATGTAGAAAGAATAAGGAAAAGTGTTAACCTACAGTAATTTAAACAGATCACTAAAACAGATCTGCTATTGTAGCAAACTTGGTTACTATAATATCTGGTCAACTGGTCAGCACAGTGAAGCAGCAGATAGTGCTGACATGTCACCCCTCAGTTCGATCCTGAACTCAAGTGCAGACTTTTGCAGGTTTCTCCCAAAACATGTCAGGAGGTGAAATGGCAACAATAACACTGTCCTTATTGGTGCCATGAGAACAGTGATTGGCATCCCATAATTATTAAAGAGAAATGAATGAATATAATGACACTGAATACACCATTACTTTCTTATCCCCCCCACCCCTTTGCGGCCACTGATCTGTCTCCCCTCACTAGCTGGGCCATCAACTCTCTATTGACCATCTGCATCTCCTATAGCCCCCCCACCACCACCACAGTGTGTCACCAGGAGTTGAAAGTGATGACTGGTTATCCAGGAGGCACGGTGGTGTAGTGGTTAGCGCTGTCACCTCACAGCAAGAAGGTCCGGGTTCGAGCCCCGTGGCCGACGAGGGCCTTTCTGTGCGGAGTTTGCATGTTCTCCCCGTGGGTTTTCTCCGGGTGCTCCGGTTTCCCCCACAGTCCAAAGACATGCAGGTTAGGTTAACTGGTGACTCCAAATTGACCGTAGGTGTGAATGTGAGTATGAATGGTTGTCTGTGTCTATGTGTCAGCCCTGTGATGACCTGGCGACTTGTCCAGGGTGTACCCCGCCTTTCGCCCGTAGTCAGCTGGGATAGGCTCCAGCTTGCCTGTGACCCTGTAGAACAGGATAAAGCAGCTAGAGATAATGAGATGAGATGAAAAGAGACTGGTTATCCAATCTCATTGTGTCTCTTACCTCTTAGCTATGCTTGCGATACTGAACTAAACTCACAAAATCCTTGAATTTTCTATGCTTAAATTATTCATTTCCTCACCAGTAAGTCGCCTCTGACAAATGATCTTAGATTAATGTATAATTCATTAAACTAAGGTGTCAGCAAGTTCGGCATGAACTTCTTGACGATGAACCTATTCACCGATTACTTGATTATACTGTATGTGCAGAATGCACACAGTTTTGTAGCCACTGTCTGGCTAAGTTCCTATTACAAGCCTCAATGCTCTGAAAATAAGATTTAGACTACAGATATCTGTGTTCAGAATTATGTGAATCAATTCTCTGTACCTGAAGACCTTTCTGGTATTGCTCATTCTCAGATCCACCAACTGCAGGCTCTCATCTCTTGAGCAACTTAGTAACTCTCTATGGTTGGGTGAGATGTCAAGTGAGGTCACCCTACCTTGTAGGGGAACCTCCTGAGTGCAGCTCGCTGCCCTGTAGGAATATGGGGATTCAAGATACAGATTATTGCAGAGAAAAAGTGATAAAGTGCACTGAGAGTAATGACTTGGAAGATAATTTTTTATATTTTCATAAAAAGTTTATGTATAACAATTTTTATGCACACAACAACTGAAGAATTAATCAGTTGCCAGCATATAATTTTAAGGATATAAATGTAACAATTATACTGAATATACATTATTTAGAGTTTAAAAAAAAATCAATGACAGAAACTCAAGAACTTTTAACATTTTAAGATAAATAAAATCACTTCAGAGTAAAATCTACACATCAAAACAAGGAAAATGTTGATACTACTATGACAAAAGTTCTTAAGACATCTCTGTTTGCTGCATGTTTCATATAATTCACTGTAAGTGTCCAACATCGACACCCATTTTGAACTCTATAGGACAAGTATGCTTTCACTTAATGATTCCTATAAATTTATCACAGCAATATTTTAACCATCAAAATAATCATTAACATTTTTGTGTACTCAAATGACTTAATAAAGCAGTTAAAAATTCATGTGACTACCGCATTTAACTATGACAATACTTTATTCTATCATTACTTTAAATTATACTTTTTACCCACTTCTTTGAACTTGCTTTTACAGTTTTAGAGTCAGAGCCTTTAATTCAGATACAAAATCAATCAAAAGCTATAGGACAGTAAATAAATTAGCCTTTTCTAATTCTCGCTTAGGCCTTTAAGCAGATTTTTTTCATCCAAGTCTCAGGATAGCCTGGTTGATTTACCTGCACAAACCAGGGGAGTGATCTGTAAAATCTCTTAAATTTGAAACAAATGATCCCAATTTGGCTACAAGTAGTCCATCTTCTATGACAAAGAACAAACTTTACTATACATTAGAACTGTTTTGCTAATATTACATCTTATAAAAGACGGATTCTGTTATAAAAAAAAAAAGTTTTTTTAATGACCTTTTTATTTATTTCAATAACACCACTGAAACCCAGTCCAAAAAAAAAAAAAAAAATATATATATATATATATATATATATATATATATATATATATATATATATATATATATATATATGTAGTATAATATCAATTTAACAAAAGTGGTATGTATACTGGGTGGTGTGTCTGCATGTTAAATCACTGCATAGGTCTTACACTTGGCAAATTTCAAAAAACAGAAAAGCGCTCTGCAATTAAAAAAAAAAAAAGTAATGTATTTTTTCTCAAAGGCATATTATAGCACATCTCAACTCTTAGGGACTCAAGGAGGCAATTAGCATGTGGGCTGATGGTTGCTAGGCGACAGGCAAGCAGTTGGCAAAGCAGCAGCTGGAGGTTACTGCTGCTTAGATTGAATGAGAGATGACAAGGGCTCAGGCGTGGGCTGAATTATACGTTCATTTCTTGAAAATTTCTAAATGCGGAAGCAGCACACAGAAATCACATAGCATTTCTGGCTTAAAAATCAACATCCTCAAGCAACGTTGTTTTAGAATGCATTTCTAAAAGGTTGTTTTAGAATGCATTTCATATCTTAAATCCTTTTTTATGGATACTGATGGTAAATTTTGCCATTGATATTGTAGTATTGGTTGCGTCACCACATGGATTTGTTTATGACTTGCATGCAAAGCAATCAAACTGCACCTCTACAAGATTAGGAACCAGAGGCAATTTTGGATATGACTAGCTCTCTATTACCCCTTTTCCACCAAATTAGTTCCAGGGCTGGTTCGGGGCCAGTGCTAGTGCTGGTTCACAACTCGTTCAACTTGCGAGCCAGCTGAGAACCAGTTTGCTTTTCCATAGCTCGTGGTGCTAATGGAAGCCACGTCATTACGTCGCTGTATACGTCAGTTACGTCGTTGTATACGTCATTACGTCGTTGTATGTCAGTTACGTCGCTACGTTTGCATAAACCTTGGCGCAAATATCGAAGCAAAAACAACACGGAAGAAGCAGCAGCAGCAACAATAATAATGGATGACTTGGCGTTTGTACAGCTGCGGCTTCTCGTCGCTTAAAAATGGCGATCTTTCGCGGTCTTGTTATTGTTGTTGGTCTTAACAACTCCGCCCCCCCGCTGACGTAAGCGGTTCTTTCCTCTGGCCCAGCAGAGAGTTGGTGCTAGCCTGGAACCGGTTTTTCTGGCCTTAGAGCCAGTTCTTTGTCAGTGGAAACAGAAAACCTGGTTCCAAACTAAGCACTGGCCCCGAACCAGCCCTGGAACTGCTTTGGTGGAAAAGGGGCATATACAGGTCCTTCTCAAAAAATTAGCATATTGTGATAAAGTTCATTATTTTCCATAATGTAATGATAAAAATTAAACTTTCATATATTTTAGATTCATTGCACACCAACTGAAATATTTCAGGTCTTTTATTGTTTTAATACTGATTATTTTGGCATACAGCTCATGAAAACCCAAAATTCCTATCTCAAAAAATTAGCATATCATGAAAAGGTACTCTAAACGAGCTATTAACCTAATCATCTGAATCAATGACTTAACTCTAAACACCTGCAAAAGATTCCTGAGGCTTTTAAAAACTCCCAGTCTGGTTCATTACTCAAAACCGCAATCATGGGTAAGACTGCCGACCTGACTGCTGTCCAGAAGGTCATCATTGACACCCTCAAGCAAGAGGGTAAGACACAAAGAAATCTCTGAGCGAACAGGCTGTTCCCAGAGTGCTGTATCAAGGCACCTCAGTGGGACGTCTGTGGGAAGGAAAAAGTGTGGCAGAAAACGCTGCACAACCAGAAGAGGTGACCGGACCCTGAGGAAGATTGTGGAGAATGGCCGATTCCAGACCTTGGGGGACCTGTGGAAGCAGTGGACTGAGTCTGGAGTAGAAACATCCAGAGCCACCGTGCACAGGCGTGTGCAGGAAATGGGCTACAGAGAAGCAGCACTGGACTGTTGCTCAGTGGTCCAAAGTACTTTTTTCGGATGAAAGCAAATTTTGCATGTCATTCGGAAATCAAGGTGCCAGAGTCTGGAGGAAGACTGGGGAGAAGGAAATGCCAAAATGCCTGAAGTCCAATGTCAAATACCCACAGTCAGTGATGGTCTGGGGTGCCATGTCAGCTGCTGGTGTTGGTCCACTGTGTTTTATCAAAGGCAGGGTCAATGCAGCTAGCTATCAGGAGATTTTGGAGCACTTCATGCTTCCATCTGCTGAAAAGCTTTATGGAGATGAAGATTTCATTTTTCAGCACGACCTGGCACCTGCTCACAGTGCCAAAACCACTGGTAAATGGTTTACTGACCATGGTATTACTGTGCTCAATTGGCCTGCCAACTCTCCTGACCTCAACCCCATAGAGAATCTGTGGGGTATTGTGAAGAGGAAGTTGAGAGACACCAGACCCAACACTGTGGATGAGCTTAAGGCCGCTATCGAAGCATCCTGGGCCTCCATAACACCTCAGCAGTGCCACAGGCTGATCGCCTCCATGCCACGTCGCATTGAAGCAGTCATTTCTGCCAAAGGATTCCCGACCAAGTATTGAGTGCATAACTGAACATAATTATTTGAAGGTTGACTTTTTTTGTATTAAAAACACTTTTTTTTATTGGTCAGATGAAATATGCTAATTTTTTGAGATAGGGATTTTTGGTTTTCCTTTACTTTTTTGCCAAAATCATCAATATTAAAACAATAAAAGGCTTGAACTACTTCAGTTGTGTGTAATGAATCTAAAATATATTAAAGTCTAATGTTTATGAGTACATTACAGAAAATAATGAACTTTATCACAATATGCTAATTTTTTGAGAAGGACCTGTATGACTTAGCCATATCTCAGTCTTCACATAGTAACAGAAAGTGATTATTATTAATCTGGGTTTCTTCTTTGTAACTAAAACTCCAATTCCAAAAAAGTCGAGAAGCTGTGTAAAACGTAAATAAAAACAGAATGTGGTGATTTTCAAATCATGGAAACCCTATATTTCACTGTAAATAGCACAAAGACATCATACCAAATGTTGAAACTGAGAAATTTTTTGTGGGGTTTTTTTTTGGAGGGTTTTTTTTTTTTTAAATCTATATGCTCATTTTGAATTTGATGCCAGCAAAACATTCCAAAAAAGCTGGGACAGAGACAAGTTTACCACTGTGTGATATCATCTGTTCTTTTAAGAACACTGTAAACATTTAGGAACTGAGATCAGTTGCTGTAGTTTTGAAAGAGAAATGCTGTACCATTCTTGCCTGATATATAATTTCAGTTCCTCACCTGTCCAGTCTTTCCTTTGTCATATTTTGCATTTCATAATGCACTTAATAACTGCATATTTGCAAAGATAGTCCCATAGGTAGAGAAACTTGGGGAAAACATAGCCTAATGCTTCAATACACCAATCATTCCCATACTGTTCTAGACTGATTATTGATGATTATAGACAATTTGCAATCAGCATCAATGCTAACAAATTACTGCAAGGTATAACAATAAAAGATGTTTTCTTACCGGCTGTCCCAGAAGCGTATTTTTCTGTCAAAATGGCCACTGATTATGTAATACTCTGAGCACACTACGTCACTACAGTAGGATAATACCTCAATCGTCTGTATACCTAAATAAAAATAGAAAACAAACAGGAAATCAAGTGAGGAAACCTTCACAAAGAAGAATAAAATTGTGGATATCCATCAAAAGATGATTAAAAGAATTAATAGAAATTATATTTCTGCCAACAACTGGCTCTCTGTCAAATTGGAAAATAGTGCAACTATCTGTGACATTATCACATTATGCATCAGTGGGCTGTATAGCTTGTTCAGTAGTGGCATGACTATTTCCAAGTGTTGGAATATCTAGATTTAGTGACAGCATGTGCAAACCAAAAAGATCTGAAAGGTGTATGTGAAAGACAAGAGAATTATCTAACTGCCAAAAAAAAAAAAAAATTCAACCATCCACTGCACATAATTTCAAAAAAGTGGAAGATCATAGAAAATAATACAAAACAAACAAACACAAAAAGTGTACATAACACAGATTTAGTGTTATTTGTAAACATTCATTTTGTACTCATCTTTTGTATGACTTGGGAGGTCATACAACTACACGTCTTTCAGGTCTGGCTGAACAGCATGGTTTTTATTAAATTTATTTGTATTCAACTTTTCAATATTTAAAAGATATAATTATAGATGTATTTAACTTTATGTTCATCCAGCTTTATGTTTGGCCTCCAGAGACACACATGGTTTATAGTGCATATATTGTTTAAACGTACATCCCGGTTATAAAGAAAGACATCCTAAATTTAAATCAGGGTATTTTGTTATACTTTGCCAAATACAGTCCCTTTTCAATAAAACATCAAAGTGTAGACTTTTAGCTGATTTGAGAGAGGATAACATGCTGTAGTAATTAAAGTGAGTGACTCATTCACGAATCATAATTATGGGTCTTTCGATTATGCGTCTCATTCACTTGTCACATGACCACTGTATATTTTCAGAGCAAGAACGATTGATTTGTTTACGAATCATAACTGTGGGTCTTTTGGGTCTGAGTGTCTCGTTCATTATTCACATGACTAATATTATTACTGGAGGAGAGCTTGCTAATGTTAACTGGTCAACCAGAACATTTCCATAGCTAGCTAACTGTGTGTAATATAGCAATTGAATAGATGCTTAACTTGTCTTTCCGTTGGAACGAGTTCATACATTAGGGATCTTCAGTAACCAGGTAAGTTACCATAAAAAAAAAAAAGCTACCATACAATGAACAATATGATGTTTTTTTTTATTGATAAGTGCACTGCTCTTATTTGGACAACTGAAGTAATTGGTGGTTTCAATTGAATAACTCAATAGGCTATGGTACAAAAGGTTGCTTTAGAGCTTAACAGAAAAAAGAACTTAACTTATACTTTACCAAGTGAAGCAAATCATGTTTTTATTAGTGTTTGGAAACCATATAGGGTGGCTACAGTGCCACATTAGCACCAATGAATGAAATGAACAAATGATTTAAAAAAAAAAAAATTTTCATTTTACTGAACGATAGTCAATGATCCGCGTTAGTAAAAAGATCCGAACTTCCCATCACTATTACAGCCCTAGCCACAGTGCACATATTGTGAAAAACATGTCCAAGCCCAGTCTGAAATTATGGAAAAATAAGGTACATGTTCTCTACTTGCGAACAGATGGTGAAACAAAGACAATATGCTATTTTCTGATGACCAAGAACTATGCTATTTTCTATGGTTACTTTACTGTAAAATTCATCATGAAGCTTGCAGCTGAAATGGAGCAACTGGATATTGCATAGTAACAACCACCAAGATGCATTCCATAACACAAACTTGTATTAAGCTCATAGGCTTGGATCACCTGGTGCAACTGACATAACGCTAATGTAATAACATTAGCTTTAAGCTGCTTTACACTGTCCATTTTTCATCATGAGGATGCTGCAAACAAAAATTATAAAAGCCTGAAAGAAGTTCTTAGTCATCAGTATCTGTATTACCTGCTCACTGACAGCCAATTTAGCAGCTATGAACCAAAGACAGACAGACAAACAAGGTCCTGCAGTATCAGAAATTCTGGACCAAAATCTCTTAAATGTGAATGCTATGACAAATGTGTGAAAACAGTTACCAATAGGGGCAATATTGCATTTTAGAATTATCATAAGAAAAATCTGGAGCACAGCGCAATACATGTGTGTTGATAGACTTACATGCAGCACGTTGCAGGTCCCAGATTTTTACAGTCCTGTCTCCACTCCCAGTCACCACCTGCCTTAAGTTACATTTAAACCTAGCTGCTGTCACTTTACGAGAATGGCCCGTCAGCGTAAACTAGGAAAGCAGAAAAGAGGCATGGAATTGTAAACATGGAGTTATTAAAGGACATAAAACTGGTTTAACTGGCAGCTTAAATCACTACAGCCACAATATACAAGTCCAACTCTCTCTCTCTCTCTCCCTCTCTCTCACACCTACCTCAGCGTAAATGAGTACACCCCCTTTGAAAAGTAACATTTTAAACAATATCTCAATGAACACACAAAGTTTAATATAACATCTGTTTAACTTATAACGTGAAAGTAAGGTTAATAACATAACTTAGATTACACATTTTTCAGTTTTACTCAAATTAGGGTGGTGCAAAAATGAGTACACCCCACAACAAAAACTACTACATCTAGTACTTTGTATGGCCTCCAGGATTTTTAATGACAGCACCAAGTCTTCTAGGCATGGAATGAACAAGTTGGCGACATTTTGCAACATCAATCTTTTTCCATTCTTCAACAATGACCTCTTTTAGTGACTGGATGCTGGATGGAGAGTGATGCTCAACTTCTCTCTGCAGAATTCCCCAAAGAAAATAAATTTCTTTACACCACAAAAGTGAAGGTGACAAGAAGATCAGCAAAGCTTTACTTATCAGTCAGAATACTGTAGCAAAAGTGGTACAAAAATTTAAGAAAGATGGAACTGCAACCATCTCACAGAGACGTCCAGGTCGTCCACGGAAGTTAACATCTCGACAGGAGCGTCTTCTGATGAGAAGGGTTGAAGAAAATCGGCATGAAAGTTCACTGCAGTTATCTTAAGTAGCAGAAAGCCAAACTGGGGTGACTATTTCCCGTGACACAATACGGCGTACACTGCAGAGGAATGACATGCATGGATGCCGTCCACGAAAGAAGCCTCTCCTAAAGCCCAGGCACAAAAAAGCCCGCCTAGAGTTTGCCAGGGCCCATGCTGACAAAGATGAAGACTACTGGGACTCTATACTCTGGAGTGAGGAGACCAAGATAAATGTTTTTGAAACTGATGGCTTCAAAACTGTATGGCATCGCAAAGGTGAGAAATACAAAGAAAAATGCATGGTGCCTACATTGATGGCATCATGAATTCACAGACATATTGCTCTATACTGAAAGAGAAGATTCTACCATCACTCCGTGCCCTTGGTCGTCGTGCACTTTTCCAACATGATAATGATCCTAAACACACATCTCAGGCCACTGTTGGATTTCTGAAGAAGAACAGGGTGAAAGTGATTCAGTGGCCAAGTATGTCTCCTGATCTGAACCCAATCGAACACCTCTGGGGAATTCTGAAGAGACAAGTTGAGCATCACTCTCCATCCAGCATCCAGTCACTAAAAGAGGTCATTGTTGAAGAATGGAAAAAGACTGATGTTGCAAAAATGTCGCCAACTTGTTCATTCCATGCCTAGAAGACTTGGTGCTGTCATTAAAAATCATGGAGGCCATACAAAGTACTAGATGTAGTAGTTTTTGTTGTGGGGTGTACTCATTTTTGCACCACCCTAATTTGAGTAAAACTGAAAAATGAGTAATCCAAGTTATATTATTAACCTTACTTTCATGTTATAAGTTAAACAGATGTTATATTAAACTTTGTCAACATTTTGGAAATTGTTTATGTTCATTGAGATATTGTTTAAAATGTTACTTTTCAAAGGGGGTGTACTCATTTATGAGCAATCGAGCACTGATTGGCGACTCTATTACTAGAATATCAGCTCATACACCGTGAGTAGAGAAAAACAAAATGGCAGCTTTGTGAGCAAGTATTTAAAAGAAACAGAAATAACTAAAAGAATATACAACCCCAATTCCAAAAAAGTTGGGACAAAGTACAAATTGTAAATAAAAACGGAATGCAATCATTTACAAATCTCAAAAACTGATATTGTATTCACAATAGAACATAGACAACATATCAAATGTCGAAAGTGAGACATTTTGAAATTTCATGCAAAATATTGGCTCATTTGAAATTTCATGACAGCAACACATCTCAAAAAAGTTGGGACAGGGGCAATAAGAGGCTGGAAAAGTTAAAGGTACAAAAAAGGAACAGCTGGAGGACCAAATTGCAACTCATTAGGCCAATTGGCAATAGGTCATTAACATGACTGGGTATAAAAAGAGCATCTTGGAGTGGCAGCGGCTCTCAGAAGTAAAGATGGGAAGAGGATCACCAATCCCCCCAATTCTGCGCCGACAAATAGTGGAGCAATATCAGAAAGGAGTTCGACAGTGTAAAATTGCAAAGAGTTTGAACATATCATCATCTACAGTGCATAATATCATCAAAAGATTCAGAGAATCTGGAAGAATCTCTGCGCGTAAGGGTCAAGGCCGGAAAACTATACCGGGTGCCCGTGATCTTCGGGCCCTTAGACGGCACTGCATCACATACAGGCATGCTTCTGTATTGGAAATCACAAAATGGGCTCAGGAATATTTCCAGAGAACATTATCTGTGAACACAATTCACTGTGCCATCCGCCGTTGCCAGCTAAAACTCTATAGTTCAAAGAAGAAGCCGTATCTAAACATGATCCAGTAGCGCAGACGTCTTCTCTGGGCCAAGGCTCATTTAAAATGGACTGTGGCAAAGTGGAAAACTGTTCTGTGGTCAGACGAATCAAAATTTGAAGTTCTTTATGGAAATCAGGGACGCCGTGTCATTTGGACTAAAGAGGAGAAGGACGACCCAAGTTGTTATCGGCGCTCCGTTCAGAAGCCTGCATCTCTGATGATATGGGGTTGCATTAGTGCGTGTGGCATGGGCAGCTTACACATCTGGAAAGACACCATCAATGCTGAAAGGTATATCCAGGTTCTAGAGCAACATATGCTCCCATCCAGACGACGTCTCTTTCAGGGAAGACCTTGCATTTTCCAACATGACGATGCCAAACCACATACTGCATCAATTACAGCATCATGGCTGCGTAGAAGAAGGGTCCGGGTACTGAACTGGCCAGCCTGCAGTCCAGATCTTTCACCCATAGAAAACATTTGGTGCATCATAAAATGGAAGATACGACAAAAAAGACCTAAGACAGTTGAGCAACTAGAATCCTACATTAGACAAGAATGGGTTAACATTCCTATCCCTAAACTTGAGCAACTTGTCTCCTCAGTCCCCAGACGTTTACAGACTGTTGTAAAGAGAAAAGGGGACGTCTCACAGTGGTAAACATGGCCTTGTCCCAACTTTTTTGAGATGTGTTGTTGTCATGAAATTTAAAATCACCTAATTTTTCTCTTTAAATGATAAATTTTCTCAGTTTAAACATTTGATATGTCATCTATGTTCTATTCTGAATAAAATATGGAATTTTGAAACTTCCACATCATTACATTCCGTTTTTATTTACAATTTGTATTTTGTCCCAACTTTTTTGGAATCGGGGTTGTAGTCCACCCCCCCAAAATGCATCCTGTTCCACACTCCAGCCCAGTCAGTGGCAGTAATGCACCTTTAAGTTGGTTTGCCAACCACCAAAAAAAAAACCCTAAGGAAGAAAAATAAGAACAAAAATGGCGAAGTGTGTTACTGAACCAACTGAGGATGAAATAAAAACTCGGGAAACCCCCCCAAAAAAAATGGCATAAAAGTATTTGATGGTAAGAACGTATCCTTTTTTAAAATTTTTCAAGAATTGTTATTATAGCATTTTTCACAAATTGCTTGTCATTTCGCCGGTTCGTTTACATTCTAAGCAGAAATTATTTTGTCGGAGGTTTTGTATAAAAAAGTTATTTATTTATCAAATTTGCAATAAAATAAAAATGCTCTGTTTCTCAAAATCCAGTAAATGTGGACAGAATAACAGTTATTCCACTCAGTCTCGTTGTACATGGCTTATAGCCAACTCGGCACTACACGCCTCATCGGCTATCAGCTCATGTACGACTCGATTTCATGGAATAACCGTTAAATAAATGTGTGTATATGAGAGAGACATATACACATCCACAAAATGTCACTCAGATCCGTGATTTATTTCGTATGAAAAATGAGTTTTTTTCAACACGAGAAGATAAACTTCATATCTTCAAGCCAATGTGTGATTATTTTTATTATGTAGACACATTCACAAAAAGTACCCAAATTTATCAAAAATAATTAATCAATTTCTTCATTCAGAGATACACACACACTTGCATCTCCACTAGAGATGCTTATAGCGAGTACACACCAAGACAATTTGGTTACACAAAAGAAAAGTCGTCACATCTATATTGAATGTGAACTGAACTGTAAAAATAGTTAAACTAATTATAATTTTAAAAACTTTCAATATCCATCTTTCAAACAACACTCATCAGCTGTTTTTAAACCATCACAATATTCAGTTTGCAGGTACCTTAAGTGTATAAATGGGATCATTTTCTCCATTTACAGCAGCACAAAGTTACATGACACCTCTGAACATAAGCAGACACACCTCACACAGCATGTCTTAATGCAGCTCTGTATGGACGATGCTCTGCAGAGCATGATTCAGGGAAACAGTAGAGTACATCAGTAGTGCACAACCAGACAGAGTGGGGGATGGGGTCTATTACCTTTGGAACAGAGTCATCCAACCGCCATATAAGAGCAGAGTTGTCATAAGATCCCGCTAAAATTCGGCTGCCCTGATGAAGTTAGGGAAAACACGCAAAATGTTAGTCTATAAAGAAATTCACACTCGGCTCAAAAAACCAAGACTCATTAGGCAAAGTTTCGAATCGCTTAAGCTATTATCATCATTCCATCTGATGTGCCTCCTAAACAAAAATGACATCATTTGTACTCATACCGTAGAATCAAACTCAATGCTGGTGATGCCCTCATTACTCCCATCTAGTGTCCCTCTGTAGTGCAGCATTCCTGAAAGACATATTTTCAAAATATCTTGATGTCCATCACAAATATTTTTGTCATAATAAATCACAAATGCTAATATTGTGGCGGCATGATGATGCAGTGGTTAGCACCGTCACCTCACAGCAAGAAGGTTCTGCATTCGAACCTTGCAGCCAACAAAGCCCATTTGTGTGGAGTTTGTATGCTCTCCCCATGCCTGTGTGGGTTTCCTCTGGGTGCACCAGTTTCTTCCCATAGTCCAAGGACATGAGGATTAGGTCAACTGGTTACTCTGAATTGTCTATAGATGTGAATGGTTGCTCGTCTCTGTGTTAGCCCTGAGATAGGTTGGCAACATGTCCAGGGCGTACCCTGCCCTCTTGTCTGAAGTCAGCTGGGATTGGTTCCAGCTTCCCCACTGCCTCTGACGGATAAGCAGTAACATCCAATGGGTGGATGGATTATTTACAACCCCAAATCAGAAAAAGTTGGGATGGTATGGATAATGCAAATAAACAATAGAAAGCAGTGATTTCTAAATTTACTTTGACTTGTATTTCATTGCAGACAATAGGAAACCAAGATATTTCATGTTTTGTCTGGTCAACTTCACTTCATTTGTTAATATACATCCATTTCTGCATTTTAGGCTGAGCAACACATTCCAAGAAAGTTGAGACAGGGCAATTTAGGGCTAGCAATGAGGTAAAACAATGAAATAATGATGGGAATTGAAAAAAGTGAGCATGGGATCATCTACAGTCTCCTCCAAAAGTAAATTCTTTTTTTTTTTGTTATACACTGAAGGCGGGGCGGCACGGTGGTGTAGTGGTTAGCGCTGTCGCCTCACAGCAAGAAGGTCTGGGTTCGAGCCCCGTGGCCAACGAGGGCCTTTCTGTGCGGAGTTTGCATGTTCTCCCCGTGGGTTTCCTCCGGGTGCTCCGGTTTCCCCCACAGTCCAAAGACATGCAGGTTAGGTTAACTGGTGACTCTAAATTGACCGTAGGTGTGAATGTGAGTGTGAATGGCTGTCTGTGTCTATGTGTCAGCCCTGTGATGACCTGGCGACTTGTCCAGGGTGTACCCCGCCTTTCGCTCGTAGTCAGCTGGGATAGGCTCCAGCTTGCCTGCGACCCTGTAGAAGGATAAAGCGGCTAGAGATGAGATGAGATACACTGAAGGCATTTAGGTTTGAGATCAAAAGATAAAGAAGACAATGGGGAAAAAAGCAAGCCATACTGAAGCTTAAAAAAAAAAAAAAAAAAAAGAGGGAAAACTGATCAGAGCCACTGCACAAGCACTGGGTATCGCCAATACAACAATTTATAATGTCCTGAAAAAGAAAGAAACCAAATGGTGTACTACTAACAACCAGAGATCAAACTGGTCAGCCAAGGAAAACAGTTGACAGACAAACTTGAGAGCTTTTTTAGAGCCAGGATTAACCTCTACAAAGTGATGGAAAGGCGAAAGTGTGGAGCAACTAAGGTTCTTCTCATGATCCAAAACTCAATGGTCAAGCACTACAAACATAGTCTTATGACTTGGGCTTGTATGGCTGCTTCTGGAATGGGCTCACTGTTTCAGCCTTTATTGATGTAACTCATGATGATGGCTGCGGAATGAATTCAGAGGTCTACAGAAACATTCTGTCTGCTAATTTACAGAGAAATGCATCCACTCCAACTGAGAGGAACTTCATCCATGTGTTGGCAAGGCCATGTGTCAAATCACACTGCCAACATAACAAAGGACTTCATCAAGGGGAAAAAGTGGAAGGTTTTAGACTGTCTAAATTAATCACCAGACCTTAACCTAATTGAGCATGCATTTCACCTGCTAAAGAGGAGGCTGAAGGATGAAACGCCCAGTACAAGCCTGGAAGACCATCACAAAAGAATAATGCAACAATTTAGTGAGGTCAGTTGGTTACCTACATGATGCACTTATTGCAAGCAAGAGATATGCAACCAAATAAGTGTTATTGACCAAGATCTTCTGTTGCAATACTTTTTTTTTACCGAAAAATTGGATGGTCTCCATCAAAAGGTGCCATGGACCAAGTTTAACACATTTAGCTATAAATATCAGGAAATGAAACCTGAAGTCCTGGTCCATCATCTCATTCATCTTTTGAACTCAAACCCAAAATGTCTTCAGGTGTATAGCAAAAACAAACCTCATCAATGTTCTTCCGAAAACTACAGGTACTCCTAGTGCATCTCAAACAATTAGAATATCATGAAAAATTACAAAAAATCTGAAATTTAATTTAAAAAAGTAAACTTTAAGACATTCTATATTCATTACACACAATGCGAAATATTTCAAGCCTTTTTGTTTTAGTTTTGATGATTATGGCTTATAGCTCATGAAAATCAGAAATCCGGTATCTCAGGTTATTAGAATATTTTCTAAGATCAATCAAAAAAGGAGTTACAATACAGAAATGTCCAACTTCTGAAAAAGTATGTTCATTTATACACTCAGTTGGGCTCCTTTACCACAAATCACTGTATCAGTGCAGCGTAGCATGGAGGTGATCAACCTGTGGCACTGCTGAGATGTTACTGAAGTCTAAGTTGTTTTGATAGTGGCCTTCAGCTCGTCTGCATTTTTGGGTCGGGTGTTTCTCATCTTCCTCTTGACAACACCCCATAGATTCTCTATAGGGTTCAGGTCAGACAAGTTGGCTGGCCAATCGACCACAGTAATATCATGGTCAGCAAACCATTTGGTAGTAGTTTTGGCAGTGTGAAAAGGTGCCAAGTCCTGCTGGAAAAGGATAATGGCAGCTCCAGAAAACTTTGTCAGCAGACGGAAGCATGAAGTGCTCTAAAATCTCCTGGTAGACGGCTGCATTGACTTTAACCTTGATAAAACACAGTTGACCAACACTGAACAGTTGAACTGGCACCCCAAATCATCACAGACTGTCAAAACCTCATGCTGGACTTCACACCTTGGATTTTGTGCCTCTCCACTATTCCTCTAGACTCTAGGACCTTGATTTCCAAATGAAATGCAAAGTTTACTTTCATGTGAAAAGAGGACTTTGGACCACTGAGCAACAGTCCAGTTCTTTCTCTCCTTAGCCCAGATCGGACACTTTTGATGTTGTCTCTGGTTCAGGAATGGCTTAATGATATTAAGAACACGACAGTTATAGCCCCTTTCCTGAAGTCATCTGTGTGGTGGCTCTTGATGCACTGACACCAGCCTCAGTCCACTCCTTATGAAGCGCTGCCAAGTTCTTGAATTGACTTTTCTTGACCATCCTCTCAAGGCTGCAGTCATCCCTGTTGCTTGTGCACTTTTTCCAGCCAGCCTTTTCAGCAACAGCCTTCTGTGCCTTACCCTCCTTGTGGAGTGTGTCAGTGATCATCTTCTGGACAACTGTCAAGTCAGCAGTTTTCCCCATGATTGTGGTTGCGTGTACTGAACTCAACCGAGGGATACACAGTATTTATACTGTTTTACTCAAACGCAAAATCCTCAGTTTTTGTTTTTTATTTTTGTGCTGTAGGCCAGAGTTATCAAAATTAATACAGAAAAATGCTTGAAGCATTTTAGTTTACATGTAATGAGTCTAGAATTTATTAAACTTTAAATAATTGATGGAAAATATTGAACATTTTCATGATATTCTAATTGTTTGAGATGCACCTGCATTCAGAAAACCTTCCTTCTGTTAACCCCCTGCTAATACAGCACGTGTGTTTCTTTTTTAGGGTTTAATTACTGACTGGGTTAAGCCTTCATGTAAGCGTTTATATTAAGGTGGCCTGATATACTGTAATGCATTGCCGTCACTAATGTATTTAATAATGTACATGCATTTAAAAACTACTTTATTATTACTACTTTGCAAATGAAGCCATTTCATTTGAGAACTGTTCAGTAAGACTGAGAATTACCAGTATATACCATCAATGACCGACTTACTGGAACCATTAATAAAGAAATGCCTTAGTAAAAGAATTTGACTGCCGGGGGCATCGTGGCTCAGGTGGATAAGGCGCCATACCATAAATCCGGGGACCCGGGTTCGATTCCAACCCGAGGTCATTTCCCGATCCCTCCCCGTCTCTCTCCCGCTCATTTCCTGTCTCTACACTGTCCTATCTAATAAAGGTGGAAAAAGCCCCCAAAAAATAATCTTTAAAAAAAAAAAATAAAGAATTTGACTGCCTTTGCTTGGCTGAGACTTCCAGCAGGACCATGATCCAAAACTTGTGTTAATATATAGAGAGAAATGTTACATTGGCCACAAAATCAAGCTTTTGATATGGAATCCCAGTCCTCTGACTGAAACTCCTTTGAAAACCTGGGAGAAGAGCTGATAAGAGTCCACAAGATGATCCTGGAGCTGAAGGTATTCTGCGTTAAAGAATTCTCTCAGACTCCCTGCTCTGTATTCTCCAATCTCATCCAGCATTACAGGAGAAAACTCATTGCTATTACACTGACAAATGGAGGTTGCACGAAGTACTAAATGCAGGGATATTTAATTTGTGAAAATGTTCTTGGAATAAGTTTACATCCATTAAAGTTTAGATTTCACACACATTTTTAGTATGAGACTAAACTAATTAATCATAAAACACACATTTTAAAATCATTTTCAACCTAACTTTCCCAAGTATGCCAATAATTCTGGACCTGACTGTGCGCCAAAAAAAAAAAGTGGTCACATATGACCATTAGTTTGACTATCTCAAAGTTGATTATTATAACCTTCTTATAATTTATCACTTCCTCTTCATTACCACTTGTAGTTGTGCAGTACCTGAGCTGATGTCCCACAGCTTAATCACCCTGTCTGTGCTTCCAGTAGCCAGCATATTCGAACTTGGGCTGAATCTCACTGCATTGATTCCAAGCTCATGAGCGTCCTGCACCAACAGAAAATTTTCATATCTGACACAAAACACACTTTCTTTGCCCTGAATTCACACAGCACTTCCAAAATCAGATAACATTAGCAATCCTTGTATTTGAAAATGTTACACAACGAGATTAGAATGTTCAATGAATTCATTCAGACTGTACTGTAAATATACAACAGCATAATTTATTTAAATTCAAGAAAAGAGAAGTGAGAAGAAAATGAAGCCCTAAATTTAACCTGGTGATGAACATAAACTACAGCATAAGCAAACTGACATTTCTAACTATGACTGACCAAGAAGTCCTGAACTACTTGTAGCGAGAATAATTTAGGCTGGAGACAGTGGAATGCATATGTGAAATGAAAACAAAAACAGTGCTGGGTGCCTGTGTGTGACAGAGCTGCACTGTGCAAGAAACTGTTCTGCAGAAATGTATAAAGGCCTTTGTGGCCCACACCATGGAACATGAGCTTCCTTTCTCCAATTGACATAAATCTAAAGCCACATTTATGTCAGTCTGTCTTATTTTCTCCCCTCATGCATTGAGTAGTAATTTCATTTACAAATAATTTAATTTGACTAACTCGGTTTTTCCGAAAAATGGAAATGTGATGCCATGTGGGGTTGACAACTTTAAGTAACTGACTCAGTGGAATAACAGAAGTTGTTAAGAAAACTATATTCTAAATTATGAATTTGGAATAAAAAAGTACAGAGGGTGGGTAAGGCTTGATGTCAGAAAAAATTAATAATGTTCATTTAGGGTCATTTGCCCAAAAAGCTTTGGAACCCCTTGAGTAACTCGTAATATTTATGGTAAACTTAAAATTGGGGATCCTATATCCCATTCTTTTGGCATGAATATAGGTAGCACATTACTTGCGTTGTGTGAAATATTAGACAGAATAATATAGATATTTACGTAGTGCCTAAAAGCAGAGCTCCTAATGAGTGTATGAGCAAAATATTTTCAAGTGCACTAAATCGACCTAAATAGAATAATAATAATAATAATAATAATAATAATAATAAAGCATATGAACCATCGACTTGCGTAGTGTATTTCGTGTCTACAAATTCCCACATTGTCTTGTGACAGTGATACAATACTGAGATACCCAGCACAGTTACGAATACATATTTATTCCCTTCTTCGATACTGTATGCCATGCACCAGAAACAACACCATGGCATTTATTATGGTGTGACTCTGCTGGGTGCCTGGTGGACAGCAGTGAAACAGTACTTTCATTTTACATCATTACTATACAGTTACGATTGAATATCAAACGTGACATGTCAAACAGTTGTCTGGTTACATCAGTCACGTCCATGTGCATTGGAGCCACGGTGCACAGCCGCAGATTGCAAACCGCACACACACCATTAGGACTAATTAGCATGCACCTGTTATTGATTAGAGCGCAGTCACAGTGCAAACATGTAACATACAGACTTTGCGAAAGCCTTGTATTTATCATCACTTTTCTGGTTTTGACCCCGTTTAAGTTTTTGGACTCAGAGTATTGTATTACCTCTGATATCTTGTCTGTGCCTCACTGGACCACTGCCTATTTTTTTACTCTGCCTCGGTCTATGTTTTGGATCCGTTTGCTCACGTGTTTTAAATAAAACTTTTCCTGTGATTACCTCCGTCCATCGCTCTTACATGACAGAAACTATCAACTGTCTAACAAGCTAGTGGACTAATAAATCGGTTTTAACTAGTTTTATGTGAACCTGTCGTGAATAATTTCCTTAAAATGTGTTAGTAAATAACCCCATGTTATTTAAAAAAAAAAAAAGCAAGCACTGGATAAAAATCCATCCATCTTATGGAAATAAAGATACAAATTTCATTGTCTGGTGGTCAAGTGTTTATGAGATACATTGCCTTGAACTTATGGTCGGGTTCCCTGTGGTCGTACACGTTCACTGTTCGTCATATGCATAGATGTCAAATAGTCAAGCCATCAAAAATCAGGTTGGTGCATTTCTCTTAAAGTGCCATTCCACCATTGGATGTATTCTTTGGCATAAAATACAATATATTTTGACAACATATATAAATGGTATCACTAGATAGAGAAATCTTTTAGCTTCAAAATGATATATCAAACATAATTTTTTGACAACGACAAGTATATTAATTTTGCGACCAAAGTCACCTACCCTTTTAATTTCCGCGCGTGATGTCATCGGCAGGTTCCCCTTCTTGTGTACCGTGTGACGTGGCACATATTATCAGCAATGGCGGATAGAACGCGATAAAAATAATACCAATAAATCTAGCTAATACCAATAAATCTAGCTAACTGAAAGATTAACTCAAAATTTTTCGCAATTTTTTTGGCCCCCATATACGAGGAGAAATGACTCTCTCACTTTGGGGGTTTCCTGGTCTAAAAATAGACCGACACGTGGTACACAAGAAGGGGAACCTGCCGATGACATCACGTTTCACTACCGCGCGGAAATGAAAAGGGTAGGTGACTTTGGTCGCAAAATTAATATACTTGTCGTTGTCAAAAAATTATGTTTGATATATCATTTTGAAGCTAAAAGATTTCTCTGTCTAGTCATGTTGTCATAAAATATATTGTATTTTATGCCAAAGAATACATCCAATGGTGGAATGGCACTTTAAGTTTGGAGCTCTGCTAATATCTACGAGCTAATTTGGAAGGATGTAAAAAAAAAAAAAAAAATTGATTATTAAATCAGCACATCGTTTTCTTAATGCGTTTGAGACACAGATGGTGTAAACTTACTTTTAAATGGATAACCTGCATTTGCTAGCAAACATTTCACGGTGTTGTCTTTTAGACTAATGTTTAAAATGTTCGCCGAGCATAATAGCTTTGGGAGGCCACAGGATGAGATATAACAGATCCTATAGATATAACTGATCTTCATCACACCTCCTTTGCGACTTTAAGTTTCTATGAGGGTCGGCAGTGGAAGATAAAACTATTGGAGAATATTGGGGAAATGCAAAGAGAAGTCTTGTTGGTATGTTTGCCATACTGTAGAAACACAACAAATTCAAACGCACATTTGAACAATTATCACGGCATATGATACTTATGTCCAGAGAAAGGCATTGGACAGCTACAACTTACTATTGTGGAAGCACTGAACAAAAAAAACTTAAGCATGGATTCACCACAGGCTTGAAAATTAACAAAATAGTACTGATGTGCAACTGCTCAACGTTGTGAAGATCCCCATTTTTCCTAAATGTGCTTTCAGAATTTAAAAGGTTCCCTGCCTCTAATTACTTTATAAGCATTGTGTTACAAAACACACATGAATACCAAGTCTGCTGTGCAGGAATAGCAGCAGCATAAGTAGGCAGATGGCACTGTTCTTAGTACGGACTCCCTGACCTCATGAGCAAGATGTTTGGCGACTGTTGCTGGGATACAGACCTGACCTCACTAACTCATTCATAAACACTTAATACAGCTCAATATAGCTGGTCTTCCTGATATGATGTGTGTGCAGCCAGTATTTAAATTTGAAAATTACCAATAAACATTTCCTGATTCGATACAGGAAAAGGTATCAGCCCCAAGCCAACTAAATTGCATGCTTACTGGTGATTTGAACACTTACCACAGCATGAATGACTTTGGTTGGGACTCTAGCTACTAAGCAAACTCCTAGAGGGGTACAGAGATCTTCTCCCAAACTGCTAACTGAATTACCTCGCCTTTTCTTTCTGAGGACACAAACACACACAGACAACATACATAAATACATGCACACATTATAAACTATATATTATATATAATAGTGTTATGTGTTTTAAAATATATATATATATAAATATAAATAGTGTTTTACTGGGAAATACACGACCCGCATTTTTCATAACAACTACATCCGAGACACTGAGTAGCATATTTTCTAATAGAATTGTTTTGATTAACTTGTGTAGTTTGTTTGTGCATATGTTTATATAATAAAAAGAAAATTACATGTTGGCTCGAAGATATGAAGTTTATCTTCTTGTGGTCAAAAACTCGTGGTCCTCACCAATTTCTATAAACTAACAAATAACCTCAAGTGACAACAGATTTCAATATGGAGTAATTTTTCCCAAAAAGTAAACCAACATTCAGAGGCCAGGTGAGGGAAAAAAAAAAAAAAGTAAGTAAAACACTTTCTACCTCCACAATCATTGAGAGATCAATTAACAGGTCACGTGGTACTAACGAAATGCACAAGATTAGTTAATAAGTGTAAGGTAATAACCTCTACAAAAGTAGAACTTTTTCCAGTTTGGCGTTCTAGAGCACTCACGCCTGTCTCACCATCATGGGAAGACGAAAGGACATGAGCTTTGACCTCAGAAGCAAATGTTTCTGCTCATCAATCTAGGAAGGGT
Source organism: Neoarius graeffei (assembly GCF_027579695.1). NCBI lineage: Eukaryota > Metazoa > Chordata > Actinopteri > Siluriformes > Ariidae > Neoarius > Neoarius graeffei. The sequence goes on along the minus strand of NC_083585.1, from coordinate 34,832,348 downwards.
TATAAGGTCATCTCCAAATAATTTGAAATTCACCATTCTTGAGTGAAAAGAATTGTTTACAAACTGCCTTCAAGACAGTCACCAGTCTTCCCAGGAGTGAGCATCCCAGCAATCCAAGGGCAGACCATTTAATGCTCAGAAATACAATAAAAAAAAAAAAACCTCAAGAGCTACATCCTGTGATCTGTAGGCCTCTGTCAGCCCATTACGGGCCCTATCTTATACCCGGCACATAGCGGCACCAAGCATGATGCAAGTCTTTGCTAGTTTGAGACCAATGCAGTTGTCATTTTCCCACCCAGGACCCACATTGTTTAAAGAGCAAATGCATTTGCACCCATGGGTGTGTTGGTCTTGAAATGAGGTAGGCCTGTCATGATAAATTTTGTTGGATGATATATTGTCTCAGAAACTATTGCGATAAACAATATTATTGTTGACGTCTTTACAAGACAATTTTATGCCACGAGTAAAATAATGATCATGCAAATACACCCTTTCAGAGAACAGTAAACTTAATTAAGTTTATTTAAGTGTTTATTTAATAACTTAAGTGATGAGACCAAGATAAATGTTTTTGAAACTGATGGCTTCAAAACTGTATGGCATCGCAAAGTTGAGGAATACAAAGAAAAATGCATGGTGCCTACAGTGAAACATGGTGGTGGCAGTGTCCTTATGTGGGGCTGCATGAGTGCTGCTGGTGTCGGGGAGCTGCATTTCAATGATGGCATCATGAATTCACAGACGTATTGCTCTATACTGAAAGAGAAGATGTTACCATCACTCCGTGCCCTTGGTCGTCGTGCACTTTTCCAACATGACTAAACACACATCTCAGGCCACTGTTGGATTTCTGAAGAACAGGGTGAAAGTGATTCAGTAGCCAAGTATGTCTCCTGATCTGAACCCAATCGAACACCTATGGGGAATTCTGAAGAGACAAGTTGAGCATCACTCTCCATCCAGCATCCAGTCACTAAAAGAGGTCATTGTTGAAGAATGGGAAAAAGATTGATGTTGCAAAATGCCGCCAACTTGTTCATTCCATGCCTAGAAGACTTGGTGCTGTCATTAAAAATCATGGAGGCCATACAGAGTACTAGATGTAGTAGTTTTTGTTGTGGGGTGTACTCATTTTTGCACCACCCTAATTTGAGTAAAACTGAAAAATGTGTAATCTATGTTATTAACCTTACTTTCACGTTATAAGTTAAACAGATGTTATATTAAACTTTGTCTTGTCAACATTTTGGAAATTGTTCGTGTTCATTGAGATATTGTTTAAAATGTTACTTTTCAAAGGGGGTGCACTCATTTACGCTGAGCACTGCATCAACAGAAACCTGGTCTGAAGTCAATGGTGCAGTATTTACTGTTATTTTAAGGGCGCGTTATCAAGATAGCCAGGTGAACAATGTATGTACACTCTGCTTGTTACACACTCAGATGCACAGCAGCGCAAAAGATTAAAAAAAAAAAAAAAAGATTACAATGTGAAAGATTGTGTACATCAAGATCTTTAAAAAAAAAAAAGTCTCAATGACGTCATAACACAGTGGCATACAAAATTTGGGCACCCTTACTGAAAATGTCTGTTACTGTGAATAGTTAAGTGAGCAGAAGATGAACTGATCACCAAACGGCATAAAGGTAAAGACGATACATTTCTTTTCAGCGTTTTATGCAAGATGTGTGTATTATTTTTTGTTTTGTACAATTGGAGAGTAAAAAAAAGAAAAAAGGAACACCATGCGAAAGTTTGGGCACCCCAATACATTTGAGTTCTCAGGTAACTTTTACCAAGGTTCCAGACCTTAATTAGCTTATTGAGCTGTGGCTTGTTCAAATTCTTCGTTAGGAAAGGTCAGATGATGCAGATTTCAAAGCTGTATAAATTCTCTGACTCCTCAAACTTGTCCCTAAAATCAACAGCCATGGGCTCCTCCAAGCAACTCCCTCGCATTCTGAATAATAAAATAATTGATGCTCACAAAGCAGGAGAAGGCTACAAGAACGTAGCAAAGTGTTTTCAGGTAGCTGTTTCCTCAGATCGTAATGTTATTAAGAAATGGCAGTTAACAGAAACAGTGGAGATCAAGGTGAGGTCTGGAAGATGAAGAAAACTTTCTGAATGAACTGCTCGTTGGATTGCTAGAAAGGCAAATAAAAACCCGTTTGACTGCAAAAGACCTTCAGAAAGATTTAGCAGACCCTGGAGTGGTGGTGCACTGTTCTACCATGCAGCGACACCTGAACAAATATGACCTTCATGGAAGAGTCATCAGAAGAAAACTGTTCCTGCGTTCTAGCCACAAAATTCAGTGTCTGAAATTTGCAAATGAACATCTAAATAAGCCTAATGCATTTTAGAAACAAGTCCTGTGGACTGATGAAATCAAAATAAAACTTTTTGGTCACAATGTGCAAAGGTATGTTTGGAGAAAAAATGGTGCCAAATTCCAGGAAAAGAACACCTCTCCAACTCTGAAGCATGGGTGTGAATCGATCATGCTTTGGGGTTGTGTTGCAGCCAGTGGCACAGGGCACATTTCATTGGTCGAGGGACGCATGGATTCGAATAAATACCAGCAAACATCACACCATCTGTAAAAAATTGAAGTTAAAAAGAGGATGGGTCCTACAATAAGACGATGATCCAAAACACCTCAAAATCCACAATGGAATACCTCAGGAGGCAGAAGCTGAAGGTTTTGCTCTGGCCCTCACAGTCCCCTGACCTAAACATCATTGAAAATCTGTGGATAGATCTCAAAAGAGCAGTGCATGCAAGACAGCCCAAGAAACTTGTAGAACTGGAAGCCTTTTGCAAGGACGAATGTGTGAAAATCCCCCAGGTAAGAACTGAAAGATTATTAGCTGGCTACAAAAAGTGTTTACAAGCTGTGATACTTGCCAAAGGGGGTGTTACTAAGTACTGACCATGTCAGGTGCCCAAACTTTTGCTTCAGGTCCTTTTCATTTTTTGGTATTTTACATCTGTAAATGATGGAAATCATCTTCTTTTGGCTGCTCCTGATTAGGGGTCACCACAGCGGATCTTTCATCTCCATTGCTCCCTGTCTTCCGCATCCTTCTCCACCACACCTGCCACTTTCATGTCCTCTCTCACCACATCCATGTATCTCCTCTTTGGCCTTCCTCGTTTTCGTTTGCCTGGCAGCTCCATCCTCAAAATTCTCCTTCCCACATGCTCTACATCTCTTCTCAGGATGTGCCCATACCATCTCAGTCTCATCTCTCTTAGCTTAATTCCCAAGCTGTCCACATGTGCTGTCCCTCTGATGTGCTCGTTCCTTATCCTGTCCAACCTCCCATTGCAAACCTTAACATCCTCAACTCCACCACCTCCAACTTTGCCTCCTGTCTCTTTGTTAAGGGTACGGTGTCCAATCCGTACATCACAACTGGTCTCACTACTGTCTTATACATCTTACCTTTCACTTTTGCTGGGACTTTCCTATCACAAATGACTCCCGAAACCCTTCTCCAACTGCTCCACCCTGCCTGCACTCTCTTTCTCACCTCACTATCGCAGCCCCCATTTTCCTGCACAGTTAACCCCAGATACTTGAATTCACCAACTTTCTTTATGTCTACTCCTTGCATCTTCACTACAATCTCATCCCCATTCTCATTGATGCACATGTATTCTGTTTTGCTACTGCTCACCTTCATTCCTCTTCATTCCAATGCATACCTCCATCTCTCCAAACCCAACTCAACCTCCTTTCACCACATATCACATCATCCGCAAACATCATGTTCCATAGTGACTCTTGCCTCACTTTGTCCGTCAAGCTATCCATCACTATGGGAAACAAGAAAGGACTCAAAGCAGATCCTTGATGGAGTCCCACCTTCACCTTGAACCATTCAGTTGTTCCAACTGCACACCTCACTGCTGTTTCACTGTTCTCATACATGTCTTGCACCACTCTAATATACTTCTCATTCACTCCACACTTTCTCATACAATACCATAACTCATCTCTCGGCACTCTATCGTATGCCTTCTCCAGGTCTACAAACACAATGTAGCTTTCTCTGGCCTTCTCTGTACTTCTCCATTAACATTCTTAAAGCAAAAATTGCATCCGACGTACGCTTCCTTGGCATAAACCCGTATTGCTGTTCACAGATTGCTACCTCTCTTCTCAATTTCGCCTCCAATACCCTTTCCCATTGCTTCATGGTGTGGCTCATCAGTTTTATTCCTCTGTAATTACTGCAGCTCTGTACATCTCCCTTATTCTTGTATACTGGGACTAGCACACACTCTACATTCATTTGGCATCTTCTCATTCTCTAGGATCTTATTAAACAAGCAAACAAACACAACCTCGTTAGGAACTCCACAGCCGTCTCACCCAAACATCTCCAAGCCTCAATCGGGATACCATCTGGTCCGATTGCTTTCCCAGTCTTCATTCTTTTCATGGCTGCCCTCACCTCGTCCTTATTTACCAACTCTGCTTCCTGATTCGCTGTCTCCAATGAATCTGACCTTTTCTCTCTTGAATTCTCCTCATTTAATAAATCCTCAAAGTACTCTTTCCACCTTCTTAATACACTCTTTGTCAGTACATTTCCATTTACATCTTTCATCACTCTTCCCTGCTGTACATCCCTCGTTTCCCTGTTTCTCTGCCTAGCTAGTCTGTACAGGTCTTTCTCTCCTTCTTTGGTCTCCAGTCTTTCGTACAACTCCTGGTATGCATCTGCTTTCACCTTCGCTACCGCTCTTTTTGCCTTCTGTCTCGTCTCTCTGTATAACCACCTGCTTTCCTTGTCTCTCTGATCGTCCCAATTCTTCTTTGCTAGCCTCTTCTCTTTTATAATTTCCTGCACTTCTTTGTTCCACCATGTCTCCTTGTCTTCCTTCCTCCTTCCCGATGACCACCCTAGCACCTTCCTTGCTGCCTCTCTTACTAATACAGCAGTAGTATCCCAATCTTCTGGCAGACTTCCATGACCACTCAATGCTCGTCTCATTTCTTCCCTAAACTCCTTCTGATGTTCAACCTCTCTTAGCTTCCACCACTTAATCTTCGGCTCCACTATTTCACGCTTCCTCTTTTTCACTTTCAAGCTCATCCTGCACACGACCACTTGATGTTGTCTAGCTACACTCTCCCCTGCCATCACTTTACAGTCTCCAATCTCCTTCAGGTTACCCCTTCTGCAGAGTGTGTAGTCCACCTGTGTAGATTTTCCTCCACTCTTAAACGTCACCCTGTGCTGCTCTTTCTTCTTGAAGTATGTATTGACTTTTGCCAAATTCATCCTCTTTGAAAAATCAACCACCATTTGCCCTTCCACATTTCTCTCGCTTACACCACATCTGCCCATCACGTCCTCATCTCCTCTGTTTCCCTTGCCAACATGTCCGTTGAAATCTGCTCCTATCAGCACGCGCTCCTCCCTCGGTATACTTTCTACCACTTCATCCATCTTTTCCCAGAAAGACTCTCTCTCTTCATTCTCACATCCAGCCTGTGGGGCGTACACACACACACAACATTGATTACCACTCCTTGAATCTCCAACTTCATGCCCATCACTCTGACACCCTCTTCACCAACTCTCCCCTCAAAACAATACCAGCACCATTTCTCTTTCCATCGACTCCATAATAAAACAACTTGCATCCATCTCCAATGTTCTTGGCCTTGCTTCCTTGCTCCAAGTACACAGTCTGAAGTGCATGGCACAAGGGCATTTAAGGCATGTCCAAATCCACTACATACTCTCACCTGTAAATGATGGAAATAAAAATGTAATATTGCGGAAAATATTAAAGAAATGTCATCTTTACCCTTATGCCTTTTGGTGATCGGTTCATCTTCTGCTCACTTAACTATTCACAGTAACAGACATTTTCAGCAAGGGTGCCAAAACTTTTGCATACCACTGTATTTATTAGGCCATTACTCACTGATGCCTTCTCCCACACCTGCTTCACTTCAAGGAACTTTGGTAGAATCCTGCTGATGCCATAAATGTCCTGTTTGCATGCTTTCACATCATGCATGAGTAGATCCATTTCCTCTGCAGACAAGCATTCTTTCCTACTATTAAGCAAATTCGCCATTATAATAGCAATCCGTCAAGGTATAAGCGCACCTGGCTTTTAAAGGGAGTGGGAGATGACACGCTGGTTTATTCCATGTTACGCTCAAAGCACAGCCATGATTAGTTAAGAGACTAGATACAACCCTTTTGAACCATGCACCTGGTGCTGTGACCTTTTTTTTTCCACCATTAAACTAGCAAAAGTGGATTTGGACATACCCTAAATGCCCTTGTGCCATGCGCTTCAGACTGTGCACTTAGAGCATTCAAATAGGGCCCGAAATGTTTGTGTTCATGACTGCACAATCAGAAAAAGACTGAACAAGCTTTCATGGAAGGAAGGCTAGGAAAAGAGCATAAAGAAACCAGCATGACTTAGGTTTGCAAAATTGCATCTGAAAAAACCACAAATGTTCTGAAAAAATATCATTTGGTCTGATGAGAGTACGGTGGAGATGTTTGGTCATCATTCACAGCACCATGTTTGGCGAAAATGAAACAGTGCATCACCATAATCACCCCATTCCAACTGTCAAGCATAGTGGTGGATGGGTGATGAGTTGGGTTTGTTTTGCAGCCACACACTGCAAAAAAAAAAAAAATGATATCTTAGCAAGTGAAAATATCTTGAATAGTTGAAACGATGTAGCATTTCTTATTAGAAGAATACAAGACACCAATCCTGAGATTATTAAACCAGTTCTAGATTACAACCAACTTATTCTAAGATGTCTTATCGAGTAAAAATATCTGTCCATGCAGCAAGATAATTTCACTAGTATTAAGTAATTTTCTCCTCAAATTCAGTTTTCAATTTTTTTTGCAGTGCAGGGCCTGGGGAAACTTTGGCCCTGTCCACACGGCAACGGATTCAGGTGAATCTGATAAAATTGTTTATCGTTTCGGCCTGGCGTCCACACGGCACCGGCGTTTTGGGTGCCCCAAAACGAAATCTTTTGAGAACGGGTTCCAGAGTGGAAAGATCTGGCAACGGCGCCGTTGCGAAGTCGTCTGGATGAGTAGAACGGATTTGTTTACGATGACGTCACAACCACATGTGCTTCACGCCGGGTAGAAGTGTAACGAACTCGATGCGAGTTGTCAACAAATCCTATAACTTGGTTCATGAAACGCGCTTACAAAATATTTTCACTGTGAATATTTATTGTGTAATGGTGCAAAGTGAGAGAGAGAGAGAGAGAGAGAGAGAGAGAGAGAAAATAGCCCTTAGGGCAGAGCCAATCCCGCCAGCAAAAATAGGGAAAAAAAGGCGCGATCTCACCTCTTCAGATGTTGGTTTAAGTCCTACAATACATTCCTCAAAAAGGGCGTAGAAGAACAAATTAATCCATCAACGTGTAGCATTCAATTTATTACGGACCATTAAAGACGCTGCCTTCCGCGTAGAATCATACGTCATCCTCGCCGCCATATTGGATGGGGCAAAGCGGAGAATAAAGATGCCTCATTCATGTGCTGCATTTAACTGTACCAACAGGTTTACCGTCCAAACGAGATCACATGGGATTACCTTTCACAGGTGAGACTGGAAAAATACTTTTCATTGTATTTAGTCATTATAACGTAACTTTACGAACAGATTTTCCTGACTTTGTGGCTAATATGAAGTCTCGTGCATAATAGTTTATGCGCATGCGTCCTTACTTCTTCTGTTGTCCTGGTGTCTCCGATGGGACCGTCTTACAGCGCACCTAGAGGTGTGGCATGTGTATTGCATCATTTTCAGCAAGCGTTGCGTTGGCACATGTACCTGATATTTTACTGATCCGTTGCCCATGTGGACGCGATATTTTTTTTAATAACATCTCGTTGCCGTGTGGATGTAGCCTTAGTCATTGAGACAACGATGAAGTCCCCTTCATACCAGAATACCGTATGCTTAAAACAAATGGGAAGCCATCTAACCAGCAGCTTAAGCTGGGTCAAAATTGGGCCATGCAGCAGGACAATGAGCCCAATCACCCCGGCAAATTGATACCTGAATGGCTTTAAAAATTAATTAAATTAATTAGAATGAATAAGTAAATAAATAATAATAAAAAGGTATTGAAATGGCCAAGTCAAAGTCCAGACTTCAACCACATTGAGATGCTGTGACAAGATCTTAAGAAAGCAGTGCAAAAACAAATGCCCTCAAACATTAATGAGCTGAAACAAGGTCGTAAAAAAAAAAAGAGCGGCCTAAAATGTCTCCAAAATGATACGAGATCCTGATAAACCACAGAAAATGTTTACTTCAAGTTATTGTTGCTAAGGTGGTTTGGCATATTACTGAATTACAGGGTGTACTTATCTTTTCCCATGTTGTTTCTGAATGTCGGTTTACTTTTTTTGGAAAAAAAAAATGATTACATAGTGAAATCTGTTGTCACCTGAGGTTATTCGGTTGTTAGTAGAACTTGGTATGGATTACACACACACACACACACACACACACACACACACACACACACCAGTTCTTTAAGTACTGATAAATAAAAGCAGAGAATTGAAGCAGGGTGTACTTTCTTTTTCCCCGTGACTGTATATGAACATCCTTCTGGTATTTTGACAAGCTCTAATCTGGCCCCTTTTGAAAAACAGTTTGTCTAGAACAAGAGTGACCAATCTCTTGCCTGGTTTATATCCTATTGACAGACCATTACCAGGTACTTGGCGTAAATGGTGACACTTCAGGGTATTAAAAATTGCAATTAGATCCCTTATTATTTTATATCCAGCCATTTGGCATGCAATTTGTAAATATAATATTGGATTTCACTTGTATGCTAATCATACTTTTTGCTTTAGTCAGATTGAGCAGCCCAGCTATGCAAAATGGAACACTGGAAAAACCTAAAAGCTTGGATGAACAAAATCTTAATTTCACTCAAATTCTGATAAAATAAAAACACGTTTGGCCACAGTAAGGTTGCTAATTTCAACCTAGAGGTTGAATTTTTTCAGTTAAACCAAAAGCTATGGTTAAACTAGTATCTTTGTTTACTGTGTCATTTGATTCCCTTGTACTTCTATCACTACTACTGCTACTGCTTGCCTATCAGACTACTACTTTTTGCACATTTACTCATTTTTTGCACTGACTCAGCATTAATTGCAAATCTCATTAATACGCCTCTTATTTGTGCACATTTTTATCTTAACTTGTCTTTTCTTGAATTTTCTTTACTGTATTGTTTATTGTTCATTGTTAAGCTGTACCAAACCAAATTACCACCAACACAGTTTTGTGACAATAAAAGAGTCTTGCAGCACTAAGAGAGTCTTGCATTATCTTGGACGTACGTAACATGTCTAAAATTGTTTATAAGAAACAAGAGACAAAATATGAAATATGTTAACCCTATATGACAGAGGAACCAGTGTACGCGCTCATAACTTCTAGTTTGCAGTATTGTAGTATGTTGCATGTAAAAACTTCAAATGGTTTAGCTTGGGCTGATCTGAAGCGGTATAGTCCATTCCAGTCACTTCACTCCTCTGAAGTGTTTTTTTTTTCCTTATATTGCAGCTAAATTCTGGAATAGCATCATGCTAATTTAACATTATGAAACATTCATAAGATGATGAGGACTGTTATTATTTCTTGGCTTTAGTTACTTGTGTTTGATCCTGTATTAAACAATGTCTCAGAGATTAAAGAGAAGAATATACGAGTCACACAATATGGTACCAATTACAGTGTATATACACACAGTAAATTTGGTTGGTAGTATATTAAAAATATGGTGAAAATACCCTAAAGATTACAGATTAATACAATGCTAGGGTTCTCTGGAGAAAGTGAACTGGACACAGTAGACACAAAGACATCTATTTTCAGTGTGCTTCTCTCAAACACAACAATAGCAACACTGTTCTTTTTTGACAAGTCCTACACACACTCATTTTGGAAATGCTCGCTGGTTTATAAAAATAAATAATAATAATAATAATAATAATAATAATAATAATAATAATAATAATAAATTATGCCTGCAATATGTCTTGGATCCTAGCCCATAGTTTCTCCATATAACCAAAGAAAACTAGTCTGGACTTTTCTTGTATTTGCTAATAAAAAGTCACATTACAGCACTTGCAAAACAAGTCTACAACGTCTCAGTATTAAACTACCTTTAATGAGGAATTGAATCTTCAACACTTCTATTAATTGACCATTACATTGATTCATCTAGTTCCAAGATGCTATCGGTACTTTTGGAAGTATGTAAGTAAAAGGAAGATGTTTACTCACTCAAAAAGACCTCTGATTGAGCCAAGAATCCGAGGAGAAGTAACTGAAGCTGACCTAAGACCAATAATAATAATAATCGTCAAGTTAAAAAAAAAAAATCAAGTAAACAAAAACCACACACGCAAGCACCCACCCTCACATATTGCTATATACTGCATTAACATATTAACAAGACCATAAATAAATTACCTGTGCTAAGTAAAATAATAATAAATAAATAAATAAAAAGGTCAAGGCTTACTTAAAAGAACTGGTTATAAAACTACTGACTTTGGTAAGTAATTTCACATTATAAAAACAAGCCAATCCTGGGGAAAAGCGTTAACAGAAAAGTGATGGATCATATAAAGAATAACATATGGATGGGTCATGCTGTTATAGAAAAATAATCCAGTCTGGGATGGAGTGATACAGCTAAACACAGATTTGTTATGAAGTGTGTTATTCCTTATATCACACCAGTCTGCCAACAATTCAAATTTTTAATTTACCAAATGACCAGCACATCTCAGTTTTTAACCATTTATTGTTACATTTAATATTATGAAACATTCACAAGATAAATTAGCTCCTGTTATCACACAGGAACAAGAAAGCACAAAGTCCTCTGTTCTGAATACTCCCGTGGAGGAAAGTTTATGCCCAGGTCAGACAGCAGAAAAACGCATGCTGCGACCTGTGATCGTTCAGGTGGCGACTGATCGCAGGTGAACGCAGGCATTTTGCGTCAAATCCTTCGTTGTGGTCAGACGTATTGCAAGATGCAAAGTTTTTAAGCTGTTACGACAGGATGCAACCAGTCAGAAGCAGATGCAGCTAGACGCAGGTTGACGCAGCGCGCAGAAAACCTTTAAAAAAATAAGCCCATAAGACTGCTCACAGGTTGTTGTAAACTATTTGCAGGTGCAGTCCGTGTCTACCTGCGATGCATCGTAGCCATCTCTGAAGACTTGTCTTCCCCTGCATCAGCCTGCGTCTAGCTGCCACTACCTGCTTCAACCTGCAATTGGTCGCTCAAGTGTTGCAAGACCACCTACCTCTACATGCCTCGACCTGCTATTTGAACCGACTGGAAGTGAAATCGCAGCTGAAATGTGAACAGATTGCGATCCACTTGTCAACCTGCCTCAACTAAAGACCCTCTCCAACACTGCCATTATCTGTGTTGTTGTGTGGCCTACCTGCAATTTTGTTATCACAGGTAGATGCAAGTAGTTGAAGACTAGTTGCAGCCTGCTGTCTGACCTGGGCATTACGGTTACAAATCCTGAAACTCCTTCAATAAATTTTATACAAACATCTACTCAAAGTTTCTTAATCTGTGTATCAATTGTCTTAATCTGTAGATTATTAGACTTTAGTGAATAAGCTGTTACTTTAGAAAAAAGTAACATTAGTACAAACACATGATATAAACCTATCATTTGTGTGACAGCCAAAACTACCGTCAGAGCTGTGCTCTTATTGACCTCAGGAATTCAACAGTGCTGTGGTACAAGGCATACTATTATTATTATTATTATTATACAATGCAATAGTATCCCTTTCACTCTCCTAAACACTGTATTTAAATCATTACAATCCACAGATTGTTACAATAATTTCACAACCTTAAAGTCTTTGATTTGATGGAACATTTTATTTCAAATCTGCTGATGTTCTTTTGTCAATTTCTGTGGTTCTTGTGAATAGATAGTTGAATTGTTATTACTGTAAAATCATATGTGCTGTTACCTGAAAGCTCGTAATTTGATGCTTTCCAAATCCTCTCGACTGTCATTCCTGTGTAGTAATGGTGATGATGGTAGTGATACACTTTGGGGTACTCTGGGGAAGAAACATTTTTTTAGAATTCTCTCTGAACATAAAAATGTGATAAATCCTGTCATGAAGACTAAATACATTACTGCTGCATTGGAATCGGGGGAAAATGCTTTCTCAGGAGGGTGTCTGATCTAACTCTCGTTTCTGGTCTTGTGAGATACCTTCTGCACCCTAAAACTTTATTTTTTGAAGGCATCATCAATGTATCTTCGATGCTACCTATTACCCATAAATCTGTGTGGCAGCTCTTTCAGCAACGGAAAAAAAAAAAAAATAATTAAAAAGCTGGTGGACCAAACTTCACATAAAAGTGAATTCATATAAGGTTTTTTTTTTTTTTTGGGGGGGGGGGGGGGGGGTTGCTTATATTTTTGAACAGTTACCAAGAAATAAATGTTGTATAGGTTATAACCCCTTGACTGTAATAAACTAAATTTGTTTGATATGATTTGTAAGGTCAACTAGCTAACATTACGGTTTAGTTACTCGGCTTGCTGACATTACAAATTCCCGTAAATGCTATCCTAAAAGGCGGTTCAAAATGAATATTCTTAGATGATGTCTTCAGTGGAAAGTCATGCTTTGTGAGACACTTGTCTATTACGGCAGCATGGCAACAAGGCAGTAATCTTCGGTTTCAAATGCAGCCAACATTCAAGACCAAATCTAGAATCCTACACACTACAATCAACTTAAAAAAAAAATAAAAAATAAAAAAGGTACAATTTAAATGGGAAATGTGTTTCAGTTACACTATGTTCACTATAATTTCCAGGGGTACCAGTAATTATGGTACGTGTTTTGGTTGAAAATAATTATTTCTTGATGACATTTGTTTTTCTCTGAATAAGTTTATTTCAATAAAAGGTTGGATTTCTCATTTTTTCAGTGGGAGATGAAACTACTTCACCAAAAAGTGAATTTTTTTCTAACCCTTTTTACTAATCTACATACATAAGTGGTGCCAATAACTATGGAGGGAACTGTACACTGATAGCATTTACCATTTGCAATATAACTTCATACTTATACATTGATGTTTATTTAAATGTTTGCTGTCTTGTTTGTATTGATCTTGGAGCAAAGGTCAAGTCAAATTCCTTGTACCGGTGTGACCTTACTTGGCCAGTAAAACTGATTCTGAACTCATAGTGCTAAAAACATCAATCGTTGCTTGTCATGATTACATTTTCGTCGCCGGTCCATTTCCTTGACTCGGTACATCATACACTACAAAACTTAAAAAGGTCCCAGTCAACAGTAATTAATTACAAAGAAGGTTCAAGTCTTGACATTAAAACTATTAATCTTAGAATGAATCACTGCTATGTTTATTAAAGTACAACTGCTTCAAGAAGAACTTTATTCATCACATGTACACTTGTGAAATTCCTTTCTACATTTAACCCATCCGAAGCAGTGATCACACACACATGCTAGCAATGAGCATACACACATACCCAGAGCAGTGAGCAGCCACGCTACAGCACCTGGGGAGCAGTTGGGGGGTTAGTTTAGGCAATAGTGCTAACCACTACACCATCTGCCAGCCTTCAAGAAAAGCTGATAGAGGCTTTCGCCTAATTTATTCATATTGCACCCCTGAAGCTATTTCGAATTAGCAAACACAAAACAAGAAATGTTGAAAACAAACAATGCATCCAAAACACTCAGGATTAATCAAGTTTAAAGTTCTTCAAAAAGATATGAAAATAAGCATAAGTACAACTGTAATTTCAAGAAGACTGCAATCAGTTCAACTAAACATTGACCATTTTTCTAATTTTGTGAGCACGCCTTACAAAAAATTAAATTTAACCCAGTGAACTAATATATAATTTGGATTTTAGCCAAATATTTACATTAATTTACAACAGAACTTTTAAGTAACCCTAATAATTTACGTTTGTGTAACAATCACAGATTTGTGTCATTTACTGAACCACCATTTTTTTTTTTTTCAGTGTAGATCCCATTAATTTCAGCCAAATAAATAAATAAATAAATAAATAAATCTAAAGCTGATATTCAGCATGATCACGTACTTGTCACTGTTCAAATTTTCACTCGCAGCCACCTCAGGTTCCTTATGAAGATCAGCTTGCCTGGCTCTAAAGAAGCAATTTAAAAAAAAAAAAAAAAAGGGGTGTCAGCACTGCAGATAGGACCAAAAACATTTTTAGATGCAAGGGTCAAGGATTAGCTGCTATTTATTGTGAAAAAGAATAATATACACTTTCATATACAGTATATTTTAATCATTTAATACTAGAGGAGCTCTGTTCTTTGAAATTAACATGATCATATTTCATGTTTAAAAAGAGAAGAAATATTTGCTGGACTGTCCAGTCAACTGCATTCTCATACATTTTACGTGCAACTGGTAAAGGCCACAGGACTGGATTGGTTATATGATACTGGTGGCTACAGTTGAGGCAAACGTTTACATACACCGAGGCTAAAGACATTCAAAACTCAATTTGTCACCACTCCACACATTTCATATGACCATGCATTTCTTGTTCTCAGTGAATTAGAGTATCTACTTTAATTCTATAAAAGGTCATTTAAAAACAGACATTTATTTCACCTTTTATTTACTGTATCAGATTTTTAGTCAGTCAAAAGTTTACATACACACCGTTAATATTTGGTGGCACTGCCTTTTAATTGCTTGAACTTGAATCAAAACACTTGCTTCTCACAATATTTTGCCAGAATTTTTTGCTCATTCCTCCAGTGATAACTGGTGGAACTCTGAGCGTCCTTGCTCATACTTTTTCAGTTCAGTCCACAAATTTTCTATGGGATTCAGGTCAAGATCTTTGTGATGGTTACTCCAATACTCTCACTTTGTTGTCTTTAAAATCATTTTGTTACAGCTTTGTAGGTATGCTTAGGATCACTGTCCTGCTGGAAGACCCAGTGAATTCTAAGGATATTTTATTGTAGTATATCAAAACAATCCTTCCTCATGATGACATTTATTTACTGACATGCACCACTCCCTTTTCCAGCATATGGAACTCTAGGACTTTCTCTCATCTCATCTCATTATCTCTAGCCGCTTTATCCTGTTCTACAGGGTCGCAGGCAAGCTGGAGCCTATCCCAGCTGACTACGGGCGAAAGGCGGGGTACACCCTGGACAAGTCGCCAGGTCATCACAGGGCTGACACATAGACACAGACAACCATTCACACTCACATTCACACCTACGGTCAATTTAGAGTCACCAGTTAACCTAACCTGCATGTCTTTGGACTGTGGGGGAAACCGGAGCACCCGGAGGAAACCCACGCGGACACGGGGAGAACATGCAAACTCCACCCAGAAAGGCCCTCGCCGGCCACGGGGCTCGAACCCAGGACCTTCTTGCTGTGAGGCGTTAGTTTAGGCGACAGCGCTAACCACTACACCACCGTGCCACCCTACTTTCTTTCTGATGGATGTATATAATTTGGTATCTGATGCCTCCAACACCTTCACCAGTTCATGTTGTTGTCTTGGGATTCAGTTGAATCTCATCTCATTCTCATCTCATTATCTCTAGCCGCTTTATCCTTCTACAGGGTCGCAGGCAAGCTGGAGCCTATCCCAGCTGACTACGGGCGAAAGGCGGGGTACACCCTGGACAAGTCGCCAGGTCATCACAGGGCTGACACATAGACACAGACAACCATTCACACTCACACCTACGGTCAATTTAGAGTCACCAGTTAACCTAACCTGCATGTCTTTGGACTGTGGGGGAAACCGGAGCACCCGGAGGAAACCCATGCGGACATGGGGAGAACATGCAAACTCCACACAGAAAGGCCCTCGCCGGCCACGGGGCTCGAACCCAGGACCTTCTTGCTGTGAGGCGACAGCGCTAACCACTACACCACCGTGCCGCCTCAGTTGAATCTTTTCTGAAGAAAATGTATTCGTAACTGGGAGTGACGTGCCTGTTTCCTCTTTGTTTAAAGAGGCTGTCAACTTGGTGTATACAAACTTTGACCCACTTGAATTCTGATAGAGTGAATTAAAGCTGAAATAAATTGGTTTCTAATCAATTGTTTTAAAATGACCTCTGATGTGAACAAAGTAGATGCTTGACTTACCAAAATAAACATATAATAACGTGAAATGTGCAGGACTGCAAAAATATCTTTAGCATAAGTATATGTAAACTTTTAGCCTCAACTTCACCTCCTCACTCCCTCACCTCAGTCTCCTCTCATTGCGGTGGTTCATGCGAGCAGCAGCCTGTTCTTTCAAGTGAATCATGTCCTCTAGGACATCTGAGCCATGAAGTTTCTCCTTTCTGTAAACCTCATCCAAGTGCTGACAGCGCTCACGCAGAGTGTCATACTCACTCTTGAGGAGTAAGTTGCTATCAGTCATCATCTTCACATCAGACTTCAGTCTGCCTTTCTCTAATTCCACAGCCATGAGCCTGTTCTGAGTGTCATACAACCTAATATGAAAGAACAATGTAGACATTTCTACTGTAATAGACGCTAAAATTTTCACTCATACGATGCTTCATTTTATGTTGCACATATGTTTATGGTTAAGGCCACCTCAATGAGAAGTGCAATGGAGAAACAAGCAATAAGACAAAAGTACATAAAAACTCAACAGATAAGGAGGGAAATCTCTATTACAGAGAATTGAGCCAAAACATAACAGTGGTCAAAATTATGCCTTATAATGTTATTATAATCTCTTGGGATATACAAGCTGGATGTCTGTGCACACGGATTCTGGAATGAGCAGTTAAGGCGTCTTAATGGATGACATCCTACACTGCAGCCAAAAGAATATAACGTAATTTAATGAATACAGATCCTGAACTCAGACATGCATGTACACTATATTGTGTCTAGGTTTAAAGATTCATGAGACAAAAGTCTTGAAATCAAATGTACAAGTGAACTTGTTCTGAACATTGTAGGAAAAGATATCAGATGATAATCTGAATGAGCAGATGTTTAAAATTATAATATTCATTCCATAATCGATACTTCTGATAGATAGATATAAAGATGCATCTATCCAACGAAATAAACCTTTCAACGTCCTCTGGTTTCCCCAATAAACAGGCGATTGCGTTTCTTGCAGGAGATAAACTCTACACAATTCTGCAGTGATGCAACAAAAACTGATCCTTTAAACACCTTTGCTTTGAGGACTGTATTAATGTATTCATGTGCTACATCTACTTCAGCCTGTCTGTCACTGGTTATTGTTTTTTTTCACACACAGCATTAAGATTGTGTTTCACATGAGACAATCAACGTGTCACACTACAGGATGTTTAAATCATAAATATTAGCCATTTAAAATTTACTGTTTAAATCATGGCTGACACAACTGAAGTGCGAGTAGATGAAGGGGTGAGGTTATATTTTACATACCCTGTACCACAGGACAATCTGGGAAGATAATTAAGATCAGCCTATCATTAAGATTACTATCATTAGGAGGGAAGAACCGGTCCAGGCTTTAGGGGAAAAAAAAAAAAATTATATATATATATATTTATTTATTTATTTTTTTTTGGCTTGGCCAAAACTTTGTAATTTGAATAGAGTATTTTTACTTCATTCAATATTTCCATAACTTGTAGTCATTTTAAAAGATGCTGACTGCAAATTCGTCTGAATTATTATTATTATTTTTTTTAATTGCGCATGGCATTTTCCTATATCCCGCAAAAACAATATCATGTGAACAAGACGTGATCATTTTGATGTGCTGAGGGTCGCATTCCTCCATTTTGGGACCAAATATCCTACTTCTTGGAGCCAAACGAAAATGGCCGAATGCAAGGAGCTTGAACTAATTAGCATAACTATGGAACTGGGTCACACCAAGATGACAACACACGGAAAACATTGTGCCTCTGCATCAACATCAGACAGTTTTGAATCACAAGTATGCAATTTGTGGTTGACATTCGCGAATACATCCATTAAACAAAAGATGAATACATCTTTTCTCCGTTACTGCTTTTGTTTTATCATTTCTTTCTCTGTAAGATCAAAACATAAGGTGTATAACTCCATACTCAGACTCACCAATCCAAGACAAGCGCTGCAAATTCATCAGATTTCATAACTGTTTCATCCTTCAGTCAATTCCAGTGGTTTAACCATCCCTTCACGACAACCTTTTGGTTTTCATCGCTTTTCTGGCGTGTTTTCTAGCTGATTTGCTTTCATAATTTTCCTTTTCTTTTCCGCTGGCCTTTAGCTGGTGGGAAAGCGGAGTCTGCCATGTTTTGGTTAAAAGCAGGTTAAACACACCTCACAGTGGTCATGTGATATTGTTGCTCACTTGCTTCGGCAATCTCCAGAATCATAAAATGCGGGACACATTTTATCTCGGCAAAATATTTACACATAGGATACACGGTGTGTGCAGCAACTCAAATCAACTTCAGATCACTGTGAAACATCTCGAAACTCCAACAGCAATAGAACATTTTTGCCCAGAATTCAACTTTGCAGTCAGAACCTTTAATAGATGTACAGTTATGATAAACTATTAATTGCATAAGTACTGTTTAACCTTTATCATTTCTATATAAAAGCACTTTGAAATCATTTACAGCACTGTGTAAAAGTCTCAGGCAATGAAATGCTGTAAAGAATGTAATGGAAAAAGTTGTGTGGGGTTTTTTTATGTAACAAGTGCTCTAAAGCAAAGATGCTTTTGAAATTAAACATTTTCTAAATTAAAATAGACATTAAAAATGCAAAGAGCAGTAAACATCCATTATCTATAACCGCTTATCCTGTGCAGGGTCGCGGGCAAACTGGAGCCTATCCCAGCTGACTATGGGCGAGAGGCGGGGTACACCCTGGACAAGTCACAAGATCATCAAAGGGCTGAGCAGTAAACAGTACAAACTAATCAATCTGTGTCAATAGTTTGTGTGACACATTTTTAAAGACACATGCTTATCAGTAGTCTCAAGCACACTGTTCAGTTTTATAAGGAAATTGTTTAGTAGGTTTTTCGATACAGCTTTTAATTATTGGTCACAGTTTCTCTGGTGATTTTAAAAAGTAAGTGCAACCACTCACTTCTGTTTTTGCAGGTAATCCCTGACATTCTTCCCCCCCAGAAAGTAGTCCTTTATGTAATATGTTACCTTCTTTACAGACATACAAAAATGTTTTTAACATTTAATTTTGGCTGGAAAAGTAATGTTTGGGATTCTAAAATGTTTTCTTTAATAAAGCAGAAGTTGTAAAATGAACATCTAAAACAAAATATTAGTATTAAAAAAAAAATAGGTTGCCTAAAAATGTTGCACAGTGTTGTGTTTATTGTAAATTCAGCAGCACATTTTAAATTTGATGAAAGACCAAAACAGAAGGCCCTGGGATATTATATTGTGAGCTAGTGTCATGTTACTAAGCAAAAATCAGATCTTTTTCACAATTTGATTGTACACTATATGACCAAAAGCATGTGGACAACTAAGTACTGAACATACCATTCCAAAACCATTTGCATTATTACTGAGTTTTTCCCCTTTGCTGCTATAAGTCCCCAATCTTCTGAAAAAGCTGTGGGGATTTGTGTCCATTCAGTCACAAGAGCGCAAAAGGCTGGGCACTGATGTTGGGTAAGAATGGCAATTTATCCCAAAGGTGTTCAGCAGGGTTCAGGTCAAAGCTCCGTGCAGACCATTTGCGTTCTTCCATTCCAACCTTGCCAAACCATGTCTTCATGAACTTCACTTTCTGCACCAAGACAATGTCATGCTGGAACAGGTTTTAGTTCAGCCCCTTAGGTCCAGGGAAGTTTAAATCTTAATACTACAGCGTGGCATAGACATTCTAGGCAATTGTGTTTCTCCAACTTTGTGGCAATGGCTTGGGCGAGGCCTACACATTGTTGTGAGAAGGAGCTGTCCACATACTTTTGGCCATATAATGTATGTAGCAACTCATCATCATACTGACTTACAATGTGACTTCTCACAGTCTGTACTGATGTTCATCACAGTGTTAAGAAGCAAAACTGAACCAACTTTATTCAATCCAAGACCATCGTACTAACTGAACGCGTCCACAAATATTTATGGTATGTTGTAAACAACATTTGCTTAAAATGTTGAGATGTGTTCAAACAAGAATGTTGTGCACGGATATCTGGCTTACCTGGCATGTTGCTTTTCAAGAAAAGTGTCCTTGATTTTTATCTCTTGCTGCAGCTCCACTACTTTGTAAGCAAGCTACAATAACAAAAAGAAAAAAAAGCAAAAACAGAGAAATAACCCTAGTTAGCAAGAATCTATTCAGTGAAACAGAACAACAAGCAGAATCAGATTTGTAAGCAGAGAGGATTTGCTCACAGTATGTAACAGAGAACTTCTGTGCACATGAACACAAAAAGCAAGCAGATTTTTTTTTTCCTCCCCACACCTATTATTTTTCTACATGGCCTTAAAATGAATAACCCGTGCCTTTCTTTTTAAACTTTGAGAATCTGAAAAAAATCTTGAAGTAGCAGACAGACATTCAATACAAATATATACAGTATTCAATAAAAATACAAGTACTGTCAACTGGAATTTACAGCTTGGAAATTCGAGGACTGATCAGTATAATGACCGGTTGGTTTGTAACTGGCACTGCTTCCTACCTCCCCAATGGCTGTCTCCAGGGATGGCAAATTCTCAGATGAGGAAAACGGTCTACAAAATAAAGCAACAAATATATAACACTAATAAAATATACTGCATTTTTGGGGATATACATATGTACCTGGGGAAAAATGGGTAAATCAATTGAGCAGAGCCAAATTTATTTGAACATGCCATGCCAGAAATAAGGTACAGTGTATAAAGTAATATTTAAATGTCTCAAGGCATAGTTAGACTAGCACACATGTTCACTTTCAGGATTTCTCTGGATATTACACAGTGTGGGTTTAATAATGGAGAATCCTTAATCCTGACTGCCCTGATTGTGTTCATAATTAAATATTTGCAATGACTTATGTAAATAATTTTAAGATGTTATATAAAATTTACAGGCTTATATAAATACAATGCTTAAGGCTCTTGGCTCCTGATTAAAATGTTTCAATGCCAGTACTGTCAACCTGCCACTGTTGGGCCTGCTGCAAGGCTTAACACACACTGTTCCAGGCATACCACATCATGCCTGACCTTGTGCTCTGACATCAGCTTCCTAACAATCCAGAATACACACACAAAAATGAACGAAATAAATTCACTGTACTGTACTTGTATACTATGTGACGATAAAGATTCTTATTAAAAATGCTGATAACAATGAGACTGTCTGAAGGGCTTGTTAAAGTGCCACAGTTTCACACTTAAATCACAATGTATACTATAAATCGAAATTTTTCAAAAATATTCAAATTCCTTTTTCGTACACAACGGTGACTTTAGTGCCAATTAAGCAGGGAAATGTCTTTGCTAAAGCAATAACAGGCAAAAAAATAAACATGGTAGGGGATTTCCTTTTTCATTTTATACACAGTATAAGGTAATGGTCTAAAGTATCATTTAGGAATAAAGAGTAAAGTGTAAAATATTCGATTAAAATGTATTTCAGAATAAATTTTTTCTGAGTCACCATGGAACATGTTTGCGGATGATATCGTGATACGTGGTGAAAGCAGAAAGGAGGTTGAGTTGGGTTTGGAGAGATGGAGGAATGCATTGGAACGAAGAGGAATGAAGGTGAGCAGGAGGAAAACAGAATACATGTGCATCAATGAGAATGGGGATGAGTGTAGTGAAGATGCAAGGAGTAGACACACAGAAAAAAAGTTAGTGAATACAAGTACCTGGGATCAACTGTGCAGGAAAATGGGGGCTGTGATACTGAGGTGACAAAGAGAGTGCAGGCAGGGTGGAGCAGCTGGAGAAGGGTTTCGGGAGTCATTTGTGATAGGAAAGTCCCAGCAAAAGTGAAAGGTAAAATGTATAAGAGAGTAGTGAGACCAGCTATGATGTATGGATTGGAGACCTTAACAAAGAGACAGGAGGCAAAGTTGGAGGTGGCGGAGTTGAGGATGTTAAGGTTTGCGATAGGAGTGACAAGGTTGGACAGGTTAAGGAACGAGCACATCAGAGGGACAGCACATGTGCAGAGCTTAGGAATGAAGCTAAGAGAGATGAGACTGAGCACATCCTGAGAAGAGATGCAGAGCATGTTGAAAGGAGAATGTTGAGGATGGAGCTGCCAGGCATACGAAAACGAGGAAGGCCAAAGAGGAGATACATGGATGTGGTGAGAGAGGACATGAAAGCGGTAGAGAAGTATGCGGAAGACAGGGAGCAACGGAGACGAAAGATCCGCTGTGGCGACCCCTAATCGAGAGCAGCCAAAACAAGATGATCATCTGCTAGTTTAGTGTGTTTTTAAATGATCACATGTGAGATACCGGCAGCACAGTGGTGTAGTGGTTAGCGCGGTCACCTCACAGCAAGAAGGTCCGGGTTCGAGCCCCGTGGCCGGCGAGGGCCTTTCTGTGTGGAGTTTGCATGTTGTCCGCGTGGGTTTCCTCCGGGTGCTCCGGTTTCCCCCACAGTCCAAAGACATGCAGGTTAGGTTAACTGGTGACTCTAAATTGACCGTAGGTGTGAATGTGAATGGTTGTCTGTGTCTATGTGTCAGCCCTGTGATGACCTGGCGACTTGTCCAGGGTGTACCCCACCTTTCACCCGTAGTCAGCTGGGATAGGCTCCAGCTTGCCTGCGACCCTGTAGAACAGGATAAAGCAGCTAGAGATAATGAGATGAGATGAGACAAACTTTTAGAGTAAAATGTCTTTGAGATGGGCGGCACGGTGGTGTAGTGGTTAGCGCTGTTGCCTCACAGCAAGAAGGTCCGGGTTCGAGCCCCGTGGCCGGCGAGGGCCTTTCTGTGCGGAGTTTGCATGTTCTCCCCGTGTCCGCGTGGGTTTCCTCCGGGTGCTCCGGTTTCCCCCACAGTCCAAAGACATGCAGGTTAGGTTAACTGGTGACTCTAAATTGACCGTAGGTGTGAATGTGAGTGTGAATGGTTGTCTGTGTCTGTGTGTCAGCCCTGTGATGACCTGGCGACTTGTCCAGGGTGTACCCCGCCTTTCGCCCGTAGTCAGCTGGGATAGGCTCCAGCTTGCCTGCGACCCTGTAGAACAGGATAAAGAGGCTAGAAATAATGAGATGAGACAAACTTTTAGAGTAAAATGTCTTTGAGATGGGCGGCACGGTGGTGTAGTGGTTAGCGCTGTTGCCTCACAGCAAGAAGGTCCGGGTTCGAGCCCCGTGGCCGACGAGGGCCTTTCTGTGTGGAGTTTGCATGTTCTCCCTGTGTCCGTGTGGGTTTCCTCCGGGTGCTCCGGTTTCCCCCACAGTCCAAAGACATGCAGGTTAGGTTAACTGGTGACTCTAAATTGACCGTAGGTGTAAATGTGAGTGTGAATGGTTGTCTGTGTCTATGTGTCAGCCCTGTGATGACCTGGCGACTTGTCCAGGGTGTACCCCGCCTTTCGCCCGTAGTCAGCTGGGATAGGCTCCAGCTTGCCTGCAACCCTGTAGAACAGGATAAAGCAGCTAGAGATAATGAGATGAGATGTGAGATACCATTCATGAACAAAAATGCTATATGGTAACATAGAGAACATGCTTAGAGCCTGATGGTGGTTATTTTGTAGTGTTTCTGTGAAGCTGCTTGTGTAAAGTGAAGTACATTGAAACAAGTGTGTAGTTAATAATGGCTGTGGCCAAGTCATAATTACACTTTAATAGCTATTTGGCACCTCGGTTTTTGAGAGTTTACTGAACTTTTCAAGTCGTTAATCAAATAAATGTCTAGTTTCCGAGTTGGCAGTCATCAGCAGGGGCATGCAGGAGTGATTACCTCGGCGGGGAGAGGAGGCCTTGGGTGATTAGTGCACTTTGCGCGCAGTGCTCGAGCAGGTTGACATCTGCAAGACAGTGAGAAAGAAAGAAAGCGCTCGGGTTTATCTTCAGAGTGAGAGTTCAGGCTCGGGGAACTTTTCTGCTGGCGTTCAAACACTCAGCTGTTTACACTGCGCGCTTTCTTCCTTAGCAAACAAAGCTCTGTCTCTCTGATTTCACAGTTTAGCCGCAGCGCAGAGCTGGATTACACTACACACAGCTCATTTGTGTTTAAACAAGTTTTTTTTTTTATTTAAAAACAACAATAAACCCATTAAAACAGCGGATATGTCGAGAGCTGAAAACAGAACCGCCCAGTTAGCATGAGTGAAAAACAACAGCTAGCAAGGTGATTTAACAGCCTAACCTACTGAAGTGACTTTAACATAGCCTACATGACTGGATCACATCTTGGAAGACGAGCTTCTGCGCCTTATCGCGATACTTCAGCTGCCGGATGATGTGCCGTTTCCATGGCTCGGACTGTTTTGAGTCCGGGCTCGTCTTGGTGAGCTGGACCCCAGGCTTCGTGGACTCCGTACTGGCCATGATTAAAGACCTCACCGGTATGTCATTCCAAAGGCATGGCCCATGATGGATTTCCGTATTACGGGCCGATATGAACGACCGAGTTAAACATGGCAAAGTGTGGCTAAAAGCACAAACCGACCGGAACTTGTTCGATGAGTCCGCGAGAACTGCTCCCAGCGTCAGAAGGCAGGCGAGCTCACGCCTCCACTTCACACACACGGAAAATGCCCAGATCTGTTCCTCTCCAGCACCAACACACAGACAAGGAAGTTGTCAGCTTTTTCCCTTTTTGACTAACACGGACACGTCTAATAATAAACAACAACTTCACACGTTTATATTAGCCAAAAAGTGAAAAACAAAAAACTTTGCTTTCGATACTCTTACCGATTAACCGGTATGGAAAAGTTTTGATTGTTCTGTCTGATTACAACAACCTGTGGGGAAGCATGAATATATCTAACTCAGGATTTAATTCCAGTAACTCACTGTTTTTATTTATACACACACACATACATTCTACAGTGGTGCTTGAGAGCTTCTGAACCCTTTAGAATTTTCTATATTTCTGACCATCAGATTTTCACACAAGGCCTAAAAGTAGATAAAGAGAACCCGGTTAAACAAATGAGACAAAATATTATACTTGGTCATTTATTTATTAATTAAGGAAAACAATCCAATATTACATATCTGTGAGTGGCAAAAGTATATGAACCTTTGGTTTCAGTATCCCCCTTGTGCAGCAATAACTGCAACTAAACGTCCCTGCACACCGGCTTGGAGGAATTTTAGCCCGTTCCTCCGTACAGAACAGCTTCAACTTGGTGGGTTTCCTCACATGAACTGATCGCTTCAGGTCCTTCCAGAACATTTCGATTGGATTAAGGTCAGGACTTTGACTTGGCCATTCCAAAACATTAACTTTATTCTTCTTTAACCATTCTTTGGTAGAGCGACTTGTGTGCTTAGGGTCGTTGTCTTGCTGCATGACCCACCTTCTCTTGAGATTCAGTTCACGGACAGATGTTCTGACATTTTCTTTAGAATTCGCTGGTATAATTCAGAATTCATTGTTCCATCAATGACGGCAAGCCGTCCTGGCCTGGCCCAGATGCAGCAAAACAGGCCCAAACCATGATACTACCACCACCATGTTTCACAGATGGGATAAGGTTCTTATGCTGGAATGCAGTGTTTTCCTTTCTCCAAACATAACGCTTCTCATTGAAAGCGAAAAGTTCTATTTTGGTCTCATCCGTCCACAAAACGTTTTCCCAATCGCCTTCTGGCTTGTCCATGTGATCTTTAGCAAACTGCAGATGAGCAGCAATGTTATTTTTGGAGAGCAGTGGCTTTCTCCTTGCAACCCTGCCATGCACACCATTATTGTTCAGTGTTCTCCTGATGGTGGACTCATGAACATTAACCAATGTGAGAGAGGCCTTCAGTTGCTTAGAAGTTACCCTGGGGTCCTTTGTGATCTTGCAGACTATTACACACCTTGCTCTTGGAGTGATCTTTGTTGGTTGACCACTCCTGGGGAGGGTAACAATGGTCTTGAATTTTCTCCATTTGTACACAATCTGTCTGACTGTGGATTGGTGGAGTCCAAACTCTTTAGAGATGGTTTTGTAACCTTTTCCAGCCTGATGAGCATCAACAACGCTTTTTCTGAGGTCCTCAGAAATGTCCTTTGTTCGTGCCTTGATACGCTTCCACATGTTGTGAAGATCAGACTTTGATAGATCCCGTCTCGTCTCGTCTTCTTCCGCTTTATCCGGGACCGGGTCGCGGAGGCAGCAGTCTAAGCAGGGAAGCCCAAACTTCCCTTTCCCCAGACACCTCGGCCAGCTCCTCGGGAAGAACACCGAGGTGTTCCCAGGCCAGCCGAGAGACATAGTCCCTCCAGCGTGTTCTGGGTCTTCCCCGGGGCCTCCTCCCGGGGGGACATGCCTGGAACACCTCCCGAGGGAGGCGTCCAGGAGGCATCCGAAAAAGATGCCTGAGCCACCTCAGCTGATTCCTCTCAATGTGGAGCAGCAGCGACTCTACTCCGAGCTCCTCCCGAGTGACTGTGCTTCTCACCCTATCTCTAAGGGAGCGCCCAGCCACCCTGCGAAGGAAACTCATTTCGGCCGCTTGTATCCACGATCTTGTCCTTTCAGTCATTACCCAAAGCTCATGACCATAGGTGAGAGTCGGAACGTAGATCGACCGGTAAATTGAGAGCTTCGCCTTTTGGCTCAGCTCCTTCTTCACCACGACGGACCGGTAAAGCGACCGCATCACTGCGGAGGCTGCACCGATCCGCCTGTCGATCTCACGCTCCAGCCTTCCCTCACTCGTGAACAAGATCCCGAGATACTTAAACTCCTCCACTTGAGGCAGAACTTCTCCACCAACGTGGAGAGGGCAAGCCACCCTTTTCCGGTCGAGAACCATGGCCTCGGACTTGGAGGTGCTGATTCTCATCCCAGCCGCTTCACACTCGACTGCAAACCGCCCCAGTGCATGCTGAAGGTCCTGGTTTGAAGAAGCCAACAGGACAACATCATCCGCAAAAAGCAGAGATGAAATCCTGTGGTTCCCAAACAGGATTCCTTCTGGCCCCTGGCTGCACCTAGAAATTCTGTCCATAAAAATTATGAACAGAACCGGTGACAAAGGGCAGCCCTGCCAGAGTCCAACATGCACTGGGAACAGGTCTGACTTACTGCCGGCAATGCGAACCAGACTCCTGCTCCGTTCGTACAGGGACCGGACAGCCCTTAGCAAAGAGCCCCGAACCCCATACTCCCGAAGCACCCCCCACAGAATACTACGGGGGACACGGTCGAATGCCTTCTCCAGATCCACAAAGCACATGTGGACTGGTTGGGCAAACTCCCATGAACCCTCGAGCACCCTATGAAGGGTATAGAGCTGGTCCAGTGTTCCGCAACCAGGACGAAAACCGCATTGTTCCTCCTGGATCCGAGGTTCGACTATCGGTCGAATTCTCCTCTCCAGTACCCTGGAGTAAACCTTCCCCGGGAGGCTGAGAAGTGTGATTCCCCTATAATTGGAGCACACTCTCCGGTCCCCTTTCTTAAAAAGAGGAACCACCACCCCAGTCTGCCACTCCAGAGGCACTGTCCCTGACCGCCACGCAATGTTGCAGAGGCGTGTCAACCAAGACAGCCCCACAACATCCAGAGACTTGAGATACTCAGGGCGGATCTCATCCACCCCCGGTGCCTTGCCACCGAGGAGCTTGCAAACCACCTCAGTGACTTCGGCTTGGGTAATGGACGAGTCCACCTCTGAGTCATCAGCCTCAGTCTCCTCAGTGGAAGACATGACGGTAGGATTGAGGAGATCCTCAAAGTATTCCTTCCACCGCCCGACAATGTCCCCAGTTGAGGTCAACAGCTCCCCACCCGCACTGTAAACAGTGTTGGCAGAGTACTGCTTCCCCCTCCTGAGGCGCCGGACGGTTTGCCAGAATTTCTTCGAGGCCGACCGATAGTCCTTCTCCATGGCCTCCCCGAACTCTTCCCAGTTCCGAGTTTTTGCCTCCGCAACTGCCCGAGCTGCAGCACGCCTGGCCTGCCGATACCCGTCAGCTGCCTCGGGAGTCCTGGAGGTTAACATGGCCTGATAGGACTCCTTCTTCAGCTTGACGGCATCCCTTACTTCTGGTGTCCACCACCGGGTTCGGGGATTGCCGCCACGACAGGCACCTGAGACCTTGCGGCCACAGCTCCGAACAGCTGCGTCCACAATGGAAGTAGAGAACATGGTCCACTCAGACTCAATGTCCCCCGCCTCCCTCGGAAGCTGGGAAAAGCTCTCCCGGAGGTGGGAGTTAAAGACCTCCCCAACAGAGTGCTCGGCCAGACGTTCCCAGCAGACCCTCACCATATGTTTGGGCCTGCCAGGTCTGTCCAGCTTCCTCCTCCGCCAGCGGATCCAACTCACCACCAGGTGGTGATCAGTTGACAGCTCAGCCCCTCTCTTCACCCGAGTGTTCAAGACATAGGGCCGGAGATCAGATGAAACGACTACAGAGTCGATCATCGACCTCCGACCTAAGGTGTCCTGGTGCCATGTGCACTTATGGACACCCCTATGCTCGAACATGGTGTTCGTTATGGACAAACCGTGACTAGCACAGAAGTCCAATAACAAAACACCACTCGGGTTCAGATCGGGGAGGCCGTTCCTCCCAACCATGCCCCTCCAGGTGTCACTGTCATCGCCCACGTGAGCATTGAAGTCCCCCAGTAGCACAATGGAGTCCCCAGTCTGAGCACTCCTCAGTACCCAGGGACTCCAAGAAGGCCGGATACTCTATACTGCTATTTGGGCCGTAGGCACAAACAACAGCAAGAGCCCTCTCCCCAATCCGAAGGCGCAGAGAGGCGACCCTCTCGTTCACTGGGGTAAACTCCAACACATGACGGCTGAGCTGGGGAGCTATAAGCAAGCCCACACCAGCCCGCCACCGCTCACCACGGGCGACTCCAGAGAAGTGGAGAGTCCAGCCCCTCTCGAGGAGCTGGGTTCCAGAGCCCAAGCTGTGCGTGGAGGTGAGCCCGACTATCTCTAGCTGGTACCTCTCAACCTCCCGCACAAGCTCAGGCTCTTTCCCCCCCAGCGAAGTGACATTCCATGTCCCAACAGTCAACCGCTGTGTCCGGGGATCAGGTCGTCGAGGCCCCTGCCTTCGACTGCCACCCAATCCACATTGCACCAGTCCCCTACTGCTACCTCTGTGGGTGGTGAACCCACAGGAGGTTGGGCCCACGTCACCTCTTCGGGCTGAGCCCGGCCGGGCCCCATGGGCAAAGGCCCGGCCACCAAGCACTCGCATACGAGCTCCAACCCCGGGCCTGGCTCCAGGGTGGGGCCCCGGCTGCGTCATCCCGGGCGACGTCACGGTCCTCAGATTTTTCTCCATAGGGGTTTTGGTGAACTGCTCTTAGTCTGCCTTGGGAAACCCTGACAGGGGCATAATGCCCCCGACAACATAGCTCCTAGGATCATTCAAGCACACAAACCCCTCCACCACAATAAGGTGGCAGTTCTAGGAGGGGCTTTGATAGATCCCTGTTCTTTAAATAAAACAGGGTGCCCACTCACACCTGATTGTCATCCCATTGATTGAAAACACCAGGCTCTAATTTCACCTTCAAATTAACTGCTAATCCTAGAGGTTCACATACTTTTGCCACTCACAGATATGTAATATCGGATCATTTTCCTCAATAAATAAATGACCAAGTATAATGTTTTTGTCTCATTTGTTTAACTGGGTTCTCTTTATCTACTTTTAGGACTTGTGTGAAAATCTGATGATGTTTTAGGTCATATTTATGCAGAAATATAGAAAATTCTAAAGGGTTCACAAACTTTCAAGCACCACTGTATATATATAGGACCCTAAGGAATCACATTAGTCAACTGATAGAACAATGGTTTTTTTTTTTCATTATACACTGTTAATTTGTCAACCATTGTGAATTTAACTAATAAATCCTAGCCTACTATTATACGTGAATAAATTATAGACAAAGAGTAATTATTAGAACCAAGTCCAACAGTGTCAGTAAGGAAGTTGTCAGCTTTTTCCCTTTTTGACTAATACAGACACATCTAATAACAACTTCACATGTTTATATTAGCCAAAATGTGAAAAACAACAAAACTTTGCTTTCTATACTCATACCGATTAACCAGTATGGAAAAGTTTTAATTGTGCTGTCTAACTGCAACAACCTATGAGGAAACATGAATATGTCCAACTCAGGATTTAATTCTAATAAACCTCTATGTAAAAATAAATAAATAAAATCCTTATATGACCCTAAATAATCAAATCAGTCACATTAGTCAATTAATAGAACAATGGTTGTTGTTTTTTTCATTATACACTGTTAATTTGTCAACCATTGTGAATTTAACTAATAAATCCTAGCCTACTATTATACATGAATAAATTATGGACAGTAATTATTAGAACCAAGTCCAACACTGTCAGCAATTTAACTTCAATATGTAAACAACTACTACTACTTCTTTTGGCTGCTCCCGATTAGGGGTCGCCACAGCAGCTCTTTCATCTCCATTGCTCCCTGTCTTCCGCATCCTTCTCTACCACACCTGCCATTTTCATGTCCTCCCTCACCACATCCATGTATCTCCTCTTTGGCCTTCCTCGTTTTCGTTTGCCTGGCAGCTCCATCCTCAACATTCTCCTTCCAACATGCTCTGCATCTCTTCTCAGGATGTGCCCGTACCATCTCAGTCTCATCTCTCTTAGCTTCATTCCCAAGCTCTCCACATGTGCTGTCCCTCTGATGTGCTCGTTCCTTATCCTGTCCAACCTTGTCACTCCCATCACAAACCTTAACATCCTTAACTCCGCCACCTCCAACTTTGCCTCCTGTCTCTTTGTTAAGGTCTCCAATCCATACATCATAGCTGGTCTCACTACTCTCTTATACATTTTACCTTTCACTTTTGCTGGGACTTTCCTATCACAAATGACTCCCGAAACCCTTCTCCAACTGCCTGCACTCTCTCACCTCACTATCGCAGCCCCCATTTTCCTGCACAGTTGACCCCAGGTACTTGAATTCACCAACTTTCTTTGTGTCTACTCCTTGCATCTTCACTACACTCTCATCCCCATTCTCATTGATGCACATGTATTCTGTTTTCCTCCTGCTCACCTTCATTCCTCTTTGTTCCAATGCATACCTCCATCTCTCCAAACCCAACTCAACCTCCTTTCTGCTTTCACCACATACCACGATATCATCCGCAAACATCATGTTCCATGGTGACTCTTGCATCACTTCGTCTGTCAAGCTATCCATCACTATAGCAAACAAGAAAGGACTCAAAGCAGATCCTTGATGAAGTCCCACCTTCACCTTGAACCGTTCAGTCGTTCCAACTGCACACCTCACTGCTGTTTCACTGTTCTCATACATGTCTTGCACCACTCTAATATATCTCAATATGTAAACAAAGACCAAAATCAAAAGTAAACAGACAACTCAAAAGTAGAAAAACAATTCTTTATTATCAAAAGCTGATCGTTTAAAAGTTAAAATGTATTTACAAGTAAAAATGGTCAACAACAAAGCCAAAGCATGAGCCATGAACATGCATCTGCAAACACCTACACTGCAGTGGGACACAATGTGACCAATTCAGCAGGTATTGTGCAACAGTCCTCAATGCAGGGACAATATAAAGCAGAACATGTACATGTGAAAGTTTTATCATATTAGTGATACAACAGAAACAGGTCAAAAACAAAACTACAACAAACTTGTGAGAAATAATGAGAATGCTCAGTGGGAGACATTCAGCTCAAGTAATACTGTTCAATTTTAAATGAAATAATGACATACCATTATCACCACCCACCATCATTGCATTAAAAATGCTCTGCCAGCTGATCATAGTCCAAAACCTCAGTAAGACATTTGTTTTTCCCCTTTAATTCATTACCTATTTGTAGTTTAGATGGCTGGAACTGTTTTTCTTAAAAAAAGTTGATTTATTAGAAGGACCATAAAATGCAAGATGATTTGGCTGAACACACTGCCTTTCAGAAAAACCATGTCAGAAAAAGTTAGACTAAGCACATTTAAAAAAAAAAATTCTGCAGTAATAAATAATTTGTGACAAATGCTGCCAATGTAGAGGAACTAAATATGCTTTTGTGCAAAAAACAAAGTATGTAGATGCGTGTAAACAGACAGCACAATCAGCACTGACTATAACTGTAACTGATTTACTGTCCACGTTGAACCATATGGAGATAACTCAATTGTAGTCCAACTTCTTTTCAGCCATGCGCAACAGTAGCATCTCCGAATATCTCTCTAGAAGGTCCATGGCACGATCATCCCTAAGCTGACGACCTGGAGAGTCTTCTGGAAGTTGTGGGACAGCAGAGTTCAGCTCCTGGGGACAAAGAGAGTGAAGGTCCTGTAGAATCCCGCCAAAGGTCTCCTGCAGCATGCTTTTCATCTGCATCTGCTGCTCTGACAACTCGCTGATGCCCTGCAACTATATGGAGAGGTAGAAGAGAGTTTGGCAGTGACAATGCAGCTACTGACACTAGTTTCTCACACAATGACATTATTTTGAGTATGCATTTTCCACATATCCTCTTCATTCTTAATAAGTAGGAGTCAACTGGGATGCCTCTAGCCTAGTCCTTGTTAGTGAATTGTATGTCAGAAATACCCTTTAAATACATTTCAAACCGAAAGGAAACTATTCGGCCCTGTTAATAACTGCTGGCAGTTTTGCAGCCTAGAAACGCGCCATCGCTGGTTATTTGCAGTGTTTAAAATTTTTTTTTGGGGAAAAAAAAATTGCCTTGTATTTTTGTGACATGCTTTCGTTTGTTTTTATTCACCAAGTGTGATCTTTTTAGACGGCAAGAATTGCATTTGTGCTAGGACAACAACGATTGTTTACTAGTATGTGTGTCAGTACTGCACGTGCGTTATCTAGCAGAGTTAGATTTACAGATTTTGTTGCCAGTTTAAAAAAAAAAAATTATCCACATGGTTTGGTTTGACTGAGATCTTTATCTTTAATGAAGCACAAAGTTAATGGACAAGTAAAAAGTGACAATAGGATCGCACCAGAAAGTTATAAACTTATTCCATGGTAGTCCCATAATCGAGGTATCAGGGTTTTGGTACGTGGGTAAAATTCTACAAAAAAACAAAAGCAGCAGCCAATATGTCAAAGCAGCAAGTGAACATTACTGACTTCTTTAAGAAATCTAACAATGGAAAGAGATCCAACACGCAAAATAACTAACACTGGACAAGTCTTGCAGTGACTGCTATTAGCGCATAACAAATCATGTACTTCTTTTGGTTGCTCTTGTTTGGGGTTGCCACAGCAGATCATTATGATCCGCATATTTGACAACCCTTCCCCAATCTATCCGGGCCTATAAAAACTTGAAAACAGGTCAAATTGGCATGAAATCATCAGAGAGGCTTTACTTTCATTAGTTTTATAGCAGAGCCCCATACTTATAGAAACGCATCAACCTGATTTTTGATGGTTTGACTGTACGACAAACATGTACCACCACAGGGAACTTGATCATAAGTGCAAGGCAACGCATCTCAAACGTGACCACCAGACAATGAAATTTGTATCGTTATTTACATAAGACAGGTAGATCTTTATCCACTGCTTATTTTTAATTTGCTTTCTAAAAATAATGTGGGATTATTTACTAACACATTTTACAGAAAATATTCATGACCGTTTCATATAAAACTAGTTAAAACAGTTATTAGTCCACTAGCTTGGTGGACAGTTGGTCATGTAAGGGTGATAGACGGATAAGCGCAGGAAGGGCTTTACTGAAAGCACGCTGGCAAACAGATCCAAAATGTAGACAAAGTCAAAAAACAGGCAGTGAGCCAGAGACAGAATATCAGAGGTAATACAATACTCTCAGTTCAAAAACACAAACACAGTCAAAACCAGAAAAATGACAAAATACAAGACTTTCGCAAAGTCTGTGTGTTACTGAGAGTCCTTATAAGAATTTGCTCCAACTTGGAACAGATGCATGCTAGTCAGTCCTAATGGCATGCATACACTTTACAGTCTGACTGCGCTCCCGAGCTCCAAAGCCTGTGGCTGCGAAAGATGTAACCAGACAACTGTCTGAAATAAGTTTGATATTGGATCATAACTAGGGCTGTACGATATATCAAATATACTCGATATATCGCTGAAAATTGTGTGTGCGATACATAAAATTATTATATCGTAACTATCGAGTATTTTATGGTCATCTTCCGACTTGCGTTTGTTGTGTTTGTTTAAAACCTTTTCCGGTGGTTTTCTCCCTGTCCCTCAGGCAGTAACGCGAGAGGCTGCCTAAGGGGAAAGAAAACAAAAACGTCACGCACTCGCCAACCAATCCCGGGCGACATCTCGGTGCTGAAAGGAACTTCCGGGAAGATTTTCTAGTTTCGGTTGTGTTGCCAGATTGGGCGGTTTTAAGTGCGTTTTGGCGGGTTTTGAACATATTTTGGGCTGGAAAACGTCAGCAGTATCTGGCAACAGGCGGGAAGATTTCCTAGTTCCGGTTTACAGCGCTGACTCAGTTCGTGCAGTCGCTGGTGCTGCATAGGCTACCGTGTAAGCTCTGTCAATTTCAACGACAAATTAAAAATGGAAGCGGACGAATTGGTTCCTAAAAGAACTAGTAAGGGGTCAGTCATCTGGCATTTTTTGGATATCGCGAGGAGGACGTGGAACAGCAAATGCCAGTTTGTAAAGTGTGCAAAAAAACCTGTCATCACGAAAGGCAGCAGCACGACAAATATGTTCCATAAACTCACCCGGTACAGTATGAAGAGTCTCTTAAACTCCGAACTACTTGCCCACGAGCTAAAACCCCCCACAAGCTAAACAAATGACCCCAGCGGCCTCGTTCTCCAGAGCCCCCCCATATGAGGAACCGAGTCAGAGATGGAGAGCTATAACGGCTGCAATCACTCACTTCATTGCCGAAGACATGATCCCAATTAGTATAGTGGAAAAACCAGGCTTCCAAAAATTACTAAACACACTCGATCCCAAATATGAGTTGCCTGGTCGCAGACATTTTACAGAGAAGGCAATACCGGAATTCTACACATCTGAGAGGCAGAGCCAGAAAACATTCAGTTCAAAAGTGTGCAAAGAGAAAAATGATGTTTTGCAGATCTCTCTCTTCTCTCCCTCAATCTCTCTCTCTATTGTGAATGTTCCAGTGGTTCTCAGTAGTCAGGTTAATAGCTTAGAGATCTATTTTTTAAAATAATTTAATGAATGAGCACTTTTCTTATTTAGGCTAAATGTCTTTCTCAGTGTTGAGCCTGCACTTTATTGGTTTGAGCTCTGAGCAGCTCTGTATTGTATTGCCCCTTTGTTGCAATTTTCAAGACTGTTTTTGCAGTTTGTGCCACATCTTTGTTGAATAAAAATAGTCTTATTTCAATTCAATTGTGATTAATCACAAACATGAAAATGTAAAATGTGTTGTTGAAAACCACCTGTAAAGTTAACCAAGAATGTTATTTAATCTGCAGGGATTGTAGTGAAAACAGTAAAGAGTAAAAGTTAGATTTCATGGGGTCCTTTAGAGGAGATTTAAATATATCGAGATATATATCGTATATCGTGAAATGGAGAAAATGTATCGGGATATTCATTTTTTCCCATATCGCACAGCCCTAATCATAACTACATAGTAGTGCTATAAAGTGAAAGCACTGGTGCACTGCTGTCCACCAGGCACCCAGCAGAGTCGCACCATAATAAATATTGTGGTGGGGTTTCTGGCACATGGCATGCGATGTCAAAGAAAGGAATAAATACATATTCGTAACTACGATGCGTCTCATTATTGGTATCACTGTAACAAGACAATGCAGCAATTTATAGACAGAAAATACACTCCACAATTTGATGGTTCATATGCTATAATAATATTCTATTCAGGCTGATTTTGTGCCCTTGTAAAGATTTTGCTCATACACTCATCAGGAGCTCCACTTTCAGGCAGTGCCTAAATATCTACATTATTTTTCACATATTACCCACCTAAATCACGAGATCAAGAACATTTTATATTACATTACAGGCATTTATAACAGGTGTGCTTATTCAGAGCGACGTATAACAAGTGCAAAAGTCAGGTACAAGAAGTGCTGAACTTCGAGACAAATGGCCCTTTTCCACTACCTTTTTTCAGCTCACTTCAGCCCGACACGGCTCGCGTTTCGACTACCTTAGAGCAGCACGACTCAGCTCGCTTCAGCCCTGCTCAGCTCCCAAAACTCGCACGATTTTGGAGTGGGGCTGAAGCGAGCCAAACCGAGCCGAGTGGGGCTAGGGGCGTGAGCAGACACTCCCCTGTGCACTGATTGGTGAGGAGTGTCCTCACATGCCCACACGCCCCGCGAACACACTGGGATCTGTAAACACCGTAAACCCGGAAGAAGAATTACGAATTACGAGAATTTCTGAAGCCTTATGCGCCTCGCCTCATCTATACGCTCTTGCCAGTATCTGTTGGCGTTGTCGGTGACAACAAGCCACAGCACCAAGACCAGCAACACTAACGACTCCATGTCCTCCATGTTTATTGTTTACTATCCGGGTCGTGAGACTACCGCTTAAAAGATCACTGATGTCACTGTTTGCGCCGCCTAACGACATCACGTGACGTCCACCCACTTTCGCTAACTCCACCCAATGTGTCCACCCACTTCCAGCCAGCACGGTTCAGCGCGGTTGTAGTCGAAATGCGACTCCAACAGCCCCGCTCAGCTCGACTCAGCCCAACTCAGCACGGCACGGCTCAGCCCAACTCAGCCGCGTTGGTAGTGGAAAAGCGGCAAAAGTTTCAGTGCCGACTGAACAAGCGAGAGAATAAACACTTTGTGTAAAACACTGCTGTTGAAGTAACAATCAACAAACAGCCAAGGAAAACAAGCCAACCATACAATTGAGATGATAAAGTACAATTAAATAGAGAAAAAAATAAAACCCCAACAGCTAACCCTAAATACACAGCCTGGGTTGGTCAAAACCGCTACGTGATTACACAGTGGGCAGGGAAGCAGGGGAGAGGTGCAATCTTCAGTCTATGCTTGAAGGTGGTCAGGGAGTCAGCAGTTCTGGCCTCGATGGGAAGGTCATTCCACCAACGGGGAACCAGGACAGACAGCGGTCTTGAGCGGGCTGGACAGGAGTGGAGAGGAGGAGGGGCCAGGTGACCAGTAGTAGCGGAGTGTAGGGATCTGACTGGTATGTAGGGTCGGATCAGTCTCTGGGGGTATGCTGGGCCTAACCCCCTTGACTGCCTGGTAAGCCAACACCGTCTTAAATTTGATGTGAGCTGCAACAGACAGCCAATGAAGGGCAGCAAGCAGAGGGGTAATGTGGAAGGAACATGTTACAGTTGTGCTTACAAGTTTACACCTGGCAGAATTTGTAAAATATACCATTCTTTAAAAAAAAAAAACCCACAAGCGATCAGGTAAAACACATTACTTTTATTTTAATGGGATCCAAATTAAACCATAATGCATCACAGAATAATGCAATCATTAAACAAAATGTAGCAAAGAAAATGAGGTGATCCTTGTTCAGAAGTGTACATACCCTTAGTTCTTAATACTGTGCATTTAACCCCTTTAGCATCAATGACGGCTTGCAGTCTTTTGTGGTGGTTGTGTAGGAGCACCTTTATTTTCTCAGATGGTAGAGCTGCCCATTCTTCTTGGCAAAGTGTCTCTAGGTCCCGTAAATTTTTGGGTTGTTTTGCATGAACTGCATGTTTGAGCTCTCCCCAAAGTGGCTCAATGATACTGAGGTCAGATTGTGATGGCCACTCCAGAACCTTCACTTTATTCTGCTGTAGCCAGAAAAGGTTGACTTGGCCTTGTGCTTTGGATCACTGTCATGTTGGAAAGTCCAAGTGCGTCCCATGCGCAGCTTTCGAGCTGATGTGTGCAAGCTGTCCATCAATATTTTCTGATATGCTGCATTCATCTTGCCATTAATTTTGAATAAATTCCCTGTGCCTTTGTAGCTTACACACCCCAAAATATCAGAG
Source organism: Neoarius graeffei (assembly GCF_027579695.1). Taxonomy (NCBI): domain Eukaryota; kingdom Metazoa; phylum Chordata; class Actinopteri; order Siluriformes; family Ariidae; genus Neoarius; species Neoarius graeffei. The sequence goes on along the minus strand of NC_083585.1, from coordinate 34,794,051 downwards.
ATCCACCTCCATGCTGGTGTACTTTTCGTCATAGGCCTTGTTGACTCCTCTCCAAACATACCGTTTATGGTTGTGACCATAAAGGTCAATTTTGGTCTCATCACTCCAAATGACTTTGTTAGGTGCTGTTTGGCATATTGTAAGTGTGCCATTTTGTGGCACTGGCGCAGTAATGGCTTTTTGCTGGCAACCCGACTGGGCAGCCCATTTTTGTTCAAGTGCCTCTTGAAATAGTTACAGCATTTTCTCGCAGTGAAGCCTGTATTTCAGCTGAAATAGCCTGAGGGTTTTTCTTTGCATCCCGACCAGTTTTCCTGGCTGGTGAGGCTGAAATATTTGTTGGTCTATCTTGGTATCAACAGAACCACTAATTCTCTACTTCTTTATCAGACTTTGAACACTACTGACCCGCATTTTCAAATCTTTGGATATCTTTTTCCTGACTTATATAGTTCAACTACCTTTTCTCACAGATCTTTAGCGTTCCCCATTGCTCAGTAGCCAGCAAAGTCAGTGCAGCCCCAGGTGAAACGTGCAGAGGTCTCACAAGAGCTACAAAACTATTTATACACAGGCACTAATTACAATCAAACATGTCACCAGTGTGGAAACTTATCCTTAATAATAACCAGTTAAACCTGGGTTTGTCAACTTGTGTGTATATTATCAGGCCAAACATTCAAGGGTATGTAAATGTTTGATCAGGGCCGTTTGGGTGATTTCAGTGAACATTATTACTTAAAGGAAACACATCGTTATGTGATGATGAATGGCTTCACCTGACCACTATCCCTAAATAAAGGAACAGTTTTCTGCATGATCAGTCATTTTCCAAAAACTGGCCAATATTTCACAAATTCTGCCAGGGTATGTAAACTTATGAGCACAATTGTACCCATTTATTTCCCATTACCTATTTACTTTGAGATGCAAATGTTGCATTCTGGTCAGTCACAATGCACTATTTTACATCTATATTTTAAGAATTATTCAGGGGAGGACCCCCAGCCTTTTTTCCCCCCACACTGCGGTGACTTTCGCCTCTGCCTACTACTTTTTTGCCCAAATGCCCCTTACTCCAAAAGTTATTGACAGGGCTGGCTATTGAAAAACCATCAGACAATTGACCTTGCTGTGACCTTGACCCAGTTTGGTCAACTCTAAAATCTACTCGGTTCATCTGCTGGTTACAATGATAATTCCATATAAATCCTACAAACATTCAATCATTCTTTCTTGAGATATGCTAATGAGAATCTCAGAAGGACACACAGACGCGAGAACTAGGCATGTAACGATATATTGTGCAATAAATTGTGCTTAAAATTTATGGTGATTTGAACTGATGAAATAAATGAATCCCAATTATCATCAGGCTGCATATTCTCTCAGTTTTTCCTAGCTGTAATTGCATTTAGGTGTAATAAAGTAGTGGGCATGCATGTGACTTCACCCTAGGCAGAAGCAACACAGCTCTAATGCCGCAAAAACATCACTCTCACAAACACAAAAGCAGATCTAAAATGAGAAAGAAGAAAAGAAAGCACAACTTTATTCAACTTTATACTTGTGAAATTTCCTCTTTGCATTTAACCCATCTGAAGCAGTGAACACACACGAGCAATGAGCACACACATACCCAGAGCAGTGGGCACCCATGCTAACAGCGCCCGGGGAGCAATCGGGAGTTAGGTACCTCGCTCAAGGGCACCCCAGCTCAAGGCCATCCCATATTAACCTAACCGCATGTCTTTGGACTGTGGGGGAAACTGGAGCACCTGGAGGAAACCCACGCAGACATGGGGAGAACATGCAAACTCCACACAGAAAGGCCCCTGCCGGCCGCTGGGTTCGAACTCAGAACCTTCTTGCTGTGAGGCGACCGTGCTAACCACTACACCACCGTGCCGCCCGGAAAGGGCTGTTTATATGACTGACTGTACAAATTGATTTGAAAAGAAATCAAAACCATCTTTTTACAGACTGCCAAAAGCAAAAAAGAAGAGGAGCAATTGGAGGTTGGATAAATGCTCTTAAAAGTTTAAGAAAAGGCCTAGTTGTTATTAACTTTTTCATTTTTAATGAAAGGAATATTAGTTAATAAGCCAAATTCACAAATGTGGGTAAACTATTGCTGTTGGTTATTAAGAAAATGAAACAAAAGGGTTTTATTATTTAACAAAAGGAATATTTGAGTTGATAAAAACTAGGAACATAAATGTTTTTTAAAGGCATCATGGGAAAATTGAATCATGAACCCAAGATCATGAATCAGAAGTAATCATGAATTGTTACATGCCTAGCAAGAACAAGGATGGACAGACAACCGTAAAACACAATAGCTGCGTCCAAAATCACTACTCCCTACTCACCATCTAGGGAATTCTATATAGAGGACTATATAGTGAGCTCTTTGGTAAGATGAAAAAACACTTTCGGACACTACTCTGCCACGCCATTATTTACGTCATTACTTTCACACAATTAAAACGTGCCAGATCAGTCGGCTGGTGGGTTTTCAAAATAATAAATATATGCATGTATGTTTCTGATAAATATACATTATACTGAGCGTATTTTCCACATTAATCAATACAAAAGTACTTTGTGTCTGCTGCATCTTTCAGTTCTTTTAAATCAAGGCTGAATACTTTCTTCTTTGCCGCTGCCTTTTATTAAATCAAATTTGAGGCTTTTGATTAATTCCTCGCTCTGCAGTGTAACTTTTATTTTTGCATTTTAGCTGTCTTATTCTATTTTAGCTTATTCTCTTACTTGAATGTCTGTTTATAATGTGCGTTTCTTTCTCCATCCATTCACCCCAACACACTACAGTATAATTGCCATTTTCGCACCACAACTTATAAATTTGTCTCATGCCCATTGTCATAAGGAAAAACAAACTACTGCTGTACTCAATCTAAAATACTTAACGGTCCTTATGAAACAGCTTTTCTTTCAGCGCGACCGCAATGAATGATGGTTATATATTGCTTGGTTAGTGGCCATCGGTTGTACACTACTTTTCACGATGCATCGTGCAATACTATGAATCCACTATATACGGTGTAATAATTCTCACTATACGTTCAGACAGCACTACGAAATGGTGAACTCACTATATAGTCCACTATATAGTGAGTAGTGAGTGATTTCAGACACAGGGAATGCCTCCACCAGTCAGTAGTGGAAGTATAAGAATTGACATTTTCTCTTAAGCACATGAATCATCTCATCAACAAACCACATTACAAACAAGAAGTAGGCAGATGGAGAAGTAACCTTGTGACTTCTCGTCATAGAAATTTAATACCATAAAGCCAAAAAGTCATCATAAACAGATGAATAATTACTACATTACGGTCCTTGGAATCTGTTTTATAATGTGTTATAAAGGTGTTTTTCTGGAACAAAAATAAACTGCCACTACAAAAATGTTATGCTTTTCAAAGCCAACTTTTATATGGTATTGTAAATTACTTTTTAAATCAAGTAAAAAGTAAAGTAAGATATTACGCAAGCTGTTAATTTGTAACGGGCATGATGCTGTGTCAGAGCAAGCACTGACTGCCAGAGCAAACAAAAATTAAAAGATCCATTCAAATAAAATTGTTAGTGTGATGATGTGAGCAGTAATGTCTCATCTCATCTCATTATCTCTAGCCGCTTTATCCTTCTACAGGGTCGCAGGCAAGCTGGAGCCTATCCCAGCTGACTACGGGCGAAAGGCGGGGTACACCCTGGACAAGTCGCCAGGTCATCACAGGGCTGACACATAGACACAGACAACCATTCACACTCACATTCACACCTACGCTCAATTTAGTGTCACCAGTTAACCTAACCTGCATGTCTTTGGACTGTGGGGGAAACCGGAGCACCCGGAGGAAACCCACGCGGACATGGGGAGAACATGCAAACTCCGCACAGAAAGGCCCTCGCCGGCCACGGGGCTCGAACCCAGGACCTTCTTGCTGTGAGGCGACAGCGCTAACCACTACACCACCGTGCTGCCCCGAGCAGTAATGTGGAAAATGAAAACTGTCCCAACAAGTCTAGTACTGCAAAGAGGTTTAACTCACTTTACTATAAAAGCTGGCTGCCTTCTGCATGGTGTGTTGGAGCACATTCACCATCTCCTTACATGCCTGCAGATTTATAGTCTCATCTGAAAAGACAAAGACAGGCAAAAGGATGAAAACAACTTGCACATCTGCTAAAAAGTTGCCTTGTCTAATTACACTGGCAGAAGAAATCTAATTGAAGAATGTATTAAGATTTAATTATGTTAATCATCCTAATGACAATATTTAGTAAATTGTTTATGCAAAAACAGAAGGTTTACACACCCTTTTAATTTGGACATCTTACTACAGGGATTATTGAAGGTCAAGATAATAATTACTTTTCTTTTGCAAGAGTCTTCTTAGATGGAAAAATTAAGTAGAGATGAAAGTGGAGTAAAGAAAAAAAAACCTGAACTTCTGAAAGTCAAACTAAGATATGGGGCGGCAACGTCCCCCGAAAATATTTTAATAACAACACGCAAAACCCTGCATTCTAGTGCATTTTAGTACTTATTTTCACTAAAACAAGTTATAACTTTTAAGCCTTTTTCTTTCATGTACATTAATGATTAACATGTCAAAAATATCAAATTTAATTCCCCTAGTTAATGAGTAATTTTCAGGAGTGCATTTAGAAAACGCGGTGATTTTCCTGCTACACAGTTCATTACTTTGAAAAAAATCAGACAGTTGAAGGTAAACTCAGCAAAATCCCAAAACAGTGCTGTTAAAAAGTAAAGGTCTGTTAGAGTTTCTAAAGCTTTCAGGTTTCAATGTTGGGGACATTGAGCCTCGTTTATCAATATTTTAGTAGGAGTTGTGCGTTTGCAGAAGCTAAACTAAACATTTCCAATTCATATTTATGCGAGTTGAAGCCAATTGTTAACATTAGTTCGTATTGTCTGTAAATTTAAACACACCAATGAATACCAAATTTCTCATGTAAATCAGGGCCATAGGGTGTGTGTGTGTGTGTGTGTGTGTGTGTGTGTGTGTGTGTGTGTGTGTGTGTCACACACTGACTGGCAGCCTGAGTGCATTATGTAACAAAAAATAAATTACCATTGCTAGTTTTAGGCAGCTTAGAAACCGGCTCTTCCATTATTGCTGTTTCTTCCATGTTTTCTTGATGTTGTGTTCGAGAAACGGCACTAAAACTTAGCTTCGAAGCCACAAAATGCAACTTTGATGGAAAAAAATATATAATAAATTGCTTACCTCTCTTCACATCGAAAGAAGGAGGAAAGTTTTGCTTGTTTTGACATGGCGAATTATTAACACAAGAGGAAATACTTGTAATTCGCAACTAAAAAGACTGCGGCTACACTGGCAGCTTGAACATGCTTTCTAGTGCGATCGTGTTGCGCTTGCGCAGAACGTTGTCAGGAAGGCGCGCCTAACGAGCTCCGGCATGCGCGCCGTTAACAAAGAACACCTGTCTTTAATCAATGAACTATGTTTGGGCTATTTAAGGACCGCGCCCATGCAAGGACGATGCGAAGTATTACGCCGCGTCTAGGAATGCGAAAATTCCGAAAAATACATTTCTCCATTCGGAAAACCGGAGATTTTCAAGAGTTTTGTCAAATATCCGGATTTCCAGAAGACTTTCATCCCTGCTTAAGTCCAAGTTGGTTTCTGGTATGATTCTATGAAGGTTTCTCAAAAACATGGGAAAAATCAAAAAGGACAATTTAATTATCACCATTAAGCAGGAATATTCCATTCCAAAAAAAAACCCACATATGCAAAGCTCTGAAAATCCCAACATGTCCTATTTTATATTGTCTCTAAGAATTGCATAGGTTCTGTCAAAACCCAGAAAACCTTAGGCAAAAAAGAAAGTTTCAGAAAATGTTTTAGCAACCATTTGAAAACGAACTGGGTACACCTTCTATAACATATGACCAGCACAATATAAACCCCTGTTTTGCACATCTCTTTAAACTAGTGGATCCTGGCTGTTTTGCTACACATAGACTTAATATTTAATAAGGAGGTGTCTCAAAACATGATATTAAAGAGCATAACTCTAGTATTTATGCCAGTGATTTTATTATATGCTGTATGTGTTACTCGCAAAACTAAGAAAGTGATTTTTAAAAACACTACAAAGAGTGGATGCAACAAAATGAATCTGTTCCAACATAAAGAACCAAAAAGGTGTGTAAACTTTAGCACATGGGCCTGTAATTTTAGCTATAGTTTTCATTTGTGGTTTATATACTATTAGCTTCAGGTCTTTTCTTAACTGCTAACATTACACAAAGTCTAGTGAGGGTAAATGAGCAGAACTACAAAGAATTTTGGGGAGAAAAAAAAAATCATGTCATTTAAAGCACACAATACCTAGGGGATCAGGTCCATCTTCTGTGAGCATGGATATTGCTGACTCTATGTTGCAATGACCCATGGACTGTGCATTTTCCACATTCTTTCCTGGTGATTCAAGAGAGTCGTCTTCAACTACTGCTTTCACAAGGTCAGATGAGAGACTGTGGGACATCCTGGGTGTCAGTTTCTCCTCAACGTGACTGATCTGATTTCCTACCGACTTCATCTCTGTTGGATTCACCACAGCCTGTCTACACAGAGGATTCAGAGGCTCCACCTGGCTTTTCAGAGCATTCAGGGCAGTAGGTGGTGATTGGGAAGACAGGTCCAAGTGGAGAGTCGTGTGGGCACTGAGATTATCTAGAGCAGGAGATGCCGGAGGAAGTGCTGGAACTGGAGGATGTGTCTGTGAGGCAAGAGGCTGTTGAGGAAGGAGGCTTTCCTTGCTGTTTTGGGTCACACTATGATCTTGATTAGGCAATGAGGCTTTCCAGAGAATTTCACTTCTGTGACCATTTCCCTGCTCTTGACACACATCGACTTTCTCACCCGTAGATTTCATCTTGGCAATGGTAATGTCCGTGCCACTCTGACAGGAGGCTTTTGAGGCATCAAAATTAGTGCTGTCAGGTTTGGGGACAAATATGCCTGGATCACTGTTGTTGGACTCTTCTAAGATTAATACTTTCTCTGTAATTTATAAAAAAAAAAAAATTAAATAAATAAAAAAATTAAAAAACACAAATTGAAGTACTGTTTAAAAAAAAAAAAAAAACTGAACACACCTATGGACCAATGTGACCATGGTCAGGAATGTCAAAATTATAGATAAAGAAAAGAAAACCGTAAGTAAAGCAGCTGGGAGAGACATACACCAGACAGATCATAATACAATTGATTTGTCAATACTCAAGCATCGTCCATAAGAAATATACCTAATGCCACACAAGGAATTATGTAAAATATAGAAACAGGTTTCTATCTCTCTATGCATTGCCTCTGTTTGTCCAGAGATCAGTTTAAATCTTCAGATAAAAAGCTGAGAATTGGCTAGACAAACGTTTAGCAGAGCTTAACAAAAGTGCCAGTACAGTTTGATATTTACTGATGTGAGACATTAAGGCTACATCCACACGACAACGAGATTTTTTTTAAATATCGTGTCCACATGGGTAACGGATCAGTAAAATTTCAGGTCCATATGGCAACGCAACACTTGCTGAAAACGATGCAATACACATGCCACACCACTACGTGCGCTGTAAGACGGTCCCATCAGAGACACCAGAACAATAGAAGAAGTAGATGCATGCACATAAACCCCTTCTTCTGTAGCATTAGCCACACAAAGTTTTGATTATTAATCAGTAGCGTAAAACGAAAGAGGCGGAAAGAGGAATGAACGGGGGTAGATGGAAGCCAGTACGCCAACATTCTGATATCCTCCAGAATTCTTTAATGGTCCGGAATAAATTGAATGCTACACGTTGATGGATTACTCTGCTCTTCTATGCCCGTTTTGAGGAATGTATTGTCGGACTTAAACCAACATCTGAAGAGGTGAGATCGCTCCTTTTTTTTTTTTCCTATGTTTGCTGGCGGGATTGTTTTTGTTTTTGGAAAGCACACGGGCGGTGTGTGGTTTGGTACTGCTTCCGCAGTGTTTGGACTAAAGACTCTGCCCTAAGGGCTATTCTCTCTCTCTCTCTCACTTTGCACCATTACACAATAAATATTCACAGTGAAAATATTTTGTAAGTGCGTTTCATGAACCAAGTTATAGGATTTGTTGACAACTCGCATCGAGTTCGTTACACTTCTACCTGGCGTGAAGCACTGACAGTCATGTGGTTGTGACGTCATCGTAAACAAATCCGTTCTACTCATCCAGACAACTTCGCAATGGCGCCGTTGCCAGATTTTTTCACTCTGGAACCCGTTCTCAAAAGATTTCATTTTGGGGCACCCAAAACGCCGGTGCCGTGTGGACGCCAGGCCGAAACGATAAACAATTTTATCAGATTCACCTGAATCCGTTGCCGTGTGGACAGGGCCCAAGTCTATAAGGTAAATTTACTGCTAGAATGTAAATTAAAGGACATGGACCTTACCACTTTTCTTCTGATCACTTCTTATATCATTTGAACTACAGGTCTTAGAAATTAGTGGTGAATTGCCCTTGGAGGAGGAGGAGGAGGAGGAGGAGGAGGGGAGAGAGAGAGAGAGAGAGAGAGAGAGAGAGAAAAGGCAACAGGTAAAAATCACAGTGCGAAATGTCCATTCCAAAAGGTTAGTTGTGACTGCACCATTAAAGGACTCTAGGGGTTGTGCAGAAACATATCACATGTCATTTGTTATTGATGGTACTGAATGCTGCTGTTATACTTATGGGCAAGGTTTCAAACCTGAAGGAAAGCAAAAACTAAAGATAACGGATGCTTTGGAACATCTTCCTTATAATAAACCTAGGACAAAATATTATTTATTGACCAAAGCAACATTACCAGTCCCACTTAGAAAAATGCTGTCTAAATCTCAAATAACAGATCTTATGACCATTTAATCTTACCATGTCTGATAAATAGCTCATTGGTTCCAATTGCACAGTGTTACAATACCTCTGTCCTTTCCATGCTGCTGGATTCATCTGGAATACGAGGCAGGCGAACTCCAGGTCTGCACAAAACACTGCTTCCTGCCACTGTACCACTGCAGGAATATTAAGACAAAATATTAACTCCACGCTAGATTACTCTACCTTACATTAAAAATCAAACGAATCGTCAGACATCTACCATAAGCTTTCCAAAGCTACAAAATAAACTTGCACAACTAGCTGGTTGCTCTCAATCTACCTAAATATTAATTCATACTGTTTAATAAGTTTGAGCAAATAACCATTGCATCACACTTTTTTTTTGCATGTACTAACAGCAGCACTTTCATCATTTCTACTGCTATTTACATAATATTCACCAAATCAAAATGTATATAATTAGAATTAAACTGGAGACAACTATTTTAAAATTTAATTTTACTTTCTCCATCATTACAGTTATGACAATATTCAGCCAGAAAAATTTTGCACAGTTTCTCTTATAAATCTGCCTACTCAGGTTCTGATTTCACACACCAGTCACTCACCGTATGCGATTCTGGAAGCGCGAGAGGAAACGGGTAGAAAGGCTTAGACGAGGGTTGAGGAAGTTCTCGTTGGAAGGCTGCAGATTGCGCAGGTCCGTGTTAAACTTTTCTATAAAATAGTTAGAATAAGGGAGTTACAAAAAAAATAATTGCTCCAGTTTCAGGATCATACTATATTAGCGACCTCTATTTTAAAGATCAGATCTAGTTCATTAGTTCATTGCAGTTCCCCTCCTGCGCTTCATGGGGAAAGTAACAAAACACTATTCTAATGCATAAAATACAGCTATTAGAGCCAATACTAAAAAGTGGTGACATTACAATGGTTTTATTAATGCTGTGTTCACATATATACCGGTACGATAGTGGTATAACTGTATCGATACAAAGTATACTGGTACAGTTTAGTGCATCTGTCCACACTAGCGAGAAATGTTTGCGGTTTTCTTTCACGGTAGTTGAAATGCGCGTGCGCGAAACGTTTCCGTGGTTACCGAGTAACTTCCTTCCGAGAATATGGCGGATGAAACAACGTGTGTGTGCTTTTTGTTGTCAATGTACAGTCTGTATTTCTGGTGGTCATTTATTCAGTCGAATCGTATAAAACGAGCGAGGCAGTTGAGAAAGAAACAAAGAAAACCAATCTCCGTTCTTCATTATTTTATTCAGCGAAGACATCGATTGAGGTGTGTGACTTTGCGCATTATATTTGTATCGATACAGAACCGCTTCATCTGTCCACACTACAGCGAAGCGCTACAGTACCAATACTGTACCGGTACGAAACCCATACATTTGTGGGTTTCGTACCGATGCAGTTATACCGCTACAGTACCGGTATAGTTGCTAGTGTGGACAGGTGTTGCGGTACGAAAGTAGTATCGTATCGGTACAAAATCCCTAGTGTGGACAGGGTATAAGTCAAAGGTGATTTAAAACAATACTCGTAACCAGTAAAGCAGTAGTGAGAAGGTAGAAGCACCATTAGTTTCCACTGCTAGAGTGTCATAATGTTGGCGCAGTAGATTTGCAGGCTCTTCATCCTCCTCTTCCTCCACCCCAGAACTACCCATGGAGCTTGCCTGACTGAGCGAGTCAGTGTCCTCTAAAATGCACAACATTCACATAAATGTATACATTTAGGAACAGAATATAGTACAATATATTTATCAGTGGATCAAAAAGTTATTTTTGATTATTATTAATGCGTCACATCATTATGAATAACACGTGTGAATTTGTGTGTCACTGACAAATGGATGTACAGTGATTTCTGAAACGTGAGAACAGCGTGCCTCCTCTAACCAATACCAGCAAAAGATCTCAGCCACAAAGTGAGTGAAGGAAGGAAGGGGGGAGGGGGAAACCCACCACACTGACATAGTACAGTATTGTGGTCTTTTGTGTTAGTCAGTCTAACTGGTGAATTCTGTGATGTTTTGGTTCATATTAGATCCATTTTAAACTCTGTATTGCAGACAGTGGCGAGGCAGGTAATGATGCAGGAATCAGAGAACACAGAGAGAGGAGGAACAGCTAGGTAGTAATATGACATATTTTAAGGGATTTTTAAATACTTTATTTTAAAGGAAAACTCCAGGATTTTTTTTTTTAAACCTAGGCAGTGGCCCTTCTCCCCCATCTCTTTGGGCCCAAATATTTACTAAGGACAAAAACAACTGACATCAGTCCAGTAGAACACTAACCAGCAACCATAAAACAGCTGTACAATGTAATTCTACAGGGTAATCATCCGTGTCAAAGTAAACCACTTTTCTTCACCACTGACAGGTTCATAATGTTGTTGTAAGTCTCTAACAACATGGGGGGAAAAAAATCCCGACAGAAATACTCCTGTGTCCGTTTACCTCAATAATTAAAGAAACCGTAACCTCTCTCTTCTTCCGGTCTCTAACGCAGCACCCCATTTCGTGCCTGTACTTGATTTTTGCATGGGGGCCATTTTCTGATGTTTACAAAAGGAGAAGATTTCCAAAATAACGTCCAAATATTTCGCAGATTATGACAAAAGTGCCTGACAACATGGAAAGGATCCCTTTTGTAAACAAGTAAGCTAGGTTGTCTGCCCAAACAGAGCCAGCTATTTCATTTCCTCTTTACTCATCAGGGCACAATGAACAAATTGCGCCATAATTTTCGTGGTCAAATTTTTGTTAATTCATGTTGGCATTACAATTTAGTTATGAAATAAAACAATCAGTGAATACTTAAAGTTCTCATTGACAAAATTAACATTGCCTAGAAACCACCTAATGGTAGCCTATAGCAATCTGTATTGTTATACAAGAGCTGTATTTCTCAGGGACCCAAGCACATTGGGCAATAATCTTCATGAAGCAGCTAGTCCACACCACAGTTTCTCCAAGAAAATGTATATTCTACAAACGAACAAATAAATATTCTGCACACCACTTTTTACCAGTCTGCAATGATCTGCCTTACTTTGATCACAGAATTCATAGTTTACCCACTTTTTTCTTTTTTTAAACTCCTTATATGCACTGATCAGCCATAAAATTAAAAACACTGACAGGTAAAGTGAATTATATTTATGATGTTACAATGGCACCTGTCAAGGGGTGGGATGTCTACAGTTCCCTCACCTGGACTTCTGCTAGCTAGGCAACAATATCTCTGCAAACATAGGAGCCTTTGTTCCTGAGCCCTACAAGGACAATGTGCCTCCAGATGGGTCAGAGGATGAAGAGCTACAAGCGCAGGTAGATAAAGGACAGAGTGAAGGCAATGGATGTGGGCGAGGACATGCGTGTATGCAGAAGCGGGCGTGGTCATGGGTATGGCCGGGGGGGGGGGGGGGGGGGGGGGGGGGTGTTATTAATGAACTATAGACACTTTCAAGGAACTTAAGAATTTTTAGAACTTTTGAACTGTAGACTGCGAGGGGCAAAAATACATGGAGGGGGACAAAAATCCTCTCTTTCTTTTTTAAATCTACATTTTGTAAATATGTTAACATTCCTAAAATGGTACATATATACACACACACACTATTTATTTATTTTTAAATATGGAGTTGTGAGAGTGTTTGTCGTAAACTTTACAAGCAGATTTGTCCATTTCTGATTTTTTGTAAAAAGTAAAATCTGACTTCAAATGCCCATATCTCAGTGGTATAAAATCAATCAAATTTCTTGATCTAGGCATCATTGTAAAGCTTTTTTTAATGGCCTTTCATGAAAATACAATAACTCAATTTTGAAAATCTGACCCATGTGACTGGTTTTGTAATGCAGGGTTACGTATATATTAGCAACTCACGGTCATGAGCCTGGCCACTCTCAGCTGAGCAGGCACTGTCAGGACTCAGCTCCTCCTCTTCTGGATCAATGTCAACAGTTTCACAAAGTGCCTTCACATCAAACTCCCTACAAGAATCATACAGGAATGCTCATCAGAAGCAGTAACACAAATGTGAAACCATCCATCCATTCCACACTGCATACACACATGCTATCAGTACTACAGCGAGCATTAGAAAACTAAAGCGCATGTACAGTGTCAAGAAAACAGAGGGGATGGGGAGAATCCAAGTTGGGACAGATGAAATTACAATGTAGCACATGTTAAAGCATGAATGCGGAGTCAGAGGCGTGGTCGAGTGCCGGTTTGTTAATGGAGAGCACGGCTGCAGGAGGCAAAGCATTTACATCTGGGATTGATTAACTCTGTGTGCGTGTGTGTGTGTGAGAGAGTGTGTGTGTGAGACACTGACTTAAGACAATCCAGAGGCCTTGCTGGAGCTGTCCGAGTGAGGCATGGGGTGGTCAGCAGAGCAGAGAGCGACTCAGCGACTGCTGCTCCTGTCTGGGATGGCCCAGCTCACAGAGACCCCCAAAGTCAGTTTCCTGAACCTGTGGCTTCCCTCCCCCCTCCTATTCTGTCTCTTCAAGGTGAAACACTGGGGGCAGCACATGTGGTGAAGGTGCAGTGTGTGGACGGGGATGTCCACTGGTGTTCATCAGGATCCAATTCTGGGGAGAAAATCATAGTGTAGTGGTTCATCCCCGGCTCACCCATCCACTGATTGTGGGAACAAACTGGCCAGGGTGTAAAATGCTTGTGAAGCACCCATTTGCGAATGGGTCCAGTGGTAGTCAGGCACGGTTTGAAATGTGCACTGCGTTATCTGGGGAGGAGGGCCCAGGGCCATTCATGTCAACTCCGCATCAGGGGGACATGGAGGGTGGGGAGGGCCTCCGGGGTTTCCCAGCGGAACAGTCACGCAGTGAGACTCAAGGACAGGCGGTATGGAGTGACACTGGATGCTCAGACGCAGGAAGAGACATTATATTACATGCATTTAGCAGACACTCTTATCCAGAGCAACGTACAACGTACCCAGAGCAGCCTGGGGAGCAGTTAGGGGTTAGGTGCCTTGCTCAAGGACACTTCATCCATTCCTGCTGGTCCAGGGAATCGAACCAGCAACCTTTTGGTCCCAAAGCTGCTTCTCTAACCATGAGGCCATGGCTTCAACAACCCAATTGTTGGTCCTGAAGAGCCAGAGGGAACTCCTGTTCCATGCAGCTCATCATAATCCCACGGCTGGATACTTGGGTTAGGATAAAACACTGAACCGTCTCATGGCCTGCTTCTATCTATTGGATGGGAATTTGTGGCAATGTTCACAGGTGGTGTGCGACATGCCATGAACGTCAGCTGGTGAACCTGCTGGCCACCCCAAAAGTGCCCTCTACAATTAATCGAGATCCCCTTCAAAAGAATTGGTATGGATCTGGTTGAGCCATTAGATCGGACTGCACAAAGACACCACTTTATTTTAGTCATTGTGGATTATGCAACACGATACCTGGAAGCCATGTGGCTGTGCAACACTTCCACACACAATTTTGCAGAGACACTAAGATTATCTCCCAAGTCAGGATTCCAAAAGAAATCCTAACTGACCAAGGCACCACATTTGTCACAAATTATTGGGGGTTATATTAAATTGTACCAGTGCATCATCACCCACAGAGCGACAGGTTGGTCATACAGTTTAACCAGACACTTAAAAACCATGATTTGTAAGATTTTGCTGGGAGAGATACAGAATTGGGATAAATGGCTCGAGACCCTTTTATCTGCAAGCATGAGAGGTCCCACAAGCCTCCACAGGGTTCTCCCCATTCAAATTATTGTATGGTCACAGACCTCATGGCGTCCTGGACGTTATCAGGGAAAATTGGGAAGAGGAGCCTCCAAGAGTACAAATGAAGTTCAGTACATTCTTGACCTGTGAGCAAAACTCCACACATAAGCCAGGAGAATTTGCTACAGGCAGAAGAATGTCACTCCCAGCTGTATAATAGGGCTGCACACCTATGTAAGTTTGCACCGGGAGATAAAGTGTTTGTTTTATTACCCACATCAAGCTTGAAATTACAGGCGGCCCCCTGGCCTGAGATGAGCGGTGGGGGTATATGGACACAGATGCATGGTTGAGCATGGGTTTGTGAATGGCAGTTGAAACCTGGGGCTGATTAACAGTGGTGCATGTGTCCATGTGAGTTTTCTATTGCAGTGATGACTGAGGGATTAAAAAGAGGGGAGAAAGCTGAGAAGAGTGAGTCAAGATACACCACAGAGCTGTAGGTGTGTGCCCGTGTGTCTCAGAGTGAGACTGCGAAGCAATAAAGCAGCTAAAAAGCACAAGTAAAATGAATAAAGCGCGAGTCAAAGCAATCCGCCTGTCTCCATCTCTTCAGTCTCCCAACCCCTTGAAGTGTTACAATAACAGACAATTATCAACGAATGTCATTACAGTCGGGACATGAAAATAAACGACGACAGTTAATAAAGTTAGCCAACAGTGTGAGCATGGGAAGTGAGAGCATCTCTATGGAGTTTACACTATGTGAGCAAGTGAAAAAAGTAGAGCATGTAAAACAAACAAGTGCTTAGGTTTTGCATTAGAACTGAAACACTTCTTAAAATCAAAGCTTATCCATTACACATCAAAAACGCAACCAGTGTGAATTGGCTGTGGTAAAGTTTGGTGGTATAAGGAAGTAACAAATCAAACAACTGTTTTGTCTGTAAGGCGTTTTAAGGTACTTACGCCTCTCCTACGGTGGACAGAGCAGTGCTGTTGGCTGGGTACAGAGCATAGTCATTCCCCTCTGAAGAGTTGAGCCTTGGGCTAAAATACTGCAAGTCTGTGTCTTGAAGCACAGAACTAAACTGTACAGACACCTAGGGTGTACACACGCACGCACACGTTTTTATGTACATAAATACATATCCACTGCAGAAAGCATATGGTCTGTATAAACAGTTATAAAGCTCTATATAACAAATTATGAACAATAACATACACTACAAACCCTCTCGATGTCCTCCTCTTCATATGTATCACCACCCTCCTCTTCTTCATCTAAAAGACTATCTAGACTCTGAGGGTGAAAGTCCACTTCATGTCCCTCTTTCTCTTCTACACATTCCTCATCAGCCTCCTCCGCTCGACTTGGAGTGTCAGAGAGGGGGAGCTGAAGGCTCCTGGTCTCCAGTACTGAACGAATAGCAAATGGATCAGCATGTGCAGCCCAGCGCCCCTGTGGCTGGTACTGGGGGACTCTCTGTGGATCCACACTGCTACTGCTGCCAACTCCAGCACCCTACACACATTATGAAAATTGAAAGATTGAAAAAAATATGCTAATTTTATTTAACTTTTTCTTTCTCACTATTGGTTACAGTGGTGCGTGAAAGTTTGTGAACCCTTTAGAATTTTCCATATTTCTACATAAATATGACCGAAAACATCATCAGATTTTCACACAAGTCCTAAAAGTAGATAAAGAGAACCCAGTTAAACAAATGAGACAAAAATATTATACTTGGTCATTTATTTATTAAGGAAAATGATCCAATATTACAAATCTGTGAGTGGCAAAAGTATGTGAACCTTTGCTTTCAGTATCTGGTGTGACCCCCTTGTGCAGCAATAACTGCAACTAAACGTTTCCAGTAACTGTTGATCAGTCCTGCACACCGGCTTGGAGGAATTTTAGCCCATTCCTCCGTACAGAACAGCTTCAACTCTGGGATGTTGGTGGGTTTCTTCACATGAACTGCTCGCTTCAGGTCCTTCCACAACATTTCCATTGGATTAAGGCCAGGACTTTGACTTGGCCATTCCAAAACATTAACTTCATTTTTTAACCATTCTTTGGTAGAACAACTTGTGTGCTCAGGGTCATTGTCTTGCTGCATGACCCACCTTCTCGTGAGATTCAGTTCATGGACAGATGTCCTGACATTTTCCTTTAGAATTTGCTGGTATAATTCAGAATTCATTGTTCCATCAATGATGGCAAGCCGTCCTGGCCTGGCCCAGATGCAGCAAAATGGGCCCAAACCATGATACTACCACCACCATGTTTCACAGACGGGATAAGGTTCTTATGCTGGAATGCAGTGTTTTTCTTTCTCCAAACATAATGCTTCTCATTGAAAGCGAAAAGTTCTACTTTGGTCTCATCCATCCACAAAACATTTTCCCAATCGCCTTCTGGCTTGTCCATGTGATCTTTAGCAAACTGCAGATGAGCAGCAATGTTCTTTTTGGAGAGTGGTGGCTTTCTCCTTGCAACCCTGCCATGCACACCATTGTTGTTCAGTGTTCTCCTGATGGTGGACTCATGAACATTAGCCAATGTGAGAGAGGCCTTCAGTTGCTTAGAAGTTACCCTGGGGTACTTTGTGACCTCACCAACTATTACACGCCTTGCTCTTGGAGTGATCTTTGTTGGTCGACCACTCCTGGGGAGGGTAACAATGGTCTTGAATTTCCTCCATTTGTACACAATCTGTCTGACTGTGGATTGGTGGAGTCCAAACTCTTTAGAGGTGGGGTTTTGTAACCTTTTCCAGCCTGATGAGCATCAGCAATGCTTTTTCTGAGGTTCTCAGAAATCTCCTTTGTTCGTGCCTTGATACACTTCCACAAACATATGTTGTGAAGATCAGACTTTGATAGATCCCTGTTCTTTAAATAAAACAGGGTGCCCACTCGCACCTGATTGTCATCCCATTGATTGAAAACACCTGACTCTAATTTCACCTTCAAATTAACTGCTAATCCTAGAGTTTCACACACTTTTGCCACTCACAGATATGTAATATTGGATCATTTTCCTCAATAAATAAATGACCAAGTATAATATTTTTGCCTCATTTGTTTAACTGGGTTCTCATCATCTACTTTTGGGACTTGTGTGAAAATCTGATGATGTTTTAGGTCGTATATACGCAGAAATATAGAAAATTCTAAAGGGTTCACAAACTTTCAAGCACCACTGTAGAGGATCCTTGTACAAGGTGCCAATAACTGGTAGGGCCCAACTGATGAGGGATTTTAGGCACTGATGACAATTTTTAAAAAAATTAATAAATTTAAAAAGTCGTGGTTTCCAATAACCAATATTATTGGCTAATACTAGGTACTGGCAGTACAATGAAAATAGCAGCAGAATTGTTTTACCACTAGTGCAATTAGCTGAAATTGGTTAACTTCATATTAGCACCACTTTCCAAATGTCTGGTTGATCAGAAGAAAAATTATACCTACCAACAATTTAAGAAAATCCCTATAAATGGATATTTTTACTGAAAGTTATTTAAATAGTTATTTAATTGATCAACCTAAAAGATGGCTAATTGTCCCCTCATACTCACTATATGCTCAACTAAAACAATGCATGGTCACTCAACTGGTACTTGTAAACAAACACAATCGCAAAAGTTTGTGTGGCCTTGTAATGACTGCTACTTGAATTGTAATATTACCACATTCATCAGTGTCTGACAAGGTTTATGTACTAACCCAATGTTCCTGGGTTATCTTTAATAAAATTGCCAAAATACTTTGGAAATGCGTCGTGTGTTTGTTTAAAAAATTTGACCAGAATCCGTAAAATTACACCAAGGCAAACTAGGCATCAATATAAAACTAATGAAATGTTCTTCAAGGAAAAGCAGATTATAAAGTCATGCCACTACATCCATGGTAGCACAGGAGGACCACTGAATCTAAGGTAATCACCAAGATTCTTCTGTGTAAGCCAAGAAAGCAGACAACAATGGCAGCTTCCGAGCCGACTGCCAGCGGGTCAAAGCTGATTTTGCCAGAGTCCGTAATTAAAGAAATTGGTAACTAATTATTTCTAAAGCCTGTATTGGTCGAGAAAAAATAAAAAAAATAAAAAGTGGTGAACATTTACATAAAATTCAATTGTGTCAGCAAGGTTTTGAAAAAACAGTTAGTGCTAATGATAGCAAGCCATCAGCTTGTCATTTTAAGATTAGCCCAGGTTTATGGCACGATTCTAGAAGCCACGTTCCGACTCATTTCTGGGGGGGGGGGGGGGGGGGGGGGGGGGGGGGGTGTCTGTTCAATAATTCAATGCATTTCCTTTAACAGAGTAAAAGTTTGATATAAAGACTCTCTACAGAATAAAAGTTGAAATGTTTTAAAGCTATAAAAAGGGAAACGTTATGTTTTAAAGCTATAAATTCTGCATTTACAAAAGGCATTCATCCCAGCCCATTCTTTGTATCAGTTGACAACAGTCACAGGTGAGTAAGGAGACTTGGGACGGGAGAGATCTGGGAGAGTTTGTATTCCCATTAATTAATTTCGACTAATCAGGTTTTAGATTACATCAGAAGTTAGATATTGCCCCTTAGAGTAGCCGAGAGTTAATTAACAAATTAATTAACCTGGAGTTAATATCTTGCAGTATAGGTCATTTATATTGTCAGTCAATTTTTGGTAAAATTCTTGATGTTTTTGAATTTGAGACATGAATTGCTAAACAAATACTACGGATAAGCTAAATCTGATCATTGTAATAGACTAAGCAGGCCCAGTTTAATCTTGAAACCAAATTTTAGCCTTGTATCTTTTCAATAAATTTTTTAAATCAAGCTTTGCAAAGTCCACATTTTGGTTATTTTTGTGAACTTCTTTCCTCCATTTGGCAAAACTGACTCAGGGATTTTTACTCAAAATATTTTCAAAAGGTTTTAGTCCCAAGTGGCTGAAAAAATAAGCTTCAGCTACTTACCTACATGCACCAATATAAACAATTTAAAAGCTGCAAACTTGGTTAAGAAATTGACATCTGAAAATCCTACCAGAGCCAATTTTGCCTGTTTCCAAGAGACAAAAAAGTGCTTCATGAACTTTTAAAAGCCTTTGCATTTGTTTATTATTCAAAATAGAGGCACAAAATTGATGGGAGTTCACACTGCCAGAAGGTAATGTTGCTAAGAAGCTATTAAATGCTAAAAGTATCTGCAAGCTTTACTTTTGCAGATATGGAGTCACAAAAATGTGCATTTTCAGCTTTGTCAACCGCCGAATTTTGGTGGTACCCCTAATCATCATCTCTCAAAAACCATTAAAGATAATGGTTTGAAATTTTCTGTGCGGTTTTTTTTTTTTGCTCTCTATGCCTTCTTGCTAAGTAAAAAATATTGCTTCTAACACCATTTTAAAATTTTGACTGCCGGTACCTACTGATAACCCCCCCCAAAAAAAAAAAAAAATCTTCATTAAGCTAGAAATGTATTAAAATATTGAGAATAGTACAAAAATGGTCAAGCAGGCCTAAATGCATATGGAAAAAAACACCAGAAAATTACTTTAAATTAGACCTAGATACATAACTAGCCTATATAGATAAGTATTCATCTGGAAATATGTACATTTATGTGTTTTCAAAGTATAGTCTACTTAATTAGAAAAAAGTTTAATCCATTTTCTCTCATATATATAGCATAAATGCAATGGTAATACAACTGAGATACTTCAGGATGCTTTATGCATTTATTTATATAGGAACTACACAAAAAATAACGATTTGTACATACGTCATTAATTTTTGTGTACAACTGAAACTGACCTTTTTAAATCGTAGATATGGCATTGCTACTCTGCTCAACTGATTGATGTGTGCCATTTCAAACACTTGTGTTGCCAACAGTGGAGATGCAGTGTGTCCTCAGGTGGACAAACTACGCAACAACACTCATAACATGGTTAAAGGATCCATCTCCCGTCTCTCCGTTTCTTTTTTGCCATTTATAAGTCATTACAAATGCCGATACCAATTTAATCGGCAATTAGCTCACATTCAGCCAATAATATTGATATGCCAATTTATTAGTCAGGCCCTAGTAACCGCCACTGGCTGCCTTCATATTCACTTCAACAATAGCCATGTGTATTGCAGGCCTGTTTTCTTTTA
Source organism: Neoarius graeffei (assembly GCF_027579695.1). Classification (NCBI taxonomy): domain Eukaryota; kingdom Metazoa; phylum Chordata; class Actinopteri; order Siluriformes; family Ariidae; genus Neoarius; species Neoarius graeffei. The sequence goes on along the minus strand of NC_083585.1, from coordinate 34,773,209 downwards.
CCCGGAGATACCCTTCCTTTTCATAAACTATTTACCCACCAAAATCAGTTTTCGGAACATACCAATCTGCGGGCCCACATAGGGAGTCGGCCATTGGTCTGTGGCATCAGAATATCCAGACTCTCTAAAGTAAATAAATAGACACTTGATTAATCAATACACATTTGTCTCTTAGCTCGAAATCACATGTGAAGGATTACTATCTCAAGAAACTGATTTCATATTCAAAATTAATAATCAAGCCAACCTAAAATCAATAAAAAATTAACTTAGGCAACATGCCAATAAAAAGGGATGACTGAACTAACACCAGAACAAGACCACATATTACAACAGTGGCTTTCGAATAAAATTTGGATCCACTAACCTACTGCAGTGTCTAGTCTGGCTGGAGTCCTGGGATCTTCGACATCCTCCTTTTCCTCCAACAAGCTGTTTTCTTCTCCCTCTTTTGGCTGAACCACTCCACTGCATGGTACAGTGATGTAGGTTTCTCTCCTTTATGAGAAAATGGTAAAAATAAAATTGGTCTAGAACTGTCTGATGATGTGATCTTAAAAATAAAATCCTGGTAAGAAACAACAGGTCTAACACATCATCCAAGATTCACACATCTGAGAATAATTTAATCAGTGACTACCAGTATTTTAAGAGGAATTTACTAAATTCCTAAGTTGTATTAAGTTATACCTGATGGCTTGTTGTTTGCAGGTGACTTTGATCATGTTCCTCAGTCCTGCTCTCCGTTTTCTCTCAGCCAGTCTCTTCCGCATCGAGTTAGTCATTTGTGAGCACAGCCGCCACACAAACACACAGCTAACACATGCACACATTGCATACACCCCACAAAAAAACAAAACACAATTTAACACTTATCCTTTGCATTTAAATTTATATTGTTTTACTACTCTATTATTTATATTTATTTCTTAATGCATTACAAACACTGCACTAAGCTGTATTTATTTACAAGAAAATTAAGGATTATAGTGAATTCACCATTCATTTGCATTCTGCAACCAAACAAAAATCACTGTAAGTAATATCACCACATGTAACCAAAATAAATACCTTGTTTGATAAAAAGAGAAAACAAAGAAACGAGGGACGCATACCTATCGCCACAGACAGTAATTAGATGCTTGCAGTCTGGACTGAATTTCATACCAGTCACAATTTCTGTGAAGAATGAGATGGACATTTACAATCAAAACTTGCAAAGTGTTATTATTTAAAAAATAATAAAAATTTATTAATTTTAAAAAAAGTCACCAGAATGCCCAAATAACGTTGCCACACACTCTCCAGTCTCATAATCAAAAATACAGATGCTCTTGTCCGAGCAGCTGGTGGCCAAGAACATCCCAGAACGATCCAGCTGAACCTGAAAGCGGTTAGGAGGAAAGTTATACATTTACCGATAAATAAATACAGTCACAAATAGTCTGCAATATTATTTCAAAGGACTCTTTGAATTTAAACAACTTTAAAGGAACAGTCCACCGTACTTCCATAATGAAATATGCTCTTATCTGAATTGAGACGAGCTGCTCCGTACCTCTCCGAGCTTTGCGCGACCTCCCAGTCAGTCAGACGCGCTGTCACTCCTGTTAGCAATGTAGCTAGGCTCAGCATGGCCAATGGTATTTTTTGGGGCTGTAGTTAGATGCGACCAAACTCTTCCACGTTTTTCCTGTTTACATAGGTTTATATGACCAGTGACATGAAACAAGTTCAGTTACACAAATTGAAACGTAGCGATTTTCTATGCTATGGAAAGTCCGCACTATAATGACAGGCATACTAACACCTTCTGCGTGCTTCGACCTTTGAAGGTATCAGTGCGCTGTCGAAGCGCGCAGAAGGTGTTAGTACGCCTGTCATTATAGTGCGGACTTTCCATAGCATAGAAAATCGCTACGTTTCAATTTGTGTAACTGAACTTGTTTCATGTCACTGGTCATATAAACCTATGTAAACAGGAAAAACGTGGAAGAGTTTGGTCGCATCTAACTACAGCCCCAAAAAATACCATTGGCCATGCTGAGCCTAGCTACATTGCTAACAGGAGTGACAGCGCGTCTGACTGACTGGGAGGTCGCGCAAAGCTCGGAGAGGTACGGAGCAGCTCGTCTCAGTTCAGATAAGAGCATATTTCATTATGGAAGTACAGTGGACTGTTCCTTTAAAGAGTGCAATCTGAGTGCAAATACGTGACATGAATAAATCTGCATCTGATTCATGGAACAGTCATATGACAACAAAACAAGTGGTGATGAATCAGTTTCAGCAGCATGACGGTAAGCTCCTGCCCACTAGTCCCTTATTTGCATGTGATATGCATACAACACTGATTTACCATCACATACGGTACTGTGCAAAAGCCAAGGACCACCCTTCTGTTTTCAATCAACTGGCCATTCAGTGCTTATTGTTAATTTTTAGGTAGCAAATAATAATGGGAAAACGTACAGTACATTACTTCAATTCAATCAAACAGCCATACAGTACTTAATCATACACGTCCAATGATCAATAATGTTGAATATTACAAATTAAATATTTATAGATTTTATACTGTTTTTACCTTTGAGCAATTTGAAATGTAATAAAAAAATCATGCAAATGTCAACAGTTAAAACAGTATGAAATTTGTAAATATTATTTGTAATTCTGAACTTTAATATTAACCTTCATAAATAAATACTGAACAGCAGTTTGAGTTCAGTGCTGAATTAAGTGTACAGTAAAGAAAGATATCACATTGACCTAAATAACCAGTGTCTTTGCTGAATTTCTGGAAATCAAAAATGACTTCAAACGAATAAAAGCTTGTAGGATGCTGCTGACACAACCACAGTAATCAGATAATGATTGGCGCACCAAGGTAAACGATTACATATTTACAGGAAACTTGATCTGCCTTATCACTTAAATCAGTGTGTTAATGGATCTTTTTCCCCATTGCTCTTTTACTGTAAAACTACATGCCCTAATACACACCTTAAGCACTGTGCCATCATCAGTCAAGGAGCCCTTAAAGCACTTTTTCATCTTGCCACTCTTCACATTGTATACTCTGAAAAATAGCAAGCAAATCGGGAAATCAACATTCCTCCTCCCCCTCCCCATTTAGCGGTATATCACAAACGCATTGACAAACAGACTGGACCTAATGTTGCGATCTTGGCAGGCAATGGCAGTGTGTGTGAGTGTGGCGTCCAGGTCCATGTCATATAATGTACTTTTCTCCACCACATGATGTGACATTGAGAAAGCCAGGTCTTGAGAAGTCTGTAATGATACAGCCATGCCATACAGTTAGAGGAAAAAAAAAAAAGATATCTACTCATATAGTGTAGCGCAGGGGTCTTCAATCCTATCCACAAAGGGCCAGTGTGGCTGCAGGCTTTCATTCCAACCAAGCAGGAGCTACACCTGATTTCACTTGTTTAATCATTTCACCCTCGTCTCCAGTCAACAATCAAGTGAGCCTCCAATTTGGCTGTAATGAAAGCCTGCAGCTACACCGGCCCTTTGCGGATAGGATTGAAGACCCCTGGTGTAGCGGCTTAACATGAAATTTTCACCAGAATATTTCACTTGGTGAGCAAAGCATGAAAATTGGCACACATGTAGATCAAACCATACTGTTTCCAAAACAATCGTTGGCCATCGCGATTTCCGCCATTTTAAAGATGGCCGCCGCCATTTTCAAAATGGCGTCATTTTCAACAACCAAATTTCCGAAATATGGACATATATCTTTATCGTGGTCATTTTTTTGGCCGGATTTTCACAATTTTAATGTAGAAGGCTTTGGTTATTATGTGAGTGAAGTTATAATGACTATTCTTTCAAAATAATTCAACCTGGATCAAAACTGTCCAGGAGCATGATAAAAGTTTGATTCAAAAGGGCAACTAAGAAACTGTTGTTTTATATTCTCAAAAGAGTAAATTGCAAACACTACCAGGGCCTGGAATGTGTGTGACAACGCCACAGAAACGTTCCGTAGTCTAAGCAAGCCATGTGACTCTTTGACAGAGCAAGACATTGATGTCATTGAGGAATTTGTTGTCATCATGTACGATCGGTCAAGCATTTCAACGAAAGTTAATGAGACTCGTCTTGATCTTTTTGCCTGCAAACAACGGCCTTATAACAACATCCCACCATCCAGAGCTACCCTAGTCGAACACATCAAAAGATCAATTCTACAGGCTGGACACACATGGGGTCAGTCACTTTGTAAAACGCAGGAATTACCATCACCATCAAGTTGGGGTTGGACAAAAAATGATGGGGTTTGGGTGCCGTATTGGACATCAGTAGCACCTACAGCAGCATCATGTCAGGAACTGGTCAAGTGTGGATGTAGAAAACACTGTTCTGGCAACTGTAAATGCTTTAAATCAGGACTGTCTTGCACTGCTCTCTGTAGATGTAACTGCTCAGAAGATTAGATCCGCTGAGTCTTAGTGTAAACAGCTATTTATAAAAAAAAGTCTATATTTCTGGAATGTCTTGCGCATGCGCATTCACGTTAGTTTTGTACAAAATAACTATTATGGCTATGGGGAGTCATATTGAGGTAGATATTAGCAAAAGAAAAGAATTTAAATTAAAAATGGTACATATAATAATAAAACTAGTAGGCGAAAACTGTAAAAATGACACCATTTTGAAAATCATGGCAGCCATCTTGAAAATGGTGGAAACTTGAGTGGCCAATGATGATTTTTGGTCAGGTACATGCAGACAAAGTTTCATGCAAAATTTGGTGCTTTGCTCACCAAGTGAAATATTTTACCAGCTATCCGCTCCACTAATATGACAAACAATATAAAACCAGTCAACATGATAAGCGCAGCCTATTTACCTTTTCAGCTGAGCGGAAGTAAATGCTCTTGTCAGCACCACAGCTTACCATGGACACCTTTGGACCAACACCTACAACAATTTTAAATAAATAAATAAATAAATAAATAAAACACCCACACCTATTCCCTAGTATGAGCAGTTTGTAATCTTTAAATGCTTGCACAACATGCAATCAATATTTAAGACTTTTCTCTCACTGACCTGTAAATTTCATGGCAGTGACAGATGCCGAATGGTCATAAAATGTCTGTACAAGACTGTAGCTTTTGTCCATATTGAATAGATGTATGAGTCGATCGCGACCAGCTGAGGCCAACAGATGCACACCTGGTTTATATATTTAAAAAAAAAAGGGGGGGGGGGTTAATTATTTTTGAAACATCTCCTGTAAAATCAAAATTATATCTAATTAGTTCACATCAACACAGATCTATACAGCTATCATTTGTTTTACTGCCAAGGTTACATAATGGCAAATGTTGCACTTCACTGCATGGCTGAATGGATCAGACTGTTCAGGTCTGGTGGCAGCAAGCTTCGGCACATTCTGTCAAATATGGAAATGTCCATAAGAATTGATGAATGGGTTTTCAGTCAGAGGCTACGTTTACATTAGACCGTATCTGTCTCGTTTTCTTCGTGGATGCACTGTCCGTTTACATTAAACCGCCTGGAAACGCCGGGAAACGGGAATCCGCCAGCGTCCACATATTCAATCCAGATCGTGTCAGCTCCGGTGCTGTGTAAACATTCAGAATACGCGGATACGCTGTGCTGAGCTCTAGCTGGCGTCTCATTGGACAACGTCACTGTGACATCCACCTTCCTGATTCGCTGGCGTTGGTCATGTGACGCGACTGCTGAAAAACGGCGCGGACTTCCACCTTGTATCACCTTTCATTAGAGAGTATAAAAGTATGAAAATACTGCAAATACTGATGCAAATACTGCCCATTGTGTAGTTATGATTGTCTTTAGGCTTGCCATCCTTCCACTTGCAAGTGGTAAGTGATATGCGCTGGGATCACACACACAGCGGCTCAGTTCCGAATCATGGCTTGTGCACTTCACTCGCGCGCTCTGTGAGCTGTGCAAGGCCGGAGTGCGCACCCTCCAGAGGGCACTCGCTGTTCAGGGCGGAGTGATTTGGAGCGCAGGATGCCTGCGGAGCCGAGCGTTTCCGTGTATTGGTGTTGCTGTGTGCACGCAAATCGTGTATTGGTGTTGCTGTGTGCACACTAATCGTTTTAAAAACGTTAATCTGATGATCCGCTGATACGGTCTAATGTAAACATGGGCAGAGAGAGGGGGTAAAACAGTTCATCAAACATTATTATTTCCAATGCAATTAAAGCACTCCTCTTGAAAGTAGCACATTTTTATACGTTCACTAATGTAATATAGAGAATTAATGGGCTGACACAATGGATGTCAAGCAAAAGCGTTACCCAACAGCTTTAAAGAAGGTCAGCTCAATACTTCAGCCTGTAGCAGCAAACGTTCTGAAGTGAGATACAATATAAACTTTGTGAAAAGTCTGTTAATTTGACAGTCACAGCCTTTATAATAATCTGTCAGTCAGTACAGGCATTTGCACATTATGTTTACTAAACCAGTGAATGAAAATACAAAAATGTCCCAAGCCCCAGAAAACAGAGCAGCTGTGATGCGTGATGTGTGCAGTGCTGCTTCTGGTGTAAAATGGGGTTAATCTGCAAACCTGAAGTACCCAATTTCTTCTTGTTCAGGTCTTTTAAATATGTCATTGTACTGAAAATTATTGGCATCTTTTGTCCCGAGAGCGTGTCTGAACACCCATTCTTGTGACTTTCAGCCCATCTAGCTTTTATACCATGACAGTGTTGCTCTCTGCATCAAAATATTTTCAGGCACAGCATTCTTTTGCAATGGCATATCCTCTCCCAGACTTCCTGAAGATCTGTGGACACTTCTAGTTGCAAGGAGACTGCAAATTACAACTAACAAGCATGTAATCAGAAATGTTTCTCATCTCATGGCAGGAATGTCGGTTTATAATTATTCTAACAATATTACTGTTCAAGCGCACTTACAGAATGCCATGTAGTTGTGGTCTGTTGCACTAGCCCAAGAAAGGTTGGTTGGTTAGTTAGTAATAAATAAAATAGGGACAACAAAAGCTGCCAAATCTGAGAACCACTTAAAATGCTGTCACCATATTTTGTCCCAGCTCACACCAGCTACTTCCTCACAAGACTCAGTCAGTGGTCAAAACAACCAGAGTCACGTCAAATGACGACATTTTCCAAAAGCACCAAACAGAGAACAAACAAAAATCAACATTAACCGACTCAACAACCAATTTGAAGAAGAAGCAGCAGCCTTTATGGTCACACGCACACTCAAGCACAGTGAAATTCATCCTCTGCATTTAACCCATCTGAAGCAGTGAACACACGCACACACACCCAGAGAAATTTACTACCTCAGGCATTTTAGTAGACAGGAAGCCATTTAAAATAGTCCTTGAAAACTTCAAAAATCAACAGTACAACGCCCCAGGGAGAAAGCTGTTGTCCAATAAAGCTATTCCCAACCTCTATAACTGCAATAAAATGTGAGAGTTTTAGTCCATCCCCCGACTTATTCCACTATAATTTTGGAGATAGTTAATTGAGTATGCATATTCTGCTACTAGTACACCCCTGCCCTTTTGAACTAGTTAAATAGTTTGGTAACCAAAATCAGGGCTCGAAATTCGCGGTGGTCCGGTCACCTGAGGCGACTTAATTTGTCATTTGGCGGGTAATTGCTGTCACTAGCCAGCCCGGCTGGCTAGTTGAAAATAAAAAATATATATGAAGCGAAGATTCAGACTAGGGCTGTGCGATATATCGAATATACTCGGATACATCTCCGAAAATTCTGAGAGATACATATAATTGGCGGCACGGTGGTGTAGTGGTTAGCGCTGTCGCCTCACAGCAAGAAGGTCCGGGTTCGAGCCCCGTGGCCGGTGAGGGCCTTTCTGTGCGGAGTTTGCATGTTCTCCCCGTGTCCGCGTGGGTTTCCTCCGGGTGCTCCGGTTTCCCCCACAGTCCAAAGACATGCAGGTTAGGTTAAAGGAACAGTCCACCGTACTTCCATGATGAAATATGCTCTTATCTGAATTGAGACGAGCTGCTCCGTACCCCTCTGAGCTTTGCGCGACCTCCCAGTCAGTCAGACGCAGTCAAACGCGCTGTCACTCCTGTTAGCAATGTAGCTAGGCTCAGCATGGCCAATGGTATTTTTTGGGGCTGTAGTTAGATGCGACCAAACTCTTCCGCGTTTTTCCTGTTTACATAGGTTTATATGACCAGTGATATGAAACAAGTTCAGTTACACAAATTGAAACGTAGCGATTTTCTATGCTATGGAAAGTGCGCACTATAATGACAGGCGTACTAACACCTTCTGTGCGCTTCGGCAGCGCATTGATATCTGAGCTCCGTATCAATGCGCTGCCGAAGCGCGCAGAAGGTGTTAGTACGCCTGTCATTATAGTGCGCACTTTCCATAGCATAGAAAATCGCTACGTTTCAATTTGTGTAACTGAACTTGTTTCATATCACTGGTCATATAAACCTATGTAAACAGGAAAAACGCGGAAGAGTTTGGTCGCATCTAACTACAGCCCCAAAAAATACCATTGGCCATATTGAGCCAAGCTACATTGCTAACAGGAGTGACAGCACATCTGACTGTGTCTGACTGACTGGGAGGTCGCGCAAAGCTCGGAGAGGTACGGAGTAGCTCGTCTCAATTCAGATAACAGCATATTTCATTATGGAAGTACGGTGGACTGTTCCTTTAACTGGTGACTCTAAATTGAGCGTAGGTGTGAATGTGAGTGTGAATGGTTGTCTGTGTCTATGTATCAGCCCTGTGATGACCTGGTGACTTGTCCAGGGTGTACCCCGCCTTTCGCCCGTAGTCAGCTGGGATAGGCTCCAGCTTGCCTGCGACCCTGTAGAACAGGATAAAGCAGCTACAGATAATGAGATGAGATGCCTATAATTATTATATCATAACTATCGAGTATTTTATGGTCACCTGCCGACTTGCGTTTGTTTCGTGTTTGTTTAAAACCTTTTCCGGTGTTTTTCTCCCTGTCCCTCAGGCAGTAACGTGAGAGGTTGCCTAAGGGTAAAAAAAACAATAACGTCACGCACTCGCCAACCAATCCCGGGCAACATCTCGATGCTGAAAGGAACTTGCGGGAAGATTTCCTAGTTTCGGTTTACAGCGCTGACTCAGTTCGTGCAATCACTGGTGTTGCATAGGCTACCGTGTAAGCTCTGTCAATTTCAGCAACAAATTAAAAGTGGAAGCGGACGAATTGGTTCCTAAAAGAACTAGTAAGGGGTCAGTCATCTGGCATTTTTTTGGATATCGCGAGGACGACGTGGAACAGCAAATGCCAATTTGTAGTGTGCGCAAAAAAAACAGTATCAAAATACTCGGGTCTTGAAATAAATGCACATTAGTCATGAACAATGGTAACTACTCTCTTTTGTGTTATTTTTGACAGAAGTAAAATTCATACATGAACAAATTTTGGCGAGTTGATTTTCTGTTTGGCTAGTTACTTTGGAAGGTAACTAATCCGGCTGGCTGGTGAAAAAATATATGAATTTCGAGCCCTGAAAATAATAACTAAACCATTGATTTCTTTTATAACAATGATCTGTTTATTTCTGGCCAAAATGCACAAAAGAGAATGATGGTTTTGCTGATGAATCATCCAACCCAAGTTTTGTATGGCTTAATGGGTTCTTTATGGACAAATCCATTTCTTTAAAAGAAAAGAAAACCCATTTTTAAAACACAGTTAGGAAGATAGATTATGATATAAACTAACGATTCATGTGAATAACTGAAAATAAAGAGCTCACACAACTAAGATATCCATCTCCAAAAGTCAAGTTTCTATGCAGAACGGACGATTTCATGGTGGCCACCATTGCAAATATTTTAACCAATCAGAAAAATCGCCCCGATCGTTTCCGGCAGTGCTCTGACGTCATTTGAGCGCAAGACACAGAAGCGCCGCATAGCGAGTAAGACTTTAAGCTGCCCCTGGCTGGAGATTATTTCATTAAAAAGTTTATATGAAAAAAAAAAACAATTTAATTCCATTTCTCTAACAAAAAAGTGGAGGGAGGAAGATAATACTGATGTCACTGATAAACAGCGAGGGAAGAGTGAACAGCTGTTGTATTCCTATATGACTGAATGCAGGGAGGTAACTTTTCATATGTATAGCCCCGGTACAAGTAGTGCTGCCATGACAGCCTCATTCTGCGGACTGTAACCTTGCTAGACTACCTACAAACAGATCTTCATACAATCAAACTTACCTAAATCTGTTGAAGAGGCAAGTGCGCAAGTTTTTACATGTTCCTGGCAGCATAAACACTTGTCAGCATGCTCTCGACTCATTCATAAAAACCTTCAAGACGTCACCAGGCTAGCCTACCGTAATTACCATAGTAGTGTCCAACCCCCACAGCAATGCAGAAAGAGGGTAAACAAACACTGCTCTATGCAGCTCGTGTGCTTGGAACATTTTGAAGAAAATTGTTTCACTCAAACAACTCGGATGCACCGGCATTAGTAATACTGTACAAGCCAGCGCTGAATCCAGATGCGGTTCCCACAATCTTTGGCCAAAAAGCGGACAAGACAAACGAGACAACACGGTCAGTAGTCTGCAAAAGAGAAGTTCAAAGGGTAAGAAAACACTTTATGGCTTCCCCAAGTTTTTATTAAGCATGATATGTTATTTTGAGTTCCTTTGGGCATAAACGTAATAATTGCTGATGCAGCTACAGTAAGTGGCTTGATGTTTGTTGGGTGTCTTGCTTTGATTTAGTATTGTCAAGTATTGTCAGAAAAGCCTCGGTAATGACTAAATAAAACAAGCCTATAAATATTGTTCACTTGTGTGTAACTAATTGATATGGTAATGCTTGTTTTTCATGATCATCATCGTTATTCGTGTCATTGTCCGAAATACTCAAGGAAATCAGTGGAGAAATGTCACTGGCACTATGGTCCATTTTGTCGAATATGGCCGTGTATTCTAAGGTGGGGTTTACATTAGACCGTATCAGCGGATCATCAGATTAACGTTTTTAAAACGATTAACATGCACACAGCAACACCAATACACGATTCGCCTGCACACAGCAACGCCAATACACGGATACGCTCGGCTCCGCAGGCATCCTGCGCTCCAAATCACTCCGCCCTGAACAGCGAGTGCCCTCTGGAGGGTGCGCACTCCGGCCCTGCACAGCTCACAGAGCACGCGAGTGAAGTGCACGAGCAGTAATTCGGGACTGAGCCGCTGTGTGTGTGCTCTCAGTGCATATCGGGTATGCGCGTCACTTACCACTTGCAAGTGGAAGGATGGCAAGCCTAAAGACAATCTCAACTACACAATGGGCAGTATTTGCATCAGTATTTGCAGTATTTTCATACTTTTATACTCTTTAATGAAAGGTGATACAAGGCGGAAGTCCGCGCCGTTTTTCAGCAGTCGCGTCACATGACCAACGCCAGCGAATCAGGAAGGTGGATGTCACAGTGACGTTGTCCAATGACAACGCCAGCTAGAGCTCAACACAGCGTATCCGCGTATCTCAATGTTTACACAGCACCGGACCAGATACGATCTAGATTGAATACGTGGACGCTGGCGGATTCCTGTTTCCCGGCGTTTCCAGACGGTTTAATGTAAACGGACAGTGCATCCACGAAGAAAACGAGACAGATACGGTCTAATGTAAACTTGGCCTAAGTGACGTCACACTTTAAGGAATCCATTTGGAGTTCTTTTAGGTATACAGGAATTTGTTTGTGGAATAACCGACCTCGATCAGTGCAATCTAGTCAAACACGTGATAATTTTAAGAAACAGTTTTTATGGAGCAAATTCCAAACCCAGTTTTATGATGTGTATATAACTAATTTTTCATCATTTTGGTGCCATTTCTGTAATCTAGTTGTACTCTGTGATAATTACAGTTAGTATATTTTTTTGTTTATGACTTTCATCATTGTTTATACAATTTTGTCAATTTATTGTCTCATATTTTATTGTTTCCTGCAGTCATCGAGAGGACCACATTGGAAATAAGTGTATTTTATACTTTGTGTTATCCTCGGTGCTATTTATACTATATCTTTTACATGTATGAATTTTACCAAATAAATCCATACCATACCAGGAGCTCGGGTGTTTCCAGCAATATTTCCGCCTTTTTCCGTACAAGTGCATCCTCCTGGAATGTTCACATGAATCCTGTATAGTAAAGCAGTGTTTCTTTACCCTCTTTCTGCGTTGCCACGGGGGTTGGACTGTCTATTACGGTAGGCTAGCCTGGGGACGTCTTGATGAAGTTTTTCATGAAAGAGTCAAGAGCATGCTAAGCATGCTGGCGAGTAGTATAACACAGTTTCAGCCTCATTTTACAGGTAAAGAGTTCAGGTTCGTCCATAAGTCAGGGTTGCAGCTCATGAATACACTATTTCAGATGTGTAGTGGAAGAGAAGAAAAAAAAAAACACCCGACATTGTCACCTTAGTAGACCTTTCGCTTTGCCCCTTCAGTACTGAAGTGTACACTCAGCCTTGCGCCCAAATGACATCACGCATCGCCCTTCCAACAGGCAACATGGCAGCCCCCTGATGGTATTACAGCAGCGATACAAAAACGCTCACAACTTTCTTATAAATGGTCAAACATGCCTGAAACCTTTCTTACAGGCTCTCAATATTACAAGCTACCAACCCATGCATGCATTTACTTTGTATTTTCTATTCCTTTAATGTTAAATGTGAGCTGATTTGGGCAATTACCCAGCCCTAGTTCGGTGAAATTAGTTTTACCTTTTCCATCAGAAAATGTGTTTGGTCTGCTGCAATAATTAACCTCCACTGAAATGTTGCTGTAACTAAAAGAATAACTTGCCAGTCTCTGTGGGAGTGAAGGCCAGACATAAAATCTCAGAATCATGGGCCTCAATCCTCAGAAGTTCATCCATGAACTGAAGTCCATAGATCCTGAGAGAGACCAATAAAGGCAAACAAAATGAGTAAACCCTAATTGTTTGACAAGTCTAAATAGTTTTCTAACTCAATGTCCTTTTAAACTATGCATCAAACACACTGACTATATGATAACTATGGCTCAAATATTCACAAGGCATAGCTTGTATTATTACCTAAATACAACCCCGATTCCAAAAAAGTTGGGACAAAGTACAAATTGTAAATAAAAACGGAATGCAATGATGTGGAAGTTTCAAAATTCCATATTTTATTCAGAATAGAACATAGATGACATATCAAATGTTTAAACTGAGAAAATGTATCATTTAAAGAGAAAAATTAGGTGATTTTAAATTTCATGACAACACCACATCTCAAAAAAGTTGGGACAAGGCCATGTTTACCACTGTGAGACATCCCCTTTTCTCTTTACAACAGTCTGTAAACGTCTGGGGACTGAGGAGACAAGTTGTTCAAGTTTAGGGATAGGAATATTAAACCATTCTTGTCTAATGTAGGATTCTAGTTGCTCAACTGTCTTAGGTCTTTTTTGTCGTATCTTCCATTTTATGATGCGCCAAATGTTTTCTATGGGTGAAAGATCTGGACTGCAGGCTGGCCAGTTCAGTACCCGGACCCTTCTTCTACGCAGCCATGATGCTGTAATTGATGCAGTATGTGGTTTGGCATCGTCATGTTGGAAAATGCAAGGTCTTCCCTGAAAGAGACGTCGTCTGGATGGGAGCATATGTTGCTCTAGAACCTGGATATACCTTTCAGCATTGATGGTGTCTTTCCAGATGTGTAAGCTGCCCATGCCACACGCACTAATGCAACCCCATACCATCAGAGATGCAGGCTTCTGAACTGAGCGCTGATAACAACTTGGGTCGTCCTTCTCCTCTTTAGTCCGAATGACACGGCGTCCCTGATTTCCATAAAGAACTTCAAATTTTGATTTGTCTGACCACAGAACAGTTTTCCACTTTGCCACAGTCCATTTTAAATGAGCCTTGGCCCAGAGAAGACGTCTGCGCTTCTGGATCATGTTTAGATACGGCTTCTTCTTTGAACTATAGAGTTTTAGCTGGCAACGGCGGATGGCACGGTGAATTGTGTTCACAGATAATGTTCTCTGGAAATATTCCTGAGCCCATTTTGTGATTTCCAATACAGAAACATGCCTGTATGTGATGCAGTGCCGTCTAAGGGCCCGAAGATCACGGGCACCCAGTATGGTTTTCCGGCCTTGACCCTTACGCACAGAGATTCTTCCAGACTCTCTGAACCTTTTGATGATATTATGCACTGTAGATGATGATATGTTCAAACTCTTTGCAATTTTACACTGTCGAACTCCTTTCTGATATTGCTCCACTATTTGTTGGCGCAGAATTAGGGGGATTGGTGATCCTCTTCCCATCTTTACTTCTGAGAGCCGCTGCCACTCCAAGATGCTCTTTTTATACCCAGTCATGTTAATGACCTATTGCCAATTGACCTAATGAGTTGCAATTTGGTCCTCCAGCTGTTCCTTTTTTGTACCTTTAACTTTTCCAGCCTCTTATTGCCCCTGTCCCAACTTTTTTGAGATGTGTTGCTGTCATGAAATTTCAAATGAGCCAATATTTGGCATGAAATTTCAAAATGTCTCACTTTCGACATTTGATATGTTGTCTATGTTCTATTGTGAACACAATATCAGTTTTTGAGATTTGTAAATTACTGCATTCCGTTTTTATTTACAATTTGTACTTTGTCCCAACTTTTTTGGAATCGGGGTTGTACATGTCTCTCACCGTAGGTTTCCACTACGATCCCCAGCTGCCAGGTGCTGGCCATCAGGGCTGATTCCTAGGACTCGGATTCCAAATTTGCCATCTTGGTTACCCTCTGCTTTATCTGGTGGGGCCTTCAGATGCCCAATGTCATTATCCACATACACAATCTTCACCAAGTCCTTTAATGAACGAACATATATGTAATAAGAATATATGGCATATTAGCTGGGAAAAGTACACTGTCTTAGGAAACTCCACTTGGTACCACAGTGTACTTACCTGACTGTCAAGGTTAGAGCTTTGATGAAAATCACCGTTCCAAAGACGAAGGGTGTTGTCAGATGAACAGGTCAGGAAAGATCCAGGCAACAAAGCTGCATGTGAATCTTCCAACTCCGGGTAGGTCTAAGAAGAAAGTTTGGATGTATAGAAACTGTTACAGTACAATGATTAAAAAAATCTTTGCAAAAACTTCAAACACAAGTTTTAAAAGGTGCCATTATACCTTTTCCCCCCCACACACATTGACACGGTTCCCTGAGATCTTCATGAAAAGTCTGACATGTTTTGGTCAAAATACCATAAGGATAAAGCACCACAGCTCCCTTCCCAGCCTGTCTAAACAGCCCTGTTCTAAACAGCTGATTGAGTGTCTGTTCCTTTAAATGATAATGGGCCACTGCTCACCCCTCCCCTCTCTTCCATAGGCCAATTAGGTAGCACTTTTCTTACGAACATTCGTTCCCAAGGGCAGTTCTCAAGCCATGAGTGGAGATACTCAGATGAGGGGGCAGCATAAATCTGATGAGCTCCCCTTGGGACATTGAAAGAGATGTTCAAGTGCATATCCTGGACCAATTTTTTTTTTTTTTAATATGAAAGCATGTCCCTTTACACACTCATCCAGAAGGGTAATTTTGCACAAGGCCATCTGTCTACAGCACAAAAAAAAATAAAATAAAACGCATCTGGAAAAATCCCAAGGGAGTCTGGAGCCAGATTCGTGACGTCACCTGCGGAAGCGCCAGCAGGCTGAGAGAGCTTGCACGGTTTCAGTGCACAGCCTGTGTAGACCAAGCGCTCCCATTTCTCTCTCGTTGTCCGGTCTTTTGGAAAACGATGAGTACCAATCCCATCAAAGTTGGTGTTGCTACACCCTCCTACGATACATCTGTTAACCATTTTAATAATTACGTGATAACATTGAAGAAATTTGCAGAAAACCACCAGGTCGTTTTCTCATAAATAAACCAGCGCTGACGTAGGATTCAGAAGGAGGCGTCCCGCACGCGACGTCACGAAAATCAGTGTTTCCCGGGAAATCCAAATGCCAAGTTTTTTCAGAGGCGGACCAATTCACCTCAAATGGCTTGATTTCAACTGAATTTTTCTGGTATTGCGCAAGGTAAAAAAATTGCACAAAATGTGACAGATATTTGACTAAAGTTTAATATAAAATAGGAGAGTTACATTAATCTTGCTCCTGAATTTACCCATGATATGCACTTTAAATCTGAATGGGTTTTTGAAGCACACATTTTCTGAAATAGACATCCCAAAGGAAACGGACCATGCTGAGTCATTTTAAAGTTTGTGGTTTGGCAGGCACTCTGGATACCCAAATGTACTACTAGTGCATCTCAAACAATTAGAATATTGCAAAAAAGTTCAATATTTTCCATCAGTTATTTAAGAAAGTGAAAGTTTAATACATTCTAGACTCATTACATGTAAACTAAAATGTTTCAAGTATTTTTCTATTTTAATTTTGATACTGTGATCACTGTGATGATTTGGGGTGCCAGGTCATCTGCTGGTGTTGGGTCACTGTGTTTTATCAAGTCCAAAGTCAGCGCAGCCGTCTACCAGGAGATTTTAGAGCACTTCATGCTTCCATCTGCTGACAAACTTTATGGAGATACCGATTTCCTTTTCCAGCAGGACTTAGCACCTGCCCACAGTGCCAAAACTACAACCAAATGGTTTGCTGACCATGATATTACTGTGGTTGATTGGCCAGCCAACTCGTCTGACCTGAACCCCATAGAGAATCTACGGGGTATTGTCAAGAGGATGATGAGAAACACCCGACCCATAAACAGAGACAAGCTGAAGGCCGCTATCAAAGCAACCTGAGCTTCAATAACACCTCAGCAGTGCCACAGGCTGATCACCTCCATGCCACACCACGTTGATGCGGTAATTAGTCGTGAAGGATCCCCAACCAAGTTGAGTGTATAAATTAACATACTTTTCAGAAGTTAGACATTTCTGTCTTGTAAATCCATTTTTATTGATCTTAGGAAATGTTCTAATAATTTGAGATACTGGACTTTTGATTTTCATGAGCTATAAGCCATAAATGATCAAAATTAAAACAAAAAAAAAAAGAAGACTTGAAATATATTTCACTTTACGTGTCATGAATACAGACTGCATGAAGGTTTACCTTTCTGAATTAAATTACCAATAAATAAATAAATAAATAAATAAATAAATAGCTTTTTCACGATTTTCTAGTTGTTTGAGATGCACTAGTATGTGTACAAGCACTGAAAAAGTTTTTTTATAATTGTGCCCATTAAAACAAATGTAGCCATTTTAAATTAAAAAAAAATCCATTCAAAGAGTATATGAAAATTGCGTACATATGAGATAATAACTGCATTAAAAAAAACGTGTGTGCATTAAGTATGAAATGAAAGGTACCTCAACACTCCAGACACAATTACTGTGGTACAGGGAAGAGTAGACCTTCCCTACATTGTTGACATCATGCACATCCCAAACATAAACACTGTGGTCATTATATACACACACGAGCTGGCCGGTCACAGGATCATGTGTCAGGGCCAAGGTATCTGGATACTCTGCTTCTGGCCTATATGCAAGCAATGGAAAAAGAATGGTGTAAAATTAAAATTGGCGATTTATAGCAATCACTCACAATCATGTTTAACAGGACCACAAATGATCCAGTAAAAATCACTACTGACTGTAAAACAGGTTGTCATTGTCTCATCTCATCTCATTATCTCTAGCCGCTTTATCCTGTTCTACAGGGTCGCAGGCAAGCTGGAGCCTATCCCAGCTGACTACGGGCGAAAGGCGGGGTACACCCTGGACAAGTCGCCAGGTCATCACAGGGCTGACACATAGACACAGACAACCATTCACACTCACACCTACGCTCAATTTAGAGTCACCAGTTAACCTAACCCGCATGTCTTTGGACTGTGGGGGAAACCGGAGCACCCGGAGGAAACCCATGCGGACACGGGGAGAACATGCAAACTCCGCACAGAAAGGCCCTCGCCGGCCCCAGGGCTCGAACCCAGGACCTTCTTGCTGTGAGGCGACAGCGCTAACCACTACACCACCGTGCCGCGGTTGTCATTGTGATCTTCCTATTTAGTTTATGGAGCTAATTAAACTCTTAGGCTCCCATTACATGGCAGTTATAAATATAGAGCAGCTGAGAAGATCACTGGTGTCTCTCTCCCTTCTCTTATGGATATCTATAACTCCCGGCTCACCCGCAAAGCCATCAGGATCGCAGGTGACCCCACCCACCCATCTCACAGCCTCTTCAGCCTGCTGCCGTCGGGGAGGAGACTGCAGAGTCTCCAGGCCAAAACCAGCAGGCTCAAGAACAGTTTCTTTCACCAGGCGGTCAGGAGGCTCAACTCCCTCCCTGTTCTGCCCCTCCTCCCCACTCTGCCCCCTGCCACAGATTCTGCTCGCACACACCCCTTCAGCATCTGACATGTCATCCTCACAGTTCCCCCCCCCAACACACACACACATACATCTCATCGTTCATTAACACACTGAACTCAGGGACTGCACATTCACTTTACCTCGCCCATTTGCACTATTCCGCACTACCTCACCTTAACAGCTCCTAGTTTGTTTATTCTGCTTATTTCATGTTTCATGTTTACCTGCTATATCTCAAGTGCCCTTGACTGTTTGGTTATCGTACCAATTTGTGTGTGTGTGTGTGTGTGTGTGTGTGTGTGAGTGTTTAGTCTAGTTAATATCTAGAGTGTTTATACTGTTTATATTGTCTGTTTGAGTGTTTAGTCTGTCTTGTTGTTATCTAGTGTTTATACTGTTTATTTATACTGTTTATATTGTTTGAGTGTTTAGTCTGTCTAGTTCCTATCTAGAGTGTTTATACTGTTTATATTGTTTGTTTTTTTCAATTATTCAATTTTTATTTATTGCATTGCCAGTTTGCACCGTGGGTCAGAGAGGACTGATATTTCATCTGTGCTGTATGTCGAGCATGTATAGCATATTTGACAATAAAGTTGACTTGACTTCGTTTGTATTTCCCACTTCGACTACTCTCACCCACTGGATGGCATATACACGCTCTGTTTCGCTTACGTGCAGTCAACACACACTCCGCGCAGCCAGGGTGTTGCGTGGACTGTCTGAGTGAACCATGCGCATGACAAAATTTGCATAATGTGCACCGTGCACACACAGTGCGTGGACTGTCCCCACTGAAGTACACTTTGACCTTAACTCATCTTTTCAAATCTCCAAAAGCTCCCCCAACTCAGAATTCCTCCCAGGTCAGCAAGTGACAAATCAACATTGTTGCGCACCGGCAGTAAAGAAAATAGCACCTCTTACTTTTAATAACCTCCAGTATACTGTATATACTAGTATTTGCTTTCGATCAGCCAACAGAGATATAATAGCTTGTTAAACCTATAAAACTAAGTACACAGTTCACTGATTTGAGCAAGTAAATAAACTCCTCACAGTTAGCTAGCTAGCTTGTTGCTAATAAAAGATGAATATGGAGGCACCTATGCCCCCTCCTTCAAATTAACAGACATTGAAAATGACATCATTCTAACCTTTGACTTCCCACTTTTGAGGCAAGTTAAATGGAGCATATAAACCAACGTGAAGAATAATCTAGGGGAATTGCTAGAATAAATGTCCTAGATACAAATATCTATCAAGACAAACAACTAGAACAGCTAGAATCTATATGTTTTGATCTATACATCCTGAAAGACGACTCTTACTGAGGCTGCATGCCCTGCGAGACATCCACTCCTAGACAGTGGGGCCGGTGCAATGTGGTGATGTAATGCAGGTTTTGTGGGCTAAAGACCCGCACTGTGCCATCTGCACAGCCACAAAAAACGAAAGCTTCACTCACAGATAAACAGCGTGCTGAAGATGTCTGCAAGAGAAATCATAAAGACAAAAATAATATGCAACTTCAAAGGATGAGTTTTCGACAGACTGAAACGATATTCAATACTGTCACAATGGCTAACATTAGACATATGTCTAACGTGTTTATAATGGCGAGTTTTTCCATACAATGGTGACTTACTTTGAGGTCAACCCATAGATCCAGCTGCCGGTTACTATTGAACTGGCACAGCAGACCAGTATGGGTGATACAGTAGGTACTGCTTGACACAGTGCCACGACCACATGCCAAATCACAGAATTCACTATTCTGATGTTCTCCTAGCAACCCTGATCGACCAATCAAGGGCACAGTACTGTTCACCTACAAGCAAAACAATGTACAACAAACAGCAAACATTCTAAACGTTACATTTGTTAACATACATTTAAAATATTACTGTTTTAAAATCATAGCAGATCATGACATTTATTTCAGAATCAAAACCGAAAGCATGAAACCAGAGTGTTCTGTTTTAATGGAAATGAGTGGATATGGTGTTCATCTGTGGGAATGACTTAGAGAGCAATGCAATTTAGTACAAATGTCAGTAATAGTAGTGTGGAAAAACAAAAGGACAAAGAAAGGACTTTCCATCTCTTTCCACTAAATTCTGTGCAGTCAGTGTCAATGGAGCACTTGCGTGTGACGTCACAGCCGATCCAGATTGTGACAGATACCATCTTGTCGGTCAAACGCCATATTCCGCCTTCTACTTCATTCTGGTTCTACTTCTTCTGCTTCTACTTCTACCTTTTCTTCTGGAAAACCCTACTATATACAATTCTACTACAACGGCTGCGGCTACAAGCTCTCCCTACCTGTGCACGTTTTTTATGTTTTTTGTGTGTATTTTTGCGTGTTGCTCGTCTGTACCGGACTTCAATATCCACTACAACCGTATGGACTTACTGGACATTGGTTTCCAGCAGAAAATGACGGTTTGTAGCGATTTCCATCGCATGCACAACATTCCGGACAAGATAGCGAGACCAGCGGGGTCTCCGTGGATTGTTATCGGAAGCAAAGCGAAGGAGGCGGCGTCGGGAGCGGAAGCAAAAGCGAGGCTGCAGGCAGAGCCGGCCTGTTGACTAAGCTCAGAAAACAGCCACTCAAATCTCCACTGCTAAGCCTCTACCTCTCCAACACTAGATCCATGGTAAACAAGACGGACGATTTGGAATTACAGCTGGAATTACCTTATTCTATTCTATAATCGGCTGGTCAGTGCTATACTCAATACTTAAGTGACTTACCCGTCCAATGAGGATTGTTATTTTCTTGTTTACAAGATGCCACATCTGAGTCGCTGACAAATCCTGAATTTCTGTAAAGATAACTGTCCAGAGATTTATAAGCACGCAGTGCTTCACCACTGAACAGCGAGGGAAAGTTAATGAGGTAATTATACACGTCTGGGTATTCCGGTGGCAGTTCAAAATCCACTGACACGGTCGTGAAAACTACGTCCGGTAAGCCATAAGGGTCACTAATCTGTAGGTCGTTTATTTTAGACATGTATCTAGTTATCTGTTCATTAGAAAAATGAGCCGTGTAGTCCGTCGGTTGAAATTGATCCATTCTGTGCACGAGTGCAGCAGTATTCAGCGGTGTTTTTTACCGACAAGATGGCGGCTGTGTACTTTCCGGTCACGTGACTGCAAGATCTCTATTCAGATCAAATCACAGGGATAATATAAAGTCAGCCAGTCATTATAGCATAATACACATTGTAATAATGATTGGCTATATATTATGACACTTTGCTTATAACAGTCACTTAAATTCATTCTCATCAATTTAAGAATGAAATTATTGTTCTTACACGTCTCTCCTTGGAGGCATCCAAATACCAGAACTTCACGTGTCGGTTTCCTGCAGTGACAAAGTAGCTACTGTCCTCAGAGAAGGAAACAGCCAGCACACGACTAGACACTTTATTGGATGCAATAACAGTCCCCCTCTGGAAAACAGTAATTATTCACTCGAAACCTAAAACCATCAAGTTTATAAATAAAATCCTCTTGTAACATTTTAATTGCTGCGGCTCGTGCCAAAAGAAAAAAAAGAAAGCAAGAAACAGCAAGTCTCCTAACTATTACAGGTACAGAATTGCAATGAATGCAGCCATAGTCAGAAACTCCTCAAAATGTAGTGAAAAATAATAAAAGAAAAGAAACAGAAGCCAATAAAAACAACTCATAACTTAAAAAAAAACACCCATATATTTTGAAGAAAGGAAAACAAATATAAAAATGGTACATTAAAATAACTGGCAATTTAATAGTCTGTTGCATCTGTTACAAAAATATTCCACTTCCTTGGGGGGGGATGGTGACAAGTGGACCAGTTGTAAAATTAAAGTTGACAACTCGTAAGAAGTCACTACTAAACTTACTTTCCACTCCCAGACGCTGACAGTCCGGTCATGCTGAAATCCCACAGACACAACGTAGCAGCCATTAGTAGAAAAAGCAACACAGGCAACTCCATACTTGTGGCACTGGACCTCTGCCACCTGAGTACGCTCCGCCACATCCCACACTCTTACACAAGGCATGTGTCCACTCTGCTCAGACGAATGAAATGGAAGAGAACAACAGAAAAAAAATTATGTGCAAAACTCATACTACTGTGGAGGATTTACTAAGCAAATTAATTTGGTCAAGCATTTGCAAATGAAGGAAATCCGTATTTATTTATAAATTAATTATTTATTCATCACTTATTGGCCCATTAAATATCACACTGAACAGAAACAAACAAAGATTACAAATAAAATCACCAGTAAGTAATGACACTATTAAACATTTTTTTTTCAAGATTACTTTTCAGTTTTTATTTAAATAATAACACTACTGGGCAATTACCAGGAGGTTTCTTTTTCCGAAATATTTACAGCCACTTACCTCACCAGTGACCAAATATTTTCCATTCTGTGAGAAAGCCAATGCACTGAAGGTTTTTCTGTAGAATAAATACAAAATAATGCAAGTTTAGTAAGATCCACTAACCAAGGACGCTTAACCTCACCTCTAGCCACTGGATGTTTATTGGAAAACAATTGTGTAAATTTATGAGAAAAAAAGAGTATCCCATATGGGGCGGCACGGTGGTGTAATGGTTAGCGCTGTCGCCTCACAGCAAGAAGGTCCGGGCTCGAGCCCCGTAGCCGGCAAGGGTCTTTCTGTGCGGAGTTTGCATGTTCTCCCCGTGTCCGCGTGGGTTTCCTCCGGGTGCTCCGGTTTCCCCCACAGTCCAAAGACATGCAGGTTAGGTTAACTGGTGACTCTAAATTGACCGTAGGTGTGAATGTGAGTGTGAATGGTTGTCTGTGTCTATGTGTCAGCCCTGTGATGACCTGGCGACTTGTCCAGGGTGTACCCCGCCTTTCACCTGTAGTCAGCTGGGATAGGCTCCAGCTTGCCTGCGACCCTGTAGAACAGGATAAAGCGGCTACAGATAATGAGATGAGATGAGTATCCCATATTTAACTATACACAACCCTTATTTACACTTTGATTTTTTTTAATAGTTTGTCACCTCAGACCTGACCAGGATAAAGCAATTACTGAAGATATTTTTTTTAAACATTATTTTTAGATGAAGACTTTTTTGACCAACTACTAACTAAATAACTAACTACAGGAGGCAGCTACCAACTCTTCCAAAAATACACAACCTGTTTACATTACTTTTCAATGAAGCATCAAAATTATAAAGAGAGAGGGAGGGAAAAAAGGGGGGGCATACAGTTCATGCAGGGTACAAACAGCGATGTAACACTTGTTTTTTGGAGGGAAGAGACCCCCCTCCACACACACACACACACACACACGGTTGCGTGTCCTGATTGAATTTCAGGTTCACACAAAACAGAAATGTCCCCAATAACTCTGCACATGACTGGCATTTTAAATCAGAAACAAAAGTTTTACCAAGCGCAAGATTTTTCTTTGTATAGGAGTCAGTGATTACAATCTGGGATTAAAATCTGAAATTAAACAAGCCAAAAGAATTAAAGATGTGTAATGCCATTAGACAGCAATGTTTATTCCAGTCACATTTCTCCAAAGCAATTACCCATTACACGAAGTACAAAAAAAAAATCCAAAAAAGTACTACTTTTCAGAAATAAGTTGTTGATAGGCAATTTTCAGAGAAATCTCTCTGAAAGTCCTATAGTTACCAATGTACTATATTCAGGGTGTGATTTGTCAAAAAACCAGAAGGGGGGATGTTTTTTTTTTTTTAAATCATGAAACGTCACAAAATTAAGGTAACAATAGGCTAACAGCTCAATAACATCCGATGATATCAAATGAATAACACTAAATGAAAACAAACACTAAACCAGAGATAGTAAATTCATCTTCCTATCTCTCTGACTAAATACACGAACACTAACACAACAAAGTTCACATTGCTTGTCGCGTTGCTGTGATGTTTCTCTCCCTCCGGATTAAATGGACAGTGACTCGAAAATCACTAAAATACATGAATACTAAATGAACAGTTTGCTCTGATGGCGCAGTTCACATTGTGCGCAGCTTTCCGATTTAAACTGTTTTTTTTCTCATCCTTATACTTCCTGTTTCATGGACTGTAACGGATTTGCTTATTTAGTAATTTTAATACAGAATTTACTTTGAAATTATAATCAGACACTCCAACGCCCCCCTAAAAAAAAAAAAATTGGCCGTGAAAAAGGTGTCATCCGCCAAAAGGCGCGCTGTTTGCATCCCTGCATAGAACGCAAAGCTATTGTTATTATCTACAATGTATCTATTTGCTGGGGACGTTCGTGAACATCAAAGCTGCCACTTCGGGTCATTTTGAAAGTGAGTGCAATGTAGACCATAGAAAACTGTGTCACAACATACCTGTCATGTCAACTTTTTTTTTGGCTTGTTTGTTTTATTGACGGGGTTGTCCCCGAGGATTTTTTTTCAGCAGAGATAAAAACCAGAGGGGGGGATGATCCCCCCCATCCCCCCCAGCAAATCGCACCCAGACTATATTAATTCAGATTCAACTCCTCACATACCTTGACGTATTAAAGATGTAGCTTTGCTTGTTAGTCTTTGGATTCAGGAGCACGATGACGCATCTGAAACAGAACAACACCAAGTTCATTAGCGCTAGGTAAACCAATCACTAAACGTAAGCACTAAGGGGTGTAACTCAAGCCATGTCAGCTTTAATCCTACCCTGCAGGGTATGCGACGGTGCCTGTATTAGTATCGCAGGCTAAACCACTGTTGCTGGTTGTGGTGATACCCAGAACTTTCTCCAGAACAACCTGCAAGTATAAACAAATCTTTAGCAAAGGCAGTATTTAAGGAAAACAAATGATGTTATGTAGCTAGCAAGAGAACTCAAAGTTTCGGTACCTAGGCCCTTCTCAGTGTAATTTTAAGCCAATCATCAAAATTGATGTGCTGCCATTTCAGGTGTTCCTTTGTCACACAACATGCCCATTTAATTGCTAACTAGCTTTACTGACTGACTGATCTTGTAATATTCATCTAACAAAGCTGTGTAGTCTATAAATAAATTTGGATAATTACACTATGTAACAATTTTTGTTCCTATGTACTAAATTTTATTTTCTAATTGCTTAACAGGTAGACTGCGTTTCAGATTTTTCAAGTGTAGGTCATAAAAAGAATTTCCCCTGACACCCAATTATTTTTGTTTAGTGGACCGAAAGCTACCGAATTTGAATCACAGACTTCCAACTTTATTAGTTCTTTAAAATAGAACAATTATGAATTTAGGGCCACATGGCCCTAAATTCTCCACTATTTTTTCTTGCTTCACCATGATGCAATTCAAGATACTACGTCATGCATCATGTGGTGGGCTTTCCCCGGTCGCGCAAGGCATTGTGGGATACAAATTTGAAACAGGAGAGAAAAATGGAAGATGTGAGTGTGCGAATGAAATGTGAAAGACTGGCTACAGTAACGGAAAATGAGAAGAAAAGACGTTATGTTGCGAAGGAAAGGAAATGCAGGACAACACTAATAAATATTGGCGATCAGTGAGCACCTCGGTGTGATCAGCTATTTGTTTAGCGACAGAATGATGGAACTGTCAGTGCACGGTCAAGAAGGGGAGGGCAGAGTCCACCAAAAGAGGGTCAGGATGTAATTCCAATGGTGTAGCTACAACAGCCCCACCAGGCACACGAAGATAAATCCCACACCGCCTGCACAGCCGCTGCGACATCGCCAGGCATCATCGCTCAAAACATCGTGTCATGGATCCACAAAGCGAGCACAGAAACACCGCCACACAGAGCAATGGTATGTCCCAAACCACCTGCACAGCCAACGTGATGCCACCAGGCAACGTTGCTCAGAGCACCACCGCACAGAGCACTGGACAATCCTGATGTTAAAAAGAGCAACAAGCTCACTGCAGTCCATAGCAAGGAGCACAGGCATCACCCACAGCAGACCAAGGCCTGGAGGAAACAGACACCAAAACTGGGTCCGGAGCTTCATCACAACCGGCAGACAAAACACTTAAACAAAAAGCAAACATCAAAATACACAAAACACACACACACACACAAAAAAAGGGAAAAAATTAAAAGCTCCAGTGAGAAGCAACAAATTCACCTATTTTCATTGAGAATGTACAAATGTGCATATTTTCATTCACAAAAAACACCCTTATAAATCAAAATTAACAAGTATTTATACTAATGTTATTTAAAAAAAAACACAAAAGATTTAGAATCTAGTAGTTTTTCAATATTTACAATTATATTGCAGCCCATTGTGCTGTTCTTCACCAGAACCTCAACCAGCTCCACACTGTGTCATAGCCCAGGAAGCCCCAAAACACTGCCACAAAGCTGTTACATTCGACTTCCTCCTTCCTATAGAGCTTCTCGGGGAACTCCTTACTCTCCAGGATCTTCTTTATTTGTAGTCCAACAAAAGACACTAGCCTTGACTTTTGCCTTAGACAGGTGAAGAAAGAAGTCTTGAAGGTATCTGAAGGCTGTCAACTCCTTATCGAGAGCTGTGAAATATTGTTTCATTTGGCCCAATTTGATGTGCATCAGCACCTTCTGAGGGTCCACCAATGGCTCCCACTTGGTTCCTCCACGCAGTGAAATCAGTCCGCTATGGCCAGTCCTGCCTTTGGTACTGCACCTTGGTGTCCCTTCTTTCCCAAAGACAAAGATAGCAGAGAAACTTGCTAAAACCTCACTGGCGAGCCATCAGGAATGCCACCATTTTGAAGTCTTTGATGACTTCCTGCCGTACCCATCATACTTCAAGGAATGCAGCAATGTGTTGATCCTGTTGTAAACCTCTTTGTGTTCAGGAAAAAAACCAACGTATTTTGAAATAAACTTGAAGTTATGTGAATGAATTCACATGTAAATAAGTAAATTTCAAAATACCAAATGACCTGATCTGGTCACAGAAGCAAAGTTTGAGGGGAATAAACTCAATTCAGTTGTTAACTGTACAATGTTTCTTGGACAGATGCTCTAAACGTAGATATACATCAAGAGCTTTTAATGTGCATGAATTATTAGAAAGGCAGGACAAGAGAATTTTTAAGAAAGTAATGTATTTAAGCCAACACCCTCTAAGGGAATTGATGCCAAAGAAAAATAGAATAAAGTACAATTGTAGAAAGAACTTCAGCTGCCGCCCAAAAGTTAACACTGATCATTTTAAGAAGTCTTATATAAATCGTGTAATTTTTAGATATGACCTTGCACTATAAGATTAATTTTCTACTTTCAATGTTATTATTTGATATATACTACATTGTATTCATATTTTTATTGTAGTTATATTTTGTAACATATGTATGTTTTATCTTGTGACGAAATAAAGATAAGAGCCATTTTCTACTTTTGCTGTATAAGCAATTAGGAAATAACACTTGGTACACAGGAACGTGTGTATATATATATATATATATATATATATATATATATATATGGGCGGCACGGTGGTGTAGTGGTTAGCGCTGTCGCCTCACAGCAAGAAGGTCCTGGGTTCGAGCCCCGGGGCCGGCGAGGGCCTTTCAGTGCGGAGTTTGCATGTTCTCCCCGTGTCCGCGTGGGTTTCCTCCGGGTGCTCCGGTTTCCCCCACAGTCCAAAGACATGCAGGTTAGGTTAACTGGTGACTCTAAATTGACCGTAGGTGTGAATGTGAGTGGTTGTCTGTGTCTATGTGTCAGCCCTGTGATGACCTGGCGACTTGTCCAGGCTGTACCCCGCCTTTCGCCCGTAGTCAGCTGGGATAGGCTCCAGTTTGCCTGCGACCCTGTAGAAGGATAAAGCGGCTAGAGATAATGAGATGAGATGATATATATATATATATATATATATATATATATATACACACTTTAGAATTTTCTATATTTCTGCTTAAATATGACCTAAAACATCATCAGATTTTCACACAAGTCCTAAAAGTAGATAAAGAGAACCCAGTTAAACAAATGAGACAAAAATATTATACTTGGTCGTTTATTTATTGAGGAAAATGATCCAATATTACATATCTGTGAGTGGCAAAAGTATGCGAACCTCTAGGTTTAGCAGTTAATTTGAAGGTGAAATTAGAGTCTGGTGTTTTCAATCAATGGGATGACAATCAGGTGTGAGTGGGCACCCTGTTTTATTTAAAGAACAGGGATCTATCAAAGTCTGATCTTCACAACACGTTTGTGGAAGTGTATCATGGCACGAACAAAGGAGATTTCTGAGGACCTCAGAAAAAGCGTTGTTGATGCTCATCAGGCTGGAAAAGGTTACAAAACCATCTCTAAAGAGTTTGGACTCCACCAATCCACAGTCAGACAGATTGTGTACAAATGGAGGAAATTCAAGACCATTGTTACCCTCCCCAGGAGTGGGCGACCAACAAAGATTACTCCAAGAGCAAGGCGTGTAATAGTCGGCGAGGTCACAAAGGACCCCAGGGTAACTTCTAAGCAACTGAAGGCGTCTCTCACATTGGCTAATGTTCATGAGTCCACCATCAGGAAAACACTGAACACAATGGTGTGCATGGCAGGGTTGCAAGGAGAAAGCCACCACTCTCCAAAAAGAACATTGCTGCTCATCTGCAGTTTGCTAAAAAGATCACATGGACAAACCAGAAGGCAATTAGAAAAAATGTTTTGTGGATGGATGAAACCAAAATAGCACAATTTTGGTTTAAATGAGAAGCGTTATGATTGGAGAAAGGAAAACACTGCATTCCAGCATAAGAAACGTATCTCATCTGTGAAACATGGTGATGGTAGTATCATGGTTTGGGCCTGTTTTGCTGCATCTGGGCCAGGACGGCTTGCCATCACTGATGGAGCAATGAATTCTGAATTATACCAGTGAATTCTAAAGGAAAATGTCAGGACATCTGTCCATGAATTGAATCTCAAGAGAAGGTGGGCCATGCAGCAAGACTGACACTGAGCACACAAGTCGTTCTACCAAAGAATGGTTAAAGAAGAATAAAGTGAATGTTTTGGAATGGCCAAGTCAAAGTCCTGACCTTAATCCAATCGAAACGTTGTGGAAGGACCTGAAGCGAGCAGTTCATGTGAGGAAACCCACCAACATCCCAGAGTTGAAGCTGTTCTGTATGGAGGAATGGGCTAAAATTCCTCCAAGCCGGCGTGCAGGACTGAGCAACAGTTACCGGAAACGTTTAGTTGCAGTTATTGCTGCACAAGGGGGTCACACCAGATACTGAAACCAAAGGTTCACATACTTTTGCCACTCACAGATATGTAATATTGGATCATTTTCCTCAATAAATAAATGACCAAGTATAATGTTTTTGTCTCATTTGTTTAACTGGGTTCTCTTTATCTACTTTTAGGATGTGTGAAAATCTGATGATGTTTTCGGTCATATTTATGCAGAAATATAGACAATTCTAAAGGGATATAAACAGTGTAAGTGAAAACTGAGCAGCGTGATGTTGTGTAGTAATTAGCACTGTTGCCTCACAGGAAGAAGGTTCTGGGTTCGAGCCCTGTAGTCGACAGGGGCCTTTGTGTGTAGGGTTTGCATGTTCTCCCCATGTCTACGTGGGTTTCCCCCACAGTCCAAACACATGCAGGTTCGGCTAACTGGTGGCTCTAAATTGCCCACGGATCAAGCTTGGAGAGGGATGGGCTCCGCCAAGTTTAAATACCCCAGACGCACCAATGATGGACTGTTAAAGTCATCAGTGGTGCCCTTACGGCTCTTGCTGGTTATGGGACGAAGAAGAAGAAGTGACAACTAGTGCATTCACCAAGACTCAGTGTTGTGTTTCTATTTTCTCTTCAGCCGAGTTTGGATTAAAAATAAGAGACATTAAAAAAAAAAAGTGTGCAGTTGGAACTGGGAGTCGATCAAAAATGTGTCGGCTCTCAGATGGAAATAAAGAGTCGACCACAAACTTTATACTCAGTTCCACAGTGTTATAGATAGATAGATCTTTATTGGTCCCTTTGGGGATCGATATTCGATCGATTATCGGTTTAAATATCGATTTTAATATCGATTCAACACTTGGGGATGAGTTTTATTCTGGTCACTGTTGAAGATTTAGATGATCAGAAACAGTGGTGTTGTGTTCACTGGAAGCAACTTCCTGAACTTATGAACAGTTGATCATTGCGCAGGTCAGGGTTGCCTGAAAACGGGTGGAATGGCGTGCCAAGCGGAACAAAGCGCTGAAGCGGACCGCTGGTTCTGTAAAAGCCGAACCTCTCCTAGCGAACAGGTTGTATACACACCCGACTGTGAAGGTCCCTCTTGTGGCTCTGTCGAGTGTTTCGTCGCGCGTTCACTGGCACATTACTGCTGCTGGTTTTCTTCACCCGGGAGGTGAAAGAACTTGGATTTAGTCCTCCAGAAGAAGCTGCTCCTTCCGCCATGGCGAGTCAGTGCACAGACAACTGAACTTCAGAAGCGCTTCGGATGGCACTGCAGCTTTGCGTTAACGGAACTTTTAGCACTCAGTATGTTTACTTCGTAAAAGTAACCAGTATAAAACACGTCATGAAAAAAAAAAGTTGTTCGGCTGTTCAGAAAGCCACATAAAATCACACTGAAGCCTATAATAAATGAATCAGAAGTGTGGAAAATAGGTACATATTAATAATAACACTACACGCAGAAGAAGGAAAAAAAACATCCTTTTGACGACATTGATTGGGCGGTGCACAGGTTCAAATACAGGCCCTGTCCTAATTCAATATGTTCCCTTCCCTTAGTCCATTTCATTCCCTTCCTAGTGATGCGGAAACGACAATTGCCCACCCAACCCCCACACTCCTAAGTACAAGTGTCTAGGGGAAGTGCCAGTCGCGTCGTTGGTGTTGCTTTTCTTCTTCTTCGCCTTCTCGTTCATAAACCCCAAAACATTCATTATTGCCACCTAGTGGAGAATTTCAAAAACGTTGAACTTCGATGCTGTTCGTGTTCAGAGTGATACAATTCATCAAGAACTGATGATAGTTCAGGAGTATGTGATTTAAAAATCTCATCTCATTATCTGTAGCCGCTTTATCCTGTTCTACAGGGTCGGAGGCAAGCTGGAGCCTATCCCAGCTGACTGCGGGCGAAAGGCAGGGTACACCCTGGACAAGTCGCCAGGTCATCACAGGGCTGACACATAGACACAGACAACCATTCACACTCACATTCACACCTACGGTCAATTTAGAGCCACCAGTTAACCTAACCTGCATGTCTTTGGACTGTGGGGGAAACCGGAGCACCCGGAGGAAACCCACGTGGACACGGGGAGAACATGCAAACTCCACACAGAAAGGCCCTCGCCGGCCACGGGGCTCGAACCCAGATCTTCTTGCTGTGAGGCGACAGCGCTAACCACTACACCACCGTGCCCCCCTGAAGTAAATAGTATTATTAATTAATTGGAAAGGGGGGTAGGATTAAATAAGCTAATGCTTCTTCCTACTCCTTTTCAAACATGTTAATACTGTTTCCATTGTTTTTAATTGAATTAAGTGTTTTTATTTGTTCTTTTGCTCGTGTTTGTTTTTTTCTCTTCTGTTTTGTACTACTTTGACATGTTTGAAATAAAGCCTTCATTCATTCATTCATTCATTCATTCATTCATAGTTTAGTTTATTTCGAACATGTAAACAAACAATGAATAAATAAGCAGAAAACAAGAAAAGCAAAACAGCATTTGCACAAGAACACGTAAAAAGCCACTAAATTAGAAAATAAACCATAAATAATATAGGTAATAATAATATAATATCAAAATCAAAGCAAAAGAAAACAAAACAAAAATACAAACAAGGACGCACTAAGCAGTTTTGAGTTTACATGTCCGAAAAGGAGTGGGCTGAAGTAAAAACTTATTAATGATCAAGAACTGATCATCATCATCACATCAAGCTTGCTCTGATTCTTTTGACAATATCACACCAAGCATTTCTGTCCATCATCACAGTAGGTTGAGTCCAGAATTACAGGTTGGTCTAAGTCTTTGAAGGCCTTCCAGCACTTCTATGACCATGAGATGGATTCCAAAGAATTAGGTCACCGATCAGCTCATCTTTACTTCGGAAACTATGCCTGGCAAACCTGAGTCTTCTTTCTCATATAAGGATGATTCTCCAACTATGGTACATTTTGACCTGGACATTTTCAGAGAATGTAACATTTTTAAAATAAATTAAAATATTATTGGTATACTTTGTTTTCCCATACTGCCGATACCTTCCATGAAGTTGGCTCCAATGATTTTTCATGAATAATATAGAATTTTCGGCCTTTTTTCTAGACACGGCAAAGAAATCATCATTTCCATCACCTAACAAAAAATGTGTTTTAAAGCAAAAATGTTCAAAGATTTTATGATATAAACATATTTTATCAAAGATCACACTGACATCTGTCCAAATCTAACATTTATTTATTTCTCAGAAATGTAAGTGTAATGATTTTACAATGTTAATTCTGAAAAACGCTTAATATTATGTTACTCTGAAACCTTTAATTTCATAGTATACACTTTCAAATCAGATATTTTTCAACTCATATACATATACCCTACCTTCAACATCACACCTATCAACACAATAACAATCATTGCCTTAACTCTATTTTCAAAATGTGTTTTACCTAAAAACATGTGTGGTTGTGGAAAAGACATGGGGTGGTGGAAATGACATTACAGATATAATTGGTTTTCCACTGAGAGAGAGAGACAAGAGAACAGTAGAATCACAATCAAAAATCAGTCTCACAGATCATTTTGGAAAAAAAACACTGTAAAACTTGCTGTCTAACAGGACAGGGCATATTTGCATTTCACGTCTTTGTAATTTGTTCTAAAAACAATACCAAGATGAATTAGTTAGACAGCAATATTGAAAATCTTAACAATCATAGTGAATAACAATATAACAATCACCTATGACTGACAGTGACTATGTGAAGGACTGTGTGCACTTTACATTATATTTTTACTTAATACAAGAAATTAAGGGCGGCACGGTGGTGTAGTGGTTAGCGCTGTCGCCTCACAGCAAGAAGGTCCGGGTTTGAGCCCCGTGGCCGGCGAGGGCCTTTCTGTGCGGAGTTTGCATGTTCTCCCCGTGTCCGCGTGGGTTTCCTCCGGGTGCTCCGGTTTCCCCCACAGTCCAAAGACATGCAGGTTAGGTTAACTGGTGACTCTAAATTGACCGTAGGTGTGAATGGTTGTCTGTGTCTATGTATCAGCCCTGTGATGACCTGGCGACTTGTCCAGGGTGTACCCCGCCTTTCGCCCCTAGTCAGCTGGGATAGGCTCCAGCTTGCCTGCGACCCTGTAGAACAGGATAAAGCGGCTAGAGATGATGAGATGAGATGAGAGATGAGACAAGAAATTAATGGATGCCAACATTTTTGCCAAAATAGTATTTTATTTTCCATTGTTTAGGCAGCTTCAGCATCATACTGTGAGATTCTGTTCAAATTGTTTTTTTCTTCTATGAAGCCTGAGCCATTTATTTTATTAGTTTATAATTATTGTTTAATTTAGTCTTTAGGAGAGACTGCCTGCACACAGTACTAGTATTAATAGTTTTTTTTCTTACATGAAAGCTGGGGGCGGCACGGTGGTGTAGTGGTTAGCGCTGTCGCCTCACAGCAAGAAGGTCCTGGGTTCGAGCCCCGTGGCCGGCGAGGGCCTTTCTGTGTGGAGTTTGCATGTTCTCCCCGTGTCCGTGTGGGTTTCCTCCGGGTGCTCCGGTTTCCCCCACAGTCCAAAGACATGCAGGTTAGGTTAACTGGTGACTCTAAATTGACCGTAGGTGTGAATGTGAGTGTGAATGGTTGTCTGTGTCTATGTGTCAGCCCTGCGATGACCTGGCGACTTGTCCAGGGTGTACCCCGCCTTTCGCCCGTAGTCAGCTGGGATAGGCTCCAGCTTGCCTGCGACCCTGTAGAAGGATAAAGCGGCTAGAGATAATGAGATGAGATGAGACATGAAAGCTGAGGCATTTATATTATATTTGAAGGTAACTTCATGTTGTGCTGTGAGGTTCTCTGCACTTTAACTTTTGAACCAACAGGAGCATTTGGATAAGTAAAGCCTATTTTTCTGCATGTTTGTAGTCCTGGTAATCTTTTATATTGGTAAAGTTGTTTATAGGACCATTTCTCAGTGTCTTTGTTTTTTTAATCAATAGTTTTTCAGTAATAACTTAATATTTAACATATCACTCAATTTTAATCACAAAAAGAGAAAATCGCAACAATTTCTCGCAGCTTTCACTTCCTCCCGCAATGTAATCGCAACAAAAACCTAAAAAACACCGCAACTTTCATCGCAATTTTTTGGGAAAAAAAACCCCGCAACATCAGACATTTTAGCCCGCAACAATCACAAAAAAGGCCCGCGGAATCCTGGGGGACTGGAAAGTATCCTGAATATGTTCAGGATATTAAGTATCCCGGCTTTGCGTTTGCGCATGTAAACACCTTTTCCCAAATTCAGTATGCCGAATAAGCCCTTATCCCCGTCTCTGAGAAATCAGGAAATGCTCGGTTACGGTCTGATCGTGCGCTGGTATAAATTTACCATGCGCAGACCGATTTTTTCCCCGGTCAACTTCCGGGAAGTCTAAATTTACCATTTCTTGCTACGATTTTGTACCGAGCATTTCAACACATTTGTGGACTAATAGAACGCGAATTGTGACTACAATTGTGAGATTTGATTATCAGTAGACAAGAATGGTTTGGATTGAATTTTATTAGTATATATGTAAATGAAGTTAATAAAGTTGTTCAAAACACTTTACATTCTGACTTAAATCAATAGACCCTTGTCTGTGTCTATGTGTCAGCCCTGTGATGACCTGGCGACTTGTCCAGGGTGTACCCCGCCTTTCGCCCGTAGTCAGCTGGGATAGGCTCCAGCTTGCCTGCGACCCTGTAGAACAGGATAAAGCGGCTACAGATAATGAGATGAGATGAATAGTAGTGAATACTTTACGCATGAGTTTGACATTATTTCATTATTAACTTTAAAGTGAAACAAGGTCAAAGACCCAAAGTCTGACCTAGGGACAGAGGCAAAATGGCTAAAAACACATATAAAATGCCTCCCATTTTATAGAAAACATCATAGTTGAACCATTATTATTTTTTTCCAAGTCCCCCTTAATGAGTAGTAAGTGTGGAAAAAAAGTAGAAATGTTCTTTGTTTTTTAAAATATCTGCCAGGGACAAGAAATGCACCATAGTTGAAGAATCACCCATAACTTCTGAAATGGGGGCAAGATTGCCATAAAGTTGGGTTTTTGTAGGATGTTCCTGCCATGAGATATTGAGGATGGCTCTGAGCATCCCGGTATATAGTTGCCATTTAGTCTCATCTCTCATCTCATTATCTGTAGCCGCTTTATCCTGTTCTACAGGGTCGCAGGCAAGCTGGAGCCTATCCCAGCTGACTACGGGCGAAAGGCGGGGTACACCCTGGACAAGTCGCCAGGTCATCACAGGGCTGACACATAGACACAGACAACCACTCACACTCACATTCACACCTACGGTCAATTTAGAGTCACCAGTTAACCTAACCTGCATGTCTTTGGACTGTGGGGGAAACCGGAGCACCCGGAGGAAACCCACGCGGACACGGGGAGAACATGCAAACTCCGCACAGAAAGGCCCTCGCCGGCCACGGGGCTCGAACCCGGACCTTCTTGCTGTGAGGTGACAGCGCTAACCACTACACTACTGT
Source organism: Neoarius graeffei (assembly GCF_027579695.1). Lineage (NCBI taxonomy): Eukaryota > Metazoa > Chordata > Actinopteri > Siluriformes > Ariidae > Neoarius > Neoarius graeffei. Next base: position 34,736,981 of record NC_083585.1, on the reverse strand, counting down.
GCCGCCCGTTGCCATTTAGTGTGTTCTCCAATTTTTTTGTAAGGGTCCAGGTTGAAAAACCATAGAGCAAAACAGATTCAACTACAGCATGGAAATAGTTTTTCTTAACTTCGTTGGGAAGATTTGATTTCCAAATAATTGAGAGCCATTTAAGAGCTGGCAATTCTGACATCCGAAAGAACTGATGCCACACAATAATTTTCTCCATTCTCAACTCCAAAATCCAATACACAGTCCTGGCAATGAAATCTAGTGCCATTTAATTCAATATTCCATTATCATGATTCATACCGGTATGATTTCATGGAGAGGGTGAGCAGCTTCAAATACCTGGGTGTTCACATCAGTGAGGACACTTACTGTAACACCACACAGCTGGTTAGGAAGACTCAACAGCGACTGAGGAGGCTGAGGAAGTTTGGTATGTCGCCCAAGATCCTCAGCAACTTCTACAGCTGCGTGATTGAGAGCATCCTGACCAACTGCATTACTGTGTAGTACGGCAGCACTACGGCTATGGACCGCAAACGCCTGCAGAGGGTGGTGAAGACTGCTGAGAGGATCACCAGAACGCCACTGCCCTCTCTGCAGAACATCTACCACTGCAGAGTCCACAGGAGAGCTGCCTCCATTCTCAAGGACCCCACCCACCCCCAGCATGGACTGTTCACATTCCTACCCTCAGGCCAGAGGTACAGAAGTGTGAAATGTGAGACTGTCAGGCTAAAGAACTCTTTCTTTCCCACCGCCATCAGACTCCTGAACAGCTGACAGGACTCTATAACCACAGACTACCTCCCTGTAAACTGTCCTTGACTGTTTACATTTGTTTACATTTGTTTGCACATTACTGCCCTTTTTGATGCTACGTCCGATCATTGCTTTATTTTTGTATTACACGACCTATTTTGCACTACATTTACCTTTATTTTGTACTATACTGGGTGTTTTTTGTGGGTTTTTTTTTTGCTTTTATTTTGCACTTGCCTTTACTTTGTATTATTTCTTCCACCTGTTTATTTATTTGTAATTGGCATTCATGGTGGACAGCAAACTAAGAATTTCATTGTGCAAGAGGACATGTCCTTACTGTGCATATGACAATAAACACTTTGAACTTGAACTTCGAATATGCCATCTCCGGTGTTTCAAGTTTACTGATTATTTATCTGATAGATCTTACAGACCTATAGAAGTCAACAGCTTGTCTTGGCCAATGTGCATGGACTACACATATTGTAATTAGTACGGTAAATTCATTGATTCAAAGCGTACCAGTGTCATTACAATTTGGGCCATAAGTATTTGGACATTTGCACAATTTTAATAATTTTGCCTCTGTATACCACCGCAGTAGATCTGAAACGAAGTCATCAAAATGTGATTGAAGTGGAGACTTTTATCTTTAATTCAAGGAGTTCAACTAAAACACTGTATGAACCGTTCAGGAATCACAGTCATTTTTTTACACAGCTCCTTCATTTTCTTAGGTGCAAAAGTAATTAGACATTTGACTAATAAATAGCATCATGGCCAGTTATAGCCTATTTACTTATTATTTCATGACTATTTTATTTGCATGATTTTTTTCCCCTTTCAAATTCATTGTCGTGGTTTACTGTGATAATACTACAAAGAGTGTGGTACTGTCCAAATACTTACCGTATGAACCCAACTGTAAGAGACATAAGCAAACCAGAGGTGTTTGCTTTCAGACTACACAGGAAGCTTGGTCTTCCCTAAAATTTAATTGAAATATGGCAATGAAATGTTTCTATATTAAATGTGACCTCCATGATTATTGGCACCCCTTGTAAAGATTCGTAAAAAGGGTTAGAAAAAATATGCCCTCTCTTATGTTCTCTCCTCTTCAGCTCACCCCACAGGTTTTCAATGGGGTTCAGGTCAGGGGACTGAGATGGTCAGGGTAGAAGCTTGATTCTGTGATCAGCGAACCATTTTTGTGTTGATTTGGACATATGCTTCGGATCATTGTCCTGCTGGAAGATCCAGTGACGACCCAGTTTTAGTTTCCTGGCAGAGGCAGCCAGATCTTGATTTAAAATGTCCTGGTATTTCATGGAATCCATGATGCCATGTACCCTAACAAGGCTTCCAGGGGCTTTGGAGGAAAAACAGTCCCAAAACATCACAGAACTTCCACCATAGTTGGAATCGGGTTCTTTTCATTATATCCATCCTTCTTTTTACGCCAAACCCACCTGGAGTGTTTATTGTCAAAAAGCTCCATTTTTGTAACATCAGACCAAAGAACACGGTTCCAGTCAAAGTTGTAGTAGTGTTTCACAAACTTCAGGTACTTACATTTATGGTTAACTGACAGAAAAGGCTTCTTCTTTTTTTTTTCAAACCATCCAAATAATCTGTTGGCATGGAGGTGGCACCTGATGGTGGTTTTGGAGACTGGAAACCCCAAGATTTTACTTTTCCTTGTAATTCACCAACAGTGATCCTTTGGGGATTTTTTTTTTTGCCTTTCTTACCCTCTTCACTGTATCAGGGGGTAAAATAAACTCGGATCCTCTTCCAGGCAAGTTTGTAACAGTTCCAGTTGGTGTCCAGTTTTTTATTATTGCCCTAACAGTAGAAATGGACATTTTTAGGTGAGTAATTTTTTTTTTTTGAGAACCATTCCCTGACTTATGAAGGTCAACACACTTCCCCTCATTTGGTTTGTGTGTTCTCTCTTGTCTTTCCCATGTTGATGGATGACTAAGGGAATTTGGCCTCTGTGTCGCCTCATATTTGTTCCCCAGTTAATCAGGAAGTCACGGATTACAGCTTGAAAGTTCCTACACACTCCAATCAACTCAAAAATCTCCAGTTTAAATGGGAAACGTCCTTCAGTTACATTGTGTTCACTATCATTTCCAGGGATCCCAGTAATAGTGCCACATGTGCTTTTGTTGAAAATAACTGCTTCTTGATGAGGGATTTGTTTTTCTTTGAATAAATTAATTTTATGTACTGTCTGTTATATCTATGAGCTTTCACATGCAAAACAATCCACACAAATGACAATCCTTTGGGATATGTGTCATTCTTTAATCTCTAGTATATGAACGAGGGATAAAAGAATGACACAGCTCTAAAAGGATTGTCATTGTGCCCTTCACATTGTGCCCTTTCAGTCAGATGGTGTTTCATGGGTGGAAGTTTTAATGGAACAACGCAGCATGTTGACGTTTTTGAGTTACTCTTTCAGTGAAGCCAGTGACGATGGAGAAGTCTAACTCTTCAGCATATGAATGGACATATGAATATTACTATGATTACCTGGATCCTGTAGCTGTGGATGCAAGTAAACTCAAATACAATAGATGTGAGTTTGTCTTGTGTCTGAAATGGATGCATGTAAGTAATCCTTAAAATTGATCACAAAATGCAAAATATCAGCCTGTTCTCTAATTTACTTTAGATTCTATCGTTATAATATTCTGGATCACTATGGCTGCCTTTATTGGACTATTATTCTTGATTCTGTCAAGTATCTCAGGAACTAAGCAGCTCCCAAGGTAAGGGCTAACCAATACTTTCAGTATTCCAGATTGCCATGAATTGTGTAAGAAACCATTGCAAATAATTAATAGTATATTAATTAAACATTAAATACATGGTTGTTAGATTCAATATTAACCAAAATATTCACTAATATTTTAGCATGACATCACTGATGATGTTCACTTAATATGAGAAGCCATTTTGATTCCAATTACTGTGACAAATTAACTTTTAAACTCACATTAAAATACTATTTTGGTCTATACAGGCCAGTAATACTCCAAGTAATTGTGTCAAGCCTAGGATCGACAGTTACAACATTTAACTAATTATAAATGTAATCCATTATATCTCACTTGATATTGTAGAGATAAATTGGTAAAAACAGATCTCTTGTGTTGTACAGGCATCAGAGTGGTAGGAGAAAGCCAAGAAGAGAAAGAAATTCTTCCTCTAAAACTGTGGTGTGATGATTGTTCAGACAAAAAGACGTCACCGTGCAGTTTGAGTGCAGAATGATACGTTTTACTCTCAGTTGTCTGAATACTCTGGACCAAACAGACACAGTAAATATCTACATAAAGAGTTGTTCTGTTTTATGCTGCTTTTATTTTATCTTCACAGAGAAACAAGTCTCACCTTCCTCTGTCTCTGTTGTGTGTGTGTGTGTGTGTGTGTGTGTGTGTGTGTGTGTGTGTGTGTGTGTGTGTGTGTGTGTGTATTTACAGTAGGAGGTATGTAAAGGTTTGTGTTAATATTCATCAGTATGTCCTGTATGTATGTATGAACTCCTGACATGTTAAATAAAGCAGTAAAATATAAAATGTACATTCCTGGTTAAATAAAGTGAATTAAGTTGTATTAGAAGGCAAAAAGAGATCACAGTTATTACAGCAGTTTTCAGACCATTCAAGATAAAGTAATAAGTTAATTATATTTGAAGTGGAAAGGGAAACCATCAGTATGTTTAAATCTAAATAATCCCAATATTATAGCTTTTATTTGGACAGTAATTCATGTATACCCCTAACATATAATAGACTATAATATATTATTATTATTATTATTATTATTATTATTATTATTAATACATACAGGACACTTTTTCAATGGAATAAAAATGTGTTCTATTCCCTTCTAGCAGGTTCCATTCATTTGGTTTGATAGTATGCAATACTGTTAGCATATCGCTTATCCTACGTGTATTACTTCACTCTACCCAATGGAGAATGAGCGTTGAATATGGTTTACGATATTGCATGGTTGTCAAGGCAACGTGATGTCACACATCGGAGATCCGAGCGACTGTGACAATTTGTAAGCAAACATGGCCGCCAGGTTCACTTCGTTAAATACAGAAGATTCTGAGAGAAGTTTGAAAGAGAAAGATAGCTAAACACCCAAAAGGAATGTATAATAATAATAATAATAATAATAATAATAATAATAATAATAATAATAATAATATCAGCTGGCTTTTTTTCATGGTCTATCAGATATATTCCATTCAGTAATCATGATATTGAACTCATCTTTGACTCGTTCAGTATCATGCTAGCTGAATGGAATATATCTGATAGACCATGAAAAAAACCCAGCCAATATTATTTTAATATAATATAATATAAAGAGGACAAAATGAGTGTCATAATTAGGCCACATGGAACAATGTTTTATGTTTTATTTACCAGCTATACCACAAGATCTTACTTTCTTAATGCTAACAAACAACTAAAGCTATATAGCTGAATGATTAATATTACTATACAATTACTACAAGTTTGGCGCTACAGCCTATAATGAATTGGGAATCATATCTGTTACATTTAATATTATGCTATAGTTCTTTAATACAGACGCTGATGTGACACCATAATTAAAGAAATGGTGTACATATTACATGGCAAAAATTGTGTGCCTCTTTAACTGCATCACAATCGATACCCGTTTAATGTTGTGATGAGAGAGAGAGAGAGAGAGAGAGAGAGAGACTCAAGGCTAGAGGTGCTGACCTTGTACTGTGAAGATAAGCATTATTAATTACTTGCTTTGTCTTGTTTAACACTAATGGTGTTTTGCTTGATTGACATGATTTATTTGTTCACGAGTCCATCACAAGGCTGGATACAGAGATAAATGACGCACCATTACCTTCAAATGAAAGCTGCATAGAAGAAAAACACAGTGAGCTACACAGATTTATCAGTAGGCGTCAGAATCACACATCAGAATTCTCACACAGATTGAATAGGCACAATCATTTTCCTCTCAAACATGAAACTTTTTGTCTTTTGGAAAGATCAGAGAAGAAACGTACTACCTGATACAAATTGAACAATGATAAAACCATTCTCGACTGCCAGCATGGTTTCCTTTACCTAGTACCTGGTCACCATTTTGACCATGACCTCATTTTGTCACCTAAAAAAGTCCCCAGTACATCATGCGCTATTCTCATTTTTCTTAAGGAGGTGAGAAGATTCAAGATATACACTGTAATGCAAAGAGAACATTTATAGATTTAATAATTGCACATGAAAGAACAATATTTCATATACACGCTGTCTAAATGGCGGCACGGTGGTGTAGTGATTACCACTGTTGCCTCACAGCAAGAAGGTTCTGGGTTCGAGCCCAGCGGCTGACGAGGGCCCTTCTGTGCGGAGTTTGCATGTTCTCCCCGTGTCCGCGTGGGTTTCCTCCGGGTGCTCCGGTTTCACCCACAGTCCAAAGACATGCAGGTTAGGTTAACTGGTGACTCTAAATTGACCGTAGGTGTGAATGTGAGTGTGAATGGTTGTCTGTGTCTATGTGTCAGCCCTGTGATGACCTGGCGACTTGTCCAGGGTGTACCCCGCCTTTCACCCGTAGTCAGCTGGGATAGGCTCCAGCTTGCCTGCAACCCTGTAGAACAGGATAAAGCGGCTAAAGATGATGAGATGAGATTCATAACAGAATGGAATGTTTATAGAGTATTTGGAATCCTATTGCAATAAATGGAATTAAAGCAGAATTAAATTCTGAGCATATAAAAAATGACATGCTTGAAATATTCAGAATTTTCTATTCCATTCAGAAAATATATATTTTTTGCAGTTTGCTGTAAATATTACAATATCAGTCGACATTTTATATTTTGGTTCGAGGAATGACATGCAACCTTTGACCTGGATTTTCATGTGGTTACAATGTCAGTTGCCTGTTGACATTTATTGGTAAACCACAGAACTAGAAATTAATACAAACAGCAATGAATGATTAACAAAACGTGATCTACAAAAATACTTGGAAAGTGGAACAAAAAGATTTCCTGACACAGGTTAAACATTATCAGTTCATTTATTTACAAACATTCGAATTACTTCCTCATTTACATAAGCCGACATCGATATATTTATATAAAATATATTTTGTACTAAATATGTCTATCTAAAACAAATTTTGAATAAAAACTATGTTCTGTTAACTTAATACCAGATACCGATGATTAAAAAAAAAAAATCATCTGGATGTCAATAATTGTGGAACGGTGTCGATAACTGTGGACAAAGGTGTCGATAATTGTGGAACAGTCTCACGTGATCTGATACGCTCAGTAATCAGGAATCAACTCATTTTTTTCCAGTGGAAGTTTGAGTAATTATTCATGCACAATTTACGTATTGAAAGTCTTTTCTACTTTTGCAACGGTCCAAAGATCGTTAAGGTGTCGATAATTGTAGCCGCCGCTCTAGTTTGTAAAGTATCGGAATGTTTAAAAAAAATATCTTACATTGGAAAAGATTGTCAGTATATCTCATGGGTGGTGTATCAGTGGGATTTACGGCCAATCAGCAGCTGTTTTAAATTCATAGCTACGAGGTGGTGGAGGCATTATGTTTTTGGTTATCCATGTATCTGTGCATCCGTCCATCTATGCATGTATCTGTGTGTCTGTCGGTGGAGACATTCCCGTCAACACCACTGGCTTGACGCTGTCTTTCTTTCTCTTTCCCTCTTTCCTTTGCCACTTTCTCTTCCTATCCCTCTCTTTTTTTGTTTTGTTTAGCACAATTTAAAAAAAAACACATTAGACAAAGAAGATAAAAGTACGCACTATAGTGCAGGGAGAGGCAGAAAGCCTAACAGGCTTATTTGAAGCCTTCACCTATAACAAAATCTCAACGTTTTACAAAATTTTACTTTAACATATTGAAAATAATAAAAGTGTGTCACTTTTCATTCCTTCTTTCTTTTCCCTTTTATTCCTTCTGTTCCCTCTTACAATTTATCTCATTCTTTATTTTCCCAGTGAGTCATTCTTTCCCTTCCACTAATTTTTTCTTCTTCCTACTCTTCTCTTCTTTCTCCCTTCGTTGCTTACTTTCGTTCATTCCTCCATCACTTGCAGCTGCAGTGTAAACACTATTTCCTCGAGACATTAATCTGGTTAGCTGGACGACCTTCATGGCCTGGATTACTGAAAGATGAATAAGAATGCAGACAATTTAAAAACTTGCTCAATCCACTAAGTTTATTGGGCAAATAAAACGTTTAGCATAAATTCATCTGTTTTTGTTTATGGGTGTAAAATGTCCAGAAAGCAAGAAAAATCCAAACCTGCAGCTAAAATGATGAGTGAAGGGACTTTGCAACAAACATATAATTAACTGCTTTAATTTACACAATTTTTTACAAGTTAACAAAAAACATAGTATTGACTGAAGAATTAAGACAGGAATCTCTTGAAGGCCACCTGTTCAAGTGATACATATTTGAAGCTCATCGATGCCCCTTCTCTGTACAGTTTTCTCTATGTACAGTGGTGCTTGAAAGTTTGTGAACCCTTTAGAATTTTCTCTATTTCTGCATAAATATGACCTAAAACAACATCAGATTTTCACACAAGTCCTAAAAGTAGATAAAGAGAACCCAGTTAAACAAATGAGACAAAAATATTAGACTTGGTCATTTATTTATTGAGGAAAATGATCTGATATTACATATCTGTGAGTGGCAAAAGTATGTGAACCTCTAGGATTAGCAGTTAATTTGAAGGTGAAATTAGAGTCAGGTGTTTTCAATCAATGGGATGACAATCAGGTGTGAGTGGGCACCCTGTTTTATTTAAAGAACAGGGATCTATCAAAGTCTGATCTTCACAACACATGTTTGTGGAAGTGTATCATGGCACGAACAAAGGAGATTTCTGAGGACCTCAGAAAAAGCGTTGTTGATGCTCATCAGGCTGGAAAAGGTTACAAAACCATCTCTAAAGAGTTTGGTCTCCACCAATCCACAGTCAGACAGATTGTGTACAAATGGAGGAAATTCAAGACCATTGTTACCCTCCCCAGGAGTGGTCGACCAACAAAGATCACTCCAAGAGCAAGGCGTGTAATAGTCGGCGAGGTCACAAAGGACCCCAGGGTAACTTGTAAGCAACTGAAGGCCTCAATCACATTGGCTAATGTTAATGTTCACGAGTCCACCATCAGGAGAACACTGCGCAGCAATGGTGTGCATGGCAGGGTTGCAAGGAGAAAGCCACTGCTCTCCAAAAAGAACATTGCTGCTCATCTGCAGTTTGCACAAGATCACGTGGACAAGCCAGAAGGCTATTGGAAAAATGTTTTGTGGACGGATGAGACCAAAAGAGAACTTTTTGGTTTAAACGAGAAGCATTATGTTTGGAGAAAGGAAAACACTGCACTCCAGCACAATAACCTTATCCCATCTGTGAAACATGGTGGTGGTAGTATCATGGTTTGGGCCTGTTTTGCTGCATCTGGGCCAGGACGGCTTGCCACCATTGATGGAACAATGAATTCTGAATTATACCAGCGAATTCTAAAGGAAAATGTCAGGACATCTGTCCATGAACTGAATCTCAAGAGAAGGTGGGTCATGCAGCAAGACAACGACCCTAAGCACACAAGTCGTTCTACCAAAGAATGGTTAAAGAAAAATAAAGTTAATGTTTTGGAATGGCCAAGTCAAAGTCCTGACCTTAATCCAATCGAAATGTTGTGGAAGGACCTGAAGTGAGCAGTTCATGTGAGGAAACCCACCAACATCCCAGAGTTGAAGCTGTTCTGTACAGAGGAATGGGCTAAAATTCCTCCAAGCCGGTGTGCAGGACTGATCAACAGTTACGGCAAACGTTTAGTTGCAGTTATTGCTGCACAAGGGGGTTACTCCAGATACTGAAAGCAAAGGTTCACATACTTTTGCCACTCACAGATATGTAATATTGGATCATTTTCCTCAATAAATAAATGACTAAGTATCATATTTTTGTCTCATTTGTTTAACTGGGTTCTCTTTATCTACTTTTAGGACTTGTGTGAAAATCTGATGATGTTTTAGGTCATATTTATGCAGAAAGAGAAAATTCTAAAGGGTTCACAAACTTTCAAGCACCACTGTACATCTTTATCTACGCTACAGTTTATCTGTTAGTTAAACTAGTTACAAATATATTGCTCTTCTGAATGGTCACGAGCTGAAAACATCTGTTTAGTCAAGCCTTGTGTTAATGGTGTTTATGAGGTAAAGGTGTAGATCTGGAGGGTCCTCAGACAGAGTGTTTTGTTAAACTGGGATGTATGGATGCTGTCAGTCCCCACTCGCTTGCTCACTCGAGTTTGTTGACGGTAGTGGCTGCTGCTTTATGTCCCGGGGCTCCCTCATGCCTGTGTTACCTTCTGGCTCTCCCCTTTTAGTTATGCTGTCATAGTTAGTTTTGCCGGAGTCCCTGCTTGTACTCAGTGCAAAATGTATACTGTTCCTACTTATTCAGGTGACACTGGGCATACCTAACAACCTGTGTTTACTTCCCCCCCCCCCCAAATCTGTCCCTCTGAGTTATGTCAATCCTGGGATCGAGATGCTGACCTCTTCTGCTCCTCAGACCTGCCTGATCCATCCTGGTGCCCTGTGTCTGGTTGGAGTCTCATCACATCGCTCCTGTGGAGGACGGCCCCATATGGACAGTTGAAACTCACACCTGGAAGACGCTCTGGACTCTTACAGTAATGCTTTTATGGCTGAGGACTACAGTTGGCTTGCTAACTTTGGGACTGTGGTTGCCATGAACAGTTTTGCACTCAAGTTTTCATCATTGAAGAGTTTATAACATCAACGAAACTGACTTCATGTTAAAACTGTTAATGTTATCGTCATGTTGTCTGTTGTTGTCCAGGTGAGGATGGGTTCCCTTTTGAGTCTGGTTCCTCTCGAGGTTTCTTCCTTGTGTCGTCTGAGGGAGCTTTTCCTTGGCACTGTCGCCACGGGCTTGCTCATCGGGGATAGATTAGGGATAAAATTGGCTCATGTCTTGGGTCATTCAGATTCTGTAAAGCTGCTTTGGAACAATGTCTCTTGTTAAAAGCGCTATACAGACAAACTTGACTTGTTTGCTATCACATCAGCTTCATTGCTGATTTTTCACTAACACATGGTTACTAGCAGCACGCAACATGCACCTCCGTGCACATCATTCAGTCCATCATGATGACTCGTCCACAACCACCGATTTTGTGGTTTAAATTAATTGTAAGGAAATGACACCCTTTGAGAGCCAATAGGATCGAACACTTTCCTATTAAAATAGCAGCAAAATATATGGAACAATGAAAAAACAAACATTTTCAATGACATCACCATTAATTGTACTGTCTTTCAACACACACATATAAAGACTATAATATAAAATACAATGTAATATAAAATACCTTAATTTCATATTAATATTCAGTATCAGCCCCCACAGATTTAGGGTTTTGATATTATTTGGCATGACCAGAAAAGCCTTTTGTTCAATGTCATATTAAATTTTTTTTAACGTTCGAAAGATATAATGTTGTGAAATATTTCTAAAAAAAAATGTTATTATAATAATAATAATAATAATAATATGAAATCTGCATTTTGGTGTTGAACAAAACATTTGGTGATTGGTATTTTATGTGTGAGACGTGACCACATCCTTACTGTCATAGTCAGAATCAGAAGAAAATTATAATCTGGAAAAATCTGTTATTCTGAAAGCACTCTATTATTAAAGGCAACATATTTTTAATATGCGATTGGTAGAACAGATGGGATTTTAAAGCTTAGTTTATCAGTGTCCAATTATTATTGTACTTTTATTGTAGTACAAAAGTGTATAATGTGAACAGTAGGCTGTAAAGTAGGCACCATCAGTTTAAAGTGACACCTTCTTAAAACATATTAGGACTAAATCTAAACAACGAACTGAAACTTGGATATTAACACTGGAATAAATGTGTGTGAGGAAGGACTGTTGTGAAATCAGTGCTAATACTTTGTATACATTAGAATGAGAATATTACACTGTACTTATGTTATTGATGTACCCCGCCTTTCGCCCGTAGTCAGCTGGGATAGGCTCCAGCTTGCCTGCAACCCTGTAGAACAGGATAAAGTGGCTACAGATAATGAGATGAGATGAGACATACTACCAAAATATAAATAAATGCTTTATATGGATTAAAGAAAATGTTTGGCCAAATGAGGCGTTTTTATATCAGTCTAAACGACTGTCCCAGAATGGTTAAAAGGATTTTATTTATATTCCCTATTTTTTTAACTTCCCTGAGTACTGAAACATTTCCACTGTGACTTATGAGTAGATGGTGATGACCTCTCTTCCTCCACCTCGCACAAGCAGAACCCGCTCCAAACCTTCCATTAACACCTCCAAAAATTCCATGTCTGGGACATTCCCGTCAAGGAGTAAATGTTCAAAACAACTGCAGAACAATGACATTACAAGCAATTACTTCCTGCAGACTAGTAACACAAACATTTTTCATTAACCCATGAATTCAACTGTATTTGTATTTTGAGTAACTACTATGAATAATTCAGCAGTTACAGCGAAACAAAGAGGAAATGTACGTAATATTTGAGACATGGGCGGCACGGTGGTGTAGTGGTTAGCGCTGTCGCCTCACAGCAAGAAGGTCCTGGGTTCGAACCCCGGGGCCGGCGAGGGCCTTTCTGTGTGGAGTTTGCATGTTCTCCCCGTGTCCGCGTGGGTTTCCTCCGGGTGCTCCGGTTTCCCCCACAGTCCAAAGACATGCAGGTTAGGTTAACTGGTGACTCTAAATTGACCGTAGGTGTGAATGTGAGTGTGAATGGTTGTCTGTGTCTATGTGTCAGCCCTGTGATGACCTGGCGACTTGTCCAGGGTGTACCCCGCCTTTCACCCGTAGTCAGCTGGGATAGGCTCCAGCTTGCCTGCGACCCTGTAGAAGGATAAAGCGGCTAGAGATAATGAGATGAGATGAGATTTGAGACATGTTCGTGCTACGGGCGGCACAGTGGTGTAGTGGTTAGCGCTGTCGCCTCACAGCAAGAAGGTCCTGGGTTCAAGCCCAGCAGCCGACGAGGGCCTTTCTGTGTGGAGTTTGCATGTTCTCCCTGTGACTGCGTGGGTTTCCTCTGGGTGCTCCGGTTTCCCCCACAGTCCAAAGACATGCAGGTTAGGCTAACTGGTGACTCTAAATTGACCGTAGGTGTGAGTGTGAATGGTTGTCTGTGTCTATGTGTCAGCCCTGCAATGATCTGGCGACTTGTCCAGGGTGTACCCCGTCTTTCGCCCATAGTCAGCTGGGATAGGCTCCAGCTTGCCTGCGACCCTGCACAGGATATATATATAAACATTTTTTTAAAGCCCTTCCGGTCAATAGCTGAAACTCTCAGTCGTAGTTAAAACATTATAAAGCTTTCTGGTTGCTGACTCGTGCAAAAAAAAAAAAAACACAAATATGCCAACTCAAGCAGGCTATTATTTTAATAATCTGTCAAATAACGAGTTTGGATGCCATATTGTCAAATAAATGTTACAACTAGTACTATCCATTCAGCATTGTACTGACAATATACTAGAGTCCTCATCTCATCTCATCTCATCTCATCTCATTATCTCTAGCTGCTTTATCCTGTTCTACAGGGTCGCAGGCAAGCTGGAGCCTATCCCAGCTGACTACGGGCGAAAGGCGGGGTACACCCTGGACAAGTCGCCAGGTCATCACAGGGCTGACACATAGACACAGACAACCATTCACACTCACATTCACACCTACGGTCAATTTAGAGTCACCAGTTAACCTAACCTGCATGTCTTTGGACTGTGGGGGAAACCGGAGCACCCAGAGGAAACCCACACGGACACGGGGAGAACATGCAAACTCCGCACAGAAAGGCCCTCGTCGGCCACGGGGCTCGAACCCGGACCTTCTTGCTGTGAGGCGACAGCGCTAACCACTACACCACCATGCCACCACCACCCTTAAGGCAAGTACTTGTGTTTAAATGTAGTGGACCAAATACTACAGAAGAAACATCTTGGACACTTCCATGCCAGAAAAATCTGGCCACCTCCGAGTCAAGAAGATGGATAATTTTAATAATTTGAGTGGGCTGTACAGAAAATCAGCTTAAGCACTTAAACTGACAGTGAATATAAATAAATATTAACACAACCTTTGAAATGAAGTCATCAGTCGGTTCAAAGAACCGAAGCTGTTAGAATGTGCTATGCCATATTTTTGTACTATAAAGCAATCAGTACTGAATCAGTGAAATGAAGAAGGATACAGTTCTCATCACCATCCTTGTTTTTAGGTGGACCAGGCATATTCAGCAAGACAAGGTGGGCATTCTGGGATTTGTTGACCACAACTTCATTCAGTCTGACTGCAGTGTGCATTCTTCTGACATTGGACTGGTTCCTATAAAAAAGAAAAGCAAAATTAACAAACACTTAATTTTGTTTTCTTGAACAGATAAAAGACACGCTAACCCTTTTCTTCACTGAGCTCACACCAGCCAGGTTTATACTGTGCATTCTGTCATGTCTTTTTGGAACTGCGCTTGTTGCTTTTGCCTATTTCTAGCAAACTGTCGTGAGTACACAATCATGATGAGTATAATGTATAAGCATTTCCAAACAAAGATTAGCTTGAACAAAATTAAATATGACTTACAGGTGCTCCCACTCTCTGGAAAGGATAAAACAAGAAAAAACAAAAATGTGGTTTTTAGATATTTTTATGATAAAAAGCAGTATATTCTATTAAATTATGTAGACATGAGTGTTTTACTGGGAAATACACCACTCGTATTTTTCACACATCTGGGACACGGAGAACCAAAACCATGACATAAATCTCTCTGTGTCACTCGTGAGGAAATCGATGAACTGTTTTGATAAATTTGGGTACTTTTTGTTTGTGAATGTGTCTATATAATAAAAAGAAAATCACACATTGGATTGAAGATGTGAAGTTTATCTTTTTGTGTTGAAAAACTCGTATTTTTCATACAAAATACATCATGGATCTGAGTGACATTTTCTTATACTTCACGCCGATGACATCACTCCCAGTGTTTTCCCGCTGGCTTGACGCATGTTGTCAAAATGGCGAACTGGTTCAAAATTAAAATTCTTTTGATTAACTTGTGTACTTTTTGTAGATGTGTCCATATAATATAAAGAACATTACATGGTGGCACAAACATATGAAGTTTATCTTCTCGTGTTGATATCTTGCAACCGTGTAATATCCATATGAAGTTTATCTTCTCGTGTTGATATCTTGCAACCGTGTATGTTGCATTCGTTCATGTTTACTTAAAATACTTAAATATAGCTAAAGACATGTCTCTTGTATGGTCATGTCATTCTATGTAGTACTTACGGTTTCATGTTGAAGATGTCCCGTACGCCCGCGTTACCCTCACGGTTACGGTGCCTCTCAGCAGCAAATTTATCTTTGGTCCAGGTCATGTGGATGTGATGAGAATCAGGGCTGTGCCTTTCTTGGTGGCCACCATGGCTCTTAGAATTCCTTTCAGGAAACATGTGAGCCTGTAAGATTAACAATTGAATGTTTATCAGGGCAGACACAAGCCTTACCATAATATTTTTCAGAGACATGTGAATGGAAAGTTTTTCTGTGTACTGCAGCAGTGCTGCTACTTTTTCAGTTTCATTACAGCTTTCTTGAGTTGCCCTAATAAACAACATAATGCTTAACAATTACACTACAGGTTTAGGAATAGCCATGTTTCCTTTATATCTCATCTCATTATCTGTAGCCGCTTTATCCTGTCCTACAGGGTCGCAGGCAAGCTGGAGCCTATCCCAGCTGACTACAGGCGAAAGGCGGGGTACACCCTGGACAAGTCGCCAGGTCATAACAGGGCTGACACGTAGACAACCATTCACACTCACATTCACACCTACGGTCAATTTAGAGTCACCAGTTAACCTAACCTGCATGTCTTTGGACTGTGGGGGAAACCGGAGCACCCAGAGGAAACCCACGGGGAGAACATGCAAACTCCACACAGAAAGGCCCTCGCCGGCCATGGGGCTCGAACCCGGACCTTCTTGCTGTGAGGCGACAGCGCTAACCACTACACCACCGTGCCGCCCCTCCTTTATGTCATACTTATAAAATAAAATCCATGTAAAATTCTGCAACAATGTTGTAAGAACATTCTCAGATCACCAAGAAAACTAGATACCATGGAATACAACAGAATTTTCCAAACCTTAAATCAGGGGTTCTCAAGCTTTTCTGCTTTAAGGCCCACCTATTCATACTTGTAATGAGTCGGGGCCCATTAAAAAAGATCCCCAATTATTTTGGCTAATCTGTTCTATTAGAATCTAATAATCTATTGTAAAGTGTATTAATGGAATGCAACATCACTCTCTGTTACAGATGGGAGCCCAGGAATTAAATAAATGCAGTAAAAACAAGCTGTTTTTTAATTGTAGGTGTTATATTTAAAACTGTATGGATGTACCAGAAGCCAACATAAAACTATGCATGCAGGGCATTCTCAGTCAAAAGGGATTAATGATCCAAAAGTGGAGTCTGGTCCATTAACCCAAGAACTTATTGCCATGTTTGTGTTCAGCAAACAAGTAAGTTATTAAAACCAAGAAGTACATTCAAAAGAAGTGGATATAGAAACCACTCAATGGGATTAGATCCTTACACGCTAACAAAGAAGGATTTTTCCTATGAGTTGGAAAATTATCCATCTGTTGAGTTCCCTGATATCTCAAACTACCTGGTGCTGCAGACATAGTTCTACACGGACACACAGATGTGTGTCAAGAGCGCAAAGCAGTCAAATGTTCACCTGTTGTGTGACCACAACTTTTAGCTCACATGTACAGTATATTGCCATGCATTGCCACCAAAATCCCTCAATTTCATCGAGAACTCATCGCAAAGCATCACGAGCTGTAGTGTGACTGTAGCTTAATGAGGCAAATGTGACGTTGGATGCAACCCAGTAATTGTACCCTACTACGAATAAAAATGAGCTTCAACTTGGAAAAAAAAAAAAACTGCAGCCCATGAGAAACACTGCCTTAAATTATCAGCTAGGAAATGTAGTAACTATTCTCCTTTTAGAATGGAATGGTTCAGTGAAAGACAACTGAGAATACCTCACGCTCCATGGTTTCCATGCCAGGCACTTGTAAAGTGTTAGGAGATGGACTCTTTGTGTGCTTCTTTCTTTTAATGGAGCTCCTGGATTCATCTGTAATGCTTTGAATCTGGCAACAATCACAGAGCCAAAGCGCATGAGAAACACGCTTTATCGCTAACGAAGTCATACGAAAAAATAAACATATTCTTCTTGCTATTCTTATTAACAGGAAAATGTCTACTTGTTTATATCTAGGCTTGATACAATCTTCATTAAATGCATAAAATAAGCTAAGTGATTCACTGGTCTATTCTCTCTCTAGGAGGAACAAACCTATTAATTGAGGTGAAAATTACAACCCCGATTTCAAAAAAGTTGGGACAAAGTACAAATTGTAAATAAAAACGGAATGCAATGATGTGGAAGTTTCAAAATTCCATATTTTATTCAGAATAGAACATAGATGACGTATCAAATGTTTAAACTGAGAAAATGTATCATTTAAAGAGAAAAATGAGGGGATTTTAAATTTCATGACAACAACACATCTCAAAAAAGTTGGGACAAGGCCATGTTTACCACTGTGAGACATCCCCTTTTCTCTTTACAACAGTCTGTAAACATCTGGGGACTGAGGAGACAAGTTGCTCAAGTTTAGGGATAGGAATGTTAACCCATTCTTGTCTAATGTAGGATTCTAGTTGCTCAACTGTCTTAGGTCTTTTTTTGTCGTATCTTCCGTTTTATGATGCGCCGAATGTTTTCTATGGGTGAAAGATCTGGACTGCAGGCTGGCCAGTTCAGTACCCGGACCCTTCTTCTACGCAGCCATGATGCTGTAATTGATGCAGTATGTGGTTTGGCATTGTCATGTTGGAAAATGCAAGGTCTTCCCTGAAAAAGACGTCGTCTGGATGGGAGCATATGTTGCTCTAGAACCTGGATATACCTTTCAGCATTGATGGTGTCTTTCCAGATGTGTAAGCTGCCCATGCCACAGGCACTAATGCAACCCCATACCATCAGAGATGCAGGCTTCTGAACTGAGTGCTGATAACAACTTGGGTCGTCCTTCTCCTCTTTAGTCCGAATGACACGGCGTCCCTGATTTCCATAAAGAACTTCAAATTTTGATTCGTCTGACCACAGAACAGTTTTCCACTTTGCCACAGTCCATTTTAAATGAGCCTTGGCCCAGAGAAGACGTCTGCGCTTCTGGATAATGTTTAGATACGGCTTCTTCTTTGAACTATAGAGCTTTAGCTGGCAACGGCGGATGGCACGGTGAATTGTGTTCACAGATAATGTTCTCTGGAAATATTCCTGAGCCCATTTTGTGATTTCCAATACAGAAGTATGCCTGTATGTGATGCAGTGCCGTCTAAGGGCCCGAAGATCACGGGCACCCAGTATGGTTTTCCGGCCTTGACCCTTATGCACAGAGATTCTTCCAGATTCTCTGAATCTTTTGATGATGTTATGCACTGTAGATGATGATATGTTCAAACTTTTTGCAATTTTACACTGTCGAACTCCTTTCTGATATTGCTCCACTATTTGTCGGCGCAGAATTAGGGGGATTGGTGATCCTCTTCCCATCTTTACTTCTGAGAGCCGCTGCCACTCCAAGATGCTCTTTTTATACCCAGTCATGTTAATGACCTATTGCCAATTGACCTAATGAGTTGCAGTTTGGTCCTCCAGCTGTTCCTTTTTTGTACCTTTAACTTTTCCAGCCTCTTATTGCCCCTGTCCCAACTTTTTTGAGATGTGTTGCTGTCATGAAATTTCAAATGAGCCAATATTTGGCATGAAATTTCAAAATGTCTCACTTTCAACATTTGATATGTTGTCTATGTTCTATTGTGAATACAATATCAGTTTTTGAGATTTGTAAATTATTGCATTCCGTTTTTATTTACAATTTGTACTTTGTCCCAACTTATTTGGAATCGGGGTTGTACTACAGGGACAAAACCATGTATTTGACATTTACAAAACATAAGTTGCCTCTCCTGTATTTTACGAACAGGGTTTCATTTTTAAATATGATTACTGAACAGTTTGCACAAATACTTCACTGGAGAGAATTAATCACTGATGTTTGATGTGTCCACTTTTAATGAAACAACAGTTTCGTCTACATTTAATAGGATTCATTCAGTCAAAAGAATCTGACAGAACGCTGACCGTCAGTGTTAAAAACTGTATAATCAGGCTGTTATTACCTCTCTTTCCCTCTCGGTTTTGGACAGCTGCATCTGTTTTAACATTTGAGAACGCTGCTCCATCACTAAGGTCCTCTCATAGGTAAAGGCTGAGATATCACTTTCATGCTAAATAACAAAGGCAGTAGAAAGTACAAAGTACACACACACGCACACACACACACACACACACACAAAACATCTCACAGATTATAATGAAACAGTATATGCCACCAGGTTTCCTTCAAGCCACACATTATTAATAACACAATGCTGTTTTTCATTCATTGTATATATAAAGCATTGCTGAATCTCATTTCCTCAAGTGAAAACAAACGGTTGCATTTATCGAAGCCTGCATACAGGTTCTAAGTGTATGGGTATAAAACACAAATAGTGTTTTGTCTTGCTTGTGAATGGTCATCCATGAATTGGTCAATAGGAAAAACAACCTCCCTTGAGACGTCCTAGCAGCCTGCATTCACTACTGAACACACTGCATATATGAAAAGGTTCTGGAAGATAAACTTTAACAACAGTGAGGGAGAGATACTGTTATACAAAATAGCCAAAACAAAAAGTATTATTTACAATGTTTAAAGGTGGTTTAAACTTTAAAATGTTTAAAGAAACCATATATAGTGGGGCAAGTGAAGTTGTGGTACTGTATGTGATGAAGCAGCCGTTTGTTTTTATGTGCCGAATATCTGCAACATGTTACCAATAACCATTTCACAGATTTAAACAATTCAAAAAACAACTAAAATAAAAAGATTTATTTTTTTGCAGTCCGGTTTCCATCAAATCCTGCGCTCTGATTGGCTGGCGAACGGGTCCGTATCCTACGGTACGAACCCCAGTTATGGACCTCTGGCGACTCGCTCGTTCAGAACAACAAACATAGTAGCATTTTTTGTCAACATTTATCTTTTTTATAAGATTTATTTATAAGATTATCAAAAATCTTATAAATTTTTGCCAGCATTTCTCAGGAGAATAGCATTAATTTTACAGCATGGATAGCGATAACAACAGTCTTCACAGTGAAAGCGAGTTTTACTGCCTTGAGGAAGAAGAAATAAAATAAAACATTTCAGGAGAAAGCTAAAAACCTCTAACTGTTGCTAATGCCGAGCAAAAACATGGCTGAATCCTGAATGACTCCTATTTGTATAAATAGGGGACTACATAGGCGGCAAAATATAGTTTTTTTCCTGCCATGGAAGTGCACTTGTATACCGAGGAGGAAGCAATTTGCATTACAGCCGTGAATGAGGATTCAAAAAGGCGGCTCGGCTCGGTTTCCCCTTTCGGGCGCTCTCGTTTTCTGTTAGAATTTGGTAAAGAAAAAAATAAATATATTATTTACCAGCTTAAGGTCAGTCCGTATGGTGAAATACCATGACCTCGGCCTTAAATACTGACCTCGGCCCAGAAGGCCTCAGTCAGTACTTTCAAGACCTCGCTCACGGTATTTCACGATACGGACCTCCCAGCTGGTAAACAACACACACACATATATTTTTCAAACTAGCTTTTATTATTTGCCTCATTTTTTTACTGGCACATAGCTTTTACTTTTTTATATTATTTTAACTATTGTCATTTTATTGTATTTTTTCCACATTATTATGATTAATTTTTAAAATCTTTTATATTGATATTATATTGTTTAGATTATTGTCCTTCTTTCTGCCACTGCTATTTGTTGTTTTTTTATTATTTGCCTATTTGTACTAGCTTTTTTCTTTCTGCTTTTATTTCACACTACACTTCATGGATGAAATGTGTTATATATGAAGCAGTGGCGGCTGGTAGTCTTTCAAACAAGGGAGGCTGGTCGGTTATGATATTTCCAGATTTTAAAAGAAAAAAGAAAAAACACATCAATTTTGCCCATACTCTTGCCTCTGATCTGGCTGATTGTTGGCAGGGTCACAAACTGAAATAACAGGTTCTTCTGGCCCATTAGCCTACTGTCCAATATACATGATGGTGGTGTTGGGGGGGGTATATTTAAACATTTTATATTTTAAAATTGTGGCATGTTGTTTAAAAATTGATCATTATTGAAAGCAGCTCTTTGTCAGGAACCTCAGCAGTAACAGCAGAGTGTTCTGGAATAGGCACGAGCACTGACCTTGGGGAGCCAAACATAGAGCTGGGTGCCACACATTTCATTCAATGACACTTTCCCTATATTTTACTTATTTTGACTGAGAAATGTTTTATTGACAATTTTGATAACCCTTCACTTTTAATCCAGGTCTGTAGTGTGAAATGTTCTCAGCTGTGTTTTTGTTTAAAAATGTTTTCCAAATTGTAGCTGTGTTTAATTCATATCCAGAAAAATATATATTCCAATATAATATACTCAGCATAAACATTTTAAATAGATTCTATATTTTTGGTCCATCCACGACATATTACTAAAGTAGCCTATTTACTGTTGTTGATGTGGGTCACTTGCTGTTAGCCAATTCACTTTCTCGTACCAGGAGAGCTGAAAGGAATGAGTATTATTCCCTACCTTTTTCACCAAGTCAATTTGAGGCGTTGGTCTACCCTGCTCTTTAATTTTAATTTTTTCCTCGAAAGGAAGACTGGCAAATGGCTTCGCCAAAATTAAATCAGCAATGCTTGGCATCCATGAGCAGCTTTCTTGCTAGCTGACTAGCCCCCTCAAGTTCAAGTTCAGTCACTCAAATAAATGAAATTTCTGGAACTAAGATAGCAAACTTGACAACACTATATTTACACTTTATTTACAATGAAAATATATACAAACTAAAAAAGCTGGTAGAAACCGTATGTAATGAATGAAATCGAAATGTAAGCCGATCTCTTACAATACACCACAGCACTTGCGAATCCGCATGGGACTGAACTGAGATTCACCGCTGCCTGTCTACAGTTGAAACGAGCTGTCAATCAAAGAAAATATCCGGCCGCTTTCACCAATCACCAGTCTCCTCGCGGAAAGCTTTGCCATGTCCCTCCCACTGTGAGGCTGGGAGTCCGTGGGGCGGGCGTTTTCACAGTATTTGTCCAATAACCGTCTTGCATTTTGATATTGAAAAGCGCAGAGCTCCCAAATGCCATTGAAGTCCACTGAGGCTGGGCTGCATCGTGTTGTTACGAGGGGGAAAAACTCACGCACACATTAGGCGAACTGGGGAAAGTTATAAGGGAATGATTTCGCACTGTAGTGGGTTGAGCACATATATTTCTATGATTCTGGATCTGAAATAGCAATGTTATAAGGTCGGCTATAACATAAGCCTAGCGCAATTCATCCTATACGATGTTCATCATTTTTAGAGGAGGCTGAGCCTCCCTCGTTGTCTTAGAGCAATCGCCCGTGATATGAAGGGTATATGAAAGCATACCTGTCAACCCTCCCGTTTTTCCCGGGAAATCCCTTATTTTGACTTATTTCCCGCTGTCTTCCCGTTTTTTTATTTTCCCGAAAATATCCTGTATTTTCACATTATATAAAAGTCGGTAGGTCCAGAATTCATGACGCGCCTCTGACAGGAGTTTACAGCAGGAAGTCAGGCCATGAATTCACGTCCCCGCCCTCTCCAGTACAGCAGGTGGCAGTCTAGTAATTACACATTGATTTTAATTGCATGTCTGTGAAGAAGACTGTCAGAACCATAGCGGTAGTCTGACCCATAGATTTACATAGAAGACTAGATTCCTCACCGTGTATTCCAGAACGTCCGCACAGGGCAGCCATCTTACCACAGGCAAGGGGTATGAACATAGACATCCTATGGGTATGAAGACTTACGCAAGCACAGCCCAGCACTCACATTATGATTTACAGGAAATCAAAGTACTGACTTTGATGACAAGATGATGTGTGTGTCTGTTTTAATTGTAGATGTTTATATCAGTATGTTTAGTTTTATTTTAACTGCACATTGGAGCCTAGTCAAATGAAATTTCAATCTTCTGTGCTAACATATATTGACTTTGACATGATAATCAGCTTTGAATGTTCTTTTTGTAAATGTAAAGATATCTTTTTATCCTTGAAAGTATAACCACGTGATTAATTAAGTGCTTTTTTGTCACAAACTACCGTGAGTCGCTGTTACTGTTTTATATTATTACTTACTCGGTCAGTGCATTTGTTATTATGCTATGATGTGAGTTTACATTTGTTATTATGCTATGATGCGAGTTTACATTTGTTATTATGCTATGATGCGAGTTTACATTTGTTATTATGCTATGATGCAAGTTTACATTTGTTATTATGCTATGATGCGAGTTTACATTTGTTATTATGCTATGATGTGAGTTTACATTTGTTATTATGCTATGATGCGAGTTTACATTTGTTATTATGCTATGATGTGAGTTTACATTTGTTATTATGCTATGATGTGAGTGCATTAGGTTTTTGAGGTGGATGAAGTATTTCTGAACTTTCAGAAGTGAGTAAGCTGTTTATTTAACTTTAGCTTCCCCTACGGCCCTATCACATGTAAAAATATTTTCACTAAAAATTGGAAATAAATTGTATAGTTATTTGTCGTAAGGCCGCAGTTATCCATAAGTATGCAGTGTTAGGCTTCTCACAGCATAGGAATTTCAGCATGCATCCTGTCTTACAGTCTGTAGTATACTGAAATATTTTCACAAAGCTATGCGTATTTTTTTTAAACATAAAATGATTATTCATCATTAATATCATAAATGCATACTTCCGTTTGTTTTTTTTATATAACAAACCAAACCGTTTGAATATTGATTGAAATCTGAGGAAGTTACGGTCATCTGAAAAGTACATATCAGTACCAACACAATGTAACGGGTAAGCCAGCTGTCTGAGGCAAGATGGCCGCCATGTGCGGATGTTCGACTTCGTTGACGGGCAACGGGGACGAGGCATCTAGTCTTCTATGTAAATCTATGGTCTGACCAAGGTCACTGCTCGGAACTTTTCACAAAACTAAAAGATGGTCGTAATTCTTTCCTCAGGGAGCGAGTTTCAGTAGACGGCGAGACTAGAGACATGAATAAAGAAAGGAGCAAGGCAAAACCAAAAAAGGTGTATTGCCGCTACTTGCCCAAATGGCAGGACGAATTTAATTTTGTGAAGAAAAGTCAGTTCGATTACCGACTTTCTGAAATTTTCGGAAAGTTCGACTTTCCGAAATTTTCCCTTATTTTGAGTTAAAATCTGGGAAATATCCCTTTTTTTCAAACCTCAAAGTTGACAGGTATGTATGAAAGATGCCATGTAAATAAAGATTATTAACAACAACTACACATACTGTACATGGTTAAAAGTGCGTGTAACTGTATACAGATTCTCAATCCCTTTCAGAAACCACTTTATCCAAGTCAGGGTCACATTGGATCTGAAAACATTACAAATCACTTTCTGTGCACTGAAATTAGAACATGCACAAATTAAGCCCAAAATTGTTCACATGTACAATAATTGATAAAGGTTTCCATTTTTTTTATTTCTTTTCCACAGTAAACAGTTGTAGTATGTTGGAAAACTTCCTAAGAATTTCTAACTGATAGTGGCAAATTACATATTTAATTTTTATGTACAGTAGTTGTGTATCCATTTGTATGTATCCATATCAGAGATACAAATATCGCGACATACACTGTAAACCCGAATAAGTTGAGTTTACTTAAAAAAATTGAGGAAAGTGGTTGCCTTAAAAAAAATAAGTAATTATTAATGATTGAATTGAGTACCTTAAACTTACAATCTTCTGGTAAGTTTAAGGTACTCAATTCAATCATTAATAATTACTTATTTTTTTTAAGGCAACCACTTTCCTCAATTTTTTTAAGTAAACTCAACTTATTCGGGTTTACAGTGTATATACATTTATAATTGTGATTTGTTTCTATGTATAAACTTTTCTAAGGAAAGGATAAATAATTAACTAATGTCTTACCAGCTCTACCACCTCCACTTCAGCGTTAAGGCGCAGCTGATACATGAAAACCTGCAGATCCTTCTTCATCTGAATGCTGTTGTCATCCAGCTGTGCCACAGTAAAGATGCGCATCTTACATTTTTTCCACACCTAAAGAAAGCAGCAGTGTGAGTCTGAAAACCAATCATCAATCAAAATGACCATAGGTATTTCTCAACCTTGTACCTTGTGCTGGCAGAGTAAGAACGGAAGCAGCATGAGCAGGCCTCCATCATGGACAATCCACCACACATCAATGGTGCCCTCTGCCAGACGCTCTGTGTTGCTTGGGAAAACGTCAATATTCTTTGCCACAAGCAGAGCATGGTGTGCAGCAGTCGTCTCTCTCACTGTCTCTGTGGCAGGAAAGAGTTATAATCAGTCTATGGCTTTCAAATTTGCATATGATTTAGGAGAATGATCATAAACAGAGTCAGAAGATAAATTTAATACGATTTAAAGCAGACAAACTGGAGAGAAATGATAAAATCAGTCAGAAGTTCCTAACCACAAAAAAGACAGTCTGTCTCATTCATACTTATTTATCAGTGAATCAGCAAAGTACACATTTCAAAAACTAATGCCTTACATGAATAAATCACTGACTTTTAATAACAACTGTCTCAGCTGAAGATGGTATCATGCATATACAGTGTCTTGCAAAAGTATTCATCCCCCTTGGTGTTTGTCCTGTTTTGTCGCATTACAAGACGGAATTAAAATGGATTTTTGGAGGGTTAGCACCATTTGATTTACACAACATGCCTACCGCTTTGAAGGTGAACACTGTTGTTTTATTGTGACACAAACAATAATTAAAATGAAAAAAAAAAACAGAAATCTGGAGTGCGCATAAGTATTCACCCCCTTTCGTATGAAACCCCTAAATAAGAGCTGGTCCAACCAATTCACTTCATAAGTCACATAATTAGTTGATTAAGATCCACCTGTGTGCAATCAGTGTCACATGATCTGTCACATGATGTCTGTATAAATCAACCTGTTCTGGAAGGCCCCTGACTCTGCTACACTACTAAGCAAACAACATGAAAACCAAGGAGCCTCCAAACAGGTCAGAGACAAAGTTGTGAAAAAGTATAGATCAGGGTTGGGTTATAAAAAAAAAATCCTAAACTTTGAATATCCCAGAGAGCACCATTAAATCCATTATAGCAAAATGGAAATAATATGGCACCACTACAAACCTGACAAGAGAAGATTGCTCACCAAAACTCACAGACCGGGCAAGGAGGGCATTAATCAGAGATGCAACAAAGACACCAAAGATAACACTGAAGAAGCTGCAAAGATCCACAGCGGAGATGGGAATATCCGTCCACTTTAAGTCATATACTCCACAGAGTGCGGCTTTATGGAAGAGTGGCCAGAAAAAGTCATTGCTTACGAAAACACGTTTGGAGTTTGCCCAACAGCATGTGGCAGACTCCCCAAACACATGGAAGAAGATTCTCTGGTCAAATGAGATTAAAATTAATCTTTCTGGCCATCATGGGAAACGCCATGTGTGGCAAAACCCAACACCCTGAGAACACCATTCCTACAGTGAAGCATGGTGGTGGCAGCATCATGCTGTGGGGATATTTTTCATCGGCAGGGACAGGAAAGCTGGTCAGGACTGAAGGAAAGATGGATGGCACTAAATACAGGGCAATTCTGGAAGAAAACCTGTTTGAGTCGGCCAGAGGTTTGAGACTGGGACGAAGGTTCACGTTCCAGCAGGACAATGGCCCTAAACATACTGCTAAAGCTACACTGAAGTGGTTTAAAAGGGAACACTTTAAATGTCTTGGAATGGCCTAGTCAAAGCCCAGACCTCAATCCAATTGAGAATCTGTGGCATAACTTGAAGACTGCTGTACACCAACGTAACCCATCTAACTTGAAGGAGTTGGAGCAGTTTTGCCTTGAGGAATGGGCAAAAATTCTAGTGGCTAGATGTGCTAAGCTAATAGAGACATACCCCAAGAGACTTGCAGCTGTAACTGCAACAAAAGGTGGCTCTATAAAGTATTGACTTTGGGGGGGTGAATACCTATGCACACTCCAGATTTCTGTTTTTTCATTTTAATTATTGTTGGTGTGACAATAAAACAACAACGTTCACCTTTAAAGCTGTAGGCATGTTGTGTAAATCAAATGGTGCTAACCCTCCAAAAATCCATTTTAATTCCAGCTTGTAATGCAACAAAACAGGACAAACACCAAGGGGGATGAATACTTTTGCAAGACACTGTACCGATAAAGTTTTTCCAGGAGGTTGCATCCTCAGCCTGTCTCCAGTTTCTGGGCCATGACATCAAGAGGGTATTGTGCTTCATGCCTCCCAGACCAGCCGACTGGATCAAGTTGGAGAAACCATCTCTCAAGTTAGAGCACACCACAACGTGACAGAAGCCCTTTGTTTTCTCTGCAGACATGGATGCCTTTACATTCTATAAAGAAAGAGGAACCGGTATTAATGTGTCTCGGTGTAACAAAACCATTCATATGTACAAGACCTATTCATTTAAAAAAACTGTAAGATGAACAAGCAATCGTTTATAACATTGATCTCATTCATAAACACTATTCATATTTGCTAAGCTACTATCATGCTGCCACTTCCAACACTGTAATACACTTGGCAGCTTAAGAGCTTAAAGTATTTTTTCTCTTGTACTTACCATTTCTGCACTTTTGGCATCAGCACTTCGCTTCATATAGGTTCCCTGCAGCACTGAAGACACAATGGTCAGGCCTTTCCCAGCCTTCAGCTGAGACGTGAAAGAGAGCAGCCGTGGGTGCTTCACCGCCAAATCATCATCAAGAGTTAGCAACACCAGGAGCTGGGGCCTAAAATGCACCATTTTTAATAGCACAAACATTTAACAGGCATTAAATATTAGATGAAATTTTCTAATTCTATTTCTACCATTTGAAAAATGTCTTTTTCACACCTGCCTCTGTAACTCTCATGACCTATCCCTGCTGACCTGATTACTAAAGAAAGTATATACTGCTTTTAAATAACACTTAGCATTGCTCCAGCATTGCGTCTGTGACTACGTCAAGCTTTTGTTATCTGCCTGTCGTGACTAATGTTTTCCTAAAGGCCTGCTTCACATTTCCTGCTTTCCTAGTTTATGCCTGTTGACCAATCTCCTCACATTTTTTTCTTCCGAGTATTGTCTAGCCCTTATTGGTTTTAATAGAACCACTTGTGTAAACCTGCACTTGTGTTTGTCCGTCCACTTCATGACAGCCTTTTACTTCTGTGCTTACCTCCAGTTCTTGGTATGGAGCGGTGCTTGCTCTAACTTGATAAGTGCATATCGTGCAGCATTTAGGGACAGCCCTCTGATTCCATCTCCCCACTCCTTCTCTGCCCTGTGATTTTCACAACATAATTAACATGAAGGAAATAACTGCATCCCATTATCAGTAGAATCGTTATTACTACCTCCATCATGCATGCAGTACATTACTGAAAGGAAAGTGACTCACCCTCTGTATTCAATGTATTTATATATGCATCCTGCAATCAGCATGGCCACCAGGGCATAATACCAGGATGAAACAAACATAAGAGAGAGACAAAGAGTCATGCCCAGGACTGAAAGACTCCTATGGGATAAGATGCAGATTATTTTTACATTATTTCATGTTAACAACAAAACAACTAAAATCCTGAAAAGGAGCAGAACATTTAATAACAAGAGAGCACGATATCCCCCACTGGCAACTAGGCCATAACTCTGGTAAAATGCGACTGAATTGAATGAAATTGCAATATGCATATTACCAACATATAACAAAGAATCCTATCAAGTTTTGTGAAATTCCTCCAAAAATTGAGAGAGGAGTATGATTTCAGAAGGTGAGCACCCTTCCCAGGACGGCCGGGTGGACGGACAGACGACCGGACGGACATTACCATGACATAATCCCCCTTCGGGCCTTTTGGCCAGTGGGGGATAAAAATCTTTTGTCAAATTACATGAAATTCCTCCAAAAATTGTGAGGGAAGTTGATTTCAGAAAGCAAGCATATTTGATGACATTGCCAAAGTACAAGTTTGGTAAAATTTGCCCAAATTAAATGAAATTTCAATATGCGTATAACTGTCATATAAACAAAGCCTTTTGCCAAGTTTGGTGAAATTCCTCCACAAATTGTAAGAGGAGTTGATTTCAGAAGAACGTACACCATCATGAAATTGTCAAAGTACAAGTTATTTAATCAAGGGTCAAAACTCTGGTAAAATTTTCACAAACAAAATTAAATCACAATATGCGTATTAGTGTCATATAACAAGGCCTTTTGCCAAGCTTCGAGAAATTCGTCCAAAAATCGTGAGAGGAGTTCACATCAGAAGGCAAGCACACCTTCATGAAATTGTGCAAGTACAAGGTTGTTAATTAAGGGCCACAACTCTGGTAAAATGCGGCCGAATTGAACAAAATAATATGCGTAGTACTGACATAATGCCTTTTGCCAAGTTTCATGAAATTCCTGCAAAAATTGTGAGAGGAGTTGATTTCAGAAGGAAAACACACTCATGAAATTGTCAAAGTATAATTTTGTTAATCGAGGGCTGTAACTCTGGTAAAATGTGACCGAATTTAACAAAATTACAATGTGTATTACTGACATATAACAAAGAATCCTGCCAAGTTTTGTGAAATTCCTCCAAAAATTGTGAGAGGAGTTGATTTCAGAAGGTGAGCACTCTTCCCGGGACAGACGGATGGGCGGAGCCACGACATAATCCCTATTCGGGCCTTTCGGCCAGCGGGGGATAATGAAGGCTATACCACCACTGTAGGTATGGTGAATATTCTGATCGCACTCATGAAATAACTTCTACCATCACTACCATTGTATCATTACAACAGTAAATGTGAGGATATAGAGTTATGTTTGTTGTAAAATATACATATGATGAGTATAATTTGAAAGAAAATGTTGCATAATCAAATCAAATCAAAAATTATTTTTTATTAAAAGTTATGATGTTTTGACTGGTTTCAACAGAACAGCATTTGTTCTTATCTAAAAGATACTGAATCTCCAAGTGACACAAATATGTGTAAGGGATTGATACAAATAAGGAAAGACCAAAAAAAAAGCAGCAACTGACAAAATGAATATGATTCTGATGACTGAATTTATTTATTTTGTCTATGATTGCACAAATTTGTCGTGAGTCACATACCAGTGATAGAATTTAAATCTTGGTCTCCAGTTCGGGGTGCACAGCAGTGTTTGGACAGCACAGGCCAAGTTTACAAAGAGGTAGCACATCAAGAAAAACCTACAGCAGAAAAAGCATGCATGATGACCTGAAGTCAGAATCCATGAGACAAAAGACTATTTGTATTAAGTTATTTTATTCTCTTTAATTAACGTTTTACAATCTCACTGAATTCAAAACATTTGTGTGCATTATATTGTTAAGTGTTACAAAATCCTTTAATAACCACCGGAGGTTAAATTCCTCATAGTTTTGGCTCCACTCTACAAAAGCTTTTCAAATGTATGAATCTTTTTGAATTCCTTAAAAATAGTTTGATGCCATTAAGCATTTAATAACTGCATATAGTGTTAAGCAAAATAAATAACTTAAAGTTTATATAGAACAATTATTTCTAAGTAAGAGGTACTCAGACCCAGCCCATGTTTATTTATTATATTATGCAACATTTTGCCATTAAAGTCTGATCGCTCACCCCAAAGTGAATATTCTTATGGTAAACATGTTATTTTGTTAACTTGTAAGACACAGTCCCCATAGGCTGGACACCAATAGATAAGTTTACTTCTTTTGTTTAAAAATAAAAAAAAAATTAAAAAATTAAAAAAATCAGTAAATCAGGCCCTCAGTTTTTTGTTGGAGGCCAAAGGAGAGGGAAGTGACGATGTGACAGCTGTGGTGCAGTCTCACATTGAAAGAATGGGGGCAACAGCATCCAAAGAAGCAATAAGAATCCCAATTTCACAGATTCCTACAGTCAGCAGCAACGCCCAGGTTGGCTCACCATTGGATTTACTGTGACCAAATATCTACAAGAACAGAGAGGGACACACCCACTTTATCATAATTTATTATGACTCCATCAATGTATGTGAATAATGTGAATACTCTGAATGACTTAGTGTCCAAATATATAGTATTCTAATCACATTCACTGGATATGAACAATTGTGCGCTCTGATTGGTTACTCTACTACAAGGCTATCAGCTCATATACCATGAGTAGAGAAAAACAAAATGGCGGAGCGTGTTGCTGAACCAACCGAGGATGAAATAAAAACTCTATTCGAAAACAAAACCCCAAAAAATACAAAAAAAAAAGGAATAAAAGTATTTGATGGTAAGAGTGCATCTTTTTTATTTTTCAAGAATTATTATTATTATAGCATTTTTCACAAATTGCTACTGTCATTTTGCGGGTTTGTTTACATTCTAAGCAGAAATGATTTTGTCGGACGTTTTGTATAAAGTTTTTATTTATCGAATTTGCGAAAAATAAAAATGCTCTGTTTCTCAAAATCCAGTGAATGTGAATAGGATAAAACAGTTATTCCACTCAATCTCGTCGTACACGGCTTATAGTCAACTCGACACTACACGCCTCGTCGGCTATCAGCTCACGTACGACTTGATTTCGTGGAATAATTGTTAAATATTACATGGTGTTATCGGTTAACGAGGGCTGCCAATCAGTGTGACTAATTTCTCACAATTTGTTTTTAATTTCTAGACTAAGTGTTTGGCCATTTCATACTATATTAAACTTATGTATAAATTAATTAAATTAAAATGTACACCCATTAAATGCAAAACATGTTATTTAAAGCCAAATCCTATATCATACAATCATACCACAGGAAACTGCCAAACACAGCTTTAAACGTCTCAATGATGTATTATTGTTATCATCTTATATATATATATATTGTGTGTGTGTGTGTGTGTGTGTGTGTGTGTGTGTGTGTGTGTGTGTGTGTGTGTGTGTGTAAAATGAGCATTATTAGGACTTGTTGAAAGAACTATTTACGCAAACCATGTTTTTAAACTGCTTTTCAAATAAATAAATAAATAAATAAAATGAATGAAAAAAATAATAATAATTGCAGTCAATGTTGGGTATGGGAAGAGGATCTTCATCGATGTATTAGTTTCTGGGTAAATCCAAGCTAAATGACTACTAAACCCATCAGGCAGTTATTACTTGTGCATTTAATCCTAAAATCCCATTTAACACTCCTGTATTTTCTTGTGTACAGTTTACATATTTCACTTAAAATGGCAGACTACAGTGATACATTTTCATTAAACATAGTGAGAGTAAGTGAGGAGGTGATGAACTATTTTGGAAATTGTGTCTCTTATCAAGAAAAAAATCCACATGTTCAAACATCTGTGAGCATTTATTAAAAGGCTAATCTGCCAAGGTTGGCAAACCTAAGTATTCATCTATAAAAATAAAGGCAACCTGTAGGAAGGGAATGATTCCATCATGTGCAATGGCATGCAGAAGCCTGGGGGCACCAATCAGGCTCTGTAGTCCTGCGCCACAGCAAGAAAAGAAGGAGCCAATCACAATCACCCAAGGTGAAGGCCAAGCCAGAGTGCCGATCACTGGGCTTCCTTTCACAGAGAGCCCAAACCTGTTTACACAGGACGTCATTGTTTTCAGTAATTTCAGCAGAGGCCAGCAGAGAGCTTCACAGTTTTCTTTTTTTTTTAACAATATATATATATATATATATATATATATATACACACACACTTTTAGTCAACTAGTAGAAAGTTACAAGCTTGCAAAAAACAGTGTAGTATGGTTAACAATTAATAACCAAAATAAGACTTACTTATCTCTCAATAACACTCCCTCCATGCAGGCCCCAAACAAAACCACACAAGAGATATCTAAATGCTGCAGATAAGGTTCTGCTAAACTTCACAGAAAGGCATTTGAAGAGCTTTTTTTTTCTTGCAATTACACGTACAAAGAATTTAACCCTAAACCATGGAGTCTGGCTTGATAGGTGATCTGACTCTACAGAAGGATACAGATGATGGAAGTGGTAATAATGGCCATAATGGTGCCAATGGGGATAGACCTCTGAGCATCCCTCAGATCTCCAGACCGATTCGATCCCGCCATGATCCCTTCAAGAACATAACAAGCATAGTGTTCACTGCTGAATCGTGATCAAGAAATTTCAGTACACTTCATTACTCACCCGCAGGCATGATCTCTACTCGACTAGATCCTAAAAAGCATGACTGCAAAGTTTATTATGATACCCATCTAATGTGTATTACATTTAAAATCTAGCAAATGACCTCCATGTTTTATCTTTAGTTCATTTTTATGACAAACATTTAGGCAACACTCACCAAATTCTTCAGAGGTATTATCAATAATTATGAGAAACTTTATTTCTTACATCTGTGCCAGAAGGTGAGAATCATTAAAACCAATAAAAATGTCCTTGAATGCCTCCATTTATAGAATTACAAGAATTTTTATTCAAAATGTTGCTCATTATTGTTAGAGAAGCTAGTAAAACTAGGCACATAAGCTTTGTCATAAGCAATCGTTTATAAATGCATTTTAATTAATAATCATAAAAATCAACTAAAGTGATAAATTTGTCATGTATTGATAACATATGTTAAGGAGTATAATGTTAATAAAGACGGCAATAAGCAGATGAATATGGTTTCAACTTTTTCCACTAAAATCATGAAGCGATGATGAGAAATGGGCCTCTGCTGTCTCACCAGTGACTGAGGGGAAGTAGATGCCCACCATCATTGTGAAGAAAGTGGTGATGTCATTGTAGACATATGGCAAGTCGTCGCTGATATTCCTCGATGTACCCTGATAGTCTCTGCTATTCTCTGCTGGAGCTAACACCTGGTTTCTCTTCTCTACCATCATCCCTCTGGAGCCATAATCTCCCCATAAATTATCTGGAAGGCAAAAATAATTCAAATGGTGTAAAATATAATAAATTGAAAGTTGTAAAACTTTACATTTGGTTACACATAACACAAGCAATCATACTTAAGCATGTAATGTTATGTGAAGTCACCTGTGATTACTCCACTTAGCAGGCCTGGGATGCCTCGGATCTCGGTTAAATTATTGTAGGTGAAGTATTCATCACATGTTGCGTTGAGGAAAGGTGAATGACAGAACAGCTTCCACAGGTCTGTTGTAGAGGTTATGTTGTTCATCACTTCTGTCTTCATGCATTTGTCAAATTCGATATTTTTTAGTGTGCGGTTACCCAGCACACAGATTCTAATGATAATAATAGGAACAGTCCATTAATATTTAGTTTGTAACTGGACAAAAACAAACAAATACAGACGGTACAAAATGTATGCAATATAATGTAAAATATAATGTCAGAAAAATCAATAAATGTAAATTTCCATAATTTGACATTTATAATAAATGGCACTTAAAGTGCATATTCTGGACCAATTTCGTGTTTTTTTTTTAATATGAAAGTATGTCCCTTACACATTCCTCCAGAAGGATAATTTTGCACAAGGCCATCTGTCTACAGCAGAAAAAAATAAAATAAAACGCATCTGGAAAAATCCCAAGGGAGTCTGGAGCTAGATTCGTGACGTTATCTGCGGAAGTGCCAGCAGGCTGCGCGAGCTTTGGACGGTTTCACTGCACAGCCTGTGTAGACCAAGCGCTCCCATTTCTCTCTCATTGTCCAGTCTTTTGGAAAACAATGAGTACTAATCCCATCATGATTGGTGTTGCTACACCCTCCTACAATACATCTGTTAACCATTTCAATAATTACGCGATAACGTTGAAGAAATTTGCAGAAAACCACCAGGTCGTTTTCTCATAAACAAACCAGCGCTGATGTAGGATTCAGAGGGAGGCGTCCCGCAGATGACATCATGAAAATCAATGTTTGTCGGGAAATTCAAATGCCAAGTTTTTTCAGAGGCGGACCAATTCGCCTCAAATGGCTTGATTTCAACTGAATTTTTCTGGTATTGCGCAAGGTAAAAAAAATTGCAGAGAATGCAAAATGTTACAGATATTTGACCAAAGTTTAATATAAAGTAGGAGAATTACATTGATCTTGCTCCTGAATTTACCCATGATATGCACTTTAAGCTATTGGTCATTGGTACAAGGATGTTTGGTTTAAAAAAAGTTTTGAAAAATACAGTCTGATGAAAATATTGATTCTGAAGATAATGGCTTGACATGCATGCTAATGCAATTTTAAATTTGGCCACATTATACCCCCATAAATTTAAATTTTGATTTATTTAATCTACTGGACTGATAAAGCTTAAGAATGTAACCACACACTAGAAATATAAGGTGTTGACTTTCACCAAGTGTCCTATACACTCACCGGCCACTTTATTAGATACACCCATTCACCTGCTTTTTTATGCAGTTCTCTAATCAGCCGATCCCTTGACAGCAGCACAATGCATCAAATCATGCAGATACAAATCAAGAGCTTCAGTTAATGTTCACTTCAAACATCAGAATGGGAAAAATTTGTGATCTCAAAGTGTGACTTTGACTGTGGCATGGGTGTTGGTTTGAGCCAGATGGACTAGTTTGAGTATTTCAGAAACTGCTGATCTCCTGGGGTTTTCACACACAACAGTATCTGGAGTTTACACGGAATGGTGTGAAAAACAAACACTGAGTGAGCGACAGTTCTGTGGGTGGAAACACCCTGTTGATAAGAGAGGTGAGAGGAAAATAGCCAGCTTGGTTTGAGCTGACAGGAAGGATATAGCAACCGATAACAACTCTTTACAATCGTGGTGAGCAGAAAAGCATCTCAGCATGCAACAGCAGAAGACCACATTGAGTTCCACTCCTGCCAGCCAAGAACAGAGATCTTAGAATCAAGAACAAGTTCCTATTAAAGTGGCCAGTGAGTGTATAGTCTTGCACTATGTCAGGATTACATTAGTGTGCATTATCTGGAATATTTTTAAATGTGGACTCAAAGTTTATCAAAACTTTTATTCACTCAGCATTATTCATTCCTCGTGTCATCTCATCTCATCTCATTATCTCTAGCCGCTTTATCCTTCTACAGGGTCGCAGGCAAGCTGGAGCCTATCCCAGCTGACTATGGGCGAAAGGCGGGGTACACCCTGGACAAGTCGCCAGGTCATCACAGGGCTGACACCCCTCGTGTCATGTGGTTTATATTAAAAAGTTCATGAGATCAAATTGAGGTGTACTCACTCTAAATCTGGAGGGCTGATGACAGTTCTGATTACTCCAGCGTAGATGGCCATAATGGACAGAATCACACAGGAAAGAAAGACCAGTGCCAGTTTATTCACATACCTGACCCCAACAAATACCATCAGAGCCATGAGGGTCAAGCAGCACGTTCCATACACCCGCATGTTATTCAGCGAGTCCTTAAACAAAGCTCCATTTGGCACTATGTACATCTATACATGAGACACAACAGATGAGAAGATAACATACGGTATGTACTGTGATATCTATCTGTGATATCTATCAAATGTGATTACGAAAGATGCTTGATCTAATACATTGTTTTCTTAACAAAGAAAATTGCAAAACATTATTGAACACTTATGGAAGGACTCTTCAACTGGGGAGGAATTAACTGGTTTTAGCTGCTGGAATGTAAGGGATAAAAGGAACCAACTTGTTTCACAGACATTTTGCATAATTTATCACTATAATTGCATAAAAAGTGCATTATGTTACTCTTTAATAAACGAAATACTTTAATATTTGGTAAATTGCTGTGATATAAGAAGAATAAAGCACTTCAGGAAAAATAATCACAGCACTCCATTGTGGACTTTGGGCATTCAATATAGCTAGCTTGCTACCTCAAACAGGATACCCAACAAATCAACTATAAAGACAAAGTTAGCTATAACCACTTTATTTATACCACAGCATAACTGAATTCTTGATTCTGACTGGACAGTGGGTCTTGATTAATTTTCTATAACAGTAGCTCTAACAGTAGTGCCAGCTGCAGGGCAATTCAGAGGTCATATTGTTACTGCAATATCTGAATGCAATACATTAATACAAATAAGGTTGTAATAGGTTTTATTTGGTCACATGACTTTTGCTTGTGAGTTTAGTTATGGTGAATGAAGTGGTGGTCAAGCGAACCAATTTGGCCACCGTTATGCAAAGTGCTAGTGAAACCGTCGGACTATTTTCACAGTTTAGAGGCCAATGCACAGTCAAGAGATCTTTAGAAAGTTGCTCTTTGCAACGTGATAGATCCTTACACGAAGAAGGATTTTTCCTACAAGTTGGCAAATTAGCCATCCATTGAGTTCCCCGACATCTCAAACTACCTGGTGCTGCAGACATCGTTCTACACGGACAAATAGATGAAAACCTGGAAGAGCAGGGAGGTGTACAATGTTTTTTTTTTTTTAAATATATGTGTCTGGATTAAAGAGCTGGGGATCAAGATAAATCCTGTATCATTTATGCCCGGGTAAGTAGGCATTTTTGTACGCATCTTTGCGATGATTACCGGGATGCTACAAGTTTTAGTATCAAGTGTAAACAAACCACAGCCACTCGATTCTTAATCCTCCCTGCTCTTCTCTTCCAGGTTAATCATTAACAAAGGTCCACAGAAACACCTTTAAAGGCCTGGGTATTTTGATACAGTTAATGCTGGCTAAAACAGAAAGGTGTCAGCATTAACTTTTTCAGCAGTTTGTGCTACAGTAGCTCTTCTGTGGGATTGAACCATAAGGGCTAGCCTTCATGCCTCATGCAAATCAATGACTCTGTCACCGGTTCACCGGTTGTCCTTCCTTGAACCACTTTTGGTAGGTACTAACCACTGCATACCGGGAACACCCCACAAGATGTGCCATTTTGGAGATGCTCAGACCCAGTCATGTAGCCATCACAATTTGGCCCTTGTCAAAGTCACTCAGATCCTTACGCTTGCCCATTTTTCCTGCTTCCAACACATCAACTTCAACGACTGACTGTTCTCTTGCTGCCTAATATATCCCACCCCTTGACAGGTGCCATTGTAATGAAATAATCAATGTTATTCAGTTCACTTGTCAGTGGTCATAATGTTATAACTAATCAGTGTATATGTGCAAGGTTTTGCCCAGCACCTAAAGAAATACCCACCAAAAGGATCTCTATGGTGCCTAGTATGTACATGGATCCAGCAAATGTTGTACCAAGGTAGAAGCATAACCCAACAGCACCTCCAAACTCTGGACCCAGTGCCCTGGAGATCATATAATACGAGCCACCAGCTGAAAAAGAAATAGGACACCTAAGAATTTTATGATATCTATTCATGAATACTAAATTAAAATGAAAATAAAGCTAGTAAAATTTCTGTTGCCTGTCATACCTGGCACCATTCCATTCGTTGCTATGGCACTCATAGATATTGCTGTCAGCAAAGTCTGCAGGGAAAAGCACAGACTATTAAACTGTTCAAATAAATAATATAAGATTTATTAAAGATTCAAATGTACCTAAAATGGAAATTTGTCAGAGTAGCTTGTTGGTTAAGTTTAAATTTAAAATGAGGTTTTTATAGATTTAAAGGTGTACTAGATAGGTGAGGTTTAGTTTTAGTACTCACACAAGCACAGCACATGAAGACGATGGCAAAGGAGCCTAAAATTCCAGCTGTGCCTACGATCCAGGGGAGGCGCAGAAACAAAATCACACCCAAGATGTTTTGCACACAGGGCAGGTACACACCAATAAATGTGCCCATCTGAGGACCCTGACAACACAAAGCTACAGGGAATCAGATTCCAAATTCTCAGCTGAGGAAGCGCCATTTTGGGTATTTTGGTTATGAACTAGAAACACTGAGTGGACTAGGCTTTTGTCAAATATTCTGAAGTATGTCACTCTAGTGTGACAACTTAGAAAGAATCACTGTTTATTTGGTTAACAAGCACATTTTACCACATTCCTTTGCCTTGGATCCATTTTAAAAGATTTTTTGTGAAATAAGCTTAAGGAGCATCAAATAAAACTACTGTAAAATCTACTGTAGTTGACAGTGTTTATTAGTAAAACATCATCAACATGCCATAACTCAGGTGGTATGAGACTGACCTTGACAGCAACCCTCTTAACGCCATCCTCACTCTCAGCTTTCTCATGATCCACAAGTCCCTGAGTCAGGTTGGTGTAATTGGCCAGCTTGTTGAGGAGGGACGACACCATTGGAGTACTGTCCATTTCTTCCTGTGTGTAACAAAAGGAGGTGTTAAAAACAAAAATGCTAAAACAATTAATTCATGTTTTTGTAATTTATACTCAGTTTGCCATGCTAAAATGTGAGCAAAGGCCTTGGGCAGCTTGTACAAAAATTAAAGGTAGACTGCCTTGGAGATTTTTCAAGTGTAGGTCATAAAAATAATTTTCCCCGACACTCAATTATTTTTGTTTAGTGGACTGAAAGCTACTGAATTCAAATCACAGACTTCCAATTTGATTAGGTTTTTTTTTTAAACAGAACAATTAATGAATTTAGGGCCACATGGCCCTAAATTCTCTGCTATTTTTTCCTGCTTCACCATGACCCAATTCAAGATACTACGTCATGCATCACGTGGTGGGCTTTCCCCGTTCATGCAAGGCATTGTGGGATACAAATTTGAAACAGGAGAAGAAAATGGAGGACGCGAACGAAACATGAAAGATTGACTATAGTCATGGAAAATGAGAGGGAAAGACATTATATTACGAAGGAAAGAAAACGCAGGACCAAACTAATAAATATTGGTGGTCAGCGAGCACCTCGGTGAGATCAGCCGTTCGTTTAGTGACAGAATGATGTAACTGTCAGTGCATGGTCAAGGTAAACCTGTAGATGGCAGTAATGCAACACTGGATGCCAGCTGCCGTAAAGAAGAAGGAAAAGAAGAAGGTAAACCTGCGCATGCGCACACCACATGTCTGCTTGACTGCGTGAAGCGAGCGATTTCATTTTCACAATGACCAAATTTCAGAAGGAACTAAATTTCACCGATTTTATGAAATTGAAATAGCTTTAAATCACACAGAGAAAGGAGTGTTGTCTTTTGCAGTTATTTGGGAATCCATATTTTGGGAATTAGTATTTATGTTTCATAAGATCTTAAAATAATTTAACTGTACCTCGAAGAGTGCCATGTTTTTCC
Source organism: Neoarius graeffei (assembly GCF_027579695.1). Lineage (NCBI taxonomy): Eukaryota > Metazoa > Chordata > Actinopteri > Siluriformes > Ariidae > Neoarius > Neoarius graeffei. Next base: position 34,696,596 of record NC_083585.1, on the reverse strand, counting down.
CATCACAGCTCCTGTCATATTCAGGAACAATAAGGAAGGGACTATCCTCGCCAGAGGTTTCATTACCTGTTAGACACACAAACTGTATATTAAACTGTGAGCAAGATTTTGTTTTGTTTACTCTACACAGTCCTATAATATACAGATTTTATGTCCTGATACATTAACTACATTAATGCACAGCAACAAATCAGCATATTGTACAATTGTAGAAGCTATAATGTAACCTTAATTCAAAATTACACAACTGTTGAAGTGAAAATGTATATTCTCTGATTTACAGAAACTGAAATTTATTTTCAATATGACAGCTATAATCTGAGGATTTAGCTTATAATAATGACAGAACGCTGTAGAACTCTGGGATAAAAACTTGGCATGTGCATCTGCTCTACTCGGTGCACAATTTAGACAAGTACAGAAAACCAAAGCACAGAGAGCAAACCAGTCTTTTTCTGCTGATGGAAAAAGATTAGTATGGGAAAGTGTGTATGTGCTGAATTCGCAGAAATACAGTACTGTGCAAAAGTCTTAGACACCCTATGTTTTTCCATACAAACTTTATTATAGATTTCTATTTTATGACTTGTACATTATTGAGTCAGTACAAAAACATTTTTGAGTACCAAATGTTTGTTTTCCAGCACAAAATTAAATGTTAGAGAAAAAAAAATGTTTGTATCTGAGCAGCATAATACATAAGAGAGCACTTTTTCAGATTAAAAAAGAAAACATAATGAAGGCGGCTGGGTTTTGGTGCAAAATTAAGAAGCAAGTGTGACAGTCAAAGTGTCCAGAAGAACTGGGGCTGCTTCTGTAAGATGCTCAGTAAAACCTACAGCTCATTTCCTTATCAAACTGCCCTCATTGTACCTGAGACTACTGTTGTTGTTGTTGTTTTTTTAACAAAGGGTCGTCTCACACCAAATATTGGCTTTGTTTCATTTATTATGGCTTACTACTGTTTATAGCATTTCATTATTTTTAAGCCATGTTTGGTCTAGTGCAGGGCTTTTCAAAGTGTGGGGCGCGCCCCCCCTGGGGGGCGCCAGAGTTCTTCAGGGGGGGCGCAACGTGAGGAGCCTTTACCAGAGACAAAATGGATCAATTTTTAGTACCTAAAGCTACAGTGAGTGAGGAGACAGAGTTTGGGCCAAGCAAAAAAACCCAGAGCCTCCAGGATGTTGCGATTTGCAAATTCAACCAATCCCCGCGAATTCAGGGCGGTGTTACAATTATATCCAATCACCGCAACTTTCCCGCAAATTTGACCAATCGTTGGCGTCGTCTTGAAGTGACGTCGACAAACTACCTTCCGCCTTACTTCCGTGTTTACGTTCAAGAGAAGCAGCATGCGCGCAGTGTTGCCAGATTGGTTTTAAGTGCATTTTGGCAGATTTTGAACATATTTTGGGCTGGAAAACGTCAGCAGTATCTGGCAACATTGCATGATGTGCGAGTCAGTGTTTATATAGGCTTAAATTCTGTTACTGAAAGTGTGTTATGTTTACAGTGAAGGACTGTGTGCACTTTATTTTTTTTTTTTGCTTAATACAAGAAAGTAATGGATGCCAACATTTTTGCCAAAATGGTATTTTATTTTCCATTGTTTAGGCAGCTTCAGCATCATACTGTGAGATTCTGTTCAAATTGTTTTTTTTTCTTCTATGAAGCCTGATCCATTTATTTTATTAGTTTATAATTATTGTTTAATTTAGTCTTCAGGAGAGACTGCCTGCACACAGCACTAGTATTAATAGTTTTTTTTCTTACATGAAAGCTGCAGCATTTATATTATATTTTAAGGTAACTTCATGTTGTGCTGTGAGGTTCTCTGCACTTTAACTTTTGAACCAACAGGAGCATCTGGATAAGTAAAGCCTATTTTTCTGCATTTTTGTAGTCCTGGTAATCTTTTATATTGGTAAAGTTGTTTATAGGACCATTTCTCAGTGTCTTTGTTTTTTAATCAATAGTTTTTCAGTAATAACTTAATATTTAACATATCACTCAATTTTAATCACAAAAAGAGAAAATCGCAACAATTTCTCGCAGCTTTCACTTCCTCCCGCAATGTAATCGCAACAAAAACCTAAAAAACACCGCAACTTTCATCGCAATTTTTTTGGAAAAACCCCCCGCAACATCAGACATTTTAGCCCGCAACAATCACAAAAAAGGCCCGCGGAATCCTGGGGGGCTGGAAAAAGAAGGAAGTATGACCACGATTATTTAAAGCAGGGGTGTCAAACCTGATCCATAAAGGGCCGTGTGGCTGCAGGTTTTCATTCCAGCCATGCAGCAGCACCCTGATTTGGCTCATTCAATCAACTGACACACCCACCCTTTAATCAAGGGTGGGTGTGGCTGCAAGTATTTGACTGTGTGAAGACAGTTCAGTTGATTGAATGAGCCAAGTCAGGTGTGCTGCTGCATGGCTGGAATGAAAACCTGCAGCCACAAGGCCCTTTATGGATTAGGTTTGACACCCCTGATTTAAAGTTTGGATTTTCATGGACTGGATCTGAAGATGCTCCACTGCCACAGTGTGTTGTCTGCCAAGAGGTGCTAGCTAACGATGCTATGAGATGTTTAAAATGTGTAAAACAAGATGTTTTAAAAAGCACAGATGTTTAAAATGTGAAAAATAAAAAAATAAAAATGTGTACAACAACCATTTTTTTAAAAATACGAATGGAACATTAAGTATAGCAACAACAAAAAGTGTAAAGGAGGGGCTGTTGTTTATTTGCTCTCCGAGGGGGGGCTGACTCTCCCACACTTTGAAAACCCCTGGTCTAGTGTTCCTTTACATGTGCCTAAGACCTTTGCACAGTACTGTGTGTGAAGTAAATGATAAATCAAGTGGACCTTACCACCACCACCTGACAGGAAACTACACAATACTTAAAGTATCAGTTACTTACTCAGTTTTAACAACACAAAATATTGGTCTTATCAGGTGTTCATAAAAAGTCACCACAACGAAAAATAGCACATCTGATATCTGAGCGCTCTTTTTAGCCATAGTGCTCCTCAAAATGGCAAAGGAGCCACTATCCAGCCCTCACCTATCATGTACGTTCAACATCAATATGTTAGTTTAAATAGCTGCATTATGCTCAGAGATGTAGCACAGAATTCTGGGTCCAGTACAGTCTCTGTGGGACCCCTTCCTCTTTTAATCCATGTCTCTCATGCATTAATATTCCCTTCAGCATAGCCCTGCTGAATCAATGCATCTCATATCTGTTATGTTGCATTTCTTTCCAGATTTTATTACAAGTCTTTTTTTAATTAATCCATGTAAATCACTTTGTGCTGCACTTAATGGAAGGTGCTGTACAAATGAAGTTAATTATTATATTATCATCACAGGGGTTATAGTATGCAGACCAAAGAAAGGTATCAATTTCACAATTTATTTGCACAGTTTTGTTCTCTAAAACTAGATATAGTTTTTGGATTCCTAACTTCATAAAACAAAATCATGCTCTGGCAACACTAAAGCAGGTTTTAGCATTATCGTGCATGTCACTACATGACTAAGGTAGCTATTAATATCCCCTTAATCCATCACAACATAAGTGTAAGCTGTGTACTGCACCTGTGTATAACTGAAGGCAAAGGGGTTCATGAAGATACACAAGAGAAATGCTAATAATGTGCAGAGAGAGAGAGAGAGAAGAGATTTTATGAACAAATAATTAAATGAATTACAACCCCAATTCCAAAAAAGTTGGGACGCTGTGTAAACTGCAAATAAAAACAGAATGTAATAATCTGCAAATCATGGATACCCTATATTTCATTGAAAATAATACAAAGACAACATATCAAATGTTGAAACTGAGAAATTTTATTGCTTTTCGAAAAATATATGCTCATTTTGAATGTGATACCAGCAACACGTTTCAGAAAAGTTGGGACGGGGCAACAAAAGACTGAAAATATGATTGGGTATAAAAAGAGCATCCCAGAGAGGCGGAGTCTCTCAGAAGTAAAGATGGGGAGGGGTTCACTGCTCTATGAAAGACTGTGTGGACAAACAGTGCAACAATTTAAGAAGAACATTCCTCAATGTAAAATTGCAAAGAATTTGGGGATCATGTCATCTATGGTACATAATACCATTAAAAGATTCAGAGAACCTGGAGAAATCTCTGCACGCAAGAGACAAGGCCGAAAACCAACACTGGATGCCTGTGCTCTTCAGGCCCTCAAGCGACACTGCATTAAAAGCAGACACGTGTCTGTAGTGGAAATCACTGTACGGGCTCAGGAACACTTCAGAAAACCATTGTCTGTGAAAACAGTTCATTACTGCAGCCACAAACGCAAGTTAAAACCAGATATAAACAATATCCAGAAACACCGCCACTTTCTCTGGGGCTGAGCTGTTTTACGATGGACTGAGGCGAAGTGGAAAACTGTCCCGAGGTCTGATGAATCAAAAGCATAAATTCTTTTTAGAAATCATGGACACCACGTCCTCCAGGCTAAAGAGGAGCGGGATCATCCAACTTGTTATCAGTGCACAGTTCAAAAGCCAGCATCTGTGATGGTATGAGGATGCATTAGTGCACATGGCATGAATAGCTTGTACATCTGGGAAGGCAGCATTAATGCTGAATGATATATACACGTTTCAGAGCAATATGCTGTGCAAAATACAATAAAGGAGATCCCAAACTGTTGAGCAACTGAAATTGTATATCAGGCAAGAATGGGGCAACATTTCTCTTTCAAAACTACAGCAATTGGTCTCCTCAGTTTCCAAATGTTTACAGAGTGTTGTTAAAAGTAGAGGTGATGCAACACAGTGATAAACATGCCCCTGTCCCAACTTTTTTGAAATGTGTTGCTGACATCCAATTCAAAATGAGCATATATTTTTCAAAAAACAGTAAAATTTCTCAGTTTCAACATTTGATATGTTGTCTTTGTACCATTTACAATGAAATATAGGGTTTCTGTGGTTTGTAAATGATCACATTCTGTTTTTATTTACAGTTTAAACAGTGTCACAACTTTTTTGGAATTGGGGTTGTACATATAATTAAAGCGAATGAACATTTATAGCTGTATAATATGTACTTATAACTAACTCCAGATGCAGGGTCATATATGACAAAAAAAAATCTTATTGGCTAAGACAATGGCAGATCTGGTCATAAAAGTAAACTCACCTAATTGTTTTGGTCTTAACCCTTCGCCATAATCCATATCGAGAAATGTCCTGTGATCAGATGTATCTTGTGATCTTTCTGGACTGCTTTAACTCTATTTAGTACAATCTTCTCATAGCCAAGTTTCTCCCATAGCACTGCTCTGTACTCTACTGCACTGTATCTCAGAGCTTAACTTTCACGGCAAATCCCTCTGAACAGTCTTCCAGTCAACAGAATGAGAGCTCATAAGGCTGACAGAAGCTTCTGCTCGATCTAACCATCTGCTTTAGTCAGCACAGTGCTAGCCTTCATCTCATTATATGTCTTGTGCAGCCACCTATTATTTTTTACTCCATTTTATTCCTTCATGTCGAGTCTTGTCAAGTCTCTTAGCCTGCTGTTAGATGGACTCATGTTTTCCTCACCTCCCATAGTTTATTGGAATTCTCAGATCTTCTTTCTCTTTATATGTTTCTGCCTATCAGAAAGCCACTGTCACAAATAAGTGAATAAACCAAAGCAGTGAATCTTTGACCGTGTTGTGAAGGCAACCTCCATGTGAAGAGTTTGGTTCCAAAATACAATAAATCCACTGTGATAAACTTCAGGAAAAAAAAAAAGTTATTTTCTTCCCCCCCCCCCAAAAAAATGGCATCATGAAAACCACTATTTTCTGTTAGAAACTTTAATGTAACACTATGAGGTTGTAATAATATTAAAAATGCAAATCTAGATTTTGACTGTTAAATTTTATTTTTTTAAAAAACCTGATTATTTTATGACATTTTTTTCCCAAAATGTGAAAAATCCATTACATCAATAACAAGAGTGCTCTGAGAGCACAATATCCCCCACTGGCAACTATGCCATAACTCAGATAAAATGCGACTGAATTGAACGAAATTATAATATGCGTATTACTGACATATAGCAAAGAATCCTACCAAGTTTCATGAAATTCCTCCAAAAATTGTGAGAGCAGTTGATTTCAGAAGGTGAGTACCCTTCCCGGGATGGACAGACAGACGGACGGACATTGCCATGACATAATCCCCCTTCGGGCCTTTTGACCAGCGGGGGATAAAACTTATTTTGTGTGTGTGTGTGTGTGTGTGTGTGTGTGTGTGTGTGTGTGTGTGTGTGTGAGAAATATAACTAGAAACAAGAAGTAAAGTTGATCTACACATATGACAGCCTCTGAACTGAGACCATCTCTTATATTGGACCACAGATTTTCTCAAATTACATTCATCTTGTCATCTACAAGGCCTAATCTATTTTACATACAAATCTCTGAAGAATGTTAACAGACCCAGTCAGATGTTTACATGGAAACTTTTTTTTTTTAAAAGGACAAACTTTTTATTCTGAACAATAAATTTAGAAGTTTAGACACCTTGTACAGCATGTACAGTTCAATTCATAGTGGAGCAGACCTCCATAGTTAATATAATGTGGTAAAGCATCGACCTGATTTTTGATGGCTTTTGAGACCACAGGGAACACGATCGTAAGAGCACGGCAACATGTCTCATAAACACTTGACCACCGGACAACAAAATTTCTTTCTTTAATTAGATAGATGGGGGTTTTTTTTAATCCAGTGCTGATTTTTAATTTGATTTTTGAAAAACAAGATGGGATTAGTTACTAACACATTTTACACTCATCAGGAGTTCCGCTTTTAGGCAGTGCCTAAATATATATAAGTGGCATGTCTAGATCCCAGCAGGAATCAGGTGCACTCAAAGTGGAAAATAATGTTGGACCACATTCTCCACTGGAATAATAATATCAAGCATTCAGATAAGAAATGTTTGATTCCATCAAAGTTATCCATTTATTTCATTAAAAGTCTCACTAAAGACAGGTTTTTTTTGCCATGTTAACAATCAGTGGGAGCTGCCATTATTGTTTCCGCATTTGAATGGTGCACTGTGATTGGTTGAGCAGGAGATAACGCATTTTTTTGGAAAATCAGAAGTGGAGTTTGTCACATTTTGGAAAGAAAGGGGTTATACAATGCAGAGAAATGTGACAGGTATCACATTTTGCATTAAAAAAAGTTTTGGAACTCTGAATAGCGATCAACTGCCAAACTTCTTTTGGCGGCAACTTGATTTCTTTGAAAATGGCGCTTATCGCATTTTGGAACCAAACTCTTCACGTACAATTAAGCACATTAAGCCAACTAAAAAATGGAACAGGAATAAAGGAATAGAGATATCTGTTTTGACTGATGAGTTAAATAAAATGACAATGTCATCTAGATAAGTGTCTCAGTATATTTGTTAAAACAATGAAGCATTACTTGTGATAAAGGATCAGCTACAATTTAGCAAAACATTTTCCACTGGCTCATTCTTAAAGTAATGAGACTCGAATATATATTGATCAGCCATAGCATTAAAACCAACTGCCTAATATTGTGTTGGTCCCCCCGGTGCTGCCAAAACAGCTCTGACTCATCAAGGCATGGACTCCAGAAGACCGCTGTGGTGTCTGGCATCAAGACTATAAGTTGCCAGGTGGAGCCACCATGGATCACACTTGTTTGTCCAGCACATCCCACAGATGCTCAATCAGATTGAGATCTGGGGAATTTGGAGGCCAGGTCAACACCTTGAACTTTTTGTCATGTTCCTCATGCTATTCCTGAACAATTTTTGCAGTGTGCTGCTATCCTTCTGAAAGAGGCCACTGCTATTAGGGAACACCATTGCCATGAATGGGTGTACTTTGTGTGCAGCAATGTTTAGGTAGGTGGTACAAAATAACATCCCCATTAATACAAGAACTAAAGGTTCTAATGATTCCATCATGTTCTCTTTGCATGTCTTCATAAGCCTTGCCTGCAGCTGTTTTATTTGTTTGTGTTGTGCAGTTTCAGACTGAAATTAAAACTAACCTGGGCAGTCAAGTCCCATCCTGTGCCAGGACCTAGTCTTCCCAGGCAGTCTCCTGTCCCAGTACTAACCAAGCCCTTAAGGCGCATTGGGCAGCGCCAATCTCCATTTCTATAGTCCTCAGCCTCTCACCTATTACATAGCTGGGGTTACAGAGTGGGAGCCAGTCCTCTGGTAACTGTGAGAGTTTGACTCCCCACTCGCATCTGCATTGCAGCATGCCTTGCCAGATGGCAGTAGGTACCAGTACATTACATTACATTGCACAGCATTTAGCAGATGCTCTTATCCAGAGTGTAGTACAACAACTGCAAAAGTCAGGTACACGAAGTGCTGAACTTCTAGACAAGAAAGTTCTAGTGCCGACTGAACAAATGACAGCAATACCTAGTGTAATAAGCTTTTGAAATGCCAATATTCAAACAGCCAAGGAAACCAATCAACCATATAAAGTACAACTAAATAGAGAACTCAAATGTCTAACCCTAGGCTAGACCATACACAGCCTGAGTTGGTCTAGACCGAAACACAGTAACACATGCCCCTTTTCCACCAAAGCAGTTCCAGGGCTGGTCCGGGGCCAGTGCTTAGTTTGGAACCAGGTTTTCTGTTTCCACTGACAAAGAACTGGCTCTGAGGCCAGAAAAACCAGTTCCAGGCTAGCACCAACTCTCTGCTGGGCCAGAGGAAAGAACTGCTTATGTCAGCGGGGGGGCGGAGTTGTTAAGACCAACAACAATAACAAGACCGCGAAAGATCGCCATTTTTAAGCGACAAGAAGCAGCAGCTGTACAAACGCAAAGTTATCCATTAATATTATTATTGTTGTTGCTGCTGCTGCTTCTTCCGTATTGTTTTTGCTTCGATATTCGCGCCAAGGTTTATGCAAACGTAGCGACGTAACTGACGTATACAGCGATGTAATGACGTATACAACGACGTAACTGACGTATACAGCGACGTAATGACGTGGCTTCCCTTAGCACCGCGAGCGATGGAAAAGCAAACTGGTTCTCAGCTGGCTCGCAAGTTGAACGAGTTGTGAACCAGCACCAGCACTGGCCCCGAACCAGCCCTGGAACTGATTTGGTGGAAAAGGGGTAACAGTGAGCAGGGAAGAAGGGGAGAGGTGCAGCCTGAAGAGGTGAGTCTTCAGTCTGCGCTTGAAGGTGGTCAGGGAGTCAGCAGTTCTGACCTCAATGGGACAGTCATTCCACTAACGGGGAACCAGGACAGACAGCAATCTTGAGCGGGTTGGGCAGGAGCAGAGAAGAAGAGGGGCCAGGCGACCAGTAGTCACGGAGCATAGGGATCTGGCAGGTGTGTAGGGGTGGATCAGACTATGGAGATATGCTGGACCTAACCCCTTGAGAGCCTGGTAAGCTAGCACCAATGTCTTAAATTTGATACCATTTTGATGACGGCCTTTGGTATGACCTGACCACGAGTAAAACTCGCGATCTCCCAGTCGAGAGGCAGACATGCTAACCACTAGGCCAATTTGCTGGTGCACTTGACAGAAGACACAGATATGATAAACAAAGTTAAAACTGTCCACAGGGTGTTTCTGTACACTTGTGAAATCATATGAAATCATCATTATGAGTAATGATGGGCAAAATAGCTCCAGAAGTCATCATGGATGACTGGATATGTTGCATGTTCACAGATGACAAACCATTCATGATAGCATTCAACATTTTTATTGCTTCATGTCTCCAGGCTTACAGTGCCCTCCACAATTATTGGCATCCCTTATAAAGATTAGTAAAAAGGGTGAGAAAAAAATCCATCTTTTGGTGAAGTTATAGTGAACACAATGTAACTGAAGCAAGTTCCCCATTTAAATTGTACATTTTTGAGTTGATTGGAGTGTGTAGGAACTTTCAAGCTGTAATTCATGACTTCCTGATTAACTGGGGTATAAATATGAGTGACAAAGAGGTCAAATTCCCTTAGTCATCCATCAACATGGGAAAGAACACACAAACCAAATGAGGGAGAAGTGTATTGACATTTGGAAGTCAGGGAATGGTTATAAAAAAATAAATAACTACTCGCTTGAAAATGTCAATTTCTACTGTGAGGGCAATAATAAAAAAGTGAACACCAACTGGAACTGTTACAAACTCACCTGGAAGAGGGCCCAAGTTTATTTTCCCCCCACGTACAGTGAGGAGGATGAAAGAGGCAAAAAAAAAAAATCCCCAAGGATCACTGTTGGTGAATTACAAGAAAAAGTTAAATCTTGGGGTTTCCAAGTCTCCAAAACCACCATCAGACACCACCACCATGGCAACAGATTATTTGGAAGGTTTGCCAGAAAAAAAGGCCTTTTCTATCAGTTAACCTCAAGTGTAAGTGCCTGAGGTTTGTGAAACGCTACCACAACTTTGACTGGAACTGTGTTCTACAGCACTGTAAATGCAAATATTCAAATTAATTAGAAATGATTAGTGAATCAAACTTAGAAATCATCAACCTGTTGTCAACACTAATATTAAATAAATAACTGCTAATTTCAAGTTGGAGAACACGCTTAACTTAGTGTACTCCACTTCAGTTAAATTAGAAAATATAATTTATTGTCCCAGAGTCCTTTGGGCGTTGTGTTTAGACATGCGCAGACCTGCCCCATCTACGCGCGGTCTTTTCAGCACATGCACCAGGATTAACAAAAGTGGAACATGTTTCCAGAGCCTTAAATGATGCGTTGTTTAGCATTTAAAATAAATGTTAATTGCAAAGTAAATCCAATGTGTTCACCATTCATTTTGTTTGGGGGCTCATTACCTTGTATTGTGTGTTTGTTTTTTTTTATTAAATTAGCATGTGTCCTATTGTCTTTCGCAAAACTCTTTGGTCAAGAAAATTAAAGTTAAATTGGCCTCAATATGAAGGATGAGTAAAACTAGAGAATTAAGCTTTCACAATTCATGAATATTAAGTTAAATTTATGAAAAAAGATATCTGAAAGCCATTGATTTGAGTACTGTAAACTTAAAATAAATAAGTTAATGTAATCAAAATTATATAAGATGAGTACTGCAAACTCACAATAAATAAGTTAATGTAATCAAACTAATCTAAGTTAATTTGAGTACTGCAAACTCACAAAAAATAAGTTAACCCAATCTAATTTATCTAAATCAACATAAATGACTTTTTTTGAGGCAACGACTTTGCATATTTTTTTTAAGTAAAGTCAACTTATTATATTTTACAGTGAGTCTGATATACATAAAAATGGAGCATTTTGGCAATAAACAATCAAGGTGGGTTTGGTATAAAAATAAGGATGGATATAAAGAAAGAACCCGATCCCAACTATAAAATATAATGAAAGTTCTGTGACGGTTGTGTTAATGTGTACTCATCCTACATATTTATGGTATTGTGCTGCTTGATGTTTATAATCTGCACTCATCCAAATCACACTTGTACTTCAGCAGACGTTTCTCACACCTGCACTGTAAAAAATGTCCGTAGAATTAACAGTGAATTTATGTAAAATCATGACATAAAAAAACTGTAAATACAAAAGCAATGAAGCAGTGTGTAATTTACATCAATATACTGTAAAACTCCTCACCAAATACCACTGTTAATTTAACAGTAAGAATATGTTGAATTGATCATATTTTTTTGTAGAATTTACAAATTGTTGTAGTTTAAACAAACTGTAATACTAAAACAGAATGTGATAGTTAAAATTACATAATTGCCCCGTTAAAAAAATACAAAAACAGCCACTGTCGTGGCTCAGTCGACTAAGGCGCCATACCATGAATCTGGGGACCCGGGTTCGATTCTGACCCAAGGTCATTTCCCAGTCTCTCTCCAGCATTTCCTGTCTCTACACTGTCCTATCCAATAAAGGTGAAAAAAGCCCCCCCCCAAAAAAATATCTGTCTAGTAGAACATTGAAACCACACTGTAAAAAAAATCCCGTTGTTTTTACGGAAAAAAACTGGCAGCTGGTATCACCAGAAAAAATCCGTAAAATATACAGCAAAACGGTAATTGCTTTTACGGTACAGCTTGTACATTTTACAGTTAAATCCAGCATATAAAACACTGGACTTCTGTTATATTTGCTACTTTAAACTGTAAAATGTACATGCTGTGCTGTAAAAGCAATTACCGTTTTGCTGTATATTTTACGGATTTTTTCTGGTGACTCCAGCTGCCAGTTTTTTTCCGTAAAAACAACGGGATTTTTTTTACAGTGTGAGAGAAAGTACAATGAAGGAATGCTTGCTGAAAGCCTCCCCATTCACATATTAAGGGTCTGCCAGGTGAGGTGTGCTGCCTACAACTATTGTTTTCTGGGACACAGGTATTGTTTGTTCAAGGGCACTTGACAAACCATCACTTTTGATTGGTCATTGGACCAAGCACAATAGTCCAAAACACAATAAAGGAATTCAAATGCTTTGCTAAAGTACAATGACTGTTAGTCAGTTATAACTGGTGTGTTCTGCATAATGAAATGGGAAAACCTGTGTTTACACAAACTGTTTTTCATACATCTTCATACATACAATGGTAGAGGGAAAAGAGAAGGAGCAGAATCACATCAAGAAAGCACTTCAGAACTGCGGATATCCCAACTGGGTCTTCTTCAAGAGCAGAAGAAGGAACATAATGGACAAGGAGGATAACAGGAACAAACGCAAGAACGTTGTCATTCCCTACATTTCTGATCTATCTGAGAAACTCAGGAGGATCTTCTACAAACACAACATTCCGGTACATTTCAGACCCAGTAACACCCTGAAGCAGAAACTGGTCCACCCTAAGGACAGAATAGCCAGACACAAACAGGACAACGTAGTGTATGCAATTCAGTGCAGTGAGGAATGCACGGACTCATATATTGGGTAAACAAAACAACTGCTTCACAGGCGCATGGCTCAACACAGGAGAGCAAGTTCCTCAGGCCAGGACTCTGCTGTCTACCTTCATCTTAACAACAAAGGACACTCATTTCAGGATTGCAACATACGCATTTTAGCCAGAGAGGATCGTTGGTATGAGCAAGGAGTTAAAGAAGCCATTTTTGTCAACCTGGAACGGCCAGCACTGAACATAGGTGGGGGTCTAAGACATCATTTATCAGCCACCTACAATGCAGTCCTTGGCACACTTCCCAGACAACTGAATGCACACCAAAACCCAGCTGTTTTCAGTCAGTGCGTTTACATGCACATAGAGAAAATCGAATTTCTGCCGTAGCTCGACTGAAATCGAAGTTCTAAATGCCATGGAAACACCTTAGCTCGGCTGAAATCGAACCGAACCGTATTTCTCGTAATCGAGCTACGCGACCTAGATTATGCGATTGTAGCCGAGCTACTTAGTGCATGTAAACCCTATCGAGCTACGTAGTCGAGCTACTTACTTCAGCACTGCCCCTTCCGGAAGTGACAAGTGACGAGACCACAAGCGGGAAACACAACAGCCTCGGTCGGCATGACAACAGTAGTAGTAGCGAGCAGCAGAAGAGGTCAGGAGGAACAAGGAGAACGAACGAACACGGAACTGATAACTTTGTTTATACTCTTGAATAGCTCTTCTTCATGACGACAACCGGAAGTGTACCAACACGATGGGGCATGTAGCGCCACCTGTGGCTCGGGTGCACAATGTACCTCACACAATAGCTCGATTTCCTTGTGTGCATGTAGGATTGGATTTCTCTGGCACCCCTGCTGGGACCCTTAGCTCGATTACCGACAGTAGCTCGATTTGGATGTGCATGTAAACGCACTGAGTGACTCACAGGAGGACAGAGAGAACCAGCAATCCATTGATCACCCCAACGACTCTCGAGGCCGTTCACACCCAGCCCCCAGTGACCCACACCAACAGGATGACTCAACGACACCTTAGGATTGCTTTTCATTCATGAGAGGATAAATACCTGATACTCCCTACTTGTCAGACAGAACTGAAGAAGCCTTTCGGATGAGAGGTGAAACGTCTTCAAGAATCTTCAAGCAAGTCCAGTTGCTCTCTTTTACCACCCACAGTTTACTATGACCTGGATGACTGAGAATCTTCACAGACATCTTCATACATCTTTCCATACATCATTTGGAGCCCCTGTCAATCGATGCTAAAAATATTTTTACGCTTCAGTCAGAATATCTCGCTTTTGTTTTTCATTTAATTGAGATTTTTGACACAGTTGAAAACCTCAGACATTAATATTCTTCAAATATATATCTTACTTGTTTATATTTCTACTTTTACCTCAGCTTACAGGTTTAAAGATGATTTAAACACTGTTCCATGAATGCTGCAGCACAAACCCTGCTGTATATCCACAATGAGTCCACAAGTATTACATTACAGGCATTTAGCAGACACTCCTTTCCAGACTGGTATACAACAAGACCCTGATATACCCACAACAGTGGGCAGCCTGTGGAGTCATTGGGGGTTAGCGTAAGTGCCTGAGATTTGCGCAAGTTAGTGTAACTTGGGGGTTAGTGTAATTGGGGGTTAGTGTAAGTGCCCTTGCCTTGCGCAAGGGCACCTCAGACATTCCTGCTGGTCCAGGGAATCGAACGGGTGATCTTTTTGGTCCCAAAGCTGCTTCTCTAACCTTTTTTGCTTCTCCTTCAAGCAAATGTCTACTCTTAAAAATATGGCATTGTAATAAGCCAATTCTAACAACATACAAAACAATAGTAAATAGAACACACAATCTTCTCAAAAATGTATCTTCTGATATCCACTGTAAAGTTATTTATGAGTTCACAAATTACTTGCTTCTCAAACTGTACACCAAAAAAAAACATTACATTCCACTGTTTTGTGAAAATGTACCTCCACAAGTTAGCCATTAAGCCAACAATGATTATATGTTATTGAGATAAATATTGACCCATCATCTCTAAGTGAACCACCATTCCGTTATTAACAAGTCTATAATAAATCATATAACAGAATAAAAAAAAATACAGTTTGTGACACATTCATCAGTGCTTTCAGTTTCTGTAATCATAAAACCTTAGTAGTAACTGTTTGCTTCAGCAGATTACAGAGAGTCCACAAGTGGAAAAACTGGCTATATAAACCAAATTTTAACCCCTTAAACCCAGGATCTGCCAGCAGTCTAAACTTTTACATTCCTCACACTTGTAACACCACGCCTCTTCTATTAGTTTCACTACATAGTAATTAGTGAATAATATTCTTCAATACCATCAATGAATAATAAGGGTTTCTGGAAATATCTAAATGTTTACAATGATTACATTTGTTTCAATTAGTTTGGCTGTTAAAAACATATACAAAAGTACAAACGCCATTTGTAATGCCATACACATACATAACTACATAATCACAACCAAGAGGAGAAAATTACAACTTAATAGCATGTAACTGGATCCAGATTAAACCTAACCTCCCTTTCAGAGCAGAAATTAGACTAGGATGAGGTTCATGCTTATTTTATATGTATTATCTTGTAGGTAGAAGTCACTTCACACAGATCAGAGAAAGAGAGAAAGAGTGATAAGGGGGGGAAAACAGGTAAATGAACAAAGGAAGATCAGGAAACCACTGCTTGTTTATGGTCTGCAAGCACATAAAGGCTGCATATTTTATGAGGCTTTGCCAGTCCAACATAAAGAAGAAATCCACAGAATGTAAGAGCCAGTCGAGAACCAGCTATCACACTCCCAGAGCTTAAATTTCCCAAATCATTCTCACCCGAGGAAGGTCCAAGCAAAAGTTCTCGCCTCTCCTCATCTGGGTTATTGCCATCATGGTTTGAACTGGAAGCATTACAATCCTCTACCGGCACCACTGTGAAGTTGGTGGGCATTCTTCTTCACAACAGGTGCTCCTTATCTCTGTGAAAGCAACCTTGTCCTTGTATCTAACTCTCTCTCTCCTACACACACACTCATACTCCTTTCTAGGTTTCGTCACAAAAGTTCTTTCCCCCACTCCCTTACTGCTCAGAACCCATGTGATCTCTTGCACTGAATAAGGAGCACCACCCAACTCTTCCCTCCCACTTCCATCCATCTTGGCAACTAACTTCCAAGCAGCTCACACTCAGTTATCATGATATCCCCCTAGTGGTAGAACATGTGTGTATGGTTGGATAGTTGAATAGAAAATTGTGTGCATGGCCAGACAAAAACAAAAATCTTCCATTTAGCTTTTTCATTCATTCATTCATTCATTCCATTCCATTCCATTCCATTCCATCCCTTGACCCCAGTGTTCAAATTTAACATTTCCTTCATGGTATAGTAACTTGTAATTTACATTGGGAGGCAACAGTACAAACCTTCCAAATCCAGCTGTCTGTTATATTTTAAACCTCACATTCCCATTTGTGTTTCCCACTCCCATTGTTTTTTTTTTGTTTTTTTTTTTGCTGATGGCATTTCTATTGCCCCTGAGAGGATTTATAGTGAGGTGGTGGTTTGTGGTGTCTGGGAGGGCAAGCAAAGACAGAACAAAAGCACATTGTTACAACTAACACCCCACCCAAATGTGCTCTCTCTCTCCTTTCACACACACACACACACACACACACACACACACACACACACACACCACCACCAACAACAACAACAACCACCCAGGTTTCATTCAATAGAACTGGACTAGAGGAATGGACTGGTTAATAATTTCCCAGCCATACTGTGAGCTTTCTTCCCCACAGAGAAAACTCCTCTAAAAACTGACGAAGCAGATGCAAATTACTCCATCGGAAAGTTCACACTGCTTGAATTTTCAATGAAATGTACTTTCCCTCTGCCCTGTGGCTCAAAGGGTGTTCAGACTGATAACAGGACAATAAAAGCAGTTATATAAAGATGACTGATGCTGATTAAAAAACCAAACAAAAAACCAACAACAACTGGAGCATGGCCAGAAAAAAATACAACACAAAGAGAATTCTTAACAACATAAATTTCAAAAATTTCTAGCTGAATGCAATCAATAGAATTTAATAAAATAAAGCAAGAAATGAATTAGCAGATTACAAAGAACTCCTGCTACATTAAATCAATCATGATTTGAGCTTTATATATATATATATATATATATATATATATATATATATATATATATATATATATATATATATACAGTTAGGTCCATATATATTTGGACACTGACACAAATTTTGTTTTTTTACCTGTTTACTGAAACATATTCAAGTTATAGTTATATAATGGACATGGACATAAAGTCCAGACTTTCAGCTTTCATTTGAGGGAATCCACATTAAAACTGGATGAAGGGTTTAGGAGTTTCAGCTCCTTAACATGTGCCACCCTGTTTTTAAAGGGACCAAAAGTAATTGGACAATTGACTCAAAGGCTATTTCACGGGCAGGTGTGGGCAATTCCTTCGTTATGTCATTCTCAATTAAGCAGATAAAAGGCCTGGAGTTTATTTGAGGTGTGGTGCTTGCATTTGGAAGATTTTGCTGTGAAGAAAACATGCGGTCAAAGGAGTTCTCCATGCAGGTGAAACAAGCCATCCTTAAGCTGCGAAAACAGAAAAAAAACATCTGAGAAATTGCTACAATATTAGGAGTGGCAAAATCTACAGTTTGGTACATCCCGAGAAAGAAATAAAGCACTGGTGAACTCATCAATGCAAAAAGACCTGGACACTCACAGAAGACAACAGTAGTGGATGATCGCAGAATAATTTCCATGGTGAAGAGAAACCCCTTCACAACAGCCAACCAAGTGAACAACACTCTCCAGGAGGTAGGCCTATCAATATCCAAATCTACCATAAAGAGAAGACTGCATGAAAATAAACACAGAGGGTTCACTGCACGGTGCAAGCCACTCATAAGCCTCAAGAATAAAAAGGCTAGATTGGACTTTGCTAAAAAACATCTAAAAAAGTCAGCACAGTTCTGGAAGAACATTCTTTGGACAGATGAAACCAAGATCAACCTCTACTAGAATAATGGAAAGAAAAAAGTATGGCGAAGGTGTGGTACAGCTCATGATCCAAAGCATACCACATCATCTGTAAAACACGGCAGAGGCAGTGTGATGGCTTGGGCATGCATGGCTGCCAGTGGCACTGGGTCACTAGTCTTTATTGATGATGTGACACAGGACAGAAGCAGCCGGATGAATTCTGAGGTATTCAGAGACATACTGTGTGCTCAAATCCAGCCAAACTGATTAGTCGGCGTTTCATAATACAAATGGACAATGACCCAAAACATAAAGCCAAAGCAACCCAGGAGTTTATTAAAGCAAAGAAGTGGAATATTCTTGAATGGCCAAGTCAGTCACCTGATCTCAACCCAACTGAGCATGCATTTCACTTGTTAAAGACTAAACTTCAGACAGAAAGGCCCACAAACAAACAACAACTGAAAACCGCTGCAGTAAAGGCCTGGCAGAGCATTAAAAAGGAGGAAACACAGTGTCTGGTGATGTCCATGAGTTCAAGACTTCAGGCAGTCATTGCCAACAAAGGGTTTTCAACCAAGTATTAGAAATGAACATTTTATTTACAATTATTTAATTTGTCCAATTACTTTTGAGCCCCTAAAATGAAGGGATTGTGTTTAAAAAAAATGCTTTAGTTCCTCACATTTGTATGTAATCATTTTGTTCAACCCACTGAATTAAAGCTGAAAGTCTGAACTTCAACTGCATCTGAATTGTTTTGTTCACAATTCATTGTGGTAATGTACAGAACCAAAATTAGAAAAATGTTGCCTCTGTCCAAATATATATGCCTAGAAATTCATATATTTTTTCACCAGCCAGCCGGACTAGTTACCTTCCAAAGTAACTAGCCAAACAGAAAATCAACTAGCCAAAATTTGTTCATGTATGAATTTTACTTCTGTCAAAAATAACACAAAAGAGAGTAATTACCATTGTTCATGACTAATGTACATTTATTTTGATACTGTTGTTAAATACATAAATGAGAGCAACACAGAGCACCATAATATAATATCAACAAATAATAATATATTGGAAAACTTGGCAACTTGGGCCCTGTACTACGAAGCGGGTTTTCTGGCTTACCAGGGTAACTTCGAGAGTAACTTGATCACGTGCAGCGTAACTTCCCGATTAACCCATACTACGAAAGTTGGCTATGTTCAAACCGAGGTATGCTGCCATGGCAACTTACGCTGCATCTCAAACCTGCTCGTCTCAGGTTATGTTCTTGGTTAACCCGAGGTTTTCGATTAACCACACCCTTTTTAAACACCACCTCTCCACTGACATTTCCTCTAGAGACAATGCCAGCGTACCTGGATGACCCGTGCGATATCGGAGCGCAGATTAGAGATGGGATTTATGGCTCTTTGATGTGATCCGTTCTTTGAAAAGAGCCGTTCAAAAGACTGGCTCATTTGGCTCTTTTTAAATATTTATTCAGTTTTAAGAAGACAGCGTCTAAAGAAGCCAGATCCCTCTGCTTAGACAGTGACATCAATATTTCTGGACATACCTTTTATATAAAGCAACCTAGACTTACATTATTGTAACCCCTAAAGGCTCATAAATAACCATTAAAAAACAATGAGGGCTTCAATGAATGTCCATGCACACACAACTAGACAAACAGATAAATAAATAAAGCACAAAAATAGAACAAACAAAATGACGATAGAATAAATTAAATGAACGTCCGTGCAAAGTAGTTTTCCCACAATATTATCATTAATATCACACAACAACATTATAAACTAGGGTAGACTGAGTACAGTTGGGACATATGTACAGTTGAGACACCGGCAATATCTTGCGTGCGCAGCAAACCTCTGCGCTGATTTTTGCTGTGCACATGCGTGTTAGCATCCTCTTTGAGCGTGGGAAATTTGAAGTCCGTACGAAGCTCCGCTGCGAAGTTATCGGGAAAAGTCATTTTTGCCAGGTAAGATTTTGATTTTTCCATGTCCCTTCCACAATGAATATCTTCTTACCCCTTTATGACTTCTAAATAAAAGTTGCATGTATGCAAACGTTGTTTTGTGCTCTAAAAACAGATATATTGTATGGCATAGTAGCATTGAAGGACATTACACAATTCTGTGCGATGTGCGAGGTGGTCATCGGGGACACAATGTATCAACTGTACCCGACGTAGAACTCTATTGCGTCACATGCTGTTTAGCATATGCCCACTTATGATAACAGGGTTTAAATCACAATTAGACCAATAAAGACATCTGTGAATTAATTTTTAATGTTTATTTATATTTGAACTCCCTACTATTTATTTATACATTTGTATTGCATGAATGTTATCAAGACATCAGAGTATGAAGTGAAATATAACATGTGGTAAAACAAGTACAGTTGAGACAGGTCATGTATATGTACTTACACAGCTCACTCAAAACACTAAAAGATATATGGATTACACTTGTTAGCTAGTTTTTATCTACCTAGCAAGTTTTTAATCTGCATTATCATTAAGGCATCACGACCTGGAGAGCAGTGGATTTCATGCTCTGTCTGTAGCATGTGGTCTCACGTGGAGTGTACCGATGGTGGTCACAGCTACACATGCCACCACTGTCATTAAAAAAAGATACATTTTTGTTCTTGTTTTCTGTTACTGTTTGTTGTTCTAGTTATGCTATTATTATAGTTGCGTTAATCTGTTAAATATTGAAGGTTTATATGAAGTGATGAGTTGTAAACTATTACATTTTTAAAGAAATAAGATAAATTAAGCAAAATAAAATTGCAATCATTAAATGAATAAAATTGCATTTGCACTGATGTCAGATTTCCAGTGTTTTTAATGGTGTCTCAACTGTACTATGGTACTGTCTCAACTGTACACCATATGTGTAGAGTATGGGTACAGTTGAGACAAAAGTGCACCTTTTGTTTTTGATTAATTACGTAAAATTTAAACACCTTAGAGATATAATTTCTTGGTTATATATTAGCACACATATTGAGGATATATTATGTCTCAAAAACATTTTTGTTTAGTGTCTTTTCAGAGTCTAATTTGTGTGTGGAAAATGAGAAAGCAAAAACTGTCTCAACTGTACTCAGTCTACCCTATATACAAAACAATTTGAACTATTAGGCAAACAGATAAAACTTGAATAAATAAAAGGCAAATGAATGCTTGCTTGCATGCGCACACACACACACTTACCATTATGAATGATGTTTTTATATTTCATTTTCACCTGTTGCCAGGTGCGTTTGGCACTGCTGTTGCCTCTGAAATGTTCACAGGACATACACCAACTTAGTCACAGGGACCGAACAGTCAGTCATCCTAATTCATGTGACTCTGTGCACATATCAGCTTAAGTAGGCTACTCCATGAATTTACCATACCAAATTTTATTCAGGATTTTTCGGACATTAAACAAGCTATATATGACTGGGGCCACGTCGAAGGACCATTTTCTGTGACTTGTGATTGATCATGAAGCTTTCTCTCATCCTATACTTCTGTTCTGGAACATGTAGAAGGGAGAATGTACTTGCGCATTTACCCGATCGGCAATTCGTTGCCAACATGCTTGCCGCTCCTTATTGGCAGCCGCTGTGTTAGATTTTGCTCTTAATGTTGTTTTGAACTCCTCGTAGCTTTGCATTATGACAGCGCATTCTTCCTCCGTGAAGTGCGGCGACCGTGCCATTGTGAACAGTGGGGATTTGCGCTGATAACCTTCCCTTTAACGTGAACGCGCATTAACCCTGATTAGGTTAACACAGGTTCAACAAATCAACTTCATAACTAGCGTCGTAGTACCGTTTAACCCCAAACAAGATAACCAGGTTTTGTCAACCCCGGTTTAGCGGGGGAACCCTGGGTTACTTCTGGGTAGGTTGACCTCCGTTCGTAGTACAGGGCCCAGGGCCCTGTACTACGAAGCGGGTTTTCTGGCTTACCAGGGTAACTTCGAGAGTAACTTGATCACGTGCAGCGTAACTTCCCGATTAACCCATACTACGAAAGTTGGCCATGTTCAAACCGAGGTATGCTGCCATGGCAACTTACGCTGCATCTCAAACCTGCTCGTCTCAGGTTATGTTCTTGGTTAACCCGAGGTTTCCGATTAACCACACCCTTTTTAAACACCACCTCTCCACTGACATTTCCTCTAGAGACAATGCCAGCGTACCTGGATGACCCGTGCGATATCGGAGCGCAGATTAGAGATGGGATTTATGGCTCTTTGATGGGATCCGCATCTTTGTGATCCGTTCTTGGAAAAGAGCCGTTCAAAAGACTGGCTCATTTGGCTCTTTTTAAATATTTATTCAGTTTTAAGAAGACAGCGTCTAAAGAAGCCAGATCCCTCTGCTTAGACAGTGACATCAATATTTCTGGACATACCTTTTATATAAAGCAACCTAGACTTACATTATTGTAACCCCTAAACGCTCATAAATAACCATTAAAAAACAATGAGGGCTTCAATGAATGTCCATGCAGAACGGCTTTTCTGTAAAAAAAAAAAAAAGAAGAAGCCACTCAAGAACATAGTTATCAAGAACGCAAGAATATTTTATAGAAAAACACTTGTTTTACAAAAATACAAAATAGATACAACTACAATAAATATAACACAAGAACTAGTTATCACACAAGAACATTTTAATAGAAAAAAACAAACTTTCTATATTAAAAATATTGAAATTGTAACAAAAATAGATACAACTAAACAGTCAGATAAATAGATAAAGTTATAACAAGAACAAGATTATTTTAATAGGAAAAAACAAACTATTAATGCAAAAAATATATTATTATTAGAAAATAGATACAACTAGACAAACAGATAAATAAAATACACAAAAATAGAACAAACAAAATGACGATAGAATAAATTAAATGAACGTCCGTGCAAAGTAGTTTTCCCACAATATTATCATTAATATCACACAACAACATTATAAACTGTATACAAAACAATTTGAACTATTAGGCAAACAGATAAAACTTGAATAAATAAAAGGCAAATGAATGCTTGCTTGCACGCGCGCACACACACACACACACACACACACACACCCTATTATGAATTATGTTTTTATATTTCATTTTCACCTGTTGCCAGGTGCGTTTGGCACTGCTGTTGCCTCTGAAATGTTCACAGGACATACACCAACTTAGTCAAAGGGACTGAACAGTCAGTCATTCTAATTCATGTGACTCTGTGCACATATCAGTTTAAGTAGGCTACTCCATGAATTTACCATACCAAATTTTATTCAGGATTTTTCGGACATTAAACAAGCTATATATGACTGGGGCCACGTCGAAGGACCATTTTCTGTGACTTGTGATTGATCATGAAGCTTTCTCTCATCCTATACTTCTGTTCTGGAACATGTAGAAGGGAGAATGTACTTGCGCATTTACCCGATCGGCAATTCGTTGCCAACATGCTTGCCGCTCCTTATTGGCAGCCGCTGTGTTAGATTTTGCTCTTAATGTTGTTTTGAACTCCTCGTAGCTTTGCATTATGACAGCGCATTCTTCCTCCGTGAAGTACGGCGACCGTGCCATTGTGAACAGTGGGGATTTGCGCTGATAACCTCTCCTTTAACGTGAACGCGCATTAACCCTGATTAGGTTAAACCAGGTTCAACAAATCAACTTCATAACTAGCGTCGTAGTACCGTTTAACCCCAAACAAGATAACCAGGTTTTGTCAACCCCGGTTTAGCGGGGGAACCCTGGGTTACTTCTGGGTAGGTTAACCTCCGTTCGTAGTACAGGGCCCTGGTGTATGAATATTGAAAACAAATATACTTACTATCATGACTATAGCACCCAAAATATGTCCAACATGCTTTCTGTATTTAACCATTTATGAGAGAGAAAGCATTAGGAGCTTCATATTGACTATGAATCAACTTGAAAAAAATTAATTATTCCATAAAAATCGTATCGCAGCCAAGGCCTACCCTGCTCCCTCGTTTGCTTCTAAGTCCTTTGTCGTTTCCAGGCATGAAAACGGGTCGGGGTGAAAAAGGTGAGAATGGTGCGCGAGTGGTGACGTGGCCTCTGGTGTTGTTTTATTTTGTTTGGGGGGGTCCTCCCCCAGAATAAATATTATAGCCTTCTTACTAAGTATACTGTATTGACATTTGCACAAGGACATACAGTACAAATACAAATTCAAATACATGTAGTTATAGTGAAATTATGCCCTGGAAAAAATGCAAATAACAGAACAAAGAAAGTGGAGAACACACAAGGAATAATGATCATTTTTTCTTTTTATTTGCCTGGACCACCAGTGTCTCCATAGCCCGCTTTCGCCGAGTTGGCACATGTTTCAGCCTTGCCCGCTTCTCTCCTTCAGCAGTCTGTTTCTTGGCCTGCTGAGCACTGCAAGTTGCTTGAGAGCCATACTTGCTCTGCTGCTGCTGCTTTTCCTCCTTGTTCACCCTCTGCTGGTGTTTATATGTGGCTGCTGCAGAGTTAATGTTCTTGCACAATGTTCTGTCCACTTCCCCAAACTTCACGTCCTCCCTTCTAAAGAGCTGCATAGCTGTCTTCCCCCTGGACATCAGCGTGTACTTGACCGTCTGTATTGCATTAAATGTTTCCACATTCATGTTGCCACTCCTTTGATCAATTACATCATTCATCAGACTAAATGAGGACTCGACTCTAGGTCCATGAAAGATGGAGAGGCAACACTTAACCAGTGCACCCAGGGAGGGGTACTTGTCTGGTTTGTCGAAGACATGACCCCACCACTCCACGATGCTCTCTCCCTCCTTGAAGCTGGGGATGGTCAGGTCAACACTGAACCGCACAAGTTCCCTCTGGATATCCTGGTCTGCTGGCAAGAGGTGCCCCAGCATACCACTCAGCCTGCCGAGATATGGAAGTACCTGCAGCTTTCAGTTCTTTTTAAATCAAGGCTGAATACTTTCTTCTTTGCTGCTGTCTTTTATTAAATTAAATTTGAGACTTTTAATTTGATTTCTTTCAGCACGGACAGCACTACAAAATGGCGTCTCCACTATACAGTGCCCTATATAGTGAGTAGCGAGCAATTTCGGACACGGACTGTCAAAAGATGCGTGCGCCCTCTTTCGAATGCTGACGTAATCAAGCCGGAAGTTTTGTTTGTTTTGATAGCAATCAGGAAAGTTTGAAAAAAGTAGGAAATTCAGTCCGATGACTCAGTCCAGCTTCTGGTGGTCTGGGGCCTCATGTACAAAGACCTGCGTGGATTTCCCACTAAATATGTGCGCACGTCAAAATCGGGAAATTTGCGTACGATCAAAAAAATCCGGATGTATCAATCAGTGCGTACGAAGGTTTCCACGCACTCTCCTGTTGTACATCCCAATCAACGTGGAATTCGGTGCACATGCACAAGTCCCGTTCCCCGCCCCGTCTCCTCCCTCAATTATTCCACACTGAATATGTTAATTAGTATAAATAGACCTGCAGTAAGGCCCACGTTAGGTAAAAGACATGGTGAAATCTCGAAAAAGAAATTTCACAGATTGCGAGGTGGAGGCGCTGATTTCGGAGGTAGAGGCAAGACACAAGATCTTGTTCGGAAGCCTCTCCTCCAGAATCAGCACCAAAACCAAACGTCTGAATTGGGAGCAAATAACTAATGTCATCAATCAAGTCGGGGCCAACAATCGATCCACAGCCGACACTAAAAAAAAAAATGGTCGGACATCAAAGTAGATGTGAAAAGGAGGATGGCTGCGCAGCACAGGAGTGCAATGAAGACGGGTGGCTGGCCGGGGGTCGAGGCCCTCTCCCCTTTTGACCAGAGGGTGACCGCGGTCCTCGGTGACCATGCATTAGTCGGCGTGGTTCCGCCCGAAGAGGGGGACTCCGACTTGGCCCAGCAGGATCTCACAGGTGCTGTAATCATTTTCATACAGGGTGTCCTGAAAAATGTAGCCTATACTCTAAATCGCCATAAAGTATGTGTGAACTGAAATCCCTGCCTTTAGCACAGTGTAATTAGAATTCACATACATCACTTAATTGTTCTGTCACCTCCAATTAAAGTGATGTTCAAAGTGTATGCTATGAGACATGCAACGGTCACTGATTGTATGCCACTGAATGTGAACGTAGCCTATACCAAGATAATGGTATGATTCGCATCGTCCGCAGTGCCTGCGCCACAATGAGTGTCTATTTGAGTTACATGGGTTTTGAAAACAAAAAAACACCTTTAGTGCTCTAATGTGTACATTTTTTCAGGGACACCCTGTATTTAAGGAAATGTCTTCCTCTCTTAGTAGGCCCAATATTCCTAGCCACATGTAACCAGAAATAAAACGTGCACATATTTTCCACAATAGGATTTTAATGACAAATGTATTCTAGCAGGGTTCCAGGGAACAACAGGAGGCCCCCAGTCCATCCCACCCGAGCAGGAAGAGGACCCCCAGTCGAGCGGATCCAGCGTCACTGTCACCTGCCCCCCTTCTCCACCGCCTGCCCCTGTCACCGGGTCCACAGGCCGGGTGCTGACGCGCGCGGTCCTTGAGTTGCAGGGGGAAATTTTAAAGGGGATAGAGGCGATTAACGACAACCTCGAGGGAATCCGCGAGGAATTGAAGGAACTGAATAACACATTAAAAGAATATCTTAAAAAATGAATGGTGTCCCGTGTCCCGTCTGCCCTTACCTTTTCACATTGTGGCTATTAAGCGCTGCCGGGTTTGTATGCCATGTCACTGTGGCACCTCGTTGTGAGGCCCAGGGTCTGGGTCCTCCGGCAGGTCTCGCTCCATTAGTGGCACGCCGTGCCGCTGCGCCACATTGTGTAACACGACACACGCCAGCGCAATACGGCACGCCTTGTCAGGCTGATAGAGCAGCACCCCCCCACTCCGGTCAAGGCAGCGCCACCGGCTTTTCAGGTGGCCAATGGTGCGCTCCACCACTGACCGCGTCCGTGCGTGGAGGTTGTTGTAGCGCTGCTCCTGATCAGTCCGTGGGTTGGCTAGGGGGGTCAGTAACCATTTTCGGAGTGGGTAGCCGCTGTCTCCTATGAGCAATTGGGATAGGTCCAGCATAAGCTATCCAACATGTGTATATTTCAAGTGAATTCACTTCAAGTGTTTTAGATTGCTTACCAAGTAACCACCCATCATGTACTCTGCCGGCATCCAGCCTGTTTCCCACCAAGCTGTTCGCCAGGACGAATGCATCGTGGGTCGCCCCAGGCCACCTTGCCACGATATTTGTCAGGCGCATTTGGGCATCACATATAATCTGTACGTTTATAGAGTGGAAATGTTTCCTATTCACGTACGCATATTCACCCTCAGATGGCGCCTTTATAGCAATATGCGTGCAGTCGATCACTCCGATTACATTTGGAAAACCGGCTATCGCTGCAAATTGCGCTTTTATCTGTGCTTGGTCTGCCACATCATAGGGAAACCGTATGTACCTGGCCGACAGTCGGATGATCCCATTTAACACAGACGGAATAGCGCGGCTGAGAGCTGTCTGGCTCATTCCCGACCGGTCGGCCAGTTCCCTCTGGAATGAGCCTGTTGCTAGGAACCCAAGAGTGGTCAGGACTTGGATAGGAACGGGTAAGGCGTGACTCCTCGCCGTCTCCCTCTCCAACCCTGGGCCCAACTCAGCACAGAGCTCCAAAAGAATGGCTCTTGGAAGTCTGAGGCTACGTTTACATTAGACCGTATCTGTCTCGTTTTCTTCGCGGATGCACTGTCCGTTTACATTAAACCGCCTGGAAACGCCAGGAAACGGGAATCCGCCAGCGTCCACGTATTCAATCCAGATCGTGTCAGCTCCGGTGCTGTGTAAACATTCAGAATACGCGGATACGCTGTGCTGAGCTCTAGCTGGCGTCTCATTGGACAACGTCACTGTGACATCCACCTTCCTGATTCGCTGGCGTTGGTCATGTGACGCGACTGCTGAAAAACGGCGCGGACTTCCGCCTTGTATCACCTTTCATTAAAGAGTATAAAAGTATGAAAATACTGCAAATACTGATGCAAATACTGCCCATTGTGTAGTTATGATTGTCTTTAGGCTTGCCATCCTTCCACTTGCAAGTGGTAAGTGATATGCGCTGGGATCACACACACAGCGGCTCAGTCCCGAATCGTGGCTTGTGCACTTCACTCGCGCGCTGTGTGAGCTGCGCAGGGCCGGAGTGCGCACCCTCCAGAGGGCACTCGCTGTTCAGGGCAGAGTGATTTGGAGCGCAGGATGCCTGCGGAGCCGAGCGTATCCGTGTATTGGCGTTGCTATGTGCACGCAAATAGTGTGTTGGTGTTGCTGTGTGCACACTAATCGTTTTAAAAACATTAATCTGATGATCCGCTGATATGGTCTAATGTAAACATGGGCTGAATCGGCTGATAAGCCAGTCATCATCGTGAGCCAGGAAATCGGTGTAATCACGGAACACCCGTTCCCTCCTAATCCGACCATTTGCAGCGTCTTCCAATAAGGCCAACCACGCCATT
Source organism: Neoarius graeffei (assembly GCF_027579695.1). NCBI lineage: Eukaryota > Metazoa > Chordata > Actinopteri > Siluriformes > Ariidae > Neoarius > Neoarius graeffei. The sequence goes on along the minus strand of NC_083585.1, from coordinate 34,668,045 downwards.
GTCATCCTATCGGTTATCGCCACATGTTGCGCATGCTTTTATATCCTCATTTAATTTGATGCATGCTAATGATTGGTCCCCACACACCGCGGTTGTGTCTGATTTGTACGCACTTGGAAATCGTTTCATATATTGATCTTGGTAATTATGTGATAAGGCTACCCCACGCAACATCAACTAATAATAATATTTCAGTCTGACACCTCGCGGCAAATGCGCGAGGAAGATCTATTAAGCTAGCTGCAATGCATGGTCCTGCATGTGCATTCTTTAATTTAATTAATTAACCAATAGTCAATGGGAATAATATCGAAATTATATTGCTGGGGTTTCTCATTTCCCGTAATTACAATATGGAAGGGATGGTTGATGGATCTGTTGGCATTTACCCAACAGTCTCGCATTATGTGTCTCGACAATGTTGTATGACTGACATACATTTCAATTCACGCATCCTGATGTTCCGATGCATTTTTGGATGCCTCTTATCGCCATGTCATGACTCTTGACTGAGTAGGGCTAAATGTAGTTGCGTTGCTCTGCCTCTAAGTGTCGCCAAGTACCAAGATGCACCAGAAATGTGCGTACGCCAGCCATGAGGTTTGCGTAGAGTACCGCACTTTTCCACGCCAAGTCAATCTTTGTACATATGAATGTTTGCGCAGAAAGTGACGTACGTAGCTTTTTTGTGCGTACGCAAGCTTTGTACATGAGGCCCCTGGTCTGCACTCCAACTCATGTGTGCACGCTCTGGCCAGCAGGAGAAGAGGCGCGAAATGATGCTGCTTGCCCTTCGCAGCGAGATGTATGTACTCGTCGCTATGGCGTCAATATCAAAGCAGGAGGAGGAGGCGCAAACCGGCACGAACTGTCTATGGGTGCGAAGCGACCTCCTTGCTCTTTGGGTCAATATCAAACACCACCCCAATTTTTTTTTCTCATCGGATCTACACGATTCACGTAGGTCACCCATTTTGGTTTCAAAACGGTGAAGGTGAGGGATTTTCATGTATGCGTTTCTCCTTCTCGTACGCTTTATCGGCGGCCTTTTTCTCCTCTTCAGACCGAGGTTGTTTTGTCCCCGTCTCTGGCGGTTTCTGTACACTTTTCAGAAAATTCCACATCGCAACGTAGCTTTGGCAGATGTAGATGTAAACAACAACAAAAACACGTGTTTAAATGGGCGATAATGTGGCCACATCTATTGAAATTGATAACGTGATGTGGCAGCGGGGGCGTGGCCAAGCGTCGGTCTGTGAATGGAGGGTGGAGTCAGGGAAGGTAAGTGGTGGAATCATTGCAGCTGATGGGGATTAACCTGTGTTTGTGTGTCTTCCCCAGTGACCGCGCCCTTTAAAAGGAGAGGAGAGCAGAGAAAGGGAGCTCTCTCTCCCCAACCAGAACACGTGTGTGCGCGCGTGCACGGCTGGGAAGTGATAAAAGGCTGAAAAGCTAGCAATAAATAGTTCATTGAGAACTCAGTTCTGGCCTGCCGTGCTTCTGTGCTCCACACACCTGGTCCAATACTACACGTGATTACCGCGATATTCAACGAGATGCGTTATATGCATGCGCAGTAGTGAAAAAACTGACAGACTGAAAAAAAAAAACTGACTCGTACACGATATGATTCGGAATTCTTTGGTATTTTCCATCCTGCCGATAAACACATCGATTAACACAGGCATGGCACGCGCTTAATATGTGGCGGCTTTAGTTGACGGTGTGTCTGAATCTTCGCTTCATATATATTTATTTTCAACTAGCCAGCCGTGCTGGCTAGTGACAGGAATTACCCGCCAAATGACAAATTAAGTCGCCTCAGGCGACTGGACCACCGCGAATTTCGAGCCCTGATATCTATGTATGTATGTATGTATGTATGTATGTATGTATGTATAGTATCTACAACCCCTCAAGGAGGTATGAGATTACAAAAAATACACATTCATAAAACACAATGAATATTTTTTTTTTTACAAAATGACAGTCAGTTGGACTGAAAGAAGATGAAAAAAGTTTTTAAAAAGGGTTTACTCATTACATTTGATGTTTTCTAACATACAATAAATTTGAGATTCATCAATACAATATTAACATGAAAAATTCGAACTACAATTTTTGCCAACATGCAACAAGTGAATACTATATAACAAGATATCTACATGTACTACAGTAACTACAAATAACTGTTTACTACTTCATAGCTTTACTGTAATGTTAGATTGGATAGATTTATAGATTATTTATTACAAGAACACTAGTGTGGGTGGAATGGGTTTATTTGGAGGTGTGTTTGCAATGCTTTGAACTGTTGTGCCTAACTGTGTGTTTTTACAGAGAGGTGTATTTAAAGTTCTGAAAAAGTGAGTGTGGTAATGAAAAATGCTTGCTAGAACCTGTACAATCTATTTGGTGTTCTGCAGCATGTAGCTGTTCTGACAGCCCACCATGTCTATGCCAAATACCTTTAGTATGTCTGGCACACTACATGGCTGTCTTTTTGGATGTTTTTTTTTTTTCAAGATGCAAATGCTCTAGCTTTTTAATGCTGTAGCATTATAATTTCCCTTTACTGGAGCTAAGGGGCCTAACCCAAACCTTTTCCAGCATAATAATGTCCCTTGTGCACAAAGCTAGGTCCACAAAGAACCTGTTTTATTCTATTTAGCAAAGTGTATATGGAATTACCTCTATAAAGTATTAAACAGCGCCCCCTACAGTTTCACTTGTTTGTGAACTTATGCTGTCGTCCCATACACTAGGGTCTGGAGAGAATTCAGGTCTCATGAAAAGAAGAAGAGGAAGAATTATTATTATTATTATTATTATTATTATTATTATTATTATTATTATTATCACTGGTTCTCAGTCCTGCTCCTGGGACCCTCCTGCTCTGCATGGGTTCCACAGTTCCCTGCTCTACCTGACTGAACTCATCAGTGGCACACCTGATTTAACCAAAGACATGCAGGACAGGGGGCCTCCAGGAGGAAGACTGAGAAACACTGCATTATATGTACAACAACAAATGAAATATATACACTGAATAATCAATTCTGCTGAATGTTAAGAAAAATTATATGCGTTAAAAGCATCCATTATGTTTTTTTTATTTGAAAAGTGGTCTCTTATGTCATATGCTGCTCAGATACAAACATTTTTTTTTCTGTAACATTTAATTTTGTGCTGGAAAAGAACGTTTGGAACTCTAAAATGTTTTTGTACTGACTCGATAATGTAGAAGTCATAAAATATAAATCTTTAACAAAGTTTGTATGAAAAAAGGGTGCCTAAGACTTTTGCACAGTAATGTATACTTTCTGATCACATAATTGTTGAAAAAACAAATAAGCAAATATAACACTTAAATTATAAATCATGGTGTTGATATGAATAATGATTTAATGTTTGGGTTTCAAAATAAACCAATGGGTTATGGTTAGTAACTAGCATAGGTTAGAGAAAACAAGCATATGTTAAACGCACAGCTCATATTTTACAAAATATTAATGCATTACACTAATAGGCTACTGCTTCATAACTAGAAGGGAGTCGAGTTAGTGTGCAATATAATCTGTTTAGCTGATGCAATGAATAATAATTTGCTTCATAACCAGGGTTTTGACAATATATCAGTATGACTGTATACAATAAGAGATTTGGAAATAGATAAGGGGTGAGTTTCCCAAAAGCATCGTAGCACAAAGATCATAGTTAAATGGTAGCATGAGCATCACAATGAACACTCTCTCTCCTAGTTAAGATGCTCTTAGCATTAAGAGGCTACTGGGAAACCCACCCAAGACTGGTAGGCTATAGATAACATCATTTCACTTAAAATGTGCTTTAAAAATGTAAAACAGGTAGCCAAACTTTATTTCTGGGCATAACATTTTGAAACACACATTGTTGTTGTTCACATATTACTCATTTCACGATGTACATGTATGGGAAATTATCCCAAAGTTATCGTCTCAGATAGGCTCCCACTCATGGTCAAATTTACCGCTAAATTATAGAAGAGCATGTGACAGAAAGCCTGGAGATAAACCGCGGATTAATTGACCATGAAACCACGACACAAATCCAGGGGGAAAGTGACGAATGAGCGGAGCTCATTAACGGAAATGTCGTGGATTAGATGCAGCTTTGAGCTCTTCACTTTACACTAAACAGCAGCTCGCGCGTTACACTAGCGGTCCTAATTTACCCGAGTGTGGGGGAAAAAAACCCTGATTAAACTCATTTCTCATTCCTGAAACTGGAATAAACTGGAACCTCAAGATCAACTAGTTGAACTGAAGGAGCATTATGCCAGTACGGAGGGGACACGTCGCACCTCAGAACACTTTCCTGGACACCATCATCCGCAAATTTGAGGGCCAAAGTAAGAATATAACACTGTGAAAGTCTCATTATTATTTTGTTGATTTTGTTTTTGTTGTTTTTGGTGGAAGGTGGTGGTAGTGGTGTGTGTGTGTGTGTGTGTGTGTGTGTGTGTGTGTGTGTGTGTGTATATCAGGTGCATTGGCCAAGCAACATTTTTCTGCACCTTTAAGTTGCTGATATCTGTGCCAGCCACTGTGTTCAGGCTACTATAATGTAAATAGGATAACAACAATAGTAATAAAGTTTTTCATTGTTGTTGTTTGCTATTATAATAGCTATTTGCTAATTTTATCAGCATTGTTATATAAGCTTGTTGAATTATTATTACACGTTTCTTACACTGCTAAATCTTATGTCTTTTCTTAGACATTAATCATTAATCTTTCCTTAGATTAAAGCAGTTGCCTTTGCTTCATATAATTAGTCTTGTTAAAGTTAGGAATTGAATATCAAGAGCCCTCATCACCCAAAATGATCGTTCTGAATATCCTGGGGAAATTATTATTCTGTACAAAGCTCACTAAACTTAGGCTCTGAGTTGTTAAAATATAATATGAAGTGTCATTTTGTCTAGATAATATTCATTAACAAGGCCAAAAGTCCATTGGTTATGAAGTAGAAACTTGATATCACTCTTTCCAGAAAAAAAAAAACAACCTCTGATTGAACATGTTCTATAACATTAATGCCTCTGCCACATCTTGACAGATCGTAAATTCATCATAGCCAATGCCCGAGTCGAGAACTGTGCCATCATCTTCTGCAATGATGGATTCTGCCACATGTGTGGCTACACACGTGCTGAGGTGATGCAGAAGCCATGTACCTGCAGCTTCCTGTATGGGCCTCACACAGGCAGATCTGCTGTGGCCCAGATGGCTAAAGCATTGCTGGGCTCGGAGGAGAGAAAGGTGGAGATCTCCCTCTATAGGAAAGATGGTAAGCGTATTAGCAATTTGTGAATAGCAATGACACTCAGTTTTAATGCCAATCAATATTAGTTAAAACACATATCCAACTTTTTAAAGCTCTCAAGAAAATCCTTGCACGTTTGTAAAACAAATTGTCCGAATTGTCTGCAGTCCTACTTGGGCTGTTGTTATATTAAAAGTGGCTGGCATGTCTCGTTGAGTGACTTTGTGCAGCACCTGAGAGCTAGTGAGTTGCATCCATTTTCAGACTCTTCTGAAGTTGAACATTTGAACAATTCATCTGCCAGCTCATTATCAGCCTGGATTAGACACTGCATCTTAGCAAACCTCCAGTGAGTTTTAGGGAGGATAGCTAGTCAGTGAAGTATAAGGAGGACTCTGTTGAAGGTCCTGAGCCTCTGCATTGTACAGTTATCAATTTCATCTAAGCCATGTCTGCTATGAGTTCATTAGTTCAATTAGAAAGCCACTCAAACTGTGTTCTTTTCATGTTGTGCTTATCAGTTGTCACTGGATGTTGGTGTTTGGGACTAGCAAACTGTTTCGTCTGCAGGGCCTGAGTCAGAATCAAGTCTGAATCAAGGTCTAAATCAGGCTGGGTTGGGATCAGTATTGCTGCACAATCAGCAAGACAACCTTAAAATCAATGCTGAGACAGTTTTCACGTTCCAATAGCTGACGCCTGTTTTCACGTTCCAAGGGTTCTGGCATTGGCTGCTCAATTTATGTAAATTACAGGAGGATTATTTAGGTTATATTTAGATTTTAGCAATTTTACTGTCTCTACTGTCTCTTCTACAAGTCCTAAAAACTAAACTAAAAAACACGACAACTTTCTGAAACTCTTCCTCTTTCACTAAATTCCAATGTTTACTAATACATTACTTCTATGAGTTACATTACTACTGTGAGTTAAATTACTTCATAAAATGTAAATCACTCGGGTGATATTTCAGGAAGCCAATATAGCAATTATTAATCTAGAACTATTTGTGTTGTTGGTGAATTCTTTACATTAGTCCTCTCAAGTCACTAAGCCAGAGGTGGGCAAACTACGGCCCGCGGGCCACATCCGGCCCGTTGGCGTTTTTAATCCGGCCCGCGGAAGACAATCATATAAACACGATTGAGCAGATCTATAAACTATAAGCATCAGTGTTATCACGTAGACAGGTGTTCTAGAGATCCGTCTTTCCAGTCAGTCGTATTCACGCGAGATTACATTTGCAGAGTGGTGCAGCGCGTGCCATGGAAGTCATTCTGGCGCCCGTGCCACTGATGATCTCGAGAACACAGGATAAAACTTTACAGTGAGTGGTCCTAAAAAAAGAAAAGTGGACAGTGAGTGCAGGGTGTTCAATAAAGAATGCACAACTAAATTTTTTTTTTGCTGAAGTCCTGTCAAAGGCTGTATGCCTTATTTGCAAAGAAACCGTTGCAGTTTTAAAGGAATATAACATCAAACGGCACTTTTCCTCCAAGCATGCTAATTATGCTAACAACCAGTCAGCACAAGCACGGACAAATACAGCTCAGCGGTTGCTGAGTGAATGTGAGTATTAACACTTTTTCTCTTTTTAAAACTATGTTGGAGCTGTAATAAGATGGTCGTCACATGTTTACAGAAATAATAATATAAAAAGTATAACTCTTAGTAATTTTGGTTGTCGTGGGTGGCTGCTGTAGTGCTGGTGTTTTGTTTTTAAGTACCATGTGCTTTTGGGTGTCTGCTCCGCCCCTCATTTATGTCCCTGTCTGCTATTATAGGTGTATTATGAGCAGCTGACCTTGCTTCTGCTTATATCTGTTCCTGGACTTTTGCCTGTGGAGGTTATTCTGATCTATGAGTGGCCTTTTGGAATATGAAAACCTGTTTGGAACCTGTATTTAGATTTTTTGAGGACTGGAAATATTTCAGTGAGTGACTTTGAACCTGAAAACCAGTTTGGAGTTTTTTGCTTTCTTGAGCTGTTTTGTTTGATTTTGTGGGCTGGATGGATCCAGTGCCAAACCACTGAACTGCAAACATGTTGGCATGGTGTGGTACCCAAACTGTTGAACTGCAAACATTTTGGAATGGTGTGGTACCTCTCCTACTAATGGTGGTTGGTTGTACTGGCAGGCTGGAAGTAGATGGTTAAAAAAAAAACACTCAGGTGTAAATCTATGAGTTCAGTGAAATGTACAAAAATGATATGTACTGATATGTAATTTAGTTCAATTTAATGATATGCAATTTAGTTGTATGTATAAAATGATACAAATATACAAATACACTGGCATCCTACTCATCCTGGCAGCTCAAAGATGTAATTTAAGAATTAAGTGTGCTACTTTTCTTACTATCACGTGTGTGTGTGTGTGTGTGTGTTACTTTTCTGGATGGATCCAGTGCCAATCTATTGAACTGCAAACATTTTTCTGCTCTGCCTTTGTTGACTGAGAACTAAAATAAATGTCAATCTGATCTGCATTTGGGTCTCTGTCAGTGAAGGCCTTACAATAACACTAAAGCTTTTCCGGTTTATGTTCGATATGTATGAATTTGGTGTTGGCCCAGCCCGCCTGGCAAATTTCAAAAGTCAATGTGGCCCCTGAGCCAAAAAGTTTGCCCACCCCTGCACTAAGCCCATCATTGGTTATTTGAGGTTATTTTCATGGGTTTCTCCTTTCAGTAAGTTGGATTTGCTACAGATTGAATATAATCCTCTTAAGTGAAATCCCAATTTAGATGAGTAAACCGTTAAATATTGCATTCTCTTTGAAAACAATGAGGATAACCCATAAGTATAATCTGAGGGAATATGATGGCAGGAATCCAGCTTTTAAGATTAACTAGTGTGACATTATAAAGTAAGTCACACTCTTGTGCTCTAGATCAATGTCACCTGAATGTAAATTTAAAAAAATCAATCAGAAAATTCTCCCTCTTTATAGTTTTATGTAAAACCTGCCTACAGAGGACATTCCTAAAACAGAAAGTTCTAACTAGCACCCACTTAGAAATCTAAAAACCCATAAAATGCAGAGAACTACTGAAGAACCCTTTTTTCACTGTCACATGTCTGTTGGCGTCAATTGAAAATATGGACTCAATTTCCCATGATCCTTACAAACACCAAGAGACATCACCTGAATCATCACATGATCCCTACCCCTATTCATAGTCACATGACTTCGAATGAACGTCACCTGTTCACAATCACCTACACTCTTGAATAACTTGGACTCACACTCATTTTTTGTAAAGTCTTGCACCTGGTTTTCACTAATGACATTACTTTTGACATTACTTGCCTTTTTTTAAAAATCTGTGCTTTGATTTATTATTCTGGTTTTGACTCTGCTTTATTTTGGTTATTTGATTCCTTCATTATGGCTTTGCACAATTGATTTGTCTGTGTTTATTTTATTCATTAGAATGCTGTGTTTATATCCAACTCGATCCCAGTCTTACACTCACTAATCCAACATTTCTGGGTATATTGTGATGCTTAGGGATCTTTGTACTGCATGAAAGAATTTAGTGATTCTGTTTTGTTTTGTTTTTAAATACCAAACATCTGGTAGTTGACTAAGTTTTTCCAGAGTATGCCCATATGATTGCCCTAACCATAAAACACATAAAAACAAAGTGTACCCTCCAAGCTATGGACATGCATACACTCAGATATTGTAAAGTTATAAAAACATTTTTTGTACATTCAGAAGACCTCCTTATACTAATTATATTTGTTAATAATATTACTAACAGTAATATTCACCACCCACAGAAGTAGTAGTAGGGGGCCGGTGCAGTGTGGATTGGGCGGCAGTCGAAGGCAGGGGCCTCAACGATCTGATCCCCGAACACAGCGGCTAGCTGTTGGGACATGGAATGTCACTTCACTGGGGGGGGAAAGAGCCTGAGCTTGTGCGTGAGGTTGAGAGGTACCGGCTAGAGATAGTCGGGCTCACCTCCACACACAGCTTGGGCTCCGAAACCCAGCTCCTCGAGAGGGGCTGGACTCTCCACTTCTCTGGAGTCGCCCACGGTGAGTGGCAGCGGGCTGGTGTGGGCTTGCTTATAGCTCCACAGCTCAGCCGCCCTATGTTGGAGTTTACCCCAGTGAAAGAGAGGGTTGCCTCTCTGCGCCTTCGGGTCAGGGAGAGGGCTCTTGCTGTTATTTGTGCCTATGGGCCGAATAGCAGTATAGAGTATTTGGCCTTCTTAGAGTCCCTGGGAGAGGTACTGAGAGGTGCTCAGACTGGGGACTCCATTGTTCTACTGGAGGACTTCAACGCTCACGTGGGCGACAACAGTGACACCTGGAGGGGCGTGATTGGGAGGAACGGCCTCCCCGATCTAAACCCGAGTGGTGTTTTGTTATTGGACTTCTGTGCTAGTCATGGTTTGTCCATAACGAACACCATGTTCAAGCATAGGGGTGTCCATAAGTGCACGTGGCACCAGGACACCTTAGGTCAGAGGTCGATGATTGACTTTGTTGTCGTTTCATCTGATCTCCGGCCCTATGTCTTGGACACTCGGGTGAAGAGAGGAGCTGAGCTGTCAACTGATCACCACCTGGTGGTGAGTTGGATCCGCTGGCAGAGGAGGAAGCCGGACAGACCTGGCAGGCCCAAACGTATGGTGAGGGTCTGCTGGGAATGTCTGGACGAGCACTCTGTCAGGGAGGTCTTTAACTCCCACCTCCGGGAGAGCTTCTCCCAGCTTCCGAGGGAGGCGGGGGACATTGAGTCTGAGTGGACCATGTTCTCTGCCTCCATTGTTGACACGGCTGTTCGGAGCTGTGGCCGCAAGGTCTCCGATGCCTGTCGTGGCGGCAATCCCCAAACCCGGTGGTGGACACCAGAAGTAAGGGATGCCGTCAAGCTGAAGAAGGAGTCCTATCGGGCCATGTTGGCCTTCGGGACTCCTGAGGCAGCTGACGGGTATCGGCAGGCCAGGCGTGCCGCAGCTCGGGCAGTTGCGGAGGCAAAAACTCGGAACTGGGAGGAGTTTGGTGAGGCCATGGAGGAGGACTATCAGTCGGCCTCAAAGAAATTCTGGCAAACCATCCGGTGCCTCAGAAGGGGGAAGCAGTACTCCGCCAACACTGTTTACAGTGCGTGTGGGGAGCTATTGACCTCGACTGGGGATATTGTTGGGCGGTGGAAGGAATACTTCAAGGATCTCCTCAATCCCACCGTTACATCTTCCATTGAGGAAGTGGAGGCTGATGACTCAGAGGTGGACTCGTCCATTACCCAAGCCGAAGTCACTGAGGTGGTTTGCAAGCTCCTCGGTGGCAAGGCACTGGGGGTGGATGAGATCCGCCCTGAGTATCAAGTCTCTGAATGTTGTGGGGCTGTCTTGGCTGACACGCCTCTGCAACATCACGTGGCGGTTGGGGACAGTGCCTCTGGAGTGGCAGACTGGAGTGGTGGTCCCTCTTTTCAAGAAAGGGGACCGGAGAGTGTGCACCAATTATAGGGGAATCACACTTCTCAGCCTCCCCGGGAAGGTTTACTCCAGGGTACTGGAGAGGAGAATTCGGCCGATAGTCGAACCTCGGCTCCAGGAGGGACAATGCGGTTTTTGTCCTGGTCATGGAACACTGGACCAGCTCTATACCCTTCATAGGGTGATCGAGGGTTCATGGGAGTTTGCACAACCAGTCCACATGTGCTTTGTGGATCTGGAGAAGGCATTCGACTGTGTCCCTCATGGTATTCTGTGGGGGGTGCTTCGGGAGTATGGGGTTCGGGGCTTTTTGCTAAGGGCTGTCCAGTCCCTGCATGAACGGAGCAAGAGTCTGGCTTGCATCGCCGGCAGTAAGTCAGACCTGTTCCCAGTGCATGTTGGACTCTGGCAGAGCTGCCCTTTGTCACCGGTTCTGTTCATAATTTTTATGGACAGAATTTCTAGGCGCAGCCAGGGGCCAGAGGGAGTCCTGTTTGGGAACCACAGGATTTCATCTCTGCTTTTTGCGGATGATGTTGTCCTGTTGGCTTCTTCAAACCAGGACCTTCAGCATGCGCTGGGGCGGTTTGCAGTCGAGTGTGAAGCAGCTGGGATAAGAATCAGCACCTCCAAGTCCGAGGCCATGGTTCTCAGCAGGAAAAGGGTGGCTTGCCCTCTCCAGGTTGGTGGAGAAGTCCTGCCTCAAGTGGAGGAGTTTAAGTATCTCAGGATCTTGTTCATGAGTGAGGGAAGGATGGAGCGTGAGATCGACAGATGGATCGGTGCAGCCTCCGCAGTGATGCGGTTGCTTTACCAGTCTGTCGTGGTGAAGAAGGAGCTGAGCCAAAAGGCGAAGTTCTTGATTTACCAGTCGATCTACGTTCTGACTCTCACCTATGGTTATGAGCTTTGGGTAATGACCGAAAGAACAAGATCGTGGATACAAGCGGCCTTAATGAGTTTCCTTCACAGGGTGGCTGGGCGCTCCCTTAGAGATAGGGTGAGAAGCACAATCATTCGGGAGGAGCTTGGAGTAGAGCCGCTGCTCCTCCACATCGAGAAGAATCAGCTGAGATGGCTCTGGCATCTCTTTCGGATGCCTCCTGGATGCCTCCCTGGGGAGGTGTTCCAGGCATGTCCCCCCGGGAGGAGGCCATGGGGAAGACCCAGGACACACTGGAGGAACTATGTCTCTTGGCTGGCCTGGGAACGCCTCGGTGTTCTTCCCGAGGAGCTGGCCGAGGTGTCTGGGGAGAGGGAAGTTCGAGCTTCCATGCTCAGACTGCTGCCTCTGCGACCCGGCTCCGGATAAGCAGAAGAAGATGAGATGAGATTACTAACAGTGTGTTTTGTGTTTGACTCAAAACATGCCTTCTTCATAAAATAGGGACTGAGCAGCAAAAACACTTTTGCTTCAGATCATTCACTGAGATTTACTGAAGACTAACCCTGTTAGTCTTTAGATTCTGGTAATGGTTTCCATTGCTATAATTAGAACATTATATCATTGCTATAGGCGGCACGGTGGTGTAGTTGTTAGCACTGTCGCATCACAGCAAGAAGGTTCTGGGTTCGAGCCCAGTGGCTGGTGAGGGCTTTTCTGTGTGGAGTTTGCATGTTCTCCCTGTGTCTGTGTGGGTTTCCTCTGGGTGCTCTGGTTTCCCCCAAAGACATGCAGGTTAGGTTAATTGGTGGCTCTAAATTGACCGTAGGTGTGACTATAAGTGTGAATGGTTTTGTCTCTATGTGCCAGCCCTGCGATGACCTGGTGACTTGTCCAGGGTGTACCCCGCCTCTTGCCCATAGTCAGCTGGGATAGGCTCCAGCTTGCCTGCAACCCTGTAGGACAGGATAAGCCGCTACAGATAATGGATGGATGGATCATTGCTATAATGACTAGAATCAGCTTGTGCAGTTAATTATTTATTCCTGGTCACTTGTACAGTAGGGCAGTAGGGGTTTCATGACTTCTTCAGCAGCCAATTTCCTTAATATTTTTCAGTTCAATTTGACTATCATCTTGGTTCATCTTGTCCAAGTTAAATTATATTTCATTTGAACTCATGCATTAATTATACCTAATGAAAAGGATTTTTCTGTAAAACAGGTATTTTAAGCCTTATCTAAACTCTTCACACATTCACTATAATTCAGCTCACTAATTTTTAAAGGAGATATGTAGAACCCTTATTTTTAAATAAATTTCTGAGTGGATAGTATCTCCATCCTTGACTCTTGTATGCTGCATAAATGGGAATAAAAAAATATATTTTTGAGAGTTAAAATCAACCACAAAGTTGGCATTCGAGCTGAGCCAGCCAGCCCTGAGTGCATGACGTCACAGCGGTAACCGGTTTTAAGGCCGAGGCCTTTTACAGCTATAGACCAAAGTCATATCAATAAAAATTTATGGTGAAAGTAAGAAATACCGTTACAGACTTGCTCAACTAAGACTGATTTGACTTCACTGATTGTGGGTTGACTCTCATTAAAACAGGATAGGTGTTATAACTTATGCAACATACATGTACATGCATGCATTTTCACTGATAAAACGTAAAAGGCTAATTAAATAATCAGATGAACTGAGAATCACATTCTAAAGCAAATTAAATAATCCTATATCAGTAACTTAAACACACAATACAAGTTACATGTATTAATCTAAATCGGGGTGGGCAAACTTTTTGGCTCAGGGGCCACATTGACTTTTGAAATTTGCCAGGCGGGCCGGGCCAACACCAAATTCATACATATCGAACATAAACCGGAAAAGCTTTAGTGTTATTGTAAGGCCTTCACTGACAGAGACCCAAATGCAGATCAGATTGACATTTACTTTAGTTCTCAGTCAACAAAGGCAGAGCAGAAAAATGTTTGCAGTTCAGTAGATTGGCACTGGATCCATCCAGAAAAGTAATACACACACACACACACACACACACACACACACACACACACACACACACACACACACACACACACGTGATAGTAAGAAAAGTAGCACACTTAATTCTTAAATTACATCTTTGAGCTGCCAGGATGAGTAGGATGCCAGTGTATTTGTATATTTGTATCATTTTATACATACAACTAAATTGCATATCATTAAATTGAACTAAATTACATATCAGTACATATCATTTTTGTACATTTCACTGAACTCATAGATTTACACCTGAGTGTTTTTTTTTTAACCATCCACTTCCAGCCTGCCAGTACAACCAACCACCATTAGTAGGAGAGGTACCACACCATTCCAAAATGTTTGCAGTTCAACAGTTTGGGTACCACACCATGCCAACATGTTTGCAGTTCAGTGGTTTGGCACTGGATCCATCCAGCCCACAAAATCAAACAAAACAGCTCAAGAAAGCAAAAAACTCCAAACTGGTTTTCAGGTTCAAAGTCACTCACTGAAATATTTCCAGTCCTCAAAAAATCTAAACACAGGTTCCAAACAGGTTTTCATATTCCAAAAGGCCACTCATAGATCAGAATAACCTCCACAGGCAAAAGTCCAGGAACAGATATAAGCAGAAGCAAGGTCAGCTGCTCATAATATACCTATAATAGCAGACAGGGACATAAATGAGGGGCGGAGCAGACACCCAAAAGCACACGGTACTTAAAAACAAACACCAGCACTACAGCAGCCACCCACGACAACCAAAATTACTAAGAGTTATACTTTTTATATTATTATTTCTGTAAACATGTGACTACCATCTTATTACAGCTCCAACATAGTTTTAAAAAGAGAAAAAGTGTTAATACTCACATTCACTCAGCAACCGCTGAGCTGTATTTGTCCGTGCTTGTGCTGACTGGTTGTTAGCATAATTAGCATGCTTGGAGGAAAAGTGCTGTTTGATGTTATATTCCTTTAAAACTGCAACGGTTTCTTTGCAAATAAGGCATACAGCCTTTGATCGGACTTCAGCAAAAAAAAATTTAGTTGTGCATTCTTTATTGAACACCCTGCACTCACTGTCCACTTTTCTTTTTTTAGGACCACTCACTGTAAAGTTTTATCCTGTGTTCTCGAGATCATCAGTGGCACGGGCGCCAGAATGACTTCCATGGCACGCGCTGCACCACTCTGCAAATGTAATCTCGCGTGAATACGACTGACTGGAAAGACGGATCTCTAGAACACCTGTCTACGTGATGACACTGACGCTTATAGTTTATAGACCTACTCAATCGTGTTTATATGATTGTCTTCTGAGGGCCGGATTAAAAACGCCAACGGGCCGGATGTGGCCCGCGGGCTGTAGTTTGCCCACCTCTGATCTAAATGTAGGTAAACAACGTGTTGTTTTGTATCCAAATGAGAGTTGGTGCTTACCCGTCTGTGTTCTTGCTTCTTGAAGGCCGATCGTGTGGCCGATTGTTTTGAAACAATCTGACTTTCAGTTGTTCGTTCAGTTCTCCGTTCATTCACTTCTTCCACGTAAGGGTGAGATGGCAGCAATATCCAGTTTAGAAATCGGACGGCTGCTCCCCTCATTCTCCATTACTGAGTACTCCGCCATTACTGCTCAGCTCAGGCAATTACTAAAACCCGGGACAGGACGTCCCGGGTTTTTAGCAACAACTGCAGGAAGGTCACTGCCCGAGCGATATGTCCCATCCTGTCCCGGGTTTTGGCAACAACCCTCGGCTCACTCCGGGAGGACTGGTGCAACTGAACTCACTTTCCTTTAAAAAATAAATAAATAAATAAATAAATTTCTTTTCTTGTAGTTTTCTTTTCCTTTAATTGTTGATACTGCACCCTCTGTCAATACGGGCTTATAGCCAACACTCCTCAACAGATCAGAGGTCTCACATGAGCCTTCAGTAAAATGTGCAGAGCAGAGGAGAGACCACTACATAGTCGCCCAATGTGCCCGTGAACTTCTTGCAAAACACGTCCAAATCTTTGCAGTTTGAACATTCTTGGGCCATGAATGCAACGTAAATCCACCTTCTGTCATGTTGCTGCACTCGCCAGCAGCACATCTACGTGGCATGACGATAAATTAGCTCAAAATGGAGGATCGGAGTTGCAGTCAGCTCTGTGTTTTAGCTTAGCAGAAATGGCGATGAGACCGATAGACTTCCTGCTGTGACGTTATGGACATCAAGGTCATTCACTCAGACCGCTACCTATATAAATCACTTTAATCATAAAAATGACTATATTAGATTTATTGTTAATGCTTAAAACTATTCCTGTGCCATTCTTGAGGTCTCAAGGCATTTATAAACAAAAGTGAGGCCATGGTTCTGCGTATATCAGTCCCCCCAGGATTCCGTGGGCCTTTTTTGTGATTGTTGCGGGCTAAAATGTCTGATGTTGTGGGTTTTTTCCAAAAAATTGCGATGAAAGTTGCGGTGTTTTTTAGGTTTTTGTTGCGATTACATTGCGGGAGGAAGTGAAAGTTGCGAGAAATTGTTGCGATTTTCTCTTTTTGTGATTAAAATTGAGTGATATGTTAAATATTAAGTTATTACTGAAAAACTCATCTCATCTCATTATCTGTAGCCGCTTTATCCTTCTATAGGGTCGCAGGCAAGCTGGAGCCTATCCCAGCTGACTACGGGCGAAAGGCGGGGTACACCCTGGACAAGTCGCCAGGTCATCACAGGGCTGACACATAGACACAGACAACCATTCACACTCACACCTACGGTCAATTTAGAGTCACCAGTTAACCTAACCTGCATGTCTTTGGACTGTGGGGGAAACCGGAGCACCCGGAGGAAACCCACGTGGACACGGGGAGAACATGCAAACTCCGCACAGAAAGGCCCTCGCCGGCCCCGGGGCTCGAACCCAGGACCTTCTTGCTGTGAGGCGACAGCGCTAACCACTACACCACCGTGCCGCCCTACTGAAAAACTATTGATTAAAAAAACAAAGACACTGAGAAATGGTCCTATAAACAACTTTACCAATATAAAAGATTACCAGGACTACAAAAATGCAGAAAAATAGGCTTTACTTATCCAAATGCACCTGTTGGTTCAAAAATTAAAGTGCAGAAAACCTCACAGCACAACATGAAGTTACCTTAAAATATAATATAAATGCCTCAACTTTCATGTAAGAAAAAAAAACCTATTAATACTAGTACTGTGTGCAGGCAGTCTCTCCTGAAGACTAAATTAAACAATAATTATAAACTAATAAAATAAATGGCTCAGGCTTCATAGAAGAAAAAAAAACAATTTGAACAGAATCTCACAGTATGATGCTGAAGCTGCCTAAACAATGGAAAATAAAATACCATTTTGGCAAAAATGTTGGCATCCATTAATTTCTTGTATTAAGTAAAAAAATTATTTAAAGTGCACACAGTCCTTCACTGTAAACATAACACACTTTCAGTAACAGAATTTAAGCCTATATAAACACTGACTCGCACATCATGCAGTGTTGCCAGATACTGCTGACATTTTCCAGCCCAAAATATGTTCAAAACCCGCCAAAATGCACTTAAAACCTCCCAATAAGGCGGTAAAACGCCCAATCTGGCAACACTGAGCACATGCTGCTTCTCTTGAACGTATACACGGAAGTAAGGCGGAAGGTAGTTTGTCGACGTCACCTCAAGACGACGCCAACGATTGGTCAAATTTGCAGGAACGTTGCGGTGATTGGATATAATTGCAACACCGCCCTGAATTCGCAGGGATTGGTTGAATTTGCGTTGAAGTTGCAAATCGCAACATCGCGAAATCCTGGAGGGTCATTTCATCTCATCTCATTATCTCTAGCCGCTTTATCCTTCTACAGGGTCGCAGGCAAGCTGGAGCCTATCCCAGCTGACTACGGGCGAAAGGCGGGGTACACCCTGGACAAGTCGCCAGGTCATCACAGGGCTGACACATAGACACAGACAACCATTCACACTCACATTCACACCTACGGTCAATGTAGAGTCACCAGTTAACCTAACCTGCATGTCTTTGGACTGTGGGGGAAACCGGAGCACCCGGAGGAAACCCACGCGGACACGGGGAGAACATGCAAACTCCGCACAGAAAGGCCCTCGCCAGCCACAGGGCTCGAACCCAGGACCTTCTTGCTGTGAGGCGACAGCGCTAACCACTACACCACCGTGCCGCCCCTCCTGGAGGGTCATTAATTTATAAATCTGAAAAATTTGGGTATCATTGCTTCCAACAAAGTGAAATGACTTAACAAATACATTTTGTGCTGTTATTCAACATTGGCTGTTAAGACCTGTTTTGACCAATGGCTGAAAAAAATATCATGACTTTGTTCTGTGACAAATCAAACAATGAGCTGTACACAAACCTCAGCAGCACTTCGTGTAAGGAGGCTGAAGTTTATTGGGGACACATGGAGGAGAAAGGAGGAATTAGTGAGTCAAGTGCTTTTTTGAGAGCCAAAGCAAGGAGTAAGAAGGAGGGGAAGACCAGCACTTACTTATGCTGACCAGTTGAGGAAAGACACCGGATTAGCCACTGAGAAATTGAAAAACATCATGGATGACTGTGAAGAATGGAGGAAGCTAGTCAACGATGTCTGAGCTAGCTCACAATAGAGAGATTATTATTATTATTATTATTATTATTATTATTATGGCATATTTATTGGTAATGGCAGTGCAGAGTTTTATGTTTTCCTAGTATCTGTATGAGTTTCATCTGGGTACTGTGGTTGTGTCCCATCTCACAAAACTTTATGTGGGTATGGGTAGGTGGATTGGCTACACTAAGTTGCACCTTGGTGTGAATGAGTGTGTGTAAAGCCTGATGATGGACTGGCATTGCTTCAAAGGTTTACTTTTGTTTGCACCCAGTGTGGGACAGACTGGGATAGACTATGGATCCACTACAACCAGAATGAAGCTGATACTGAAGCTAAAAATTAATAAAAGCATACATTTATTGAAAGAAAACAAGAATTGTATGAAGCCCAAATTA
Organism: Neoarius graeffei; assembly: GCF_027579695.1. Classification (NCBI taxonomy): domain Eukaryota; kingdom Metazoa; phylum Chordata; class Actinopteri; order Siluriformes; family Ariidae; genus Neoarius; species Neoarius graeffei. The sequence continues at coordinate 34,649,331 of NC_083585.1, read as the reverse complement.
AAAGCCACTTTTCACTACTTTTCACTTTTCAGCATAATGTGACCCAATCAATGTAAATGGTTTCTAAAAAGTCTGTAGCCTGAAATTAGTGCTTATCTTAGAAAATATGTTTTGTGAAGGGTGGGTATTCTCTGTAAGATTTTGAGGCTTTATATCCCTTTGGTAATTTCATTTTTATATGGTGCTTATGTTCTCACAAAAAAAACCCAATCCTTTCCTTATTTAGCATTAACCTCTCTCTGGCCTTTGGTGACTCTGTCCTTGGTGCTGAAGAAGCCAAACGCCCCGCAGAATAAAGCCCTTGTTTGCAATAATTTCCCTCAGGCACTGATTCCTTTTAATCCCCTCTCTCATTTTTTCTCACTCCCATATGCGTTTTTCAGAAGGTTTACATATTTATTTGACAGAATTCCTTCTCATCTTCTCAAATATGCTATCTTGTAGTCCTTGCAAAACACAATGTCAGTGGAACTGGGGTTAGATGGTCATTAGTAACAGATGGTACAGAGTATTGCCATGTGTTAACAGATACTGGTGGTATGAATTCATCCATTATGAGGAACAAAAGAGCATGTCTCTCTTCTTTAATCACCAAACACCTCAAACATGTACCTTGATCCCAGGCCTGCCAGCTCTGTCATATAATTCAAGTATGTAACTAGGACTTTATTATTAATAGAAATCATGACAATGAAAAACAACTTGTGTAAATTTGTTAACTTTATGCTTTGGTTATTTAATGCTCCACCATTAATTACAATTCACCAGGGAAAGCTTTGGTCATTAACAGATACCCTTATTAGAAAAGTTGTGATCTTACATTCATGGGTGGCACAATGGTGTAGTGATTAGCACTGTCACCTCACAGCAAGAAGGTTCTGGATTCGAGCCTAGCGGCCAATGGGGGCCTTTCTGTGTGAGTTTCCTCCGGGTGCTCCAGTTTCCCACACAGTCCAAAGACATACAGTTAGGTTAACATGGAGCAGCCACGGCCTGAAGGTTGGGCTGAAATGCCCTTGAGCAAGGCATCTAACCCACACCTGCTCCCCAGGTGCTGTAGCATAGCTGCCCACTGCTCTGGGTGTATGTGTATATATATATATATATATATATATATATATATATATATATATATATATATATATATGTGTATATATATATATATATGTATGTATGTATGTGTGTGTGTATATATATATATATATATATATATATATATATATATATATATGTGTGTGTGTGTGTGCTCATTGCTCGCTTATGTGTGCGTGTGTGTGTTCACTGCTTCAGATGGGTTAAATGCAGAGGAAACATTTCACTGTCCTTAAGTCTGTGCTTGAATGTACATGTGATAAATAAAATGGTTTCTTGGCTTCTTCTTCTAATCTAATCTTCTAATTAATATAGAACAGAGAATGAAATCGGTTATGTTTTGCCATTTAATCGATTGATTTTAATTTAGTTAGAGAATGATGTTCTCTTTACTGATATAAGGCTTTTATGTATCCTTTGCTTATTTAGTCATATTGCTGGGTACAGGGTAGAAGATACAGTATTTAGATAACTTTGTAAACAATCCACCTACTGGCAAGTACACAGACAGACACAGACAGAACATGTTGAACTCAACACTGAAAGTAACCTGAGCTTAGGATCAAACCCCATCACTGGAGCAGTGAGGCATCAGCATTACCTTCTGCTGCCTACAATTATTTATTTTTCCACACACACATCTGAACTTTTGCCTTTTCCGTACAGGAGTGTGTTTCCTCTGCTTGGTGGATGTGGTTCCAGTCAAGAATGAGGATGGACTGGTCATCATGTTCATCCTGAATTTTGAGCTGGCAGACCAGCAGGACAGCACTGCTAACAGCTCACCACTAAAGGACAACCACAGATTCTCAATTCCATGGATTTCTAAAGGTGCTGACTTTAGACAATGTGTATTCAATTAGATTCCTTTAGGCCAGCGTTTAAGCCTATAATGTCTATTAAGCACCAAAGTAAGTGTTTTATCAACAGCTTGGTTATAATGAGACCATATGCTTCTATAAATACATTTGTACATGGTAATAGTTTTACATGGCACAATGGATTTGTATTGGACACTTAATTGTTGGAGGTTTATATTTTCATATGTGATTAATCATCAATTAATATATATTTTTTATAACTGTCCTTACGTATGTGCTTGTTGTTATTTCTTTGCTTTTATTTTTTGTCCTAATTTATCATTTATACTGCTTTTTTTTATATATTTAAATGCCATATGGACTCCTGATGTCTGAAATAAAGTTTATATTATTATTATATTATTATATTAACTCAGGGGAAATACTTAGATTTAGTGTATAAATGGCAATCATATTGTCTCTCAAAAAACATATGCAAAAAAAATCATATAATCAAATATTTAATTGGTTGCAAAATGTCATTTTCTTTGCTTCAGCTTGCAAACACAGGTTCAAGCTGCCCAGGCCTTTGTTTAACTCTCTGAGTAGCAGCAAGTCATCTCTGCATGATGACGCTGAGTTGGGTAACATGCACAAGATGCCACACATGGGCCATGAGTCAGTGGCTCTGGACAAACTGTTGTCCCTGCCAGATCGATCAGCACTAGGACGGCTTCCATTGCTTTTGTGGGATGATGAACCACCTCTAGAGCCACACGGTGAGCTTCAGTCCTCACCACCATCCCAAGCCCCATTCCATGGATTTTTGCAGTCCCCCTCAGACTGCCCAAAGAATTCACCCTCCAACTGCAGCATGTCCCACAGCCGCTCATGTGAAAGCCTTTGTAGCACACGCCACTTGCCGTCTAGTGTCTGCAACTGGGACAGGAAGCTTCCCATCAGACCCAGCAGCATGGGTGAGGATGGAATTGGTACTATTGGTAGACATTTATGGAAATACTATACATAAATGGACTTGTGGTTGTTTTCAATAGTGGTAGTAAGTATTAACAGTTGTACTGTTGGTGTCATATTTACAGTCATTTACAGCTTTGGATAACAAAATTAGACATTTATGGAAATACTATACATAAATGGACTTGTGGTTGTTTTCAATAGTGGTAGTAAGTATTAACAGTTGTACTGTTGGTGTTATATTTACAGTCATTTACAGCTTTGGATAACAAAATTAGATATGTATAATGTCTTATAGCATGTCTGTTGTTTGTCCAGGTGCCATGCATCGTAAAGCCAGTTTGCCTAACTCTACATCAGATTCAGACCTGATACGGTTCCGCATGGTAAATACTAGTCCTATAGCAACACACAACTTAATCGACTTCAAACCAGACCCCTTGGTAACTCTCCCTTCCAGTGAGATTGATATAATTACGCCTTGCAAGTTGATTGATCGGACCCACAATGTGACTGAGAAAGTCACTCAGGTAAGTAGAAAAACTCTCAGTTGAGACTTAAAAATGAGAAAACTTGAAATCATAGGATTCTTAAGGGCTCTATTATAGGATTCTTAATGTAGCTCTAAGTTTTGTGTTATGTGTAACGTTACAATGGAGTATTTTACCATCAGAAAGGATTCCAAGTAGAACAATTTAAGGAACCTAAGAGCCCTGAAAGAAGCATTGAACATTGTATATTTTACTACTGTCTTTGCAAGGTTGATCATTTCATAATGATAACATGCTATATGCAGTCAAAAGTCATACATCAGCCTCTCTCTCTCTCTGTGTGTGTGTGTGTGTGTGTGTGTGTGTGTGTGTGTGTGTGTGTGTGTGTGTGTGTGTGTTTATATAGTACTGGGGACCAAATGTCCCCACTAGAATCGTAAAATCTGACAATTTCGACCTTGTAGGGACATTTGGATTGTCCCCATAAGGAAATTGCTGTTGTGGGGTTGTTGTTTTTTTTTTCAATAAAAGTAAAAAAAAAAAAAGAATAAATAAATAAATAAATAAATAAAAGAACCAAAAAGTTTCCTTTTGTTACTGAGGTGAAGGTTAGGGTTAGGTTGAGGTGCAGACACAGCATTAATTAACTGCACTAATAATTATGCAAGTGGAAGGTCCTCATAGGGATAGTGAAACAAACGTGTGTGTGTGTGTGTGTGTGTGAGGTTCATGGCCAGGCACATTTTTCTGCACCTTTGAGTTGCTGATATCTGTGCCAGACACTGAATAATGTGGATAAATGGGGCTTTCTGGTTGGTGTAATCCTGCATGGAAAAGAAAGGCGCCCATACCCATACTCATACTCATTCTTCAGTACTGAATTAATCCTGTAGCACTCTTCTCCAGAGTCTCAACCCATTTAAAGAGCCTTTATCTCATTGATCACACTTTCTGTCACTTGAGCCAAACACCTGTGATCGTGTTTCTGTGTGCCAATGAGCATGGACTTGGCCTTGATTTTTGTTTACAGCAGACATCGACATCCTCTTGCAAGGGTAAATTAGTTCTCTCAGACTGGTTTAGAAGTGCCAGTTCTTTGAAATCCTCTTCAGAAGTTCTTAATGTCTCCCACATCTAATGCTAATTACCAAGGGTTAACATCGAGTCCAGGCCTACTTGAGTCATAACAAAATATGTGTGCAACTGCTGAGTAAATCGCGGCATGGTGGTGTAATGGTTAGCACTGTCGCCTCACAGTAAGAAGGGTCGGGGTTCAAGCCCAGTGGCTGACAGGGGCCTTTCTGTGTGGAGTTTGCATGTTCTCCCCGTGTCCGTGTGGGTTTCCTCCGGGTGCTCCGGTTTCCACCACAGTCCAAAGACATGCAGGTTAGGTTAATTGGTGGCTCTAAATTAACCAAATGGTTGTTTGTGTCTATGTGTCAGCCCTGTGATGATCTGGCGACTTGTCCAGGGTGTACCCCGCCTCTCACCCATAGTCAGCTGGGATAGGCTCCAGCTTGCCCGCGACCCTGCACAGGATAAGCGGCTACAGATAATGGATGGATGGATGCTGAGTAAATCAAATATTGTGTAAGATGGAGAAATTATGCAGCCTGGTAGTATTTTGGATAAGCAATCAACCAGCTGTTGTGCGTATATTTCCAAATTGTGAGAAATTATCCTCAGCATTAAATTTAGGACTGATATTACAAAACCATTCTGACCAACAGCAATTATATTGAATGCAGTCATCAAAAGAAACAACTTTCCAGACTTTTCTTGGATTTGAGATCAAAGTGGTTGCAAAATGTTAGAGTTATAAATGTTAACTACACTTTTCCGAGTCTAGCTAATTAATGGTTACATACATATTTTGGACTGAAGGGCAAATTAATTATTAGCAAGCAGTGAGGTCAGAGAATGATTTTAGCAATGTAAAGTTTCCTCAAGGTAAGCAAATGGTAGGTTAATTTAATATATGATCCTAAAATACACTCTGAATGCTCCTATACACACACTACCGTTCAAAAGTTTGGGGTCACCCAGACAATTTTGTGTTTTCCATGAAAAGTCACACTTTTATTTACCACCATAAGTTGTAAAATGAATAGAAAATATAGTCAAGACATTTTTCTGGCCATTTTGAGCATTTAATCGACCCCACAAATGTGATGCTCCAGAAACTCAATCTGCTCAAAGGAAGGTCAGTTTTATAGCTTCTCTAAAGAGCTCAACTGTTTTCAGCTGTGCTAACATGATTGTACAAGGGTTTTCTAATCATCCATTAGCCTTCTGAGGCAATGAGCAAACACATTGTACCATTAGAACACTGGAGTGAGAGTTGCTGGAAATGGGCCTCTATACACCTATGGAGATATTGCACCAAAAACCACACATTTGCAGCTAGAATAGTCATTTACCACATTAGCAATGTATAGAGTGGATTTCTGATTAGTTTAAAGTGATCTTCATTGAAAAGAACAGTGCTTTTCTTTCAAAAATAAGGAAATTTCAAAGTGACCCCAAACTTTTGAACGGTAGTGTATATAATATATTTCCTTCTTTTCAGGCAGATTTTACATCCATATGCATTTATTAAAGCTTTGTCTCTCTGTATTCACTTTCACCTGCTGACTAACTGCTGACATCATGATGGTGTCCTGCTTAGAAGGAATGCTTTATATTTAATATTGCCAACCCCAAGTCATATGGCGAGTCCTGTACAAAGTGGATACATGTCCAGTCTCACAGAGAGAGTAGGAGGTGTTACAGCCACTTTTGCTCAAACAAATCTCAACCACAGCACAGCTTAATCACATGTAAACACAGATTTTCAAGGGTTTTTAATTGACTGTATTTAGTAAAAATACATACAAATACAGAAGAAATGCTATAGTGTCACCACCTGGCCAGCCTGGGTCATTAAACAGAGTAGTATAAAATGCTGAGAAGCTGACTCATGTTGTGGAGAGTACCTAAAATTATAAAAGACCACAGTATTTTCCAAACCCTGCAGATAGTGTACTAGCATGCATTAAAAAAAGGGAGGGGGCATGAAACCCACTGTAGCATCGCCACACTAGCTCACCTTATTTAGAAGCTTTGAATGCTCTTAATAACTCAGTTGTTTAATACATTATTATATGTTGAAGGTTCTGTCGGGCTTAAAATCCAGGTTCTGACTGAACATTCCAAGAGTTAATCGCTTTACCTTTATGGTCCAAAAATCTACAATTCCCTCACATTTTCTGAAACAACCCAAACCTGATCTTTTTCTTTAGCATTTAATTATTTAATTTAAGTCTTGTTTACTCTGTATTATTTTTATTTTTGTGCATACTATTAAAAGCTTTGTGTGTGAAAAGTTTGAAATATAGAAAGTTTTCTGTATCCTGACTAACCATTATGTTGTGTAGGGATGTAATGATTCGGAAAACAAAGTACAACAGAGAACCAAAGACTTTTTATATTTGTGTAGAATCCTATCCTGTGCAGGGTCGCAGGCAAGCTGGAGCCTATCCCAGCTGACTACGGGCAAAAGGCGGGGTACACCCTGGACAAGTTGCCAGGTCATCACAGGGCTGACACATAGACACAGACAACCATTCACACTCACACCTATGGTCAATTTAGAGTCACCAGTTAACCTAACCTGCATGTCTTTGGACTGTTGGGGAAACCTGAGCACCCGGAGGAAACCCACACGGACATGGGGAGAACATGCAAACTCCACACAGAAAGGCCCTTGTCGGTCACTGGGCTCGAACCCAGAACCTTTTTGCTGTGAGGTGACAGTGCTAACCACTGCACCACTGTGCCACACCTTAATAGCCAACATAATGGGCAAAAGAAATATATGATTTATTTATTCATTTATTTATTTATTTTTACTTTTGGAAGTACAGAGAATGCACTGCTTCTCAGAGATATTATTAAGAGGTGAAGCTAAAGCTGAAATAAGGAGTGAACCATAACAAAAGGAGGTGTGGTGGTTAACAAGCTTAGAACCATGTACAATGTTTCTATGGATTTGAGGAATTGTAAAGAATGTGAAGAGTGCCGTTGCCCAAGAGTTTAGCGTTCGGAGCCTGAGGGTGTGAAGTATCTGAACAGTTATTAAGGAAAGCTTTTAGGTCTACTGTGCATTTGATATAGTATCAAAAGCAGCAGCAGCACTTCTGTCATTTCTCATCATTTCTCATCATTAACATGATTATCATAGTCGTTTTTTTTCTCTCTAGTATTTCACATGTTAATAAATTAAACTTTATATTTATCCCCAAGAGAAACAGTAAGTTGCCATCAGAGTTCCTGAGGACTGCGAGAAAAATAATACAAGTTTTTAAAGAATAATAATAATTTGTTTGCATTTATTTCAACAATTCTTTCAGAATGTCAATAATTTTGGGTCATATTTTTGAGAGAAAGATGTAGGATATACTCTTAAAAATTCAATACACTGTTTCAGAAAGTATTTCTAATGAGAATAAGGTTTATTAGAACAATGATAAATACTTTCTGACATTGTTGGAGTCGACATTTTAATCATTGTGTGTGTGTAATGTTTTATATAAACATGCTTTATTTTTTTCTTATTTTCATAAAGAGTGCCAATAATTATGCAATTCAAAAAGTATTTACATATAGTACCAGTCAAAAGTTTGCACACCCCTACTCAATCATAGGTTTTTCTGTATTTTGACTATTTTCTACATTGTAGAACAATACTGACGACATCAAAACTATGAAATAACATATGGAGCATTTATGGAATTATGTGGTAAACAAAAAAATGTGTCAAAAAAACGAAATATGTTTCATAGTTTAGATTCTTCAAAGTAGCCAGCGTTTACCTTGATGACGCTTTGCACACTATTGGCATTATCTTAACCAGCTTCATGAGGGAGTCACCTGGAATGCTTTTCAATTAACTGGTGTGTCTCGTCAAAAGTTAATTAGTGGAATTTTTGGCCTTCATAATGCGATTGAAATCAAACAGTAAACAGTAAATAAAAAGATTCCGTAAATAGCCCTATTCAACAACTGTTGTAATCCATATTATGTCAAGAACCGCTCAACTAAGTAAAGAGAAACGACATCCATCATTACTTTAAGACATGAAGTGTCCTTTAATTAATAAAAATAAAGAAAAAACACTGAATTAAAAGGTGTGTCCAAACTTTTGACTGGTAACTGTATTCCTGTTTAGGTACTGTCTCTGAGTGCTGATGTCCTCCCTGAGTACAAGCTTCAAGCTCCCCGCATCCACAAGTGGACCATCCTGCACTACAGTCCCTTCAAGGCTGTATGGGACTGGGTTATTCTGTTACTGGTTATCTACACAGCCATCTTTACACCATACTCGGCAGCCTTCCTGCTAAGTGATGAGGAGGAGGCTGCCAGGCAGCGCTGTGGATACTCCTGCAGTCCTCTCAATGTGGTGGATCTCATTGTAGATATAATGTTTGTTATTGATATTGTCATTAACTTTCGCACAACTTATGTCAATACCAACGATGAGGTGGTCAGCCAGCCCGGCCGCATTGCTGTGCACTACTTTAAAGGTTGGTTCCTCATCGACTTGGTGGCTGCCATTCCATTTGACCTGCTTATCTACCGCTCTGGAGAAGAGGTGCAAAGACTCACTAAATTTTTGTACCCCAACACCACTCACCTTCGAACATGACTGCACATGAATGCAAAGTTTTGTAAGCTTTTGAAATTTCGATTTTCTTTCCTTTCCAGACAACCACTCTGATTGGTCTGCTGAAAACAGCTCGGCTGCTGCGGTTAGTACGTGTGGCACGTAAACTGGACCGGTACTCAGAGTATGGAGCAGCAGTGCTCTTCCTGCTCATGTGCACCTTTGCGTTAATTGCACACTGGCTGGCATGTATCTGGTATGCCATAGGGAATGTGGAGAGAAGTGGTTCATCTCGAATCGGTTGGCTAGACTCACTGGGAGAACAGCTTGGCAAGCCTTATAATGAGACAATTCCATCTTCTGGACCAACCATTAAAGACAAGTATGTCACTGCTCTTTACTTCACCTTCAGCAGTCTGACCAGCGTGGGCTTTGGGAACGTCTCACCAAACACCAACCCTGAGAAGATCTTCTCAATTTGTGTTATGCTCATTGGTGGTGAGTACTCTTAAAGATTCAAATATTCAAGTCACGAAATCTTATTTATACACTATCTATATGTTTGAATTACATATTATAACTGAAGAAAATTATTTTTATATTACTCAGCCTACAGAGAAATTTTAGACATTTCTAGTATAATATGAAATGTCTCAGAGTGTACTTGAAATTGCCCTCTGTATTCTCAGGTAGTGTTGTTGTTTTTAGTTCACTCAATGGGCTTTTGTTTTGTCCTTTAGTTTTGGTTCTACTGCCACCCTGTCATGATTACCCTGAAGTGTTCACCTGTTCTGTTTCTCACTTTGATTAGTTTGGTTATTTCTGCCCTGTTGTTTCTGTTCCTCCTTGCAAATTCATCCATCCATCCATCCATCCATTATATGTAGCTGCTTATCCTGTGCAGGGTCGCAGGCAAACTGGAGCCTATCCCAGCTGACTATGGGCGAAAGGCGGGGTACACCCTGGACAAGTCGCCAGGTCATCACAGGGCTGACACATAGACACAGACAACCATTCACACTCACATTCACACCTACGGTCAATTTAGAGTCACCAGTTAACCTAACCTGCATGTCTTTGGACTGTGGGGGAAACCGGAGCACCCGGAGGAAACCCACGCGGACACGGGGAGAACATGCAAACTCCATACAGAAAGGCCCTCGCCGGCCACGGGGCTCAAACCCAGGACCTTCTTGCTGTGAGGCGGCAGTGCGAACCACTACACCACTGTGCCGCCCCCTTGCAAATTCTTATCATTTTGTCTCATTAAGGCCAAGCTTTAGTATCATGTGATCCCTTTTCTTTTTCTCTTGTAGTACTTCCTGGTTTGGACCCTTGCCTTGGTTTTGTGTTTTTATTATGAATTATCCTCATGTTATTCTATCTGCCTGTGTTTTGACCCCATCTATGGACTTTGCCAATGATTCTTGGATTAATAAAAGAGACGCTGAGTTTATGCACGTGTCCTGCTTCCGACTTCCACATATTACATTACTTTTGTATTCCATTTAATTTCCTTGTTTTTTAATAATCTGAAAAGAATGAACAGAGATGTGTTCATTGGAAAGCTATTGATTACAAATTTAATCACAAAGGTTGTGACACAGGGGCGGCACGGTGGTGTAGTGGTTAGCACTGTCGCCTCACAGCAAGAAGGTCCGGGTTCGAGCCCCGTGGCCAACGAGGGCCTTTCTGTGCGGAGTTTGCATGTTCTCCCCGTGTCCGCGTGGGTTTCCTCCGGGTGCTCCGGTTTCCCCCACAGTCCAAAGACATGCGGGTTAGGTTAACTGGTGACTCTAAATTGACCGTAGGTGTGAATGTGAGTGTGAATGGTTGTCTGTGTCTATGTGTCAGCCCTGTGATGGCCTGGCAACTTGTCCAGGGTGTACCCCGCCTTTCGCCCGTAGTCAGCTGGGATAGGCTCCAGCTTGCCTGCGACCTTGTAGTACAGGATAAAGCAGCTAGAGATAATGAGATGAGATGAGGTTGTGACACACAAATCTTCTTCTGGTATTGATAACTGTTACCCATAAAAATAAAATAACTTTAACCTTCTTAATGGCTCAGAAAGTTTCTAAATTCTCATTAGCACCCAGATAACCTTCTATGCATTCACAATGAAATACATTCGGTTTTTTATTTAAAAAAAATTGAATTTTTTTTACAGCACTGATGTATGCCAGTATCTTTGGGAATGTGTCAGCTATTATCCAGAGACTTTACTCTGGAACTGCTCGCTACCACACACAGATGCTACGGGTGCGAGAGTTCATTCGATTCCACCAGATCCCCAATCCACTAAGGCAGCGACTAGAGGAGTATTTCCAACATGCTTGGTCCTACACCAATGGTATTGATATGAATGCTGTAAGTTTTTTTTTTTCCTCCCTTACATTTTACGATTGTACTGATGATATTTATTCTCACAGCTGAATGTATATTATATTAATTAATTAATTATATAATTATGAGTCAGCAGGCGGCATGGTGGTGTAGTGGTTAGCGCTGTCGCCTCACAGCAAGAAGGTCCGGGTTCGAGCCCCGTGGCCGACGAGGACCTTTCTGCGCGGAGTTTGCATGTTGTCCACGTGGGTTTCCTCCGGGTGCTCCGGTTTCCCCCACAGTCCAAAGACATGCAGGTTAGGTTAACTGGTGACTCTAAATTGACCGTAGGTGTGAATGTGAGTGTGAACGGTTGTCTGTGTCTATGTGTCAGCCCTGTGATGACCTGGCGACTTGTCCAGGGTGTACCCCGCCTTTCGCCTGTAGTCAGCTGGGATCGGCTCCAGCTTGCCTGCGACCGTGTAGAACAGGATAAAGCGGCTAGAGATAATGAGATGAGATGAATTATGAGTCAAGACAGTGGCACCAGATGTGTAATAACATATATTTAAATAATATTGACTGGCTTTTTTTGTGGTATATCAAATATATTCCATTCAGCTAGCATGATATTGAACGAGTTGAAGATGATCTGATATACCACGAAGAAAAGCCATCATTATTATTATTATTATTATTATTATTATTATTATTATTATTATCTCATCTCATTATCTCTAGCCGCTTTATCCTGTTCTACAGGGTCGCAGGCAAGCTGGAGCCTATCCCAGCTGACTACGGGCGAAAGGCGGGGTACACCCTGGACAAGTCACCAGGTCATCACAGGGCTGACACATAGACACAGACAACCATTCACACTCACATTCACACCTACGGTCAATTTAGAGTCACCAGTTAACCTAACCTGCATGTCTTTGGACTGTGGGGGAAACCGGAGCACCCGGAGAAAACCCACGCGGATACAGGGAGAACATGCAAACTCCGCACAGAAAGGCCCTCGTTGGCCACGGGGCCCGAACCCGGACCTTCTTGCTGTGAGGCAACAGCGCTAACCACTACACCACCATGCCGCCCTTATTATTATTAGTAGTAGTATTATTATATTATACACATTCCTTTCGGGTGTTCAATGCGTCTTTCTCTTTCAAAATTCTCTCAGAATTTTCTGCATTTGACAAAGCAAACCTGGCGGCCATGTTTGCTTACAAATTGTCACAGTCGCTCACTAGTGCAAAAGTTCTACGTCTCTGACATGTGACATCATGTCTTGACAACCATGCAATTTCGTAAACCATATTCAACACTCATTCTCCATTGAGTAGAGTGCCATAATACACATAGGATAAGCAATATGCTAACAATATTGCATGCTACCAAACCAAATGAATGAAACCCGCTAGAAGGGAATAGAACACGTTTTATTCCATTGAAAAAGTGTCCTGTATGTATAATAATAAAATATTCAATAGAGAATATAATACTGCTCACTCCTGTATCTCTCTTCTACCCTGATCAGGTGCTGAAGGGTTTTCCTGAATGCTTGCAAGCAGACATTTGTCTGCATCTGAACCGCAGTCTGCTACAGAACTGCAAAGCCTTCAAAGGCTCCACCAAAGGTTGCTTACGTGCTCTAGCCATGAAATTTAAGACAACACATGCCCCACCAGGAGACACACTGGTTCATGCAGGTGATGTCATTTCAGACCTCTACTTTATCTCCCGAGGCTCCATTGAAATCCTGAGGGGTGATGTAGTAGTAGCCATCCTGGGTAAGGCATTTTAAGGTTTAGCTTCTGTTAAATGTTTTATATGCATGAACTTTTGGGAACATACCTGTTTGTTACCAAAGAAGACTGCATGAAGAGTAAGATAAATATTGTAGTAAGAAGGCAACATCGTGTGATTATTAATATACACTTTCATATTACTGTAGAATATATAGCATATAGTACCAGCTACCAGTCCTGCGATGACCTGGCAACTTGTCCAGGGTGTACCCCGCCTCTTGCCCATAGTCAGCTGGGATAGGCTCCAGCTTGCCTGCGACCCTGCACAGGATAAGTGGCTACAGATAATGGATGGATGGATGGATACCAGCTACCACTCAGTGTTTTGTTAAATATAGCGCATGTTTAAAGAATGACCGTCAGCCATGATATTGTTTTTTTCATACCAATACTGAGCCTATTTTATAAGCTATTTTCCATCTTATTTGCTGTCTTTGCTTGTATATCAGAGATTGATAGATAGATAAACTTTATTTCAACAGGGTGGCCCATTCAGCACTGCTGGTATCCATAGGGGCCCTGCAAAACCACACTAATACAATACAAAACTACACTTATGTACAATTTCAAAAATACGTTACAACAATCTTTAAAAATCTCATTAACGTGATTAATCCAAAAATTCAATTAAAACTACCACCATGGTCTCAAGAGAAAAAACACAACAAAAACTTCAAGAAAGAAAATATACGAAACTAACAAAAATATCATAATAATTTATATAATATAAATTAGACTATGAAAAATATGACCTAATGAGCCTTTTAAATTGATTTAGAGATGTAGTTGATTTAATATTTGCTGGCAATGAATTAAAAAGTGTTGAACCTGAATATCTAAAAGTTCATTTACCGAGCGTAAGCTTAGGTTTTGGTAAATGCAAATCAGATTTACATCAAGTGTTATAACTATGAATACGTGAGTTCCTCGTAAAATAATTGCTCAAATGTTTAGGAGCTAAATTATGAAGACATTTAAATCCTGGCAAACACTTGTGAATTTTTCTGTTTGTCTCTAAATCAATCCAGTTTACAACTTCTATAGTATCTTTACAGGGGTCTTGTCTGGTAATAACGTGAGCAGCTCAATTTTGTAGCTTCTGTAAGTTCATGCAATTAATTAATGGATTTAATGTATAATTCATTTGGTACAATCCTGTAGGAAAGAATGATATATTTGGGGAGCCCATTAATTTGTACACACGCCCTGGGAAGTCATGCGCTGATGTAAGAGCTCTGACCTACTGCGATCTGCACAAGATCCAGAGGGAGGATGTTTTGGAGGTGCTGGACATGTATCCAGAATTCTCCAATTACTTCTGGAGCAACCTGGAGATCACCTTCAGCCTTAGAGACGTAGGTACCTGTGCTGAAAAATTAAAGAAATACACAACACTGTGAGAACTTGCTCTTAAAAAAAACAACAACAATGCATTTGTTGAAACATTCTCACTCATTAGACTACAACAATTTCTGGGTCTGACACCAGCGAGAAGTCAGGAAAGGCCTACATGAAAGATCAAATGAACAGATCAACAAGTGCACTTTCCTGCCATCGCAGTAATGAAAAAGGTACAATATTACAAGATGTTATTCGATATGTTTAATAAATGAAACAAGTACTATGTAGAATTCGGCTTAAAAGTATAAGTCTGATGGGTAGATTTACTCTAAATGTTATCTGGTCTTATTCCTCACTATTATTAGACAGCACAGTGAAGACAGAAGCCAAACTTAACAGGACAACTCTTCAGCCTTGGAGGAGCAGGCAGTATGAGGAAAAAGGACAAAAGGTTCATCAGGACTTGGATTCCTCATCCTCTCAAACTAGCAGTGATGAAGAGAATGAGTCTAGGCAAACCTTCTTCCACAGTCACACTCCCAAATTTCACATAAGCAAACACAGAGAGCAAACAAGTTGTAACGATATCTCAGGTAGGCTATAAAGAAATTTTATATAAAACTTGCACATTTTTTTACACATTTAAATGGGTACCAAAACACGACATTGTGTAACATATATAAGGCAAGGCAAGGCAAGTTTATTTATATAGCACATTTCATACACAATGGCAGTTCAATGTGCTTTACAGAAGCAAAAACAAAAACAGTAAACAATAGAGAAATAAAATTACATAAAATAATTTTATTTTTAATCTAAAACAATTAATTAAAAGAATTAAAAGAATTAAAAGAAAATAATAAGAATTAAACAATAGTAGAAATAAAATAATAAAATGCCAAAAAGGAGAAAAAGAAAAAGAAACCAGCGGAATAAAATAGAATAAAATTAAAGTAAATTTAAAACGTGCAGAGAAAGTAAAGATTATAAAAAATGTAAAAATATTAATTATTTAACAGGAAGCATCTGAGAACAGCTTGGTCTTTAACCTAGATTTGAAGCTGCCAACAGCAGGAGCATTTTTAATGTCCTCTGGCAGTTGGTTCCATAGCTGTACTGCATAGTAGCTAAAAGCTGCTTCACCACACTTTGTTTTAACAACTGGTTTTAATAGTAAATTTTTCTGTTGCGATCTGGTAGATCTGATTGGGTTAGGCCGCTGCAACATATCAGAGAGGTAATTGGGCCCTGTACCATTTAGAGATTTATACACCAGCAGCAATACTTTAAAGTCAATTCTGTAGCTTACTGGAAGCCAGTGAAGGGACCTTAGAATTGGGGTAATGTGCTCTGTTCTTTTTGTTCGTGTGAGAACCCTCGCCGCTGCATTTTGAACCAGCTGAAGTCGTTTGATGGTCTTTTTTGGCAAGCCTGTGAAAAGGCCATTGCAGTAATCAACCCTACTAGAGATGAAGGCATGTATTAGTTTTTCCAGATCATTTTTTGACATAAGTCCTCTTAGTTTGGAAATGTTTTTAGGTGGTAAAATGCCGTTTTAGTGATTGCTTTCATGTGACTGTCAAAGTTTAGCTCGCTGTCAATGAAAACACCAAGATTTTTAACCATTTCTTTAGTTTTAATCCCTTTTGTGTCAAGTATAGTGGTAATCCCGAGTCTTTCATCTTTTTTTCCAAATAGAATTACTTCTGTTTTATCTGTGTTCAACTGGAGAAAATTTTGTGACATCCAGCTATTGATTTGATCGATGCACTGGTAGAGACATTCAAGGGGGGCATAGTCATTTGGTGATAGAGCAAAAATAAATTTGGGTATCATCTGCATAGCAGATATATATATATATATATATATATATATATATATATATATATATATATATATATATATATATATTTTCTTTCTTTCTTCAGAGGTCTCCAACATCTTTAGATTCTGGGGAGAAAGCCATGGGCATTGTTACCAACAGGTGCCCAGCCACAGTTTACCCTGCCCTCCTCCCTCATCTTCATCTATGGATTTCTCACACAATATCACCCCCCGTCAATGCAGTAAGGTGGAAAACAGACTGGAACTTCTGCAGAAACAACTTCGCAGGTGATAGAGTCTAATTTCTGATTAATTCCTAATTTCTCTTCAACAGTCAAGGTATATTGTTGATATTATCTAAACTGTCAGAAATAGGGGTACAGTAGGAGTCCATTTCTGTCCCCCAAGGTACAATCTACACTAATGTACTCCCAGGGCTCACTACTGGACCTCAAGGAAACTAGTTGTACCTTTTTAGGGTCAATATGTTCCCAAACAGTACATAAAGGGTACAAATAAGTACCTTAGAAGGTACTGTCACAGTGACAAGCTGTTGTACTGATAAAGGTACAGTAAGGAACTTTATTTTCTGAGCGTGTACAGTACTTATTGCATTTAATTTTCTTTGCTGTGCTTCCACAGCTTGGAGTCTCATATGTCTACAGACATTGGAGCCATCATGCAGTTTCTTCAGCGGCAGATGGCTCTTGTTCCACCAGCTTATAGTGTTGTGACCTCTCCACCTGAATCATCACCAAATGCACCTAAACTTGGACAAAAGCTTGTGCAACCAGTCAATCCTTTAGAAACTGAGAGATCAACCATTCAAGCTCAGGTACCACTAAACCACTGAAATCATATACTTGTGTTGGAGCTGGAGGAATGGTGACATTGCTACAGTTTATCATGTGTCTATAAATCCATAAGCCAGGACCTGATCTTACCAGGCAGTCTCCTGCCCCAGGACTGCCCAGCTCTTTGAGGCACATGGGTGCAACACCAATCTCTGTTTCTATAGAGTGTGTGCACGTGACGTCACGAGGTCACGTGATATTTGTTTATCTGCCATCTTGGACGGCATGCCCGCGCATAGAACTTAGACGAACCCGTTCTAATTATCAAGTGTGTGGGAGTAGATCTTTTGAGAATGGTTATATCTTGTTCAGCATTTGGTTGTACCAATAGACAGGGCCAAAAGGAGGGCCTGTCATTTTATAGATTCCCCGCAGACGAGGAGAGACGCGCAAAATGGGTGTCCGCTGTGCGAAGAGAAAACTGGTACCCCAGTTCCACCAGCCGAATTTGTAGTGAACACTTCATATCAGGTAGGTGTAATCTTCTAATACATTTATATCTGATACTGAATAATAATTCTGCACAGATAAAGATAGTGGTGATTTGTGATTTTTTTTTCAGACAAAAACATACATATTTACAACCCTGTCATTATCTGGAACTGAGTTTAGATTTCGAACATTCTTACGATAAAACGTCCTGCATAGTCTCTTTATGATAAACGTCTTAATGCCACTTACCCATGAGGTTATCAAGTAGACATTCTTCTTTGGAACCTTCCAGAGGTATAGTTGGGATACCCATCCTGCAACAAAATATTTATAAGCTTCCAGGCTCTTGTAAGCTTTGAGGGCTTTGCCAGTGTAACACAATTCACGATTAACGAGAAAATTGTAAATGTCGTGGTAGGCCAGATCGGGCAAATTGCCGGCACCACAGCTCCGAATTTCCCTGAACAAGGATTGTGGCAAGTTGTACGGATCTGCAATCCCCAACCTGGAACACTTTTCCACGTAACGCTGCCTCACGTCACCTTCAAGATGCTGAACAAACTTAGACAAGTTATCGCGCGATGTAGATGGGGTATTTTCCGAATTTTCTTGGGGATTACTCCCTGGATCCATTACGCTCGCGCAAGGTAAACAATCCTGAAGCCGTCCAATATGGTGGAGTAAACATGGACGGGTCACGTGACTGCACATCCTCTATAGCCCTCAACCTCTCACCTATTACATAGCTAGGATTACAGTGGGGGGTTGGTTCTCTGGTAACCATGAGAATTTGACTCCCTATTCACATCTGTATTGCAGCGTACCTTGCCAGATGGCAGTAGGTACCATTTTTATGATGGTCTTTCTTTGGTATGACCCAACCACGAGTTGAACTTGCAACCTCTCGGTTGACAGGTGGACATGCTAACCACTAGGCCAGCTCACGGTCATGTGTTTATAGTTTTGATAAATTACTGAAGGCAATCTTAAGACTCCACTATTACAGTCTTTTAACATTATTGCTTGTCACACTGTATGAGATGAATCCAAAAATTCTTGGCTGAGTTCTGTATCAGACTATGGAATACAAAATCCTCTAAAGATAAACCTGCAATTAAAGAAAATGACTATGTGCTGCTTATGGCATCAATCAGTAAGATCTGGGCTCATGCAGAAAATGGGGTAACAGAAACAAGCCATTAGTATAATAGTTGCAATAAAAACTTTAAAAGGAAAAGAAGAGGAGTTTGAAGCTGTTCATGGCTGGATATAAAAGGGACAAAATGGAATGACCATTCTTCAAAGTGAGTTTGTGGTAATAAGATTTTTTTCCCCTGACCATTAGCATGAACAGTAGCCTTGCAGCTCACTTTCTGAGGAGCCAGGCATGTAGGCTGTTACTGTTCTATTAATTAATGTGAGCAAGTCAGTATTTAAATGATCACTTCTTCAGATATAAATATTCACTGTCCATCCATCCATTATCTGTAGCCGCTTATCCTTTTTTACAGGGTCGCAGGCAAGCTGGAGCCTATCCCAGCTGACTATGGGCGAGAGGCGGGGTACACCCTGGACAAGTCGCCAGGTCATCGTAGGGCTATATTCACTGTCATGTTTCCAATTTTGCATCATCCTATGCTGTCCTCTTACTGGTGGCTTTTAGACGAGCACTGTAGCAGTGGTCACATTTTGAATCAAAACAAATTTCAATCAAAAATTTCTGTCACTGCAAGAACTTTGGTCATCAGCTGTCTTTGGTCACAATAGCACTAAATTGACCACTGATACCTGTGTCACAATATGCATGATAAGAATATTGATATCCGCTCACAACCAAATAATTCCCTTACAACGCTCAATTTTCACCTGCAAACGTAAATGAAAATTGAGCTTTGTAAAAAAAAAAAATTGGACTGAATATTATACAGTGTAAACTCAGCTATTAGTAGTCTAATATTCTCTCATTTTACCAAACCAAATTAATACTTGAACTGTTGCTGCAGTTGTCATTTAATGTTGTAGCCTTAGTCAACAAATACCTTATAATATTTTCACCACACAATGACAAATTGAGACCATATTAGGGGGCGCCATGGCCTAACGTATAGAATGGTTAGAGAAGCAGCTTTGAGACCAAATGGTTGCTGGTTTGATTCCCTAAACCAGCAGAAATGGCTGAAGTGCCCTTGAGCAAGGCACTTAACCCCAGGCTGCTCTGGGTATGTTGTACATTGCTCCGGATAACAGCATCTGCTAAATACCTGTAATGTAATATTATTAATCATGTAAGACCTAGGGCGGCACGGTGGTGTAGTGGTTAGCGCTGTCACCTCACAGCAAGAAGGTCCGGGTTCGAGCCCCGTGGCCGGCGAGGGCCTTTCTGTGTGGAGTTTGCATGTTCTTCCCGTGTCCGTGTGGGTTTCCTCCGGGTGCTCCGATTTCCCCCACAGTCCAAAGACATGCAGGTTAGGTTAACTGGTGACTCTAAATTGACCGTAGGTGTGAATGTGAGTGTGAATGGTTGTCTGTGTCTGTGTGTCAGCCCTGTGATGACCTGGCGACTTGTCCAGGGTGTACCCCGCCTTTCGCCCGTAGTCAGCTGGGATAGGCTCCAGCTTGCCTGCGACCCTGTAGAAGGATAAAGCGGCTAGAGGTAATGAGATTAGATGAGATGTAAGACCTACACCAAATTATTTTATCTTCTTGTATTATTTTTAATAGATACTTGATCTTGAGGATAATGGTGACATCTCTACTAAGTCATGTGAGCTGCTGCAGGACAGTGAGGAGTTCCACCTCTTAGATTGTTCATTGGCTTCCACTCCTGAGAGTCAGGGGTTTGACCCAAAAACCCAAAACGCTTGTGAAGGGCGACTGAGCAAGTCCAGTAGTCCTGAGAGGCTTACCAATGTCATGACCGCTGTTCCTGACAGGCAGCCTGTGGATGTGACTGGTTCTCTGTGGAATCCTACTCTCTATGAAACTATTAACCATGAACACCCTCAACTCATGCAAGATTTGATGTCTTCTGAAAATGCAAGACGCCTTTCTTTGCAAGGTCAACGCACAACAAAAAAGTGCTCCTCAATTCAGCAAAGACATGCTTCTGATCCTGGATGTTAAATATTAATTTCTAATATCATAACTAAGCATGTGAGAAGTCCTTATTTTAATATCTTCTTTAAGGATAAGTAAAATTCCTTGTTTTGTATAATTTTATGACATTAACTGTTGAATTTTTCAAATTAATCTGAAAAAAAAACTTGAAAATAAACTAAATTATTTACTAAGGAATCAACAGTCTTCCATAGTGCCATCAAAAATAAAGTGCAAAATTCTCGGCCAAGATCCCAGTGGAGAGACCAATCATAGGTTTAACCTGATAATGGGGATGCAGCAAGAAATGCAATACAACAAAATACAGCCCCTAAATCAGAAAAAGTTGGGATGGTAAGGAAAATGCAAATTTAAAAAGAGGAAGCAGTGATTTCTTCTAAATTTACTTTGACCTGTATTTTGTTGCAGACAGTATGAACCCCAGATATTTTTCGTGTTTTGGATGGTCAACTTCATTTAATTTTTTAATATACATTCCATTTTCATCCATTCCCGTGTTTCAGACCTGCAACACATTCCAAAAAAAAAAAAAGTGGGGATGGGGTAATAGGGCTAGTAATGAGGTAAAACAATTAAATAATGATGTGATTTGAAACAGGTGATGTCAACAGGTGATTGTAATCATGATTTGGTACAAAATCCAGGAAAGGCCTAGTCTTTGAAGAGCAAAGATGGGCTGAGGATCTCCAATTTGTCAAAAAATGTGTGAGAAAAATTATTGAAATGTTTAAAAATAATGTTCCTCAAAGAAAGATAGGATGGGATTTGGATATTTCACCCTCTACGGTGCATAATATCATTCAATGATTCAAGGAATCTGGAGGAATTTCGGTGTGTAAAGGGCAAGGGCTCAAGCCTAAGCTGAACACCTATGATCTCTGATCCCTCAGATGGCATTGCATCAAGAACCGTCATTTGTCTATAGCTGATATAATCATGTGGGCTTGGGATTACTTTGGCTAACCCTTATCAAGCACTACAATATGGAGTTCCATCCACAAATGCCAGTTAAAACTTTACCGTGCAAAAAGGAAGCCTTATGTTAGCTGTTTCCCAAAGTGCTGTCGATTTCTCTGGGCTCAGAGGCATCAGAGGATGTGTTCAGACAAATCAGCATTCCAGGTCTTTTTTTGTAAGAAATGGATGCCATGAACTTCAGAGGCATCTGGGATGGACCATTACACAGTGGAAACATGTACTGTGGTCAGACGAATCAGTATTCCTGGTGTTTTTTGGAAGAAATGGATGCCATGTGCTCTGGACCAATGACAAAAAGGACCATCCAGGCTGTTATCAGCAACAAGTCCAAAAGCCAGGGTCTGTCGTGGTATGGGGTTGAGTCAGTGCCCTTCGCAAAGGTAACTTACACTTCTGTGATGGCAGCATCGAAAAGTACATTGAGATTTTGGAGTGACATGTGCTGCCTTCAAGACGATAGCTTTTCCAGGGAGATTTCAACAAGACAATGCAAAACCACATTACAAAGGCATGGCTGCGGAAGAAGAGGGTGCCTGAATAAAAACCCAATAAAATTCATGAGGTAAAACATCACAATGTGCTGTTATATTGTTTTGAGTGCAATACAGGTCAAAGATTATTTAAAAATTATTGTTTTCAGTTTTAATTTCAATTTCAACACACTGTCCCAACTTTTTCTGATTTAGGGTTGCATGATAATAAAACATGTCATACAAAGTCACTTCCCCACTTCTGACAAGACCAAGACAGCAATACTGTGTATGGTGAATATTGTAGTGTGTTATATAACCAATATTTGCATGGGTCATTGCACTTGTCATGTGTATGTCGGGCAGTTTGTATTCACTTGATTACAGGGGACATTATTGTTTGCTGTACAAAACTGGCTCATGTCAGTAGCCTTAGGTAAATGTTTGAGTTAGCTTGGGTTACTTGAGAAATGGTTCCAGGCTCAGCAATAAGGCCACTCAAAGTACATTAAGCCTTTCTTTTTGGCAGTGAACAATGCTCTGAATTTAACTCTGGTAGTAAAATGAAAAGTGCACTGGTCTCTTGTTAAAGCAAAAATACCTCAGATTAAGTAATTCAAGTGATCCTTGAATATTTTCTCACTGAAGTCATACACATTATGTATAATTAAACCACTTTGACAGCACCAGCAATAAACATTTTTTGCCTGAACAATGTTTCTGAAGAGTTTGGACTTACGTAAATTGATATAATGTATTCTAGAAATCTGGAACCAATTTACAGATTAATTATAGATTGTAGATTAATTACAGATTGTAGATTAATTACTGCAAATATACTTTAAATCTGTTGCAGTTATTGAGTGAAGGAAAAATACTCACTAATTTGAATGCAATCCTTGTACATTATGTGATGTATGTTTTTGTAGGTCAGGTTTCTGCATTTATTGTCTTCCTTTTCCTGGATCATACATAACCTGAAATAAAATCTCTATTGTGGTGTTGTTAACTGTAACCCTAATTCTGAGTATGAATTTTTGAAAAGTGATAGAAAATTAGGATTACGGGACTTTATTCCACCCAGTTAAATGTTAAGTATATACATTTTATTGCACTTTATTGTTTAGTATATTGTTTATTGTTGACTGTTGAGCTGTTCTGAACCCTATTAGCGCCAATATTGTTGTGTGCCAATAAAAGAATCTTAAATGAATTTAAAAAGGAGAAGTACAAAACTCTTTGGAGGATATTTTACTCAAAAGGTGATCAAGAAAGTGTAAAAATACTGGCATTAAAAATTAAAAGTAATCCCTGGGAAAAAATATTCGAGAAGCTGCTTGGGAACTATTGGATTATGTTACTACATTTGACAAGTATTTTTTTATTAGTCAAGATATTCGTGATGTTGATTCAAATTGAGCAGTTGGTAGTTGATGTGGCTTTTGCCAAGAAACCATCTGCATGTCCTTACATCATTTTTACATCCAATTCTTTCATCAGTGCTGTAAAGGTTGGCCTATATGTCTGGGCATCCTTTTTCAGACAATTTCCCTTCTACTGGAAATATTCATTCCCTTGAGCCACTGTAATAATCCCCACATACCCCACTGAACAATACACTGAATTTTTAAAAGGGAACATGCCATACACTTTTATTTTATATTATTCCCTGAGATCGTCTTTCTCTGCAGTTTTAACATGGCATGAAATCTCTACAGGATAAGACAGGCTGATTTTGCGATTGTGCTTTTAAATATTAAATATGTACTCAGCTTTGCACTGATTGGCTAACTTAAACAAATACTATGTCATCCACACCCTCGCCACCAAAATGTGTGAAATTGTAGCTAAACTTGGAGAGGTAAGTAATGGCTTCTGTGCCAGGATTATAGCCTTACATGTATGAACCCTAGTCAGAAGAAGAAAATGAAGGAGCAGATAACTGAACCTGTGCCACAACTAAGACGACAGAGGCTGTTCACATTGGAGACTTGCTGTGGACGTAGGTGTAGCCCAGCCCATACACTTTTGGTCTGTTTGTTCTGCCTATTTTATTTCTATGCCCATTACAGCCTGGGAAGGTAACAGTCCACTTCGAAAAGCCTAGTTTGTCCCCAAGTCACACCATCCATCCATCCATTATCCATAACCACTTACGGTATCCTGTGCAGGATCACGGGCAAAATAGAGCCTATCCCAGCTGACTATGGGCGAGAGGCAGGGTACACCTTGGACAAGTCGCCAGGTCATCGCAGTGCTGACACATAGAGACAAACAACCATTCACATTCACACCTACGGTCAATTTAGAGTCACCAGTTAGCCTAGCCTGCATGTCTTTGTACTGTGGGGGAAACCGGAGCACCCGGAGGAAACCCACGCGGACATGGGGAGAACATGCAAACTCCACACAGAAAGGCCTCCGTTGGCCACTGGGCTTGAACCCAGAACCTTCTTGCTGTGAGGCAACAGTGCTAACCACTGCACCACCATGCCGCTCCCAAGTCGCATCAACATATCTTATTTCAAAAATAACAAGAAAAACAGTTTTCCAAGGCATGTCCACTTTAAACTCTATCCTTCTCATGCAATTTCCAAAACAAGCAGCAATTCTCTATATTTCCTTCACTAATCTTTCTGGAAAAGTCTGTATTTTTAGTTAGCAGCTGACAGTGAAGTAAATTTATTACAACCCCGATTCCAAAAAAGTTGGGACAAAGTACAAATTGTAAATAAAAATGGAATGCAATAATTTACAAATCTCAAAAACTGATATTGTATTCACAACAGAACATAGACAACATATCAAATGTCGAAAGTGAGACATTTTGAAATTTCATGCCAAATATTGGCTCATTTGAAATTTCATGACAACAACACATCTCAAAAAAGTTGGGACAGGGGCAATAAGAGGCTGGAAAAGTTAAAGGTACAAAAAAGGAACAGCTGGAGGACCAAATTGCAACTCATTAGGTCAATTGGCAATAGGTCATTAACATGACTGGGTATAAAAAGAGTGGCAGCAGCTCTCAGAAGTAAAGATGGGAAGAGGATCACCAATCCCCCTAATTCTGCGCCGACAAATAGTGGAGCAATATCAGAAAGGAGTTCGACAGTGTAAAATTGTAGAGTTTGAACATATCATCATCTGCAGTGCATAATATCATCAAAAGATTCAGAGAATCTGGAAGAATCTCTGTGCGTAAGGGTCAAGGCCGGAAAACCATACTGGGTGGCCGTGATCTTCGGGCCCTTAGACGGCACTACATCACATACAGGCATGCTTCTGTATTGGAAATCACAAAATGGGCTCAGGAATATTTACAGAGAACATTATCTGTGAACACAATTCACCGTGCCATCCGCCGTTGCCAGCTAAAACTCTATAGTTCAAAGAAGAAGCCGTATCTAAACATGATCCAGAAGCGCAGACGTCTTCTCTGGGCCAAGGCTCATTTAAAATGGACTGTGGCAAAGCGGAAAATTGTTCTGTGGTCAGACGAATCAAAATTTGAAGTTCTTTATGGAAATCAGGGACGCCGTGTCATTCGGACTAAAGAGGAGAAGGACGACCCAAGTTGTTATCAGCGCTCAGTTCAGAAGCGTGCATCTCTGATTATATGGGGTTGCATTAGTGCGTGTGGCATGGGCAGCTTACATATCTGGAAAGACACCATCAATGCTGAAAGGTATATCCAGGTTCTAGAGCAACATATGCTCCCATCCAGACGATGTCTCTTTCAGGGAAGACCTTGCATTTTCCAACATGACAATGCCAAACCACATACTGCATCAATTACAGCATCATGGCTGCGTAGAAGAAGGGTCCGGGTACTGAACTGGCCAGCCTGCAGTCCAGATCTTTCACTCATAGAAAACATTTGGCGCATCATAAAACGGAAGATGCAACAAAAAAGACCTAAGACAGTTGAGCAACTAGAATCCTACATTAGACAAGAAGGGGTTAACATTCCTATCCCTAAACTTGAGCAACTTGTCTCCTCAGTTCCCAGACGTTTACAGACTGTTGTAAAGAGAAAAGGGGATGTCTCACAGTGGTAAGCATGGCCTTGTCCCAACTTTTTTGAGATGTGTTGTTGTCATGAAATTTAAAATCACCTAATTTTTCTCTTTAAATGAAACATTTTTTCAGTTTAAACATTTGATATGTCATCTATGTTCTATTCTGAATAAAATATGGAATTTTGAAACTTCCACATCATTGCATTCCGTTTTTCTTTACAATTTGTACTTTGTCCCAACTTTTTTGGAATCGGGGTTGTAGTTACGGTAATTTGAAGAACCTCAAGTAGTATGGGCAGCATGGTGCTTAGCACTGTCGCCTCACAGCAAGAAGGTTCTGGATTATAACCCCATGGCCAACGGGGGCCTTTCTGTGTGGAGCTTGCATGTTCTCCCCATGTCTGTGTGGGTTTCTTCTGTGTGCGCCGGTTTCCCCCACAGTCCAAAGACATGCAGTTAGGTCAACATGGGCTGAAGTGCCCAAGAGTGGCGGCGTGCACGTACGCAGTGGCTTTGCTCTCCTATGATGAACTAAATTTCATTGTACACTTGTGCAGTGACAATAAAGACATTCTATTCTATTCTATAGTATGGGCGGCACGGTGGTGTAGTGGTTAGCACTGTCGCCTCACAGCAAGAAGGTTCTGTATTCAAACCCCATGGCCGATGGGGGCCTTTCTGTGTAGAGTTTACATGTTCTCCCCGTGTCTGCGTGGGTTTCCCTCACAGTCCAAAGACATGCAGGTTAGGTAAAATACCCAGCCACTGGGGTTTCACAGGCCAGTGCATACTTTGTGCCAGTCCCAAACACAGATAAATTGGGAAGGGCATCCATCCATTATCTGTAGCCACTTATCCTGTTCTACAGGGTCGTAGGCAAGCTGGAGCCTGGAGCCTATCCCAGCTGACTACGGGCGAGAAGCGGGGTACACCCTGGACAAGTCACCAGGTTATTGGGAAGGGCATCCGGTGTAAAAATCTATGCCAAAGGGGTTGAAAATCAATTGGGGTTTTGTTCTGTATTCTTCCCCTGTCACAAACTATGTGACAAATTAAAATAGTAAATATTAAATATTAGTAAATCTTTGAATGGTTGTATCCCAAATGACTCCAAACTTAATTTCACATCATATGTAGTGTACTTAGGGCGGCACGATGGTGTAGTGGTTAGCACTGTCGCCTCACAGCAAGAAGGTCCTGGGTTTGAGCCCAGCGGTTCACGAGGGCCTTTCTGTATGGAATTTGCATGTTCTCCCCATGTCCGTGTGGGTTTGCTCCAGTTTCCCGGACAGTCCAAAGACATGCAGGTTCGGCTAATTAGTGGCTCTAAATTGACCACAGGTGTGAATGTGAGTGTGAATGGTTGTTTGTCTTTTTGTGTCAGCCCTGTGATGACCTGGTGACTTGTCCAGGGTGCCTCTCACCCATAGTCAGCTGGGATAGGCTCCAGCTTGCCTGCGACCCTGTAGAACAGGATAAGTGGCTACAGGTATGCCCAATGTCACCTGAATAAGTAGGAACAGTATACATTTTGCACTGAGTACAAGCAGGGACTCCGGCAACTAACTATGACATCATAAATAAAAAAGGAGAGCCAGAAAGTAACACAGGCATGAGGGCGCCCCGGGACATAAAGCAGCAGCCACTACACCATCAACAAACTCAAGTGAGCAAGCGAGTGGGGGCCAGACAGCATCCATACATCCCAGTTTACCAAAACACTCTATGTCTGAGGACCCTCCTTTCCCTCATAAGCACCATTAACAAAAGGCTTGACTAAACAGATATGTTTTCAGCCTCGAGACTGTGTCAGCCCTGTGATGACCTGGCGACTTGTCCAGGGTGTACCCCGCCTTTCGCCCGTAGTCAGCTGGGATAGGCTCCAGCTTGCCTGCGACCCTGTAGAACAGGATAAAGCAGCTACACAGCAAAATCCCCAGTGTTGAATTAACACCCAGAGTGTTGATTTAACACCCTACTGTGTTTATATAGGTCCAATTGGACACAAATTAACTCTGAAAGTGTTAATTCAACACTGAGGAATTTGGTGTGTAGAGATAATGAGATGAGATGAGATGAGACATAAACTTTTAGAGTGAAATGTCTTTAAGATGGGTGGCACGGTGGTGTAGTGGTTAGCGCTGTCGCCTCACAGCAAGAAGGTCCGGGTTCGAGCCCCGTGGCCGGCGAGGGCCTTTCTGTGCGGAGTTTGCATGTTCTCCCCGTCTCCGCGTGGGTTTCCTCCGGGTGCTCCGGTTTCCCCCACAGTCCAAAGACATGCAGGTTAGGTTAACTGGTGACTCTAAATTGACTGTAGGTGTGAATGTGAGTGTGAATGGTTGTCTGTGTCTATGTGTCAGCCCTGTGATGACCTGGCGACTTGTCCAGGGTGTACCCCGCCTTTCGCCCGTAGTCAGCTGGGATAGGCTCCAGCTTGCCTGCGACCCTGTAGAACAGGATGAAGCGGCTACACAGCAAAATCCCCAGTGTTGAATTAACACCTAGAGTGTTGATTTAACACCTTACTGTGTTTATATAGGTCCAATTGGACACAAATTAACTCTGAAAGTGTTAATTCAACACTGAGGAATTTGGTGTGTAGAGATAATGAGATGAGACATAAACTTTTAGAGTGAAATGTCTTTAAGATGGGCGGCACGGTGGTGTAGTGGTTAGCGCTGTCGCCTCACAGCAAGAAGGTCCGGGTTCGAGCCCCGTGGCCGGTGAGGGCCTTTCTGTGCGGAGTTTGCATGTTCTCCCCGTCTCCGTGTGGGTTTCCTCCGGGTGCTCCGGTTTCCCCCACAGTCCAAAGACATGCAGGTTAGGTTAACTGGTGACTCTAAATTGACCGTAGGTGTGAATGTGAGTGTGAATGGTTGTCTGTGTCTATGTGTCAGCCCTGTGATGACCTGGCGACTTGTCCAGGGTGTACCCCGCCTTTCGCCCGTAGTCAGCTGGGATAGGCTCCAGCTTGCCTGCGACCCTGTAGAAGGATAAAGCGGCTAGAGATAATGAGATGAGATGAGATGAGATGATGAGATGAGACATAAACTTTTAGAGTGAAATGTCTTTAAGATGGGTGGCACGGTGGTGTAGTGGTTAGCGCTGTCGCCTCACAGCAAGAAGGTCCGGGTTCGAGCCCCGTGGCCGGCGAGGGCCTTTCTGTGCGGAGTTTGCATGTTCTTCCCGTGTCCGCGTGGGTTTCCTCCGGGTGCTCCGGTTTCCCCCACAGTCCAAAGACATGCAGGTTAGGTTAACTGGCGACTCTAAATTGACCGTAGGTGTGAATGTGAGTGTGAATGGTTGTCTGTGTCTATGTGTCAGCCCTGTGATGACCTGGCGACTTGTCCAGCTTGCCTGCGACCCTGTAGAACAGGATAAAGCGGCTAGAGATAATGAGATGAGATGAGATGAGATGAGATGAGATGAGATGAGATGAGATGAGATGAGACTGTGTCTGATTCCTGAACATTACTTGGAAGGCTGTTCCATAACTGTAGGGATTTGTAAGAAAAGGCTCCCTGATGTAGCCTTCACTATACGAGGTACCAGCACATAGCCTGCACTATTTGATCTGAGTAGGCGTGGCGGGTCATAGAGAAAATAGATGGATGGATGGATGGATGGATGGATGGATGGATGGAGTGTACTTACAGGAACCGGAAACCAGTGTAAAACATGACTGTAGGGAAGACAGGTACTTTTCACTGAGATAGACAGGACAGTTTCGTTTCATGCGTGCAATATTTCCCAGCTGTGATTGGATGAACCATGCAAGAGGGCGGGGCTTTGTGCGTCTGTGCACGCGCGATTGTGATTGTATATGTGTATGCGCGTGCGTGCGAGCGAGCGCGAGGTCGTCGGGATTGAACGCAGAGGGAGGCGCACCTGACCGTGAACAGAGAGGCACGCGCACCACTGCAGGTTTAGACCGGTTGAGCGGTGAGTGAGTCTTTATTCCACTGATCCGCAGCGCTGCGCGTCTGAGGCGAAAATAACCAGACAGGAGCAAATCATCTGTATTGTGTCCAGATGAAACGTGATGAGAGTAAAATAGCAGATAACTGGGCGTAAAGGAAGCATCATGCGCTCATCGGAGACCATTACACGCACTGACACCGGGAGGGGGATTATTGTCACGCGCGCTGTTGATACGTTATGAACGGGTAATGAATGTGAATGTCGCATATTTAAGGTTTTTTTTTTTTTTTTCCTATTGCCTTAGATCACCACTGAAGCGCAGATTGTCTTTGGTTCATCATGTTGACAGGATGTTGATGATGCTCTGGATAAATGTCTATACAGTATGTGGTTGGGTTGGGGTTTTTTTTCTTCTCCCCACCCCCAACCAGCCCCTCTCGGTTTATTATTTATTTCTTTTCATTTTTATGGCGGTCGAGATGCTTTAGGCCTGGCTGATGACGTCACTGCCCCGCTATAGTCAAAGGATTTTGCGTGACATCAGAGGTCGGAAAACTGCGCCAGAAAAGACGCAGACATTTCTCCTGAGACTGAAAACCGAGCCTGCAGTCTTAATCATTACAAGGATGAAACTTTGCACTGAGCATACATTTTATCTTGCATAAACGCTAGTTTGGTTTGAAATCCTGGACATAAAGGCGCAGAATTAAGAAAAGCAGATTGATGGGACAAAGCACTACTGGGGTGCAGCTGTTTACAGTTCCACATGGTTTCAGCTTTCATAAATAGGACACTGGAAGGGTCAAAGATTGTTCTCCTGCAAGGCAGCATCCAGCTGTTAGCTAATTCTACTAGCCCTATATCATAATGATGCAGCTGCATAGATCCAGCTGTTAGAGTGAGACATTCCATTCTTTATGACTATAGCCTATTATTTAAACAAAGTCCAAATTTGGTATTTTCTACCATCTGATGAGAGCGAGAGAATAAATATCAGATGCAGTTTAAAGGTAGTTTATCCAAAATGCCATTTCTCTCACTTGAAGTTGATCTTTAATCAGTGTTTAACAATATTTTTGTTTGTTTTTAACCAGTGTCAAATGCACGTCATTAATGGCTTTCTTTGAGCTGTAAAGTAGCCCGAATGGGATTAGTCTTGTGTTGTTTGAGCCCATTTTGATATGGTGATGTTATGATATCCTATAGCACAGCGCCATATTGATTTTGTTTATTCTTATCACAGCAGTGGCCTTCCTTTGTAATACTGATACCACAGAGGATTGCAACACATTATTATACTGTACTGCGAGCATCCTGCCCAACCTCAGACATTCCCAATGAGTGTTCCTGAAGGTGTTTTTTGATTCATCGTCTGATAAACATAACCGTTTTGTTTATCGCAGGTCAATTTTTAAATGTGTAACATGTCTCTATGTAGTTAAATAAGCTGCGGTTGTAATATGTAACAGTGCAAAGCATACTGTAATATAATGTTTTGCTCATGTTTCCAGCCCTTGCCGTTACTAACACATAATGGGCCTTGCTATTACTAAGATTTAGTCTTAATTTTTCCCTTTTATCAGCAATCTTAACATTTATCCTGCTACAAGTGAGCAAATTAATCTTTTGTCTGGTCTATATATGTCTGATTTTCAGCTTGACCAAGACAATGGACTTTAAAGGTGATGTCCATACAAATGGCACTCCCAAGTCTGGCCAGGATAATCTGTTAAAGAAAAATAACGTGGCTTCCCCAGAGGCAAGAAGTTTTGACATTAAAGTTGGTGATCCCATGGATAAAATTGATGGGAAAAAAGAAGGTATGCAAAATCCACACAGCAAAATCTAAGCATTTTTAATGTCATACTAACAGAAAGTTTGAAAATTTTACTAAAGCCTAGCTACATGTTGACATCATATTAGGAAAATGTTTAAAATGAATGATTGTTTTATTATGCCATTTATTGATCAGTGGCATTTATATTAAAGATAACAATATCCGTAATTAATAATATTGCAGTCTATTTGTACTAGCTCTGACCATAAAATCTAAGCCTGTCAAGCAGTTTTCTAATTTTCTTCTTCACCTGTGATACACCTGACATAGAAAGAGTACAGCTAAGAACTGACATGATCACAGCTGGTTGTGTAATAATAAAAATGGGCCCATGCTCTCTTCCTATTCTCCTCATTTCAGCAACACCCGTCTCTGACTTCCTCTCACATTATAACTGATCAGGAGTATGGATGGGCCCTGGACTATTTTAGGCATGTTTCTCCCTGCCACCATTAATTGGGCACACAGTAAATCAGGCTGTCACATGCAATTCATGAAGATGGCCATCTGATTAGGCCTAAAATATCAGTCTCATTCGGCCAAAGCGAAAAGCTCGATGAACAGAGACTATGTGTATGCCATGGCAAATGTACGATGGTTAAATTATTATTCTCTGTACTGTTTCAGACCCTAGCTTCATTTCTGAATTGCCTGTAGGGCAAATTGGGAGTCAGTGCCAGGCTTCTCTGGGTGAAAATGGCTTTGGCCAGACCTCGAACACTGACATGTATGGTAAGGTCAACTCCTGCACGTCTACAAGGCATTTCAAAAAATTATAAATAAAAACCAAAACGTGATGCTAAAAAGCATAATTAATTAGTGTAATCTGCAAACTTTGGCTTCCATATAAATCTATATTGATATTCAAGTTATCTATGAAAATGCAGACTCTCACTCTTGCTCCAGCTCACTTGCGTTAACCACTTTATCCTAGTCAGGATTGCAGTGTATCAGGAGCCTACGGGATCACTGTGCATGAGGCGGGAATGTACCCTGGGTGGGACACCAGTTCATCACAAGGCACCATACACACCTTCACACAATCATTCACACTTAGCAGTTTGACTGAGCTAATCCAACCACTGGCATGGTTCTTAAGAGGTGGGAGAAAACCCTGAGGAAACCCATGCAGACACGGGAAGAACAAGCACAGAATCTCGGCACAGACAGGACCCTGAGGTCAGGATCAAACTGGGGACCCCGGAAATGAGAGCCGGCAACAGTCCCTGTTGCTGTCCTGAAACTGAAAACAGTTTGATATAATTATAAAAAAAAGGGTTTGTTTTTTTTAAATACAATGTAGACAGTACAATAGAGCCAATACATATTTTAATACATTTTTAAAAGAAACCTTAATATGCTCATTTTAAATGTAAAATATATAATTATGGGAATGCCCGGTCAAAGGGCATACCATGATAAAGGACACTCATTTAGACTGATATTCAGACTATTACTGTAGAATTTTTGCAACAGCCCCAGATGCCTTGAATCCTGACCAGCCTTTCTGAGCACTGAAATATTCCATCCCCTAAATTTACCCCTACAGCATTGTCTAGTTAGCTAAACATTTATCAAGACGATTTCCGTTACATTTTGTAATAATTAATGTTGTTGAGTCAGCACCCCACCCCTCACGCCACCTTTGCCTGGTGTTCCAGGAATAGGCCCCAGATCCACTGTGACCTTGACCGGATAAAGCAGTAAGTGAAGATGAATGACTAATGATAAGTAAGACATTATGAGATTTAATATGTTTGTTAATATTGCTAAGTCATGTTTGAGATATCTAAGGGTACATTTAATCTATGATACAGTAATCACATATCAATTTTGATATGAGAATTTTTTTGGGGGGTTGTGAATTCATGTATGTGAATTCCTGTTTAAATATCAAGCAAGGTATTTAGAAATACAACCCTAAATCAGAAAAATTTGGGACAGTATGTTGAAATTGAAATTAAAACTGAAAACAGTGATTTGTAAATAATCTTTGACCTGAATTGTACAACCTTGATTCCAAAAAAGTTGGGACAAAGTACAAATTGCAAATAAAAACGGAATGCAATAATTTACAAATCTCAAAAACTGGTATTGTATTCACAATAGAACATAGACAACATATCAAATGTCAAAAGTGAGACATTTTGAAATTTCATGCCAAATATTGGCTCATTTGAAATTTCATGACAGCAACACATCTCAAAAAAGTTGGGACAGGGGCAATAAGAGGCTGGAAAAGTTAAAGGTACAAAAAAGGAACAGCTGGAGGACCAAATTGCAACTCATTAGGTCAATTGGCAATAGGTCATTAACATGACTGGGTATAAAAAGAGCATCTTGGAGTGGCAGCAGCTCTCAGAAGTAAAGATGGGAAGAGGATCACCAATCCCCCGAATTCTGCGCCGACAAATAATGGAGCAATATCAGAAAGGAGTTTGACAGTGTAAAATTGCAAAGAGTTTGAACATATCATCATCTGCAGTGCATAATATCATCAAAAGATTCAGAGAATCTGGAAGAATCTCTGTGCGTAAGGGTCAAGGCCGGAAAACCATACTGGGTGGCCGTGATCTTCGGGCCCTTAGACGGCACTGCATCACATACAGGCATGCTTCTGTATTGGAAATCACAAAATGGGCTCAGGAATATTTCCAGAGAACATTATCTGTGAACACAATTCACCGTGCCATCTGCCGTTGCCAGCTAAAACGCTATAGTTCAAAGAAGAAGCCGTATCTAAACATGATCCAGAAGCGCAGATGTCTTCTCTGGGCCAAGGCTCATTTAAAATGGACTGTGGCAAAGTGGAAAACTGTTCTGTGGTCAGACGAATCAAAATTTGAAGTTCTTCATGGAAATCAGGGACGTCGTGTCATTCGGACTAAAGAGGAGAAGGACGACCCAAGTTGTTATCAGCGCTCAGTTCAGAAGCCTGCATCTCTGATGGTATGGGGTTGCATTAGTGCGTGTGGCATGGGCAGCTTACACATCTGGAAAGACACCATCAATGCTGAAAGGTATATCCAGGTTCTAGAGCAACATACGCTCCCATCCAGACGACGTCTCTTTCAGGGAAGACCTTGCATTTTCCAACATGACAATGCCAAACCACATACTGCATCAATTACAGCATCGTGGCTGCGTAGAAGAAGGGTCCGGGTACTGAACTGGCCAGCCTGCAGTCCAGATCTTTCACCCATAGAAAACATTTGGCGCATCATAAAACGGAAGATACGACAAAAAAGACCTAAGACAGTTGAGCAACTAGAATCCTACATTAGACAAGAATGGGTTAACATTCCTATCCCTAAACTTGAGCAACTTGTCTCCTCAGTCCCAAGACGTTTACAGACTGTTGTAAAGAGAAAAGGGGATGTCTCACAGTGGTAAACATGGTCTTGTCCCAACTATTTTGAGATGTGTTGTTGTCATGAAGTTTAAAATCACCTAATTTTTCTCTTTAAATGATACATTTTCTCAGTTTAAACATTTGATGTGTCATCTATGTTCTATTCTGAATAAAATATGGAATTTTGAAACTTCCATATCATTGCATTCCATTTTTATTTACAATTTGTACTTTGTCCCAACTTTTTGGGAATCGGGGTTGTATTTAAAACAACAACAACACAGCAGCACATTATTTGATGTTTTACTTCATGAATTTTTTTTTTCAAAAATAAACACATTTTAATTTTGATTCTTGCAACACATTTCAAAAAAGTTGGTACAGTAAAGCATTTACCACTTTATAATGTAGCCATGCCTTCTCACAACACTTAAAAGATGTTTAGGGACTGAAGACACCAAGTAATGAAACGTTTCAGGTGTTATTTTGTCTCATTCTTCCTGGAAACAGGTCTTAAGGTGTGCAACAGTATAGGGTCGTCATTGTCATATTTTTCATTTCAAAATTCGCCACACATTCTCTATTGGGGACAGAGGAGATAGGCACCCTCTTCTTCCACAGCCATGCATTTGTAATGTGTGCAGAATGTGGTTTTGCATTACCTTGTTGAAATATCCTTGGAAAAGACATTGTTTGGAAAGCATCACGTCACTCCAAAATCTCAATGTACTTTTCTGCATTGATGCTGCCATCACAGAAGTGTAAGTTACCTTTGCGAAGGGCACTGACTCAACCCCATACCACGACAGACCCTGGCTTTTGGACTTGTTGCTGATAACAGCCTGGATGGTCCTTTTCGTCATTGGTCCAGAGCACATGGCATCCATTTCTTCCAAAAACACCAGGAATACTGATTCGTCTGACCACAGTACATGTTTCCACTGTGTAATGGTCCATCCCAGATGCCTCTGAAGTTCTGAAATTCCCCCAGATTCCTTGAATCGTTTAATGATATTATGCATCATAGAGGGTGAAATACCCAAATCCCTTCCTATCTTTCTTTATGGAACATTGTTTTTAAACATTTCAATAATTTTTTTCACTTGTTGACAAAATGAAGCTCCTCGGACCATCTTTACTCCTCAAAGACTCAGCCTTTCTGGATGCTGATTTTGTACCAAATCATGATTACAATCACTGGTTGACATCACCTGTTTCAAATCACATCATTTTTAAATTGTTCTACCTCATGACTAGCCCTAAACTGCCCCCATCCCAACTTCTCATCTCATCTCATTATCTCTAGCCGCTTTATCCTGTTCTACAGGGTCGCAGGCAAGCTGGAGCCTATCCCAGCTGACTACGGGCGAAAGGCTTGGTACACCCTGGACAAGTCACCAGGTCATCACAGGGCTGACACATAGACACAGACAACCGTTCACACTCACATTCACACCTATGGTCAATTTAGAGTCACCAGTTAACCTAACCTGCATGTCTTTGGACTGTGGGGGAAACCGGAGCACCCGGAGGAAACCCACGCGGACACGGGGAGAACATGCAAACTCCACACAGAAAGGCCTTCGCAGGCCACGGGGCTCGAACCCGGACCTTCTTGCTGTGAGGCGACAGCGCTAACCACTACACCACCGTGCCGCCCCATCCCAACTTATTTTTGGAATGTGTTACAGGCCTGAAATGCAGGGATGGCTGTACAAGTATATTTTAAAAAATGAAATGAAGTTGACCAGGGGGCGGCATGGTGGTGTAGTGGTTAGCGCTGTCGCCTCACAGCAAGAAGGTCCGGGTTCGAGCCCCGTGGCCAGCGAGGGCCTTTCTGTGTGGAGTTTGCATGTTCTCCCCGTGTCCGCGTGGGTTTCCTCCGGGTGCTCCGGTTTCCCCCACAGTCCAAAGACATGCAGGTTAGGTTAACTGGTGACTCTAAATTGACCGTAGGTGTGAATGGTTGTCTGTGTCTATGTGTCAGCCCTGTGATGACCTGGCGACTTGTCCAGGGTGTACCCCGCCTTTCGCCCGTAGTCAGCTGGGATAGGCTCCAGCTTGCCTGCGCCCCTGTAGAAGGATAAAGCGGCTAGAGATAATGAGAGAGATGAGAGAGAAGTTGACCAGTCAAAACATGAAATAGCTTGAGCTACCCATTTTGGTACATTTCTTCTGTTGTGCTCTGCAGGTTTCACCCAACAAGGAATGAATCCAAGTGCTAATATGAATGTAGGACTGGCCCCCTTTCAGTCCACTAAACCTCCCACCATGGCTGAATCTCAGAAGACATCTATCCTACATGCTAATGAACCACCAAATCCTTTCCTGGCCCCCAGTAAACCATCTGACACAAGCACTCACAATATCTTGGACAAACCTGCAGGTAAATTTCAACTCTACTTAATGTATCTACCACACTGCAGACCTGTGAAGGTAAGATAGACTTTCAGTATTAACTAAAAATTAACCAAACCATGTCACTATCTGGAATTCAAACATAGGTCATTGTGCCCTTAAAAATAACTAAGATTATGTTAACTTATTAACTCAAGTTTGTGGTTATTATTTCACTTTAGAGTGACCAGAAATAAAATTCTAGATTTAATCTTATTAAGGATGAGTCACAATGTTATATTACATTTAGACAGTATTTTCACCATTTTCATCCATCATCCGATTTAGAAAAAAAATCAAAACTTTTTATGAGCTCATAATTTTCCCTTAAATTGCAAACATAAAATAAAATTAAGATATTTAAAAGCAACAAAAGAATAAAGATGATCTATAATGTGTAACTTTGCTGATTATAATGTGTAACTTTGCTGTATTGCACTGTATCGACAGTCAAGTAAACAATTTTAGCATCTTTCATGACTTTTTTTTTCTGTGCTCCTTGACTTACTAAAGTATTGTGTGTGTAAAATCGCCTGCTGTCTTGATAAAACCCACAAAAAATGTGTAAGCTGATTTACCAGCAGAGCGTATGGAGAAAAGTGTCTTTTCATATCAGCAAAACAGCATGTCGTCTGATTTGTAATGATTAACACACTACCAAAGGTGCAAAGAACCTCATAGTGTCAATTCAAACAGATTAATTCTCCACCCATAATGTGATTTAATAAACCTGAATGTCACTTCAGGAATGATGATTGTATGCACAGGTTAATACCACAGTCAGGCAAGTATTAAATTCACAGAAGTCTGTTTCTGACAGTTGAAGAAATAAATTATACCATTCGCTAAGTATTACAAATGGGAACATTCATTTAAATTGTGGCGCAACTGCAAAGTGTTCACCCAGTTGTCCAGTGATCGTGAGTGTAAATCCTGATAATGCCATAACCAACTGTTACTGGGAGCCTAGGGAGCAAAATTGGCTGTGCTGTCTAAGTGAGAGGGATGGCATACTGTCTCTCCTTTGTCAGTCGTGGGCATCAAATCATCAGAAACGTTCTCCAAAACACGACCTGATTTTTTACACAGTAAAGTTCGTTTCATGGTGTATTCACTGAACATTCTGACCTTTGATGCCGTTTACACAGATCCTTTGAAAACATTTTTCCTCAGATATACACCGTATTAACAGACTGCACACACGTCAACAGTTATTTTTTGAACATTTTCTGACAAGTCTGACCTTTAATCACCTTTAAATACTAACATGCATCTTTGATGCTGAAATCTAAACGCCTCTTTTGACTGTACATTTCTAGCCAGCTGAGCTCTACGTACATTTCAAAACAGGTTTGATAGCTTTAACTTGTATATGTTAAGATATAGCTGCAAAATAGCTAACTTTTCTTCCATTTAGTTGCAAATGTTGGATGGTGATGTCATTTCATTTATCTCTTTACGATGTTAGGGGCCTGTGGTGTATAGACGATGAATACAGTGTTTCTTTGACCTTTATATTCTAGGGTTATGTATTGGTGATGCATTTTGTTTCCAACTGTTCACAAATTATTTGCATGGTGACAAATGACACTTCCTCTTCCTCTTTGCAAAATCAAGAAGTATGCTCTTGGACAGGTCAGGCCATGCTCACCCATTCCCCCAACAAGGCAGAGCAGAGTCCCTCAGAACTTTTGGGTTACCAAGGGGCTCTGCATAAAGATGTCACATCAGATGAAGGGTCAGATGAGGCTGTACAGCAGAAGAGGAAGAAATGTGAAGCTAGTGAAGAGGCATATGGTCTCTTGGAAAGTCTCAGATCTCCTGAGAAAACCCAACCTAAAAGCTCTAACCAAGAAGACTGTTCATCCCCTGGTAATGGCGAGAGCTGGAAGAGCGAAATTCGAGAGTGGGGTGGTGGACGGATCCAGGCGAAGAAAAGTAAGAGCAGAATGAAGCTCCCTGAAGAGTGGGCCAGTTTACCAAATACAGGTAGCCTCTCTCTTCCTACTGACCCAAATACTGCAATGGACATAGATATGGATATGTTTGTTCCTAACATGTATGAAGCCAAAGACCCTCCTACTACTTTTGTTGAACAAGAGGGTTCATTGCCTTCTTTTACAACTACACTTCAGTCAGCTATCCCAGCAACAATAATTCAGGAGAATACCATCTTACTGTCTAACAGCCCTGATCTATCCCAGAGCAATCAAGCCTTGACCCCGAATCTCATCTCTGGCCTTGAAACTACTGTACATGCCATCTCTAGCCCACATGCAGACACCAAAACCTTCCAGAACAATTCATCTGTAAGTGGTCTTTCTGCATCAGACCCTTCCAGCATTGTAGTAAGCCAAAATCATACAGGTCCTGCTTCCCTCTCTTCTCAAACAAAGCATCAGGAACCACCACTGGCAAAGTCCCACCAAGGTTGGTGAAGAATATATGGAGATGATTTCCTTAGTGCATGGCTCAAAGAAGTGGGCCCTCTTCTGCTTACATGTGGCTGTAGTTGATAGGAATACCACATTCATTCTAGTATCATATTGTAAAACATATCCATGAAAGTTGGATTAAAGTTGAATGGCAATAAAAACCTCCAGTATTGAATTAACCCTTCTTCTAACTGCATAATGTTCTTTTTAGTTTCACTGTAGTTAATGAAAAAATATGTAGTAACTAAGCAGAATAATATACTTTAAAATAAATACTTAAATAACAACCCAAGAGTTTAATCACTATAGGGGTTAATTAAATACTTGGTATTTATTTATTTTTCAGAATATAACTCACTGATAATATTAGTTAAAAATCTGTCCTCAAGCACCAAGTTAGTTTTTGTTGCCAAGTTGCATTATTAGGAGTTCAACCTCTGTTCCTCTGTAGTAGTTTTAACTATATGGACATTCTTTAGACAGGAGTCAGTCTTAAGTGTCCACTGGTCTGTCTGCTTAAGTCAACAGTATTACAAATCTGATTCAAACAGTTATCCAGATTTTTTTTTTCAAGGGTATGTTTTATTGGGTTTATGCAGATTTGTAAAGTCAGTACATGTCAATAGCCAGCATCCATCCATTATCTGTAACCGCTTATCCTGTGCAAGCTGGAGCCTATCCCAACTGACTATGGGCGAGAGGAGGGGTACACCCTGGACAAGTCGCCAGATCATCGCAGGGCTGACACATAGAGACACAACCATTCACACCCACGGCCAATTTAGAGCCACCAGTTAGCCTAGCCTGCATGTCTTTGGACTGTGTGGGAGACTGGAGCACCCAGAGGAAACCCACGCAGACACGGGGAGAACATGCAAACTCCATACAGAAAGGCCCCCGTCAGTCACTGGGCTCGAACCCAGAACCTTCTTGCTGTGAGGCAACAATGCTAACCACTACACCACCGTACCACCCCTTAATTGCCAACATAATGGACAAAACAAACATATTACCAAATACATGCTAACTTCTTATTAGCTACCTCAACTACTCTGTATTCACCTTATCCACCTCTTTGTCCACTCCACAATGTCAGAGGGCAGTTAAAAACACATTTGGTAGGTAGTATTGACTTCTGCATACACATTGTGACCTTGACTAGCTAGCAACAACGTTCTTTGTAGTTAAGCTCAAATTTAGCACTCTGTTCTGACCTTATAAAAATGACTCATGTGGTTGAGCTAACCAAGAAGCAAGATCTTGCTGCTGAAATATGACTCATTTGTCATGGAAAGGATTAGAGGAGACGATACAGTATAATATTTGGACCCAGCAAGAGTCTAACTCTAGAACACTGTTTCTCAGGCCTCCTTCTGGAGCCCCCTTTCCTGCATATCTTCTAGCTATCCTTGCTCCAAACACACCTTATTGAAATGAGTGTGATGAACATGTTCTTGGATAATTCCGGTGTGCTCAGCTACTCAGAAGTGCCACTGATGAGTTGAGTCAGGTAGGTAGAGCAGTGAAAGATGGAAAGCATGCAGAGCAGGGGGGGCTCCGGGAACAGGATTGAGAATCATTTTAGTGATTCTAGAATCTAATATTCTAGCATTGCTAAGTCCAGCCCATATTGCATGCTGTTCTATAAAACTAGATTGAAAATTAAAATCATTACAAAATCGAAAAGGGCGAGACTGACTATGGGCGAGAGGAGGGGTACACCCTGGACAAGTCGCCAGATCATCGCAGGGCTGACACATAGAGACACAACCATTCACACCCACGGCGGTGTAGTGGTTAGTGCTGTCGCCTCACAGCAAGAAGGTCCGGGTTCGAGCCCCGTGGCCGGCGAGGGCCTTTCTGTGCGGAGTTTGCATGTTCTCCCCGTATCCGCTTGGGTTTCCTCCGGGTGCTCCGGTTTCCCCCACAGTCCAAAGACATGCAGGTTAGGTTAACTGGTGGCTCTAAATTGACCGTAGGTGTGACTGTGAGCGTGAATGGTTGTCTGTGTCTATGTGTCAGCCCTGTGATGACCTGGCGACTTGTCCAGGGTGTACCCCGCCTTTCGCCCATAGTCAGCTGGGATAGGCTCCAGCTTGCCTGCGACCCTGTAGAACAGGATAAAGCGGCTAGAGATAATGAGATGAGATGAGATGAGAAGAGACAAAATCGAAAATGAAATGGAATGTTCATGTCTGAATGGCATGACTTCCAGAGACTGTTTAGAGGACAGATGACTTTCACATCTGTGACCAGTTAAGGAACAAACGAAAGAAATATTACATTCGGGTGACCCCGAAGATGAATCACTCTTAAGATACAGAGTCTACTGGAAGTCTTTCTCATGCAGACTCTGGAGCTTTGAACTTAATTAAGGATGAACTTTAAGGCTGAACTCCCTGTGATGCATCAGTGAATAAGACAGTGCTGCATGAGCGCTATTTGGGTCCCAGTGACCAAAGTGTGAATGTTATTGTTGCTGATTTATACAGAAAATGTTTCTGGGTAAATTTCTGACTAGTGATCTTCACTGGCTGATATTTACTGCATGTAATGAAATGCCAGTGCTGTCACAACACACAGACTGCTGTTCAGTGCATCATACAGTATAAGCCTTTTCTCTGGATAACAGCCAACTTCCTTCCTTTCCTTGCAGCTTTTCCTAGAGTGCATTTTTTGTATTTATTTGGTGTGTCTCGCATGAGCTGTTTAACGATGTATATTTTATTTAGTTTTACTCCTCCTGACAATTGTTTACATGAAATGAATTACTCAAACTCTTTTTTTTTGTCCTGTGACAACTTGCTTTATCAAAGACAAAATATCTACAATAGATCCATCTATTAATAATGATGCATTGTTTTTTTTTCTCTCTTTCTCTTTATGGTTTGCATTGTTTGATGAATACTTCATATAAAACAGGTAAGAGATCTTCTTATATTGTCATTTTGTGATTATTATAACCTCCCAGAATGTAGTAGCAGCATGTGTTCCCTGTGAATTATGAATGCGAATTTACAGTGAGAATGTAAGTTTCATGAAATTATGGCCACCAGGGTTCACTTGGAGTCTCTTGAAGCCTTTGAGGTACAAATTGCCCTGTCATGCAAGTTGCCGTTACACTGTTTAAAGAACAATTGTGAGATTTGGCACAAGAGAGATCGTATAAATATCTGTGGGACAGCACGGCTCAGGTGTGCAACATTAGTTATTATCCCTCGAGCTCATCCCCGAACACCCAGAGCAGACCCACACTAAACCATGCTAAAACATCTGCCACACATGTTTCCATTTCGAAGTGCAATCATTAGAATTATTACTTGGAATATTATTGATTGGGAAGTTAATTATCAATTAAGCTGTATATTTGACTACATATTCAACATATTTGTTCTTTTCATCATTTTGGCAGATAAACACAATACATTCTGTGGTCCGTTTTTACATTTTTTTAAAATTATTGAAATGTGTGCTGTAGAAATGATATTTTTTTCCCCCCTGAATAACAGAGTATTTCTGTGAGACAAAAAAATCCCTGGTCCTGAGATGAGACACATAGGCCTTGAAAGAGGACAAATGTAGGTGTAAGTTAGTACATATATCCAGATCACATTTTATAAACAAGTTCTTCGTCTTTTTAAAGTGAAAGAAGACGCTATTGGAAAAGAGAAGATAGAGAAAATTGACACTTCACTAAAGACAGATCCTTTGAACACACTTGTAAAAGCAGA
Organism: Neoarius graeffei; assembly: GCF_027579695.1. NCBI lineage: Eukaryota > Metazoa > Chordata > Actinopteri > Siluriformes > Ariidae > Neoarius > Neoarius graeffei. The sequence continues at coordinate 34,605,488 of NC_083585.1, read as the reverse complement.
CAAACCTGAAAACACAGAGAAGACTGATAACAAGAACGCGGACAATCTGGGCAAGATCCAGGAGACGGAGAAACAGGACTCTACAACTGAGAAGAATGGAAAGCTTGAGAAAGTGAGTAATGTTGAAGAGGCAAAAAAGGTTGTGAAGGAGGAGAAGAAGAATGGTAGCGAAAAGGTGGACAAAACGGTCAAGAACGAGAAAAATGTGAAGGCTGCCAAAGAGACCAGCAAACCCACTGCAGCTAATGGAGCTAAAGACTTGATCAGTCCTGATAAAGTTAAGGTATGTCTGGAGGAAGAAGGATAAAAACCTTGCTATACCAGTATGTGTGGTTGTGTTCAAATGTTTGATGGCATGACAAAAAATTGAGGACTTCAAGGAAAATATTTTTCATAATTTCTTACACAGTTAAGAGAGTGTTTGATACTAAGATACTCTTTTTTGTTCACCATGTTTACATATGGATGTAATATGAAAACAAATGCAGTCAAACAAACAAAACTCAGCAAAGCCAAGCTCACATTCCACTGGAGAAAATTCTGGTGCCCACACCTCCAGTTCAGCAAATAAAAAAGGCCCTGCGGCAAAGAAAACATCTCCTACTGGCACCAAGAAGCCTCCTGGTATCACCTCTACCCATGAGGCAAAGGTGGGTAAACATTTTCTCTCAGGTTTTGTGGTTATTTGGGCAAGACAGATGTTCTCATCCAGAAATAATAATAGATGATAATTGAATAAATATGATTAGTTATATAAGTTAAATAAAAGTTAAATATGAAGAACACAAGCTAGATTTAATTGTAAAAAATGTAGTATAAGTACATTGTTATTACATAGTTATGAAAAGAAACATGCTCAGACACCAAAGTATTGTGTATTCTTTTATTTCAGACCTCAGAGAACAGGACTCCAGTCCAGCAGAAGCCTCCAGTTCCAAAGTTTAATGGGGCATCAGCTCCAAAAGGCTCATCTGGTACCAAGACCAGTAGCTCCTCAGGTAGCATTTAGCAAACAAACAAACAAACAAACAAACAAACAAATTTAAAAAATCAGAGCAAAAATGACATCATGAATGAATAATTTGTATAGCATCATTTTTGGAATAATATCTAGTTTCTATAATGAAACTAGAATGTCATATTCGGTTATATATAAGAAATATTCTAATGACTGTAATTCAAATGTTACTAGTTCTATGACAAGAGCAATAATTGCCTTATGCTCTATGTATTTTCTGCTATGCTTTTAAATAATCTTTTTTTTTCACCTTGCTAAAGTTAAACCCGCAGTGAAGAAGACCCCTGCAAATGCAGCCAGTGCACCAGCCACTGATGGGACTCCAGCCCCTCGGCCCTCCCGCATCACCAAACCCCCTGTGCCCAAGCAGGTGCCACTGCCAAAGAAGCCCCCAGTGCCACGAGCACCACGCAATACTCAAGTCCCTAACACACCCCGGCCTGACCTAAAGAACGTGTCCTCAAAGATTGGCTCCACAGGCAACATGAAGTACCAGCCTGGTGGAGGCAAGGTACAGTGGTCCAGGGGAAAGATACTACTCTGGGGTAGGTTTCCCGATAACGTCGCCCTTTAGAGCTAAAGGGCGAGTTGAGAGACTCTCTTAAACAACGAATGTTGTCTATGTACGTGGTTTTTCCGAACTCATTCATGAGAAGTCTAAAGAGCAACAGGACAAAGAGCGTCTTTGCAATGCACATCCCTGATATAGTTGCTAAAGGCAATCATACTGTCGTTGCTGAAGGCATTAGTAGTTGCTATATCCAGTCGTTAAGGTTACATGATGTTCATTTTTAACCAAAATCTAATGAAATATAAAGTGTTTAAAATAAGATAATATATAGTATCATCTGGAAGCATTGCATATATTATTTGGTAATTAATTAATTAAACTATTTTACGTTTTGGGGCGGGCGGCACGGTGGTGTAGTGGTTAGCGCTGTCGCCTCACAGCAAGAAGGTCCTGGGTTCGAGCCCCGTGGCCGGCGAGGGCCTTTCTGTGCGGAGTTTGCATGTTCTCCCCGTGTCCGCGTGGGTTTCCTCCGGGTGCTCCGGTTTCCCCCACAGTCCAAAGACATGCAGGTTAGGTTAACTGGTGGCTCTAAATTGACCGTAGGTGTGAATGTGAGTGTGAATGGTTGTCTGTGTCTATGTGTCAGCCCTGTGATGACCTGGCGACTTGTCCAGGGTGTACCCCGCCTTTCGCCCGTAGTCAGCTGGGATAGGCTCCAGCTTGCCTGCGACCCTGTAGAAGGATAAAGCGGCTAGAGATAATGTGATGTGTGTGATGTGTGACGTTTTGGGGCAATTTTTAAAATTCCAAGCATGTTTTTAATTAAATGAACAAATGTTCAGGCAAACGAATGAGCAAATAATAAGCTAAATAATTAAGTAAATGTGTTCCCCGTGCTCGCTCATTTCACTGTTACCCCCCAATCATGCAGTCAGGATTATTTCAGCTGTTATCCACAATGCCAAGTGGGCAATGTTCTCCCTTATACGTGTGTGTACGCGCATGTAAGAGAGAGAGAGGTTTTGATCTGTGTAGTGTGTACCTAAGGAGGTTGAATTGACCTCCCTATAAATTGACCCTCTTATTTATCTAATATACATATATATATATATATATATATATATATATATATATATATATATATATATATATATATATAACCCTTCTCTCTCTCTCGCGCGCGCGCGCACACACACAATGTTAGAGGTGCAGAAATATGTCTCATTTAGATTAGATTAGATTAGATTAGATTAGATTAGATTAGATTAGATTAGATTAGATTAGATTAGATTAGATGGAACTTTATTGATCCCTTTGGGAGGGTTCCTTCAGGGAAATAAAAAATTCCAGCAGCATCATTACAAGATAAACAGAGAATAGAAAATAGAGAAAACTTCTAGATAAATTAAGTATTTACATATACAAATATAAAAAAAAACCCCCACTAAATTCAATAATCACTTGCCTAATGGAGTTTAATTTGATTAAACTATGGCAATATCAGTGTGACATTCCGATATCCATACATAATTCCATAACACATTGAAATATATTCATAATTTTTTTGCATATATTTATTTAACAATTAACTCGATGTACTTGGAATGTACAAGAAAAATAATTTAACGCCGGCAGCAGATTCAGCACCAGTTTCCCCCGTTGACTGTGAGAGTCCTTCGGAGGTGCATGCGCAGTCTGTGTATTCGGCGGCGAGCGAGTCGCTCTTTGTTTTGAACAAGTGGTCCGGGTCTCTCGTAAATTCTGAGCAAACTACGATGGGCTACGATGTTGTTCAGGAAAACCACGTTAGCTTGATGATGGCTCTTAAGAGGTCATTTAAGGCTCGCTTGGCCTTAAGAGGCTTTCGGGAAACCCACCCCTGTGTTATAGCATTTTTATGACTGTAGAATTGTTCTTGTCTTACCCTAAATATACAGTAAGACAAAGACTAGATATCTAAAATAATTTCCATTATTTCATGCATGAGATAAAACAATTCTTTTCAGCCATCTACATATAAAAATTGACTCTAATCTTTATGAACTCTCAAGTGACTTAATAATTATTTGTAAAGGTTCAGATAGTCCACAAAAAACTGGACTTCAGCCACATCACATCCCGCTGTGGCTCCAAGGACAACATCAAGCATGTCCCGGGAGGAGGAAAAGTAAGTTTTCGTATCTCATTAGCCATTTACTGTGAATTCAAATGGAAGCATTTCTTGAGCTTAATACTGTAATTTTATATCTTTCATTCATTCTCAACCTAGACAGAACCATATGCTAAGGTCATGATTTGTGTGTCTACATGTGTATGTGCCTTCAGACCTTAATAGTTTTCAACAATACAGAAAACTTTAACAGGTAATGTAAAACAATTACAGGCGGCACGGTGGTAAAGTGGTTAGCACTGTCGCCTCACAGCAAGAAGGTCCTGGGTTCGAGCCCCGGGGCCGGCGAGGGCCTTTCTGTGCAGAGTTTGCATGTTCTCCCCGTGTCCGCGTGGGTTTCCTCCGGGTGCTCCGGTTTCCCCCACAGTCCAAAGACATGCAGGTTAGGTTAACTGGTGACTCTAAATTGACCATAGGTGTGAATGGTTGTCTGTGTCTATGTGTCAGCCCTGTGATGACCTGGCGACTTGTCCAGGGTGTACCCCGCCTTTCGCCTGTAGTCAGCTGGGATAAGCTTCAGCTTGCCTGTGACCCTGCAGGACAGGATAAGCGGCTACAGATAATGGCTGGATGGATAAAACAATTACCATAGCATTTCAAACTTTTCATATTTAATGAATATGAAATTGGAAAGGAGTTTTTTTTTTCCCAAAGCCTCAGCGTCTTAGAGGAATAGCAATAAGAATTTTTTTCTACTTGGGCTACTATTTTCCTGCCCTGTTTCAAATCAGTTATGAAATTTAGAGGTCAGTTTTCACATTTTAATATTGAGGTAAAGGGACTGAAAATCTTTCATTTAGGATTTATCTGTAGTATAACAGAGAACCTAATACCCTCTACTGGACTAATTTTCAGGTTCAGATTCTGAATAAAAAAGTTGATTTGAGTAAAGTGACCTCAAAATGCGGCTCCAAGGACAACATTAACCATAAGCCAGGTAAGAGACTGATTTTATGCTGACTGTTCTGTATAGTGTGAATATATGGAGAGCATATTTTGTTCCCCTAACCACTGACCCATAATAGGTGGTGGTAATGTGAAGATTGAATCTCAGAAGAGCAAGCCCAAGTCCAAAACAGGATCAATGGACAATGTGGGCCAAGAGCCAGGAGGTGACCATGCTGAGGTAATGAAAGTCAGAAGAGTGTATCACCTGCAGTGTTTTTACATAAATATATATTGAATTTTAAAGGATATTAACTGTTTAAGGATTCTCTTAGTCAAATGCATGAGCAAGCGTATGTATAAATAATGTAATAATTAAAAAGTTATTCATAATTTATTTGTACAAAAGAGACAGTTGCTATAATCAGCTGTCCGACTAGCAATTTCAGCTGTCCAAAATATGAACAAGTTTAACTGAACTAAAATCAGTGTGTGACTTGATTAAATCTGAAAGACAAAAAAAAATGTAGGCATTTATTTATGTGTAATCTGTTTACAGAGGGTAGGGGATCAACAGAAATCTGAAGGAAGCCCACCTGCTCCTGCAAGCCCACCCATTAAGACCAATGGAGGGATGAAAGAGAATGGGCTTAAAGAGAGCACTACTGTACCCCCACCTGCACCCTCTGAAGGACAGGGACTATGGAATACTCAAAGTCAAGACAAACACATCCCTGCCGCAAGTAAGTACAGAGCAGGTACAACCCTGATTCCAAAAAAGTTGGGACGCTGTGTAAACTGTAAATAAAAACAGAATGTGATAATTTGCAAATCATGGAAACCCTATATTTCATTGAAAATAGTACAAAGGCAACATATGTTGAAACTGAGAAATTTTATTGTTTTTTGAAAAATATATGTTCATTCTGAATTTGATGTCAGCAACACATTTCAAAAAAGTTGGGACTGGGGCATGTTTACTACTGTGCTGCATCACTTTTACTTTTAACAGCACTCTGTAAACATTTGGGAACTGAGGAGACCGATTGCTGTAGTTTTGAAAGAGAAATGTTGTCCCATTCTTGCCTGAAATACAATTTCAGTTGCTCAACAGTTTGGGGTCTCCTTTATCGTATTTTGCACTTCATAATGCACTAAATGTTTTAAATGGGAGATAGGTCTGGACTGCAGGCAGGCCAGTTTAGCACCCGGGCTCTTTTAATATGAAGCCATGCAGTTTTAATATGTGCAAAGAGCGGTTTGGCATTGTCTTGCTGAAAGAAGGAAGGCCTTCCCTGTAAAAGATTTATGTTTTACACAGTGTCCCAACTTTTTTGGAATTGGGGTTGTACTCTAGATGTTCTATGACATCTGATGTCTGACATCTCCATGTCCAGTCCACATCATCTCAAAATATTTTTTCATTAATGTATATAAGGGGTCTAAGCTTGGTTTGTTAAGAATTTCTTTATTATTCAGAGTCACCAACTTGATGGACAGCAGCGACCTAAAACCTAGAAATGCCTAATGTGGTGGAAAAGTGCATTATCAAATCAAGCACTTGTGTGATGATGGTATTATAGCACAGCCTTTTATGTTATCCATTATTGACTTTAGCTTAAATCTGAGCTCAAATGAAATGACTCTTTAAACTGACAACTTTACAAATGGACGTGTTTATATATGCATGTTTATGTGCTTATTTTCAGGCTGTGTTGGTTGATCTCAATTCCTGAAGGGGCTCGAAATGAGTGCATTATTAAACTCAGGCACACTTGGAGGTTAAACCTTCTTAACTGTAAAACAGAAATATGTGGTGTAAGACATGTTCCTAATTTCCAAATGGATTAAATTACATTAAATTATAATAGTTGTAGATTGTTCTAATAAAATAAATGTTATTTCAAATTTATCGAAACAGTTAATAATAATTTATCAGTTTACTTATGCTATACCTATTCCTTGGTCAGATATTGACATTTAATGCATTTAAACTAAGGTCTTTTAAACAAAATGCCAGAAATTTTGACTTGCAGTATCATTTGTATAAAATTTTGACTAAACACAATTATTACCCATTGCCATTGCCTGTCCCAAGCCTGGATGAGAAGGGAGGAGGGTTTGGTGTGGGATTAACTATCCCACCCCATATAAAAAAAACTTCTCAGCTACAGAAACGCCAACAAGAAAAACGCCAGACATCTCTGCTCTGGGGAGAGGAAGTGCCTCTTTAAGAAGATGATTACAGTTACATACAGTAGCAGTGCAAAAGTCTTAGGCACCTGCAATGAAATGCTGTAGAGCAACGATGCCTTAAAAAACTAGAAAAGCACTCGGAGAGCGCAGACCTCCGCCAAGAATCCTTTAAAAAAAATCCGGGATCCAGAAGGTGATCCGGATCACCGCCAAAATTTAATGGATTGTTACTTGTGCCCAGTCACACCTCTGGAAAAAAATTTCAGAGCAATCCGTTCATATCTTTTTCCGTAATGTTGCTAACAGACAAACAAACAAACAAACAAACAAACCAACGCTACCGAAAACATAACCTCCTTGGCGGAGGTAATAATGAGATTAAATGTTTCTACATTTAAAAAAATACCATAAAGATCAGTAAGCAGTAATGCATGAAAAAAGTGTTCGGTGTGATGACTCTGCTTAAAAAAAAAAGTAGCCTCAGGTACAGTTAGTGCAGTTTTATAAGAAACTAAGCTATAAGTCTTCCTGAGCATCTTACAGAATCAGCTGCAGTTCTTCTGGAGACTTTGACCGTCACATTTCCTTCTTATTTTTGCAGTAAAACCCAGCAGCCCTTATGTTTTTACCTGAAAATTGGCCCGTTATGTAATATGTTGCTTTCTTTACTGACATCCAAATGTTTTTCTGTAACATTTAATTTTGTGCTGGAAAGCTAATGTTTGGAAATCTAAAGTGTTTTTGTACTGGTACCATAATGTAGAAGTCATAAATTAAAGTCCATAAAGTTTGCACTAAAAAAAAGGTGCCTAAGACTGTTGCACAGTACTGTAGAATACTAATAAAATGTACTGTCCTAATCCTGACATTTTCCTCCACAATTATCAAAACACAACGCAATTATCAAAACATGGTAATGCAAAAAATTTTCAACAAGATTCTTTCAGGGCGGCACGGTGGTGTAGTGGTTAGCGCTGTCGCCTCACAGCAAGAAGGTCTGGGTTCGAGCCCCGTGGCCGGCGAGGGCCTTTCTGTGCGGAGTTTGCATGTTCTCCCCGTGTCCGCGTGGGTTTCCTCTGGGTGCTCCGGTTTCCCCCACAGTCCAAAGACATGCAGGTTAGGTTAACTGGTGACTCTAAATTGACCGTAGGTGTGAATGTGAGTGTGAATGGTTGTCTGTGTCTATGTGTCAGCCCTGTGATGACCTGGCGACTTGTCCAGGGTGTACCCCGCCTTTCGCCCGTAGTCAGCTGGGATAGGCTCCAGCTTGCCTGCAACCCTGTAGAACAGGATAAAGCGGCTACAGATAATGAGATGAGATTCTTTCAACAATTTCTCATATTTTCATTTCATTTATTTTCTAATTATTAGCTTTTATATAAACATAATGCTAATTTTTATGAACAAGATCAACAATTGACTACCTCTACATTTTTTTCTTCCTCAGACTGAATCCTACAGGCTGGGCTTCCAAGGGGATGCATAAGCTTACACGGAACCGTGGCACCAGTATCATCTCCTGGTCTATTCCTGAGTGGCAGCCACATTTCACCCATAATGCATTTGCAGTGTTTCTCTGAGCTCCACAGTCTCCTTCGTCTCAACCTAGCCTGTTGCACATACTGTAGTAGCTAGGGAATGGGCTTGAAACCAGCACACTAGCAGAACAAAAGCCAAGCCTTTTAACACATTGGCTTTATATCACCTTTCCGTCATCCCATTATCCGCTACTTTTCTCTTCTTTGACCATCTTCTTTGTTTCCTCAGATGCATCATATAAATTGGACCTCAGTACAAGGATTCGGCAGGTTTGTGGTCATGTACTCATGGTTTCAGAGCTAGCTTGGTTTCGATGTACAGTGCTGGATGGAAGCTGTATTAGTCTCATACTGGTAACTATACAGAACCATGCATGCATATATGTTCCTTCCTGTTTCACGAAGTACAAGGGTCAAAATAATCATACATAATGACAGCACCAAGTAGTGCAATTTGAAAATGAGAATCCCTTGTCCAAAATGTTCTCATTTAAAGGGGAACTGAAGGCAAATTTTTTATCATCAAGATTCTATTTCTCATTTTATAAAATGTACGAATGCATTTTTGATAGCTATTTTGTCGCTGCTATAGCAAGTTATGAGTGTTTGAAATATGCTCTGTAATACATCAGTCAAAGCAATGGCCGTAAATGAGATTCGCTGAGACCTGTGCGAGACATTGTAGGACGGAAGTAAAATGTACAGCGGAAATCAAAGTGACCAACATCTGCCAACATTGTCAAAAGACGCGCGCACCCTCCTTCGAATGCTGATGTAATCAAGCCGGAAGTTTTCCCTGCATCTGAAATCGCTTCCTACTCACTTTATAGGGCACTATATAGTGGGGATGCCATTTTGTAGTGCTGTCCGAAACCTTAGTGAGGATTATGTGCGAAATGTGTTCAGTATAATATGTATTTATTATTTTGAAAACCCACCAACCGCCTGATCTGGCACATTTTAATTGTGCGACAGTAATGACGTAAATACCAGCGCGACGGACTCATCCTTATCCTGTCGTCTTTCCAACTCTTCTCTACTCCACGTTGGTTTGAAGTCATATGGAATAATCTCCATCACTGATGAAGTTGGCAAATCTCGAAATTAATCTAAATTGGAATGATATGGCGATCTAGCCGCTGTGTAAACAGTTTTCAAAATGGCGGCGCTGACACTTCATGTTTGAAGTCTCGCACAAGTCTCGCGCAGATAAGCGATGCCTGCTGTGGACCATACGAACTACATTCAACATGGCTAAAAACCGAAAAGGCCGATAAAGTGTAATATAATATGCCAATATGAGTCACGATATAAGGTTACTAAAACCGAAAACATAATTGAATAACACGTTAATTGAGAAATAAAGCAAGTTTAAAAATGACTTCAGTTCCCCTTTAACAAAATGTGTATGCCTAAATTATATGAAATAGCATATCAATATCAAGCTACCAGACTAAAATTAGAATATTTAAACACCCGAGTTTGACAGTGAGCCAGTATTACCTTTCCCATGTACTTCATATCTCCCAATGGAAACTCCCATGCAGTCACGAAGGAGCCTGTATTACAAACAACACCAAACCATATGTTTATTACAACCCCGATTCCAAAAAAGTTGGGACAAAGTACAAATTGTAAATAAAAACGGAATGCAATGATGTGGAAGTTTCAAAATTCCATATTTTATTCAGAATAGAACATAGATGACATATCAAATGTTTAAACTGAGAAAATGTATCATTTAAAGAGAAAAATTAGGTGATTTTAAATTTCATGACAACAACACATCTCAAAAAAGTTGGGACAAGGCCATGTTTACCACTGTGAGACATCCCCTTTTCTCTTTACAACAGTCTGTAAACATCTGGGGACTGAGGAGACAAGTTGCTCAAGTTTAGGGATAGGAATGTTAACCCATTCTTGTCTAATGTAGGATTCTAGTTGCTCAACTGTCTTAGGTCTTTTTTGTCGTATCTTCCGTTTTATGATGTGCCAAATGTTTTCTATGGGTGAAAGATCTGGACTGCAGGCTGGCCAGTTCAGTACCCGGACCCTTCTTCTACGCAGCCATGATGCTGTAATTGATGCAGTATGTGGTTTGGCATCGTCATGTTGGAAAATGTAAGGTCTTCCCTGAAAGAGACGTCGTCTGGATGGGAGCATATGTTGCTCTAGAACCTGGATATACCTTTCAGCATTGATGGTGTCTATCCAGATGTGTAAGCTGCCCATGCCACACGCACTAATGCAACCCCATACCATCAGAGATGCAGGCTTCTGAACTGAGCGCTGATAACAACTTGGGTCGTCCTTCTCCTCTTTAGTCCGAATGACACGGCGTCCCTGATTTCCATAAAGAACTTCAAATTTTGATTCGTCTGACCACAGAACAGTTTTCCACTTTTCCACAGTCCATTTTAAATGAGCCTTGGCCCAGAGAAGACGTCTGCGCTTCTGGATCATGTTTAGATACGGCTTCTTCTTTGAACTATAGAGTTTTAGCTGGCAACGGTGGATGGCACGGTGAACTGTGTTCACAGATAATGTTCTCTGGAAATATTCCTGAGCCTATTTTGTGATTTCCAATACAGAAGCATGCCTGTATGTGATGCAGTGCCGTCTAAGGGCCCGAAGACCACGGGCACCCAGTATGGTTTTCCGGCCTTGACCCTTACGCACAGAGATTCTTCCAGATTCTCTGAATCTTCTGATGATATTATGCACTGTAGATGATATGTTCAAACTCTTTGCAATTTTACACTGTCGAACTCCTTTCTGATATTGCTCCACTATTTGTCGGTGCAGAATTAGGGGGATTGGTGATCCTCTTCCCATCTTTACTTCTGAGAGCCGCTGCCACTCCAAGATGCTCTTTTTATACCCAGTCATGTTAATGACCTATTGCCAATTGACCTAATGAGTTGCAATTTGGTCCTCCAACTGTTCCTTTTTTGTACCTTTAACTTTTCCAGCCTCTTATTGCCCCTGTCCCAACTTTTTTGAGATGTGTTGCTGTCATGAAATTTCAAATGAGCCAATATTTGGCATGAAATTTCAAAATGTCTCACTTTCAACATTTGATATGTTGTCTATGTTCTATCAGTTTTTGAGATTTGTAAATTATTGCATTCCGTTTTTATTTACAATTTGTACTTTGTCCCAACTTTTTTGGAATCGGGGTTGTACATCTAAAATGAGGAACTCGCACCACTTACTTGTTTGACTAGTAGAACAGTTACAATTTTACTATAAAGTGTTTACATAGAGTATTTTAACAGGGGCCAAATCATGATTTGACCTCTGTAGCTGTCTAAATGCAAGGACACACACCTTTCCAACATGAACATATTTTTGTAGCGCAGTGACCTGAAGAAAACATTCACCCAGCGTACTGAGGGGTGGTAGAAGAAACCTGAGTTGAGCCAGGATATTAGCATACAACAGGGAAATAATTTATTAGTGCACAATGGGAATACAAAATCGGTTGAGGTCAAAGATTAACCTCTTCTGTTGTTCAGAATGGAATAGGGATTTTGTTGAAATAGCCGAGTATGTGACTGACATTCTGTTAAATACAGTACTTTACCATGAGGAATTACTCACAGAAGAGAGTCGAACTGCAAAATCTGACCAAGAGCGCGTCACGATGAATATTTGAATATATCTACTTTTCATCTCTAAAACAACCCAACATCTCTTTTACAAAGTGCAGTTTTCTAAAGCAAAGACATGAGCTCATGAACTCTTCAGTGAAAGTCTTTTGAAGGCCCCAATATGCTAAGAAGCACAATATGGAATTATGAAATAGCGGACGTTTGTGAGAAAGACCACGCCTGATACACTACACTCATCCTAGTTTATTTCTTCGAATGCCATCCATGACAAACTTTCTGCACCCACCACCACCTCCCCGTCTCCTCCTGACTTTTCAGCAACCTCTACACAAGAGGGACCTTAGTGCAAAGCAGAATCACAAGTTCTCAAAGTTCTCCCCAAATCTGCACTCAATCTCCATGTCACTGAGTTGAGGGTGTGGTGCGCACTCACAAAATTTAACTTGTGATTAAAAATCTTCAAAATGCTTAGTATACTTTAATACTTAGTATACAGTGGAAACATCTAGCAAACAAATCACGCCAGTTATTGTGAATTCTGCGTAAACGTTCAGCCCTTGCGCGGAGGATTCACCGTTCAAGATACGTGTATTATTTCATGTTTGTGCGCAAGCCTGGGAATATAATTAGTACCATTTATATTTAGCGCTGTGTGTACATGCCTTTGTGCCTAGCGTGAAGTGTGTGTGTGAACAGTGTGTGAACAATGTGCAATGGTCACATGTATTCATGCATAAATTCATACTATCTTTATGAATGATCAGAGGTGGACAGTAACGAAGTACATTTACTTGAGTACTGTACTTAAGTACACTTTCTGAGTATCTGTACTTTATTTTTTTTTGGAAACTTATGACTTTAACTTCACTACATTTGAAAGGCAAATATCGTACTTTTTACTCCACTACATTTCTGTCAAGGTCCTCGTTACTCGTTACTATCAAGCAGCTTTAAAAGTGGATGTTTTTTCTTTTCTTTTCTAAAACGTGATTGGTTTTTTCACAGGTGACACTAAGACACCCGATCAGTAATCACTAGGGTCACATCACATCCATAGACTGTATAAAATCAAGTTCAATGATTTCTCCGCAGCATTATTTAACACCATCAGTTGATGGCAGAATGGAAGGAGGCGGGTCTTCTGGGGAATGTACTCACTCATGGCCCATGAACCCATATTTCAGTTTTCTGAAAGGATTAAAGATTCGTTTCGTTTTAAATGTTTGCTTTGTTTGCCGAAAACAAACCACATCACAGTCTACAAAAACTTGCCATCCAACCTGCAGAAGCATATTGAGGGATATAAACGTTTTATTCCAAGAGAAAGCTTGCAGTGAAGTTGTCTGTGCTTTTAGAGCTAGCGATAACGTTGCAATAGCTATGCAGTCTGGTTAGTCAAATGACTTTCTATGGATTTGCCCGCCAAGTTGCTATCGTCTTGTCCACGGCTAACGTTAACACACAGCTAGTTAACTTGGACACTGTTAGTTAGCATGTAAAAACAGAGTTATGCTAACATGAATAACGTTAACTTATCTGAAGTCCTTTCAGAAATATGTTTTAGCATAATCTTGCCAAATAAACAGAATGTAGAAATCTTTCTTTTCTAGTAGCGTTAGCTACCCAATATGATTTCGAGTTTGAAAAGAGTTTGTTAGCATGTCAGGTGGAGTTTCACTGACTAAATCAAATCAAATCAAATCAAGTTTATTTGTACAGCGCGTTTAACAATAAACATTGTCGCAAAGCAGCTTTACAGAATTTGAACGACTTAAAACATGAGCTAATTTTATCCCTAATCTATCCCCAATGAGCAAGCCTGTGGCGACGATGGCAAGGAAAAACTCCCTCAGACGACATGAGGAAGAAACCTCGAGAGGAACCAGACTCAAAAGGGAACCCATCCTCATTTGGGCAACAACAGACAGCCTGACTATAATATTAACAGTTTTAACAGGTATAACCCTCAACTGTCCTCATGGGGCCGTCCTTCACACTAGCTAGCTTAACGTTAAAACACCATGATGGCACAGCATGAGTTCATTTTGTGAATTCACATTTCTGTCTTTGGTAACGGCATTAGGTTTTGTAAGCGTTGTGGCAATGATACAACGATGCGTTGACAGAAAATGTACTTTTAATACCTAAGTATTTTTAAAAGCGAGTACTTCAGTACTTTAACTTAAGTAAAAATTTGACTAGACAACTTTCACTTGTATTGGAGTAACATTTGACCAGTGGGATCTGTACTTTGACTTAAGTAATGAAGTTGGGTACTTTGTCCGCCTCTGTGAATGATCTCATGCATGTCTCGTAAGAGAGTTCATATAATACCTACAACTCAACACACACACACAAGCCAGTTCTTATATCGTTCCACTGGCGAGTAAAAGTCAAAAAGGTTTTGATGGATGTATTTTACACTGTGTAGTATTTTGGTATTTCCAAAACAAAGACTTACACAGTTTTTCTAGTTTTGGTGACAAGTTAAAGGGGTGCATTACCACTAGAAGGCTGCAGAATGTGCAAGGCAGTGGAATATCCTGGAGATGTTTAGCAGATATGACAAGACAATCCTTTTTTTTTTTTTTTTTGGTATTTTGTAGATCAGCACGATTAGCAAAAGTAAGCAGCAATAATTTGTATGCTTCATACTGAACTTTTATCTCAATTTATTTGTTAAACCTTCACATAAGAACATCGGAAAATTTGCCTTTTACTTTAGCATTATACATTCAATGCAGAAACACAAACTCTCCATATATTTAACCGAAGCACATTTAAGCAGTTTGAAATCTGTAAGACAAAACTACAACACTACACGCGCTGTTATATTTTTAAATAAGCATTAATGTGTCATACTTGATGTCACATTAATTTGTGGTCAGTTTAAATGATAATTCTCTGCTTATTCAGTCCTAAAAGCACAATAAAACAGAAGGCACAGTATTAAGAAATATTCTCAGTGTAAACTTTGGTCATTAGGACGTGTTTGAACCTGTTAAATGAAGCTGAGCTTTGCTATAGTTTAGGAATCAGGCATGATTTGTGTAAATGTTTGATGCATTCAGTGTTTTGAGATATTTCTTGTCATTATTTGGTCTACTCTTCAACTGACTGGGTGCAGTTTAGTTTGTGGTCCCTATTTTTTGATGCTGTTTAACCTACAATCCCCAAACAAACCCACTAATTCTTTATGGGATTGAGGTCACACACGGATTTGCCCCGATGTACCATAATATTCTCAGTGACATGGGAGTGTCAGCGCTGCGTTCTGCTTGGACATGAAGCCCTAAATCGGGACTAACAATCCTGTTTTTAAATATATTAATCCAGGTGCACAACTTACTCACACTGTCCAATGCTACTGGTGATTTTAGATCAATTTAAAACGAAAAATCTGTGGCGCGTGTTCTGATATTATGAAGTTTTGTTAATGAAGGGTACAAAACAAACCACTGTTGTTTCTAAATGTGTGGCAGGTGATTCTGAGAAATAGGATATTGTTTAAAAAAAAAGGACCAAATGTTTTTCAGTATAATAAAGGACTGAATTCCAGTTTAGCCACGCGAAGTCTTGAACAGTAAAATTCCTTTTTGTAATTTATTGTTTGGTGTTCCAAATTACGCATGCTGGTTTTTCTTTTCTTTTACTGAATGAATTTGATTGTGTTTAGTAAATGATAATTTCAGTGTTCCAACAAAGATGTCAGAAAAACATTCCAGGGTTGGATAGAGCCACAGAATATGCCCGAGGTCAGCAGATTGCTGATTAACATTTGATTGTATGGAGGCGAGATGCGCTCCTGGAATAGAGAACCTTAAACTTTATGCAGCAATAATAATACACGATTTTCATCCCAGCTTGGAATGTAATTAAATCTTTCACTATACGATTAAAGATAGACTTATACATGCATGATCAGGTTTACAGCATATTCCTCTTTTAATATCCACTCACCTATTTAGTGGGAATCAAATTAGGACTCATGACAGGCAGATGTGTCCTTGAGTGTCCTTTAGGAAGCAGAAGGAGAAATACAGGGGAAAACCCATCTTTAAGTCCAACAAAAGTGGTTGCCACTTGATGCTTCTGATACATAGAGTTTGAAGCCATCAGGCAGTTAATATTGTCTGTGATATAAAACCATAGTCTCACAGTGGATTATATAAAGTATAAAACAGTGGCAGTAGGCAGCTCCATGTCAGTAGGTGTATGGGCTCATTGTGTTTACTCACTATTTAACTCTCAACTGAAAATTAACTTTAGA
This sequence comes from Neoarius graeffei, assembly GCF_027579695.1. Taxonomy (NCBI): domain Eukaryota; kingdom Metazoa; phylum Chordata; class Actinopteri; order Siluriformes; family Ariidae; genus Neoarius; species Neoarius graeffei. Next base: position 34,589,286 of record NC_083585.1, on the reverse strand, counting down.
CATCAGTCTTGTGCTGGACGTATTGATTATTGATTTGATCTGTTTTGCCTATTAAATGTGTACTCTTTGTTGTGGTTGTCAACTATTGATGTGAAAGTTAATCATTAAAAAATGGCTAGCAAAAATGTGTCCGTTTAATTTTCTATGGTGTGAAATAGTATGTAAGATTTACTGCGTTCATATTTGCATACACGGTGGTGTAGTGGTTAGCGCTGTCACCTCACAGCAAGAAGGTCCGGGTTCAAGCCCCGTGGCTGGCGAGGGCCTTTCTGTGCGGAGTTTGCATGTTCTCCCCGTGTCTGCGTGGGTTTCCTCCGGGTGCTCCGGTTTCCCCCACAGTCCAAAGACATGCAGGTTAGGTTAACTGGTGACTCTAAATTGACCGTAGGTGTGAATGTGAGTGTGAATGGTTGTCTGTGTCTATGTGTCAGCCCTGTGATGACCTGGCGACTTGTCCAGGGTGTACCCCGCCTTTCACCCGTAGTCAGCTGGGATAGGCTCCAGCTTGCCTGCGACCCTGTAGAACAGGATGGATAGATGGATATTTGCATACATTATTATAAGATCAAATAATTCAGTTCAAGAAATAATTATTAAAATATTTTTAATATAGTAGCATAATTTCCTTCAAATATCACATCCCAATACACGTGTTTCCTCCGTAGCACATATACAGTGCTTGATTATTGAGGGAAGTTAAGCACTGAGCTATTCACCTCAGCAGAAAGCTGATGAGGCATGCATTTTGAACTCGATCGATAGTCTTGGAGCAGATAATCAGTTTTACAAATCAGGCATGGTTTTTGGCTATGATGAAATGTCTAATCATTGCTCTCCATCTTCGGAGACCCCACCATCCTGGTTTAATTTATGTACTGAAACAAGAGCAAGCAATTCAATGAGCTGTTAAAGCTTCGACAGGCCATTGTATACAATCCTATTCAATGGATACAACCGCAAACGGTTGTACATAACTTTTTACCAAGGACCCCTTTAACTGTAAAATATAATTCGCACACCCTAAAGCATAATTTCATGAACTAATCCAACCATTGCAATATTAGACCCATGATTCAAATATTCTGGCTATTTATTTGAACCATAAAGCTTCTCTCGTCCTAAACTTTCCAACAGAATACATTTGACATTTATAAATCAGAGCCCTTGCCTACCCTGTGATGACCTGGCGACTTGTCCAGGGTGTACCCCGCCTTTCGCCCGTAGTCAGCTGGGATAGGCTCCAGTTTGCCTGCGACCCTGTAGAAGGATAAAGCGGCTAGAGATAATGAGATGAGATGAGATGAGCCCTTGCCTATGCTTTAAGGACCTCTTGGGGTCTCTGGACCCTGCTTTGAGAACTATCGGTTTACACTCTGCTTTATCTCAGTGAATAAAATGCAAATAATCTTCCAGATAAATCAGTTCCTGAATTATGGAAGGACGAAAGGAGAAAAAACTAAACACTTGATAAGTAAAATATATACAAATAAGCATTCTTTTAGGACAATTACCAGTTTTGTCTTTATTACAAATGTACAGCTTATGAGTTTCTATTTTTTTTTTTTTTTGCTTAGTTTAATGTCTTTATTTTGTACAATTAACTCTGCGAAAAGAAATTCTCCCATCAGCCATCTCAAAACAGTTATGAGGAGTACAGTGCAGTGTGTTTGACTGACTTGAAGAGACGATGCATTAGTAGGATGTGAACATGTGCGCGTGTGTGCGCACGCGCGTGCGTGCAAGTGTGCACTCACACAGGCTTTGTTCTTGTGTGCATTGATTGTTGTTTGTATCATGGCATGAGGCTGCATGGGACAAGACAGACATTAAACTTACAGAACTCACACTAAAGGAGCCCAACATTGTGCTGGATAGATCATGAAGTCCATGTGTGCTAAGGCTCCCATTTCCCAACACACACACACACACACCATCTTTTCAGGTACGAACCTCTTAACTAAGGTCACAATAAACTGTGTAAAACATCTTCCAAGAGCCACTGTAAAACAGCCTTGTGAAAAAGGCAAAATTAGCAATATGTGTAACACATACTCAATGATTCGGTTCCATGTGCACTACCCCGAGGGAATAAAGAGTCTGGAAGAGATGCCATGTAGCTATTAAAAAAAATAACTGATGTGCAAAGTAAATGGTAAATTCTCTCAAACAGTTGTTTGAAATTTTTTTTTTAAGGAAAACAATATCCCATTTCCAAAATGAAAAAGAAATAAGGCAAGTGCATGAAATGGCTGAAAACATCAGGGTAAATTGAACAAAGTGAGAAAAGTAAAATTAAGGCTTATGTAATGGCAAAAGAAATACAAAAACAACACTGAAAGTGTATTGACGGGACAATGTGGGATAGACTGTGCCTTGACAGTAAAATAAGATGATCTGTTGTACTAGCTGTCTAGTCAGACACATCATCAGTATGTGATCATCTGCTGAAATATGGATGTTGTCCAAAGAAAAACTGAAATGTTGTCGTCGTATAAACACCAAACAGGCATCTGTGAAAACATATTGTGACGAGCTGTCTAAAAGAAGCCTGAGAATTATAAACATTAATAGTGCTCGATATATAGGATTTGAAAGCTCCAGTTTACTAACCCCACAATATCAAGGAGTATTCGTCAGACAAAATAACTTGGTGGTACTATGAGCCAGAGTGCTCTATAGCTAGTATTCAGCAGTGGATTGGGGCCCTGACTGCTGCTTACAATCTCATACACACTGGCTTTTTGGCTCCAGAATCAACTAGGGGACAGATTTATACAGCACAGCTGTGATTTTTTTTCCCCATTACTGCAACCTGCTGAAATGCCTGGACAGTAAACACTGATGTTGCCCGTCCATCATCAGCACTCATATCTGTATAGCTTATAAAACATTATTAAACTAACAGTACACATGCTTTCCAAATCAAGAAAACAATATAAACATGAAGTATACTCAATCTGATATTTTCATAGAAGAAAAAAAAAAATCTGGTCCAAAAAAATAGAAGTTCACATCAAAACTCTGTAACTCGCTACACTAGGAAAGAAGCCAAACTGATGCTCTCAAAGAAAATACAGTGGAAGAACTGGAGAGGAATCGTCCTACCACAGTGGACCTCTATACTCCTAAATACAGGCAATGTAACGAATGAGACAACAAATCTGCAGCTTCGATGAAATCATACAATGGAGGGATTGTGAACTGTGAGATGAATGAAGAAATGGATCCATCGTCAAAAGAATGAGAGCTGACCTCGTTTTCAGACACTGACAAATGCAACTTAATGGCTAGAAAATCATTGCTACAGTGTCCTCATTACCATCGCTATTTCCTTTGGTTATGGTGAATGCAGACTTGTACATTTTTTTTTTTTTACACAAAACATGTCTTCCTGGAGAACAGGTATGTTCTTGTAAGATCATGAGGATCCCCAATACTGAGAAAAAAAAAAACTGAGGGTTCCATTTTCAAAAGTTCCCCCTTTCTCGACCAAATGATGGACAATAACGAAAAAAAAAAAACCACACACAAAAAAAACAACATCAATAATAATAATAATAATAATAATAATAATACATTTAACAAAATTCAGAAAAAACATCACTGACAATGATAATCATAACATTAATAATAATTAAAAAAAACTATAGTCATAAGCATTACAATAATTCCAGTGTAAGTGTTTAAGTCTACGTCTTTGTCCCGAGAGGTAAAGGCCAATGGAGTGGCATATAAAAGTAGACATGAAATCAACAAACATTAAAGAAAATAAAAATTCTGAGAAAGAGCAGACCTGTCTGTGTGTGTGTGTGTGTGTGTGTGTGTGTGTGTGTGTGTGTGTGTGTGTGTGTGTGTGAGAGAGAGAAAAATGCACGAGTCATCAGCATATACCTGTGTGTATGAGAGAGAGATATGAATGAAAGGTGCATGTTAAAAAGGATCCCAATAACAGATTAAGAGAAGTAGTGAGATGATCTGAGCCGCTCCAATAACAGTCTCCCATAACAGTCTCCCATAAGCCCCCCTCTCTCTCCGTTGGTGGTGCAACCTGCATGTAGCTTCCTGTTACTTCCATTCCTTCCCCCCCCCCACATATGATTCTTATTTTTATCACCATTCATAAAATAACATCATCCCCTACATTCAACATCCAACCCATTCGTGTCCTTCCATTTCCATCATTCATTTCTTTCTCATCTTCAACAATCCACTGTTTGCTTGCTTGCAGTTCCTCTTTCCACCACCAGTGTGTCCCCGCACCCATCAAACCCAGAGCTGGGTCACTGCTTCTTCTCGCGAGTGGTGATGGTGACGAGCTGCTTAGCGGCCTTGGCTATGTCATAGGCACACTGTATGACCTGCTGGGTGAGGAGCTGGTAATCAACAGCGCTGGCCGAAGGCTCTGAGGGTGCAGCTTTGCGACACTCCACTTGCAGACGCGAGGCGCTAGAGGCCAACAGCTTGAGGGAGGCGCGCACCGCGTCCAGAGCTGGTCTCTGAGGACACACAGCATAAACACTGAAGTCAGAAACTGAGGCTTGTTGAACAGAATTAGCTAAAAAGGTAGAAAGGGGACATTCACTGACCTTCGGAAAGAGAGAGGCCATCTCGGTCACAGCTGAGTGGATCTTCTCTGAGCATGGCACAAAACTAAAACCAGTTTCACAGGCCACGTTACTCACAATATTCACACCTTTTAATTTATTTACACACAAGAACCAAATGTAGGGCAATAGCTTATTTAGAATGGTGCCCAGTGAAAAAGAGAAGACTGAAACCACATTAGAGAAACGAGCAAAAAAGAAAATAAAAAGATGAAATTTCCAAAAACGTTGGGATGCTGTGTAAAATATAAATAAAAACAGAATGCGATGATTTGCAAATCATGTAAACCTCATTTTCACTGAAAATAGTACAAGAGACAACATATCAAATTTTGAAACTAAGAAATTGTATTAATTTTTTTTAAAATATATGCTCCTTTTGAATTTGCAACATGTTTCAAAAAAGTTTGGAAAGAGGCATGTTTACCGCTGCGTTGCATCACCTCCACTTTTAACAACAAACACACTAAACATTTGGGAACTGAGGAGACCAACTGCCGTAATTCTGTGAGTGAAATGTTCTCATTTTTGCCTGACCTAGGACTTCAAATGCTCAACAGTTTGAGGTCTCCTTTGTCATATATATTATGGCATGCCGTTCAGGAAATTAATCTTTGAATATATTGAATGAATCCCCGAATATATTGAATGAAACTCTGAATATATTGAATGAATCCCCGAATATATTGAATGAAACTTTGAATATATGGAATGAATCCCCGAATATATGGAATGAAACTCTGAATATATGGAATGAAACTCTGAATATATTGAATGAAACTCCGAATATATGGAATGAAACTCTGAATATATTGAATGAATCCCCGAATATATTGAATGAAAGTCTGAATATATGGAATGAATCCCCGAATATATGGAATGAAACTCTGAATATATGGAATGAAACTCTGAATATATGGAATGAAACTCTGAATATATGGAATGAAACTCTGAATATATGGAATGAATCCCCGAATATATTGAATGAAACTGAATATATTGAATGAATCCCCGAATATATTGAATGAAACTCTGAATATATGGAATGAAACTTGGCTGACGTCATGAAGGCACTGCCGCCGTCCTGCAGCAAAAGTGAGTCAGTCGGCTCGGGATTTGGTTGCGGCTATTTTAAACAATAAAGACATTGTTAACACTCTGGCGAATGCTTGTGGTTTTATTAGTGTTTACTTCTTTTATGTGCAATGAAGCTACGGTGACAAAGTCATTCCCCTCGTGGATCATATTTGTATAACGGTATTTTCTGTATATAAAACTAATTTGTAAATTTTGTTTGTCGAGTTTTACAGCGTTTCTCAATATACTCTAATACTCTCGTCTGAGTCAGAGTTTTTCTTGGACCTGTTGTCTGTCTGTCGAGCTGTGGGAGCGGGGGCAGAATACAAAGTTTCATTCCATATACTCAAGGTTTCATTCCATATATTCAAAGTTTCATTCAATATATTCAGAGTTTCGTTCCATATATTCAGAGTTTCATTCCATATATTCGGGGATTCATTCCATATATTCAGAGTTTCATTCAATATATTCAGAGTTTCATTCAATATATTCAGAGTTTCATTCCATATATTCAGAGTTTCATTCAATATATTCAGAGTTTCATTCCATATATTCAGAGTTTCATTCCATATATTCAGAGTTTCATTCAATATATTCAGAGTTTCGTTCAATATATTCAGAGTTTCGTTCAATATATTCAGAGTTTCGTTCCATATATTCAGAGTTTCATTCCATATATTCGGGGATTCATTCCATATATTCAGAGTTTCATTCAATATATTCGGGGATTCATTCAATATATTCAGAGTTTCATTCCATATATTCGGGGATTCATTCAATATATTCGGAGATTCATTCCATATATTCAATGTTTCATTCAATATATTCGGGGATTCATTCAATATATTCCAAGATTAATTTCCTGAACGGCATGCCATTATATATATATATATATATATATATATATATATATATTTTTTTTTTTTTTTTCCCATAACGCAGCAAATATTTTCAATGAGAGACAGGTCTGGACTGCAGGCCAGTTTAGCACCCAGACTCTCTTCCTACAGAGCCATGCAGTTGCAATACATGCAGAATGTGAATGTATAAAACAGTCAGTTATTTAGTTATAGTTACAAGCCTAATTGACTGAATGGCTTTTACACGCTTATCATACTAATCTGTTTCTTACAGAAGTCAGTCAATTTATCTTAAAATTTAGTTCAGCTCATAGTCAAATGTTAAAACTGCAGTTTAAAATGCCAACTTGAATCCAGCTGCAATTTTAAATCAAACATGGGAAACTGTCATAGGACAAAATATTTAAAATCTATTCACAGTGTAGCTGGTTGTGTTTTTGTGACTGAAAAGTTCAGGAAAAAAAGGACAAATTACTTCAATTTAAAAAAAAAAAGGAGGAACATGACCCATCTGTCTAATGCGCTAAATACCGTCATAGTCTGATTTAAATAAAATAATGTGCTCTAATAAAAAAGGGGTCCATTAATTATTTTGGTATTCAAAGTGGTCCCTGGCTGCAAAATTCTGAGATCTTATGATATAGAGGATAACAACAAAACATGTTATACACAGTCCTATCAAATCCCCACTGCCCCAAAGTCCTCACATGTTCCCTTTCTGTTTTGTGACTGTGTGAATACAGTACCAGAAAAAAGTTTGGACACACCTACTCATTTTCATAACCATTTTCTACATTCTAGAACCATAAAGCCAGTAACTCACTGGGCTGCGACAGCTTGCGAATGTCATTTGCGAGAGAATTTCAAAAGTGTCTTGAAACATTCGCGGGGCTTCTCAATTTCCTCGCATGAGTCGCTAAGTGTTGCTCCTTCGTCGCTGAAATTTTGAAAAAATTCGTGCGACAAAATTTCTCTCAAACTAGCCGAAAATGCATCGCTGGTGTCGCAAAGCTGTCACGAACCCTTCTCAAGTCAGTTTCCGTGAGACAGGAAGTGCGAGTTCAGCCAGTATCTCACTGGGCTGCGACAGCCTGCGACTAGTTGGAGACGCAACAATTGCAATAAAATATGCGAATATCAATTCAGTGTGATTCCAAGTGAGAATTGTTGCCAATTTGCATATTTTATTGCAATTGTTGTGTCTCCAACTAGTCGCAGGCTGTCGCAGCCCAGTGAGATACTGGCTTACTGAAGACATCAACTCTATGAAATAACATGGAATATGTATGGAATTTTGTGGTAAACAAAAATGTGTTAAAAACACAAAACAATGTGTTTCAGATTCTTCAAAGTAGCCAGCTTTTACCTTGATGACGCTTTGTACACTGTTGGCATTACCTTAACCAGCTTCATGAGGTAGTCACCTGGAATGCTTTTCAGTTAACAGCTGCACCTTGTCAAAACGTAATTAGTGCAATTTCTTGCCTTCGTAATGTGTTTGAGATCAAACAGTAAACAATAAAAATACAGTAAATAGCCCTATTCCACAACTGTAGTAATCCATATGTCGTCAAGAACCGCTCAACTAAGTAAAGAGAAACGACATCCATCACTACTTTAAGGCATGAAGTGTCTTAATTAATAAAAATAAAGAAAAAACATTGAATTAGAAGGTGTGTCCAAACTTCTGACTGGTACTGTCCGTGTTGGGGTGAAGCTCCTACCTGTCATGTTTAAACTCCTGTGCTGCTCTCAGCAGCTCCTGGATGTTCTTGGTGACCTGCTCAGTCTTCAGGATGACATCCTCTGTGCAGGGTAGTGTGGGATCTGGCTCTCCCGCATCTCCACTATCCTCCACCTCCACTCGGCTCTCCTCCTCGCTGCTGCGGCCCATGCTGTGCGCACACCCACACGCACAAAATGCCACTTACCACTTACACATGCTGATAAAAAGCTAATAAATCTACCGACATTTACGAATTTAAAAACGAGCAAAAATCTGAAACAGGCTCCACTCACCCAACAGAGATGTCATATGTTTGAGTGTTGTCATAGTCACTGTCAGTTCCACTACCATGTTTCTCTAATTTAGGGGGCTAAAGCAGAGACAGCAATACATCAGGTGGACATTAGCTTACTTTCAAATTTAATCCATTCAGACCAATGAATAAGTCATTCAAAACCATAAACTGAGCTGACTATTTGAACTCCCTACCACCCCTTTTTTCACTTGCCATATAGCGTCCCATCTCCATGGAGGCGGACATGTGTGGTCCTCCATAAGGGGTAGGGCCTGCAGAAGCCCCTTTTCGCACCTGAAAATGGAAACAAGCAACAAAAGCTTAATGCCAAGGCTGGGGAAAGCCAGACAGACAGGTGAAAATACTGAAGGAAGACCTCTGTGGAGCTCCAAGAAAAGGAAGTCAAGCTCGACAGTGATTTAAATGTGCTGCCAGTTTCAGTTTATAGCAGTGAAGGAAGCAGAGGCAAAGATAAGATATGGTTAATGTTAAAATCAGAAGAACGATACTGATGGAATCAAGCAAACAGCATCAAGAAACATTAAAGTGGGAGACCTGTGAGTGTCCAGAACATGAGAAAAGGGGTTGCAGCAGGAGTCTATTCAAGTCAATCAAGAACAGTACAACATTTAACAAACACCCACAAGAAATGAAACCCACACCCTAAAAAATGAGACAAGTTGTTCAACCCATCTGAAAGGATAAAAATAATTGCTCCACAATAATATTTAACCTTCACCAAATGAAAACAAGATACAACTCACGAGTAAGCATCGACCAGCAGTTGGCATAATTATCCGATTTCTAGTATTTCTCCTACCAGTATTGTCATTCTATGACTAATCGTTTAAAATCTCCATTTCGCCACATTAGGAATTGATGCCTCAACATTTTTTTTTTCTGTATTTTGGAAGCTTTAACAATCCTAGAACACTGCACTTATCTGAGGCAAACAACCAAAGCTTTGTGACTGCTGTATCTCATCAGCACAGCCACAGTGGTAAGTATTTATTTTTATACATTGCCCTCCACAATTACTGGCACCCCTTGTAAAGATTAGTAAAAAGCCGTAACAGTAGAAATGGACATTTTCAGGTGAGTAGCTATTTTTTTTTATAACCAATCATTGACTTCTGAAGGTCAAAACACTTCTCCCTCATTTGGTTTGTGCGGTCTCTTATCTTTCCCATGTTGATGGATGACTAACACTGTGTCCGAAATCGCTCCCTACTTACTATATAGTGAGGTCGCCATTTTGTAGTGCTGTCCGAATGTAGTGAGAATTATTACACCCTGTATATGTAGTGCACTCAAAGAATCCCACAATGCATCATGAAAAGTAGTGTACAACCGATGTTCACTAACCAAGCATTATATCCTATCATGCATTGCAGTCACGCTGAAAGAAATCAAAAGCCTCAAATTTGATTTAATAAAAGGCAGCGGCAAAGAAGAAAAGTATTCAGCCTCGGGTTAAAAGAACTGAAAGATGCAACAGACACAAAGTACTTCGTATTTATTAAGGTGGGAAATACACTCAGTATAATATGTATTTATCACAAAAATACATGTACACATGCATATACAGCGGCATGCAAAAGTTTGGGCACCCTTGCTGAAAATGTCTGTTACTGTGAATAGTTAAGTGAGCAGAAGATGAACTGATCACCAAAAGGCAGAAAGGTAAAGACAATACATTTCTTTTCAGCGTTTTATGCAAAGATGTGTGTATAATTTTTGTTTTGTACAACTTGAGTGAAAAAAGAAAAGGAACACCATGCGAAAGTTTGGGCACCCCAATACATTTGAGTTCTCAGGTAACTTTTACCAAGGTTCCAGACCTTAATTAGCTTATTGAGCTGTGGCTTGTTCAAATTCTTCATTAGGAAAGGTCAGATGATGCAGATTTCAAAGCTGTATAAATTCTCTGACTCCTCAAACTTGTCCCTAAAATCAACAGCCATGGGCTCCTCCAAGCAACTCCCTCGCATTCTGAATAATAAAATAATTGATGCTCACAAAGCAGGAGAAGGCTACAAGAACATAGCAAAGTGTTTTCAGGTAGCTGTTTCCTCAGACTGTAATGTTAAGAAATGGCAGTTAACAGAAACAGTGGAGATCAAGGTGAGGTCTGGAAGATGAAGAAAACTTTCTGAAAGAACTGCTCGTTGGATTGCTAGAAAGGCAAATAAAAACCCCTGTTTGACTGCAAAAGACCTTCAGAAAGATTTAGCAGACCCTGGAGTGGTGGTGCACTGTTCTACTATGCAGCGACACCTGAACAAATATGACCTTCATGGAAGAGTCATCAGAAGAAAACTATTCCTGCGTCCTAGCCACAAAATTCAGCGTCTGAAGTTTGCAAATGAACATCTAAATAAGCCTGATGCATTTTGGAAACAAGTCCTGTGGACTGATGAAATCAAAATAGAACTTTTTGGCCACAATGTGCAAAGGTATGTTTGGAGAAAAAAGGGTGCCAAATTCCAAGAAAAGAACACCTCTCCGACTCTGAAGCATGGGTGTGGATCGATCATGCTTTGGGGTTGTGCTGCAGCCAGCGGCACAGGGCACATTTCATTGGTCGAGGGAAGCATGGATTCGAATAAATACCAGCAAATTCTGGAAGCAAACATCACACCATCTGTAAAAAAGTTGAAGTTAAAAAGAGGATGGGTCCTACAATAAGACGATGATCCAAAACACACCTCAAAATCTACAATGGAATACCTCAAGAGGCACAAGCTGAAGGTTTTGCCCTGGCCCTCACAGTCCCCTGACCTAAACATCATTGAAAATCTGTGGATAGATCTCAAAAGAGCAGTGCATGCAAGACAGCCCAAGAAACTTGTAGAACTGGAAGCCTTTTGCAAGGACAAATGTGTGAAAATCCCCCAGGTAAGAACTGAAAGATTATTAGCTGGCTGCAAAAAGTGTTTACAAGCTGTGATACTTGCCAAAGGGGGTGCTACTAAGTACTGACCATGCAGAGTGCCCAAACTTTTGCTTCAGGCCCTTTTCCTTTTTTGTAATTTTGAAAATGTAAAAGATGAAAATAAAAAAAGTTTTTGCTTAAAATAGAAAGGGAAAGTCATCTTTAACTTTATGCCTTTTGGAGATCATTTCCTCTTCAACTTGCTTAAAGTGCTGATGACACGTTTTTGACATCTTTGGTGATGTTTTATAACATAAAAAGTAATTCCCGATGATCCATATATTAATTCACGAAGGCGCCTATTTTACAAGTTATGATAAAAAACGCGGCTATTTGGGCAAATTTGACGGGGCTGCAACACCCAGGAGACGGAGGAGGAGCTATATGACGTCAGCAAAAGAACCTTCCTCCTAACTTACCAGTTTATTGTTGATGCGACAGGTGTTCAGTTTGTCATTATTAGTATTATTATACATTATTTTATATATATATATATATATATATATATATATATATATATATATATATATATATATATATATATAAAAGTTATTATGCCTTCGCGTTGTGTTGCCGGCTTTTGCTCCAAAACCCACAAGGATGGGGTAAGTTTATTCAAGTTTCCCAGAGATCCCAAGCTGCATGCGAAGTGGGTGAAGCAAGTCAGGTGCACTCGTGACAAGTGGGAGCCCTCACCAACATCCGTCCTGTGCTCTGAACACTTCGATTTGGATTGTTTTGACACCCTTCCCAGCTTAAAGGAATCTCTTGGGTGTTCAGTTCATCACAAACGTGTGTTACTACCATCAGCAGTGCCTACACAGTGTTGCCAGATTACTGCTGACGTTTTCCAGCCCAAAATATGTTCAAAACCCACCAAAATGCACTTGAAACCGCTCAACTGGGCAGGAAAAATCCCAATCTGGCAACACTGCCAGTATTCCGGAGGGGGTCTACTAGTAGCTATGCCGGATCCAGACAGTCCTCCTGTCAGAACACGTGTTGTGAAACGACATAAGATAAAGGTACGTAGAGCTATAGATTCTACATGATAATCATAAATGTAATCATAAAGTCGGCGTGATATCAGTCATGTATTTGCTTGTGAAAGCTTGCGGCTTTCATGTAACTGCCGCCTAGCAACGAGAGGCAAAGGGTAAAGAGGGTAGGCTATCATAGATTCTATTCGGAAGAGATCAACACAATTCTAGACTCCCAGAAGAGGAAGAGCTAGCACTAGAGAGTTCACCGGCATTTTCATGCGCCATTTCCATTGAGTAGAACCAGAGTAGAACCATAGGATGTCTATGAGTAGAACAGCCAGTGAACCGCAGCGTGTTCTCCCGCTGACGTCACAACATGGCCGCGAGCCACGGACCCAGTTTTCTTGCGCTGTGCAATTAAAAGTTGGATATTTGCGTAACAACAGCTTCTTTTCACGTAATTATAACAGAAATCTAACATGTTTGCCATGTTGTATAGTTTATTTAAGAAATTGCACAGAGTCATGTTCGTGTCATCAGCCCTTTAACTGTTCACAGTAACAGCAATTTTGACCAGGGGTGACCAAACTTTTGCATACATGCACACTTGTGTGTGTGTGTGTGTGTGTGTGTGTATATATATATATATATATATATATATATATATATATATATATATATATATATATATAGCTGGGAGGTCCGCATCATGAAATACCGTGACCAAGGTCTTGAAAATACTGACCGAGGCCTCTGGGCCAAGGTCAGTATTTTCAAGGCCGAGGTCACGGTATTTCACCATACGGACGGACCTTAAGCTAGTAAATAATATATTTATTTTTTTCTTTACCAAATTCTAACAGAAAATGAGAGCGCCCAAAAGGGAAACCATATTTAGAACAAACCTGCTACAAGCTCGTTTTCAGCTTTCTCCTGAAATGTTTTCTTTTATTTCGTCTTCATCAGGGTAGCAAAACTCGCTTTCGCTGTGAACACTGTTGTTATTGCTATCCATGCTGTAAAATTCATGCCATTATACTGAAAAATGCAAAAATAAACATTGACAAAAAATTGCGACAATGTTTGTTGTTGTTGTGAACGAGCGAGTCGCCAAAAGTCCGTAACCGGGGTCCGGATCGTAGGATTCCGGACCGCTCGCGAGTCAATCAGAGGACACGAATTGATGGAAACAGGACCGCGAAAAAAATAAATGCATGTATTTATTATTCTGAAAACCCACCAGTCGACTGACATAGCACGTTTTAATTGTGTGACAATAACGACATAAATAACAGTGCGACAGACTAGTGTCCAAAAGTGTTTTCATTTTATCAATGAGCTCACTAGGGCTGTAACGATACACCCAACTCACGATTCGATTTGTATCGCGATTTTTGACCCACGATTCGATACGCCCACGATTTTTTTAAAATGTTTTTTTAAAGTAGTAAATTTGACTTATTAACATTTACTTACTTACATTAACTATTTAATAACAAATAATTCAGACCACTGCAGAGAATGGGTAATATGTATGCAAAAATGAACAAATGTATATCCAAAGATTGTTTTATTTCTCAAAATAATACTGTTGAGCCGGAAGCTCTGTTTTTTTCGGTTCTGAAAAAGTCATTTTTCCAAATCGTGTAAATCCGTTAAGATTTTTTTTGGGGGGGGAGGTGGCTCTCTCACTGTCTCACTCTCATAGGGCCAGTGATTTTCTGTGATCGCGGAAAACAGATGGAAATTACGGAATTTTTATGGTGAAACATTGCTCGCGTGTCAAAATGTAACTGCCGCAGAAGGCTTCCGCCCAAGCAGACATGCCTTCAGTGTTGCCAGATACTGCTAACGTTTTCCACCCCAAAATATGTTCAAAACCAGCCAAAAAGCACCTAAACCTGCCCAATCTGGCAACACTGCATGCCTTTCCGGTCAAGTGATTGTGATTGGCTTGTGGCACACCTAGCCAGCCAATGAGCTGCTTGTTTACAGATTCGCTCCCCGCGTCGCAACCAGAATGGCGACCGCTTAAAAGAAATGAATGCTCTGCCAGTGGCGAGTGTAGACGTTGCGTGACTCGCAGAAGATTGTCGCAGGTCGGCGAAAAAACGACTTACTAATAGATATAAAAAAATAAAAGTAATTTAAGTAAGTTTAAAATGTAATTTAAATAAAAAGTAAAGTATTCATAAATTGAAGTTTGGAAGCGCCTCTGTTTTTGGGCTGAGGAGAAGTTTGAAAGGGTGTACCGCGATTCTGCCTTCTTGTATCGCGATACGGATCGTGGCTCTGCGTATCGCGATTTCGATTCGCATATCGTTACAGCCCTAGAGCTCACTATATAGTCCTCAAGAAAGTAATTCCCTATACAGGGAGTAGTGAACAAGTGAGTGATTTCGGACACAGGGTATTAAAGGGATTTGGCCTTTGCGTCACCTCACATTTGTTCCCCTAGTTAATCAGGACGTCATGGATTACAGCTTCAAATTTCCTACACACTCCAATCAACTCAAAAACGTACAATTTAAATGGGAAACGTGCTTCAGTTACATTGTGTTCACCATCATTTCCAGGGGTGCCAATAGTAGTGTCACATATTTTTGTTCAAAAATAATTCTTTCTTGATGAGGGGTTTCTTTTTCTCTGGATCAATTTATTTCAATTAAAAGGTTGGATTTTTCTCATTTTTTCAGTGTGAGATGAAGCTACTTCACCAAAAGGTGGATTTTTTTCAAACCCTTTTTACCAATCTTTAAAAGGGGTGCCAATAATCATGGAGGGCACTGTCTGTTGATGCCAGCTCGCAATTTGCATCCTGTAGCGGCAACCTGGTCATTAAAAGGTAACAGTACAGAGAAAAGAAAAAAAAAAAAAAAAATTCACACCAAATCAGTCCACTGGTCAGACAATCAAGCACCCATACATTCCATGAACCAATTATAATCCACATTCCCAGCTAGCTCAATCAGCAGCTACGCACAAGACAAGCTCATCGAGACGGCCTCTCTTGGCATATTAGACATAGCTTCTAATGGTAGAGATACCATCAGTCAATCCCTAAAAAAATGGACACATCGCATTAGGGCCCGACCGATAAGGGATTTTTGGTACGGATACCAATAATAATAAAAAGGTCTGGTTTCCAGTAATCGATATGATCAGTAAATACCCACCCCTCATTCAAAAAAAAATTGATAGATAGATAGATATTTATTCAAAAAGAAATGTATTAAAATATTGTGAACAGTACAAAAAGACTCAAGCAGGCCTAAACATACAGGGGGAGGGGACCACACACACACACAACAGATTAGTCAAGTGTGTTGTGATTTTCTGCTTGGCCTTGTTGGAGGAGATATTACACTGGGGAGCATCAACACCACTGCTGGGAAAGTAATCCCACGTTTTAGAAGTCATCTGGAAACATGTATATTTATTAGTTGTGTGTTTTCAAGATATAGCCTACTTATTTAAAAAAAAAAAAATTATATATACACATGGGTCTGTCTCAGAAACTGGGTACTGTGGGGGTCCCCCACTAAATATACTCACAGTCAATAAACTATACGGTTTTGAATGGTGATGATGGTTTTAATTTGAAATAAAATGATGAAAGAAATAATACAGATAAAACTAAATCTTTGATGTGAATACTCTATTCAGAATTTGGCAAAAATTCTGCAAATTTGTGGAAAAATGGCCGCTTGATCTGGGACATGATAAACGGTTGACTACATCACATTCCCTTAAAGGAACAGTCCACCGTACTTCCATAATGAAATATGTTCTTTTCTGAATTGAGACGAGCTGCTCCGTACCTCTCCGAGCTTTGCGCGACCTCCCAGTCAGTCAGACGCAGTCAGACGCGCTGTCACTCCTGTTAGCAATGTAGCTAGGCTCAGCATGGCCAATGGTATTTTTTGGGGCTGTAGTTAGATGCGACCAAACTCTTCCGCGTTTTTCCTGTTTACATAGGTTTATATGACCAGTGACATGAAACAAAGTTCAGTTACACAAATTGAAACGTAGCGATTTTCTATGCTATGGAAAGTCCGCACTATAATGACAGGCGTACTAACACCTTCTGCACGCTTCGACAGCGCATTGATACCTTCACTCAGAGGAAGTGAAGGTGAGCCTAGCTACATTGCTAACAGGAGTGACAGCGCGTCTGACTGACTGGGAGGTCGCGCAAAGCTCGGAGAGGTACGGATCAGCTTGTCTCAATTCAGAGAAGAACATATTTCATTATGGAAGTACGGTGGACTGTTCCTTTAAAAAGGTTGCAGTCCACTGAAAAGTCTACAGTTATCACTAATTCCATTTTAAGTTGTAACTTTACACACCTAAGGATTGGTGCGCTCACAGAATAATCATAACCGTAATAAAACATCATGCAAAATATTTGATCACCGTTGTAACTCCATTTTTCGCATACCCAAAACCAATACGATCGTGTGTTTTGATCTAAACGGAAAGCCTCAGGGTCGAGGTCACTACCTCACCAAAAGTAGTAACTTAAAATCATTACGCCATACAAAAATTTAGTTATAAATCTGCGATTTTGTTTTTTAAAATGAAAGCTGAAAGTAGCTGAAAGAATATGTTTCTTACAGAATATGTTACAATGGTAGCTGGTCTTGTATGAATTTCTGAGCTATAAAATGAGTTGTGGTCTATTTTTTACCGTAGCGTGTTATTTGTGTGCGGGGAAGGACACACATTAACAATTTGCATGTGTAGAATGGAATTTTCCACTCCAACAGTTAGAAGTTGATCATGCTTCCATTTGCGGTCTTTGTTACGCGGGTGATCTGTTCGGACGTTATCACTGAAAAGGTGAGTTTTGACAGTTTTATTTTGTTTTAGTCTTGCAGTATAAGGCAATAGAATGTTTCTTTTTCATCTTACTTTCATATTTCGTAGTGTTTGCGTATTTTTGGCCAATATTTTGCAACCATGGTCAATTTAGATCAAACTTTTGATAGAATCTACGGCCAGTCATTTTGCCATGATGACGGATTTGAACATTCGGTCGTAATGGGCCACATTATCAGCTTAGTTCTAGGCATTTCATATTGAATAACTTTATTTGACATTAGCATTTGATGACCATCGGGCCTAGCTGTGAAGAATTGATATTTATGAGGAATTAGAGAATTTAACATTTTTCACACTTTCGTAATACGGAAACGGCCACATGTAATCATTTATGACGAGAGTGAGCTTTTAAACCATAAAATGGGAACAAGATTTTATTACGATAAGGTGGCCGACCGTTTCATTTCCTTTCAGAAGCGATAATAACGGACAGAGCTGAGACAAGTTGACGTGATTGAGAAATAACGGAATTAATGATTTTCTCACGTTCGTAACAAAGTGGTCAGCCGTCTGAGATCGTGCTTCCTTATTACGAGAGTGAACTTGTAACCATAAAGAGTGAATGAGAATAATTTTTTTGAAAATATGTCCCCAACTGTTTCAGTTCCTCACAGAAATGATAATCACGCAGTTAGCTGAGAAGAATTGATATTGTGAGCAACTGTGGAATTAACGATTTTATCTTACGTTCATAAAACATAGAAGTGGTCGGCTGTCTGTGCCTCCTTGTATTTAAAGCCCCTCTTTCACAGATTATAGGCGAAACTGATTGAAATTTCATAATCAAGGAAAAATCACATATTTATTCTATATCTCCATAGTTCTTTGTATGTAATTGATCAGGATGAGAAAATGGATCGTTTTGACGGTATGCATTATTGAAAGGGTCATTTTTAACAGTATCACTGATACTGCTTATATTTCACTGTCATTTTGCAAACAGTCATATTTCACCATATCAAATACCCAAAATGTATCATATTATTCATATTTAAGTGAATAATCAATTCAGTCATCATAACTTGGAATTTTTAACCCAAGCAATCAAAAAGAGGAAATTTATTCAATATTTTCACTCATCTGTGAAGGGGCTTTAATTCTTCATGATGTAGTTTATATGTAAATCAATTTTACAAAAACATTTGAATTGTAATCAAAATACAATTTAAGTTGTGAGAATGATTACATTTTAATGCAGTGTGTAAATCTGCAACTTGTTCAGATGTGATGTAAGTAATGATATCTTCACTGTAAAAAGAAACTAGTAAAGAAAAAACACATTCCCATGTTACATTAGTGATGAAAAAAGCAAATAACTGAATAAATCAATGGGATATCGTGTGACAGTTTCAAACTTTGGTCTGTGTATTACTATTATGCTAATTGATAATTTAGTATAAAATAAGGGGTGTATCTACATGACATCCTGCAGACACAACAAAGTAAAGTTTAATAAAATACATGATAACTGATGAACATTCAAAACTAAGGAGTAAAATTTAAAAATAATGATAAATATATGTTTTTGTTTTCTGTCCAATAATTGCACTTAAAGAAACAAAATATATATGTACAGAAAAAGATATTCCTTGGTTATTAAAGAGGGTTTTTAAATGCATACATGTTTCCATGTTACGCGAGTGAACTTCAGAACATCATTAACATTTTCCACAGTGGAGGCCAGATAAAGCAAGATGCTATCTTTATTCTCATTAAACATGACAAAAGAAACATTGAGTGTTAAGTAAATGCAAAAACAAAAAATAGTAAAACTAGAAAATTTATTTTTTGACCAGAATGTCCCAAATGAGAGACCAGTTTCTGAGACGGACCCACATATATTTAATCCGGGCAGCACGGTGGTGTAGTGGTTAGCACTGTCACCTCACAGCAAAAAGGTTCTGGGTTTGAGCCCAGTGGCCGGCGAGGGGCTTTCTGTGTGGAGTTTGCATGTTCTCCCCGTGTCCGCGTGGGTTTCCTCCGGGTGCTCCGGTTTCCCCCACAGTCCAAAGACATGCAGGTTAGGTTAACTGGTGACTCTAAATTGACCGTAGGTGTGAATGAGAGTGTGAATGGTTGTCTGTGTCTATGTGTCAGCCCTGTGATGACCTGGCGACTTGTCCAGGGTGTACCCCGCCTTTCACCCGTAGTCAGCTGGGATAGGCTCCAGCTTGCCTGCGACCCTGTAGAACAGGATAAGCGGCTACAGATAATGGATGGATGGATGGATGGATGGATGGATGGATGGATGGATATATTTAATCCGCCTTCAGTACACAAATAGAGATATATGCAATAATTTATCTATGAAATACTTTAGGACACTATTCTTTTATTTATACAGAAACTGCAGAAACTGTACAAAAATTAATTTCAATCCTAAAATATATATGAATTGTTATATATATCAAAACGCCTTCTTCATCTGTTTGACATTGTTGCTTATAGTCTTTTTTTTCTAGTTTAAATCGTTTCCCTCAGCCCCTGACGTACTCAAAACACAGAGAATAGCTTGCTGTTGTCACATGAGGCACAAAGGTGTCTTGTCGGTCTATAGCTAGCAAACGTCCATCAGAAAGCATCTCGCACTGTTCATTCACACAAATTGACGGGCTGTCTAGGGGTTCTACTCATTACAACTGAAATAAGAACATTTCAAGGTAACAAGTTTTGATTTTTTTTTTTTTGGTAAGTAGCTGTATTTAAACAGGATAAGTTTATAGGATAGCTGACCTTTGTTCTAGAATGTAATAGCATTGTTCTACTAACATTACTTGACTAATTACACGCTTCTGAATGAAAAACTAGTATTGTGTAAAACACATTGTTTACAAAGGTCAACTAATACATGTCACTGTTGAAACTCTAGTCTCAAACATTAGCTTTTATCTTTGTTTGATTGTGGCTAGCTTAGCATGTTACTTCAAATAATGCTTAGCTTGCGCGTTTGGTTGTTGAATGTGTGAGAATTTGGACTTATTGTGCGAGTGGCAGTTAATATCGTGCATGTGAAATAATACAATTTGCTCATGAGCACGTTTTATTGCGCTTGCGACATGTGACAAATCTGACGCCATAGGATGCAGCTAGTTTACGAACTTAGACAGCGAACTCTGGACACTGGAATTTCTTAGTAAACATATGCAAGTAAATGTATTTGTTCTATAAAGACAAAAGGCTAATCTAACATAAGCTCAATCGTTTTTATAAATAAAAAGAGCATTTACCTTCGCTTGAGGTTCACAAACATGCTGGATTATGTGGCCCATTTCTGCTCATCAAAGCCGCACATGTGAATCCTTCAGGCTAACTGGCTGGTTGCGTAACTCAGAATAAAGGTGCCTTCTTGGCCTTTGATATCAAGGAGGTCATTAAGCACCATTATTTATTGATGTATCGGTCGGGCCCTACACCACATTGCCTCTATTCCCCCCCACACAAAAAAAAAGGCAGTTCATGCTCCTGACCATGAACAGATGGCTTTTTTTTTTTTGGTAACATACATCATTTGGAGTAATTTCCAGTGTAGATTGTGCTGATGTGTGACCATGAGGTGGCAGTAAAGAGCAATGTGCAGTGTTAATCAGTCATAAACACACAAACACAGGTGTAAGCATTGGCTGCCCAGGCAAAAGCGGCAGGCTACCAGGACAAAAAGAGACAAAAAGGCTGAGAGTTAACACAGAGGTCAAAAAGGTCAGAGTTCAGGGATCAGGCGAGCCACTCACACTTACGCTGGTGCTGAGGGGCTGCAGGTGGCCGCTCAGGGAGTCCAGTGCTGGGCCGAGGGCTTTGGGGGCGGCCACTCCGGGCTCGTACATCGAGAAGGCCTGCCTGTCCCTCCGCAGAGGAGCTGAGGAGGGCGGAGCCAAGCTCAACTCCCCACTGCCTACTCCTCCTGCCCCTCTTACCCCGGTGGGCCAAAGGGCCGGGTTGCCACCCCCCAGAGCCCCCGCAGGCCCAGCCTGAGCCCCCCTTAGAGCTACGTTCTCCGTCTGCATCCGCGAAATCTATAGGGATGAAGGGGTGGGGGTGGGGGGTCAGCCAGAGTCGCACACACAAACATAAAACACATAAAACACAAAGAGTCGTTCCAACACATGGGCTTGAGAAGTACAAGTACGGGCTTCATCATGCTGAGAGAACATTGTCAAAATGGTGGAGGGGGGATGGAGCCATTAGAGTGGAAGAGAGTGAATAGTAGTCAGTCATTCTCATGGTGGGTTTAACACATACTGTAAATCACATACATGTGCACAGACTCGTTGTCGAGTGTTGGGCAGGTCTGCAATATCACAATGTTTGTGTACAAGAGTGAGCGAAATACTGGCCATCTATGAATTATCAAGGGACTCAACGAACAAACAAGCAGTAACAAACAGACAACAAATATCTGATTATCTATACCTGACTATTTTCACATAATTAAGACTGATTCACAGCCATTACAACAAACAACCACAAGACTAAAAATAAATCTGACAAGGTAAAGAAACAAGGGCTAATTTGACCATTACAGCCTGTAGTCTTCCAATCTGAATATCCACTTCATTAGCAACCACAACCCCAATTCCAAAAAAGTTGGGACGCAGTGAAAAACGGAAATAAACACACAATGCAATAATTTGCAAATCCTTTTCAACCTATATTAAAATGAACACAGTACAAAGACAAGATATTTAATGTTGAATTTCATCAACTTTGTGGGTTTTTTAAACATACACTCATTTTGAAATTGATGCCTGCAACACATTCCAAAAAAGTTGGGTCAAGGGCCTGTGTTACGTCACCTCTTCTTTTAAAAACCTCTGAGTAAGCGATTGGGAACTGAGGATATTAATGTTTAAGTTTTGAACGTGAAATTCTTTTCCGTTCTTGCTTAATATACAACTTCAGTTGCTCAACAGTCAGGGGTCTCTCGTTGTATTTTGTGCTTCATTTTTATTTTTTCAATGGAATTCAAGAAGGCCAGTTTAGCACCTGTACTCTCTTACTCCAAAGCCACACTGTTGTAACATGTGCAAAAGGCAGCCTGGCATTGTCTTGCTGGGATAAGCAGGGATGTCCCTGAAAAAGACATCGTCTGGATGGCAGCATGTGCTGCTCCAAATACTGTATATACCTTTCAGAACTAAATGGTGCCTTCACAGATATGCAAGTTACCCATACTATGGGCACTAACACACCCCCATACCATCATAGATGCTGGCTTTTGAACTTTGTGCTGGTAATAATCTGGATGATCCCTTTCTTCTTTAGCCCGGAGTACATCACATCCGTGATTTCCAAAAACCTTTCGAAATGCGGACTCAGACAACAGCACACGTTTCCATTTTGTGTCAGTCCATCTCAGATGAGCTCGGGCCCAGAGAATTCAGCAGCATTTCTGGTTGTTATTGATGTATGGCTTTCGCTTTACATGGTAGAAGCAGCAACAAATTGAGTTTACCGATAACGGTTTTCCAAAGTGTTCCCGAGCCCATATAGTAATATCCTTTATACAGCTGTGTCAGTTTTTAATGCAGTGCCACCTGAGGGATTGATGGTCACGGGTGTTCAATGTCGGTTTTTGGACTCTCTTTTTATGTGCAGAGATTGGCTTCTCTGAAACTCTTGATGATGATGATGATGATATGGATTGTAGATGAAGAAATCCCAAAATTTCTAGCAATTATTTACATTTTTAGAATCGGAATTGTAACATTTACACACTGAATTATGGCCTTTTTGAAGTGGCCTGATTAGCATGGGCTCTAAGCGTTCAGTAATCTGTCCCTGATCCTATAGGTTTGTTTGTTACATGCTTATACCTCTTTCTGAAGCCTCCTCAGCTCTTCGCTCAAGTTGTTGTTGACCTTCATGAGCTGCTGGACTTTAGCCTCAGATGAGGCCAGGGCTTTCTTCACCTCCAGATATTCTTGCAGCGTGATGGGCCCATCTGACAGATCAGAAGAGTCCATGCTCTGAAATAAATAAACCAAAAGATACATCAAAAGAGATCATAGTATTTCAATGTCACCAGTGTTTCCCACAGTCTACTGGAATAATGTTGCTTAGAAAACAGTATAATTTTATATCAACATCATAATTTATGTTTAATTTTATAGTGTGGTACTGTTATTTGCAGGAGTCCAAGTGACTGGAGGAAGAAAGTTGATAGGTTTGGGGGTGAGAGAGATAGAAAGAAAGTCAGAAAAAGAGACCGACAAAGAGAGAGAGAGAGATGGGGGTCTGTGGGAAACCCTATTTGCCAAATGTTGTTCAACTAGACTATCCAAAAGCATTCCATGTTCATGAGACAGAATATCTTCATATTCCAGTCACCATTCAATCTGTGAGAAAGAAAAAAAAAAAGTGTTGGCCCTTTGATAAGCGTACCAGCTTTTGGTTTGGGTCTCCCAAATATTTAACCCATTTTCAAAAAAAAAAAAAAAAATGCACAGGTTGCATCAGATTTAGACCAGTAAATCTAAAGTTAGAAACAAATTGCATGCTACTTAAAATCATCTAACAAAATCGTCAAGTGGTGGCAGTTTCCATATATTTGCTATTTAAAATGAGCCTGTCTGTTAGTCGCAGTCAGAGGTTTATGGGTTTACATGAGCCACTGGTGAAAATCTCTTATCCAGTAGATATGTTCATATCCGGTTTGAAATCTCATTATCTGTAGCCGCTTTATCCTGTTCTACAGGGTCGCAGGCAAGCTGGAGCCCATCCCAGCTGACTACGGGCAAAAGGCTGAGTACACCCTGGACAAGTCGCCAGGTCATCACAGGGCTGACACATAGACACAGACAACCATTCACACTCACGGTCAATTTAGAGTCACCAGTTAACCTAACCTTCATGTCTTTGGACTGTGGGGGAAACCGGAGCACCCGGAGGAAACCCACACAGACACAGGGAGAACATGCAAACTCCGCACAGAAAGACCCTCGCCGGCCACGGGGCTCGAACCCAGACCTTCTTGCTGTGAGGCGACAGCGCTAACCACTACACCACCGTGCTGCCAAAGTCCTTCCTGCGCCATGTGGCGCATCGGGTGGCGCCGATCTCCGTTTCCGTGGCCCTCGGCCTCTCGCCTATTACATAGCTAGGGTTACAGTGGGGGGCTAGTCCTCTGGTAACCACAAGAGTTTAACTCCCCACTCGCATCTGTATTGCAGCGTGCCTTGCCAGATGGTAGTAGGTACCATTTTTATGATGGTCTTTGGTATGATCCGACCGTGAATAGAACTCACGATCTCCCGATCGAGAGGCGGACACGCTACCACTAGCCGGTTGGTTTGAAATCATGATGAAGAATAAACTGATGTGTTTGCCTGAAAACATTATTTGGTGCAATACTTCTGCACATAAAGTACACATGAGCATTCCCACTGCCTGATGACATTTTATAAAGGACCTGGATAACGTGCCGCTCTTCCACATCACTTTTACGCGCGAGTTCAAAAATACTCTATAAATCTGATGTTTCTAAGCAGCTGAAGCTTTATCATCTACACTCTTTTATATAGGGAGTTTGTGGGTTATGCTTATCAGCATAGCAGATAGCTACTATGCAGTACTATGGAACCAATTGCCAGAGGACATTAAAAATGCTCCTGCTGTTGGCAGCTTCAAATCTAGGTTAAAGACCAAGCTGTTTTCAGATGCTTTCTGTTAAATAATTAATATTTTTACATTTTTTATAATCTTTACTTTCTCTGCATGTTTTAAATTTACTTTAATTTTATTCTATTTTATTCCGCTGGTTTCTTTTTCTCCTTTTTTCTTTTTGGCATTTTATTATTTTATTTCTACTATTGTTTAATTCTTATTATTTTCTTTTAATTCTTTTAATTAATTGTTTTAGAATAAAAATAAAATTATTTTATGTAATTTTATTTCTCTATTGTTTACTGTTTTTGTTTCTGTAAAGCACATTGAACTGCCATTGTGTATGAAATGTGCTATATAAATAAACTTGCCTTGCCTTGCAGATACAGATAGACAGGAACCGACAGTATAAAATAAATGTGCTGTGAGATTATAAAGTACAACCAAGAAGTTTTGCTCTTACACTTGCTAATCAATAACAGAGTGTCACATCGATGTGCACAATAAAGCTTTTATTCTATAGATCATATCTATCTATTATATTTCATATCCTGGGTCACAAATACTTGAGCCGTGTCACAAACCGCACAAAATAATTTCCGTTACACCACTGAATCATTACTATTTAGACATACGTCTTGGTGCAGATTGTGTGGTTTGGGATGCAGCCCTGAATTCTCTCTAAAGATGTATTGACTTGGCACTTGCAGCCATGAGATTAATCTGCACAGAAGGGTGCAGTACATCCCACGATATGAATGTTCTTCCCCAGTACAACAAAGCAACAGGGTTTTTCTAAAAGAGAGAGTACCAATACCCAAAACATAAATGCAGCATATTTAAATAAGTTTCCGAATAAATCAACATGTGCCTTCACACCAGCCGCACAGCAGGCGAAGATGTTTTCTCATCTTGGGCCTTTTTTCCATTAAGAATCTGAACAATACAGATTTCTTTAAAAAAAATCTAAACTGTGCTAGGAAATCTCCAGGACTAAGCAGGATAATAAGCATTCTCTCAGCCAGGCCACTTCCTGTGTGGGGAGGGAGCATGTTCAGACACAAGACACAGCTTCCTCTTTCCAGCTGCAGAACAATAGCTCACTGTCATCATTACTTATTTGGCCTTTTCATCATTCTACAAGTATGAGGTAGGGCTGCAGATTCTCCTGCAATGCATGCTGGGACAGGCTGCAAGTTGTGACCCAGCTTGCTGCTGCTCTATAGCCCACGGTGACTAAATCATATTAGGGGTTGGTAATTTGATGATGTATCATAACACAATAACGTCATGATACAATTTTGTTGAAGCATCCTCATTAGGATTCCTTTGTTCCTTGCTATAGCAATGTAACGGACTCAACATTAAAAACTACTCGACCCAGGAAAAAGCAGACCCTCAAATTAATCAAAAGCTATAAATAAATATTAAGGTTTTCAGTCTAGCTATCGAAATATTTCAAAGAAATACTGCTGCTGACGACGTGTCCGATTTCAATACTTTGTCGAAATCCTTGCTTAAGGCTCACTCACAACCCGCCGTATGTGCTATTACGGGCGGTCTATGGTAAAAAAAAAAAATTGGGGGCAAAACCATGCTTGAGGCTTGTGTGTGTTCAGCGCCGTAGAAGGTCGCAGACTGGCCATGGAGACATTTGGTCCTGCACATGCAAATTCTACGGGTCTTGCGAAAAATCAAGAACGCATACACTACGTACGGGACCCGTACTCCTTTTGTACGCCTGAACCAAGTCAGCAGCACGGCTAGTAGGGGCTTCGTGATGACAGTAAGACACACAGTCATGGTACAAGTGACGTGCCTCAGAAGTACTACACAAGTATTCCACACTTGCTATTTGTGTGGCCCACAAGACAGAAGTACATCTCACTTTCTACCCCCATGTGTGGCGTGCACACGACACAAGGGGCAAGACTCTGGGTAGGGAGGAACCCATCATGTAATGTGTAGCATTGTAGAAGGGGAGAAGATGGCTGTTGCCATACCGCCGCAATGACTGAGGGAGTGGGACCTTTATAAGCAGATGACAGAAGCTGAGGAGCAGCACGACGCGATCTTGCTCTTCAGCCGAAAGACAGATGCAGAATGCTGCAGACACGCTGGTTTTATACCCACTCCTGGCTTGCGTCACACGCAAGTCAGGAGTGATTGTCACGTGCTAATCGCACGCGTCACACACGCTTCACAAGTGCGGCCCATACTCCTAGCGCAGGAAACTGGTGAAATGCAAGTCACACGCACTCCACACTCACTGAACACACGTGTCAGACATACGCTTTCCACGGGCTAACAGCGCAATTTTTCTCACGCCCCGAGGAAGTCAGGCGTGCAACCTGTACTTGACAAATACTTTGCCCGTACTCCTCCCCCAAACTTTCCCCCGGGTTCACCGCTGCGAGATACCAAACCCTGCGACCCGTGCGCATCCAAAACACTTACGGCAGGTTGTGAATGTGGCATTAGTTGTACATCGGTCCATACTTGGCTTGTTTTCTTGTTAAAGTTTTCACAATGGAAGGGACTGCAGGTGCATTCATGTGGGCTTTTAATATGTGGGCTTTTAATATTGACTAGCTGACTGTCAATGGCAGAAACCAGATAATATGACCATGAATAGGAAGCATAAAAAAAGAAACCGCGAAAAGGGGAAAAAACAACAACATTGGGAAGTGGATTTTACTGAAGTGGGCTTTTCTACAAATAAACCCTTGTGACAAACTTCTAAAATGTAAGGGGCAACCTCTACTATATATTTGAATGATGCCATTTGGACGAGGATTATCCTGGTTTTTGTCACTGCTGTCATGTTTGGCTCCATAGAGGTTTGATTCAGCCAAGGTTGTGGCACTGTACAGGTCTCTCTTGGTTACGTATTCAGACGTCTGGCTATTTCTGGTCAATAATGTCCACACAGCACGCCAAACAATTCTAAGTCTGCATGTCTTGAATGTGGTATTAAAAGATGAACCAACTGTTTCAATTAGCAGAACTTTTTCCCAGCATATACTCAGTACCTGTACTGCTGAAACATTAGGGACCATCACTAAAGTGCAGCGACTGCCTGCTCCACAGGAGCTATGAAATGCAAGCCAAACCAACCAAAGACTTCGACCATGTGGTTGGAATAAATCTATACTCATTTTTATTAATTCTGGACCAAAAAAATAAATAAAACATTAAAAAAAAAAAACACCCACAACAATACCACCTTTAGTGACCCTTGCTGGAGTTGTGTTAGCAAAAGCTCTGCAAAATATTTAACACAGTGATATCTTTAAATATTGTGCTAGGATATATATTTTTTTATTCTACATTACCCACTGCTAGATATAAAGCTTAAAAAAAAAAACCTCAAACAACAAAAGAAGACCTTTTGTTACTCATGCTTTTCTGATGAGCCTCAGACCAAACCATTTTTATTCCAGCAGAATGATGTTCATGTTGAAGAGCTGACCTTAGCACGGTTGTTGCGCTGAGCGTTGGTGTTGTTCTGTGCAGTTATTTCACTGTCTGTGTCCTCATCTGAAGCTACACTATCATAGTCGTGCTGGTCATCGTCTGCCTGGCTCACGTCTAGAGGCTCTGAAACACTCAGCAGTGTTAAAACACACAAATACACACAAGCACATAGAGACAGAGCTGGCGAGATCATTTCATCCTCAAGCTACCAGCTCTACTTTATTATTTTAAGCTAATATGTACAGTAAACAGAATATCATCTTCTGCATCTGTAATACATAGATTACCAGTGAAATATTTCAACACATTTCCCTATACTGAGAAAAGAACAGAAAACCCATTTACTCAAATTTTAGTTACAATGGAAGTCTAAGAGCACCAGGCCAGAACACAGGGGCTTGGTGTCAGTAAATGCCACCAGTAAACGCAATCCATAGCACTTAGAGCAATGGTTTTCAAACAGTGTTGCTTTAGGATCCACATTTCTTGTTGGACATTAAGTCGTAACCCAACATTACACTAGAGCTATTTATCATATGGAAGTAAACAAAGAAATGCATATTACATTTTGTACGTCATCAATACAAGCGTTAATTATCTATTGCACAGGCCTAATAAAAGTTGGATAAATTACTTACTACCTCAGATAACAGGAAATAAGACAACTTACATATTGAGTTGTTAAGGGTGTACCTTATAGGTATCCAATGGGAAATAGATAGATAGATTGATTAGTCATCCGGCAGGCCAGTGACTTGAAGCGATATTCCATACCAGGCCTGCCAGTTGAGCATGGCCATCCCAAGCAGATCTGATGGTAGACCAGTGTCACGTTCGAGGACTGTCTTTAGGGTTGTACGAGGCCAGCCAACTTTACGCCTCGCCTCAGGTTCCCATAGGAGGGCCTGAGCTGTGGGTTGATCATGGCGGAATACGTGGCTATGCAATGTTAGACGGCGCTTGGCAATTAATGATAGGCGCGGTAAGGAGCCATACAACCGATCGTTTGTCCAACGTTCGTTCCAACTGATGTCAAAAACTTTGCGAAGCATACATGTGTAGGTGCCATCCAGAGACTTCTCTTGTGCTTTCGTAAGAGACCATGACTCAGATCCATAGAGAAGGATAGATTCGACCGAGGACTTAAAGACCCTGGTTTTTGTTTCTCTAGAAAGAGGGGAAGCCCAAACCTTGACTAAAGAGTTAAGGGCACCCCAAGCTTTGGCCTTTCTTGTGTTGTTGTCATGCACAGTGTTTGTCCAACTGCCAAGATATTGGAAGTCTTCTACCTTCTTGATTTCGGAGCTATCCAACGTGTGGAGAGAATGATCTGATGAAGGATTAAAATTCTTTTTTTTTTTTTTTAAATGGGAAATAGAAGTTCCTTAAATACAATGCATAATCAAATGCAAAATTATTCATTATATTAACATGAAAACGGGCCACTATACAAAACATACACTGAGACAAATATAAACCGTACACTCAATATAAAAAAAAAAAAAAAGCTTCGATTAAATGCCTAATAGATTAATAGTAAGCAATTATTGGATGAAGTTGAACAAGATATCATGATTAGTTAGTGGTGATGCTGAAGGCCGAGGCAAATGTTTGCTTGCGAGACACTAATAAATCATGATAATTTTGTGAAAACCGAGTTCAATACTTGTTTTATCATAATGTTTTTTTTTAAATACTGATTTTAAAAAATACTGTGCATGAGCAGACCATTATTTGTAGGCAGTTATTTACAGTTCGCTCAGCCAATCAAAATAATGTTATAAAAAATAATTTGAATGATAATGAGAATTAGCTGCAGCTAACAGGAATGTAGTTGAAATCACAGCCTGTGCAAATCAATGGGAAACCTGGATGGGTTCTGATAAAGTGTCTCGAAATCAGGATGGCATAATCGGATACATCGTTTGACTCATTTAGTCTGAGTGCGTAATAAATCATTTGCCTCAATCCGTGTTACCTTCTGCCGATTTAAGTCCTCGGACACATCATGTATTCTTCACCATATAGCATCATGGGAAATCAGGATTTTTTTTCCAACTGATTTGTGGCAGATTTGAAGCGAGGAGCTCTGTGGTCATGTTGATGGAAGCAGATAAAACAACTGTGTGGGTCTTTTTGCATTTTGAAATGCGACGAGCAAGTATGCATGTAGTGACTGCTCCTGAACAGTGCATGCATTTTTTATCTTTTTTTTTAAGATGTGTCCAGATCCCTTTTTTTTTTTCCAAAAGAAAGCAAAATCAATTGGCGTGTTTTCATACACTACCGGTCAAAAGTTTGGGGTCACTTTGAAATTTCCTTATTTTTGAAAGAAAAGCACTGTTCTTTTCAATGAAGATCACTTTAAACTAATCAGAAATACAACCCCGATTCCAAAAAAGTTGGGACAAAGTACAAATTGGAAATAAAAACGGAATGCAATAATTTACAAATCTCAAAAATTCATATTGTATTCACAATAGAACATAGACAACATATCAAATGTCGAAAGTGAGACATTTTTAAATTTCATGCCAAATATTGGCTCATTTGAAATTGCATGACAGCAACACATCTCAAAAAAGCTGGGACAGGGGCAATAAGAGGCTGGAAAAGTTAAAGGTACAAAAAAGGAACAGCTGGAGGACCAAATTGCAACTCATTAGGTCAATTGGCAATAGGTCATTAACATGACTGGGTATAAAAAGAGCATCTTGGAGTGGCAGTGGCTCTCAGAAGTAAAGATGGGAAGAGGATCACCAATCCCCCTAATTCTGCACCGACAAATAGCGGAGCAATATCAGAAAGGAGTTCGACAGTGTAAAATTGCAAAGAGTTTGAACACATCATCATCTGCAGTGCATAATATCATCAAAAGATTCAGAGAATCTGGAAGAATCTCTGTGCGTAAGGGTCAAGGCCGGAAAACCATACCGGGTGCCCGTGATCTTCGGGCCCTTAGACGGCACTGCATCACATACAGGCATGCTTCTGTATTGGAAATCACAAAATGGGCTCAGGAATATTTCCAGAGAACATTATCTGTGAACACAATTCACCGTGCCATCCGCCGTTGCCAGCCAAAACTCTATAGTTCAAAGAAGAAGCCGTATCTAAACATGATCCAGAAGCGCAGACGTCTTCTCTGGGCCAAGGCTCATTTAAAATGGACTGTGGCAAAGTGGAAAACTGTTTGTGGTCAGACAAATCAAAATTTGAAGTTCTTTATGGAAATCAGGGACGCCGTGTCATTCGGACTAAAGAGGAGAAGGACGACCCAAGTTGTCATCAGCACTCAGTTCAGAAGTCTGCATCTCTGATGGTATTGGGTTGCATTAGTGCGTGTGGCATGGGCAGCTTACACATCTGGAAAGACACCATCAATGCTGAAAGGTATATCCAGGTTCTAGAGCAACATATGCTCCCATCCAGACGACGTCTCTTTCAGGGAAGACCTTGCATTTTCCAACATGACAATGCCAAACCACATACTGCATCAATTACAGCATCATGGCTGCATAGAAGAAGGGTCCGGGTACTGAACTGGCCAGCCTGCAGTCCAGATCTTTCATCCATAGAAAACATTTGGCGCATCATAAAACGGAAGATACGACAAAAAAAAGACCTAAGACAGTTGAGCAACTAGAATCCTACATTAGACAAGAATGGGTTAACGTTCCTATCCCTAAACTTGAGCAACTTGTCTCCTCAGTCCCCAGACGTTTACAGACTGTTGTAAAGAGAAAAGGGGATGTCTCACAGTGGTAAACATGGCCTTGTCCCAACTTTGACATGTGTTGTTGTCATGAAATTTAAAATCACCTAATTTTTCTCTTTAAATGATACATTTTCTCAGTTTAAACATTTGATATGTCATCTATGTTCTATTCTGAATAAAATATGGAATTTTGAAACTTCCACATCATTGCATTCCGTTTTTATTTACAATTTGTACTTTGTCCCAACTTTTTTGGAATCGGGGTTGTACACTCTATACATTGCTAATGTGGTAAATGACTATTCTAGCTGCAAATGTGTGGTTTTTGGTGCAATATCTCCATAGGTGTATAGAGGCCCATTTCCAGCAACTCTCACTCCAGTGTTCTAATGGTACAATGTGTTTGCTCATTGCCTCAGAAGGCTAATGGATGATTAGAAAACCCTTGTACAATCATGTTAGCACAGCTGAAAACAGTTTAGCTCAGGGCTTTTCAAAGTGTGGGGCGCATCTCCCCTAGGGGGCGCAAGAGTTCTTCCGGGGGCGGCAACGTGAGGAAAAATAAACCAGAATAAGTTACTATTGCGGACATTTAGCGAACTTCAGCTAGCCTTTGCCAAAGACAAAATGGATTGATTTTTAGTACCTAAAGCTACAGTGAGTGAGGAGACAGAGTCTGGGCCAAGCAAAAAAAGAAGGAAGTCTGACCACGATTATTTAAAGTTTGGATTTTCATGGACTGGATCTGAAGATGCTCCACTGCCACAGTGTGTTGTCTGCCAAGAGGTGCTAGCTAACGATGCTGTGAGATGTTTAAAATGTGTAAAACAAGATGTTTTTTTTAAAAAAGCACAGATGTTTAAAATGTGTAAAACAAAGCACGTTTAAAATGTGTAAAACAAAATGTTTTTTAAAAAAAAGCACAGATGTTTTAATAAAGCTCATATGTTTTAAATGTGTAAAAAAAGATGTTTTCAAAAAGCACAGATGTTTAAAGTGTGTAAAAGAAAAAAATAAAAATGTGTACAACAACCATTTTTTAAATACGAATGGAACATTAAGTATAGCAACAACAAAAATTGTAGGGGGGACGCTGTTGTTTATTTGCTCTCTGGGGGGGGGGGCTGACCCTCCCACACTTTGAAAACCCCTGCTTTAGCTCTTTAGAGAAGCTATAAAACTGACCTTCCTTTGAGCAGATTGAGTTTCTGGAGCATCACATTTGTGGGGTCGATTAAATGCTCAAAATGGCCAGAAAAATGTCTTGACTATATTTTCTATTCATTTTACAACTTATGGTGCTAAATAAAAGTGTGACTTTTCATGGAAAACACAAAATTGTATGGGTGACCCCAAACTTTTGAACGGTAGTGTAGCTTTGTCTCTAAATGGACTACTTTATGAATTTCAATGGCTTTATGCTTTCTGCAGCCAAACACCACACACTGACGTCTGTACAAACCATGCTTGTCATTTTCATTTACCTTGCGTTTTTTTTTTTCTGGTCTTTTATAGAATGAGGGAACTTCACTCCATTAGCAACAACTGTTTACAGATGAATTAATGCCAAAATTAACAAAATTTGATTGAACAATTGGACACAATATGTCCGAATTTTTCACTGGCTAAAACAGCTACAGGGACTGTTTATTTATTTTTCCTTGTTTGAGGAAAAAAAAAAAAAGAATTTGCTTTATTGATGTATTTTCCATGGTTTTCTATGCTATGTTTTATCATTTGCATTTAGCAGCATATTTTTTCTTCCCAGCAGTCCGCACCAAAATCAGAAAGGGTTCGCATCCCATTCCTGAGTCGCAACGGACCAGTTGAGAAACAAGGACTTAGAGTATCCAAATTCCTTTGTGCACTTTTCTGCCTAAAAATAATTTCAATCTTCAAGATTAAAGTATGATTAAATATTTGTGTCTATACAATTGTGTGTGCTGGTCTCCAGGGCCACGACACAATGAGCTTTTCGGAGTAACATACTGTGTTCTCTGGTATACTCTACAGAAAGGTCACAGAATCATATCTTTAAAACTGACAGAGTTGATTTTGAAGCAGTTAGTGGTGAGCAAATGAGATAATCTCACATGATTTCTATGGCAACATGAAAAGGTCTGTTGGTGGTCATCTGCCAAGTCTGTCAGTCAAGTAGCTCTTTCTATTAGAGTAGGTGGTACTTGACAGTGTTCCCAAAAAGCATAACAGACTATCTCGCAAATGTATGAGTAGTAACAAGCATTGAAAATGTGTCTTTATAAAGCAGATTCAAATCTATAACTTTTCATATAGATTTAGATGTCGATTTTTGAGATAGATATATGACAGAATCTCTTAAAAGCTGTTCTTATGGAGTTGTTCCCCAATCACTAAAGTAATACAGTAAAAACTAATTCTGGCTATTGACACTTTCCTGAAGGTTTTGTGGTACCCATGTATGAGCAAGTGGAAGAGAGGCACTTCCATAACCACCTGAAAAGGCAATTCCAGCTCTTAAAGCTAGACGGCCTTTTGAGTTCATAAAATTGGTGAAATTTAATTTTTTTAGCTTTTGCCATAGGAAGATATATATATATATATATATATATATATATATACACACACACCCACACCCACCCATCCATCATGGCATGGGAAACCACAACAGCTTGCGCCAATTACAGTGGCCCCATTGTACCAAATCTGCATGTCTTTGGACTGTGGGGGAAACCGGAGCATCCAGAGGAAACCCACGCGGACACGGGGAGAACATGCAAACTCCACACAGAAAGGCCCCTGGCGGCCGTGAGGTTCGAACCCAGAACCTTCTTGCTGTGAGGCGACAGTGCTAACCACTACACCACCGTGCCGCCCGAGGGAATTTAGTTCCCTCTGAAATTTGGTCATTGTGATACATGACCAAATGTGTCATTCTGTAATATCTCCAAAAATAAATAAATAAAATAAACCCAGGCCATTCTGTGGCTGGGAAGTTATTTAATTTGAGAGGATTCCCGAGCAAATAACATGCATGAGATCACTTGCTTTGTGCAGTCAAACAGACAGAGGAAGTCCGTGTGCGCATGCGCAGGTTTACCATCTTCTTCTTTTGGGTTTTACGGCAGCTGGCATCCACAGTGTTGCATTCCTGCCATCTACAGGTTTACCTTGACGGTGCACTGACAGTTCCATCATTCTGTCGCTAAACGAACGGCTGACCACACCGAGGTGCTCGCTGAGCGCCGATATTTATTAGTTTGGTCCTGCGTTTCCTTTCCTTCGCAACATAACGTCTTTTCTTCTCGCTTTCTGTTACTGTAGTCGGTCTTTCACGTTTCATTCACACACTCATGTCCTCCATTTTTCTCTCCTGTTTCAAATTTATATCCCACAATGCCTTGTGTGAACGAGGAAAGCCCACCACGTGATGCATGATGTAGTATCTTGAATTGGCTCATGGTGAAGCAGGAAAAAATAACGGCGCATTTACGACCACGTGGCAGCAAATTCATTAATTGCTCCATTTTTAAAAAAAGCTAACAAAATTGGAAGTCTGTGATTCGAATTCAGTAGCTTTCAGTCCACTAAACAAAAATAACTGGGTGTCAGGGAAAATTCTTTTTATGACCTACACTTGAAAAGTCTGAAAGGCAGTACAGCTTTAATGAATAAATTGTACAGATTCAGAAGTAAATTTACAAATACACGTGACTGAGGAATTTATAAAAGCTTTCTACAAAAATGTTTTGCATAAACATATACTGACTGATTAAAACAGTCAGACTAAGAAAACAGGTTCT
This sequence comes from Neoarius graeffei, assembly GCF_027579695.1. Classification (NCBI taxonomy): domain Eukaryota; kingdom Metazoa; phylum Chordata; class Actinopteri; order Siluriformes; family Ariidae; genus Neoarius; species Neoarius graeffei. The sequence continues at coordinate 34,553,343 of NC_083585.1, read as the reverse complement.
GCGTTCTGTTCTCAGGACAGGGGAAATGCGTTTAAACTGTGAGAATCATACGCATATTAGAGATAGAGATTTAGGTTGGGGAAAAAAAATTTAAGTCTTCCTTTAAGCTATGAGAAAGAAATGAAGGCTCTCTCACCAGCAGGACTTGTCAGGCCTTTGCCTTGTTGCCGCCGCTTGGCGTCGCTGAGAATGTCGATGATTAGTGTAGCAAATTCTCGTGCGTTAAAGCGTGCCAATTTCTGTCGACCCTGTGGAGAAAGAGAGGAAAAAAAAAAAAAGACTTTGAGACTGCTGCATTCAAAATGTAAAGCGTACAGTAAACGTGTCGGTGCTTAACTCGGCCACACATTCTTATTAGTTTTAATATAAAATTTTTAGAAAACAAGCTAAAAGTAGTGTTAATATGGTTGACGTGGCAGTGTATACAATGTTTGACTAACTGCACGTGTGAGAAAATCATCCCACATGATTTATAAACACAGAACACAGCAAACAGGAAATGCTCTGATTGGCTAATCAGCGCATGGAAAACATGCTGCACGCAGAGTCACAAAAGTTTATTATCGTCAAGGCAACAGTGTTAGCAGAGCAAGAAAAAGTACAAGAGAAAGTGCGAGTTAAAGAGTGGAAATGTTGAGTAAAGGAGGCTACCAGTCATCCTGCCCTCTTTCCCTCTCCTTCTTTCCTTCTGTGCAGTGGCTAGCAAAGGCCCTATGTCATTGTAAAACCACAAACTATTTTTAGACCCAGGCTTTTATGTACCACACTACTCCTCTCTCCATACAGCACAAATATCAAGGCAGCTCTGCCCTTCTTTTTTTTTTTCCTGCTAGAGTCCTCCTCAGTCAAAGTCTACTGGATCCAGGCTCGTTCATCAACATTTGGACCGCTCTCTCACTGGTTCTTCACAACAGGCTGGCTGATGGCAAACTTGTGTGTGTGTGGATTACCTGGTTGCGTGTGGCCGAATATTCAGGGTTGACGGGCAAAAAGGGAACAGCACTCCTCTCGGTAACCAGCGTACTATGGTTCTGAGTCGTTAGCCACACTGTGAGCAAGACAGAAAAACAGAGCATTAGCAGAAAGTAAGTAAGTATGTGGAAGAATATTAAAAGCAAGGTCATCTATCGCCCACTTTGACTCCCACTCACAGTCCTACACAGATGCAGCATGTTTGAAAGAAAGCTCACTTAAAAAGAAATAAATAAATGAAACAGGCTGCTTGCTTTTTTTTTTTTGTGTGTGTGTGTGTGTGTGTGTGTGTGGCCCCTTCCCTTTTACCTAGTGCTGCTTACCTGCAGAGACTCGGCCTGCAACCCCAGCTGCCACGACTCCTGCCTCACAGAGGAGGAAGGAGGGAGCAAGAGACAGAAAGAAAGAGAGGAGGAGGAGGAGGAGGAGAGTAGTCCTGAGGCACTCTTTCACTGACTCACTTGTTCTTGTGCTTGTTCTCTCTCTGTCTCTCTCTCTCTCTCTCTCTCTCTCTCAAACCCGCCTCCCTCCCTCCCTGCAGCTGGACTGCTTGGCCAGTGCCTTCTATAGTCAATGTTTATACAACATCAAGTGATGAGAGGAAAAAAAATAGAGAAAAAAAAAAAAAAAGACGTGTCATACCCGCATCATTTTCCCGACGGTCCACCTCATCATAGACGTCCATGGCCAGCTCCTCAAACAAGCGGTTATTTAGCTGTGTGTGACACAAACAACATATCAATACACGGCATTACATTTCAAAGGACACCAGAATGAAATGCTGAGGCTCTCCAGCAGCACAGCAGAGAGGTGTGCAGACAGACAGACAGACAGTACAAGCACATGGGAAAAGCACTGCAAACCAACAAATCATTTAAAGACTACAGAACTGATCAAATACGTATTTACAAATCTTCCACTACGTCACGCCAGTGTCTTGAAAAGACATCTACCGCTTTTTTGCTAAATGATCAACATGGACTCAAGCCATGACACACCCTCCTTTTCCACCGACACGGTGCCGATGCTGGAGCCAAACTTTTGTGCAACTCCATGTGAGAGTTTAATAATCCATGGCCTAATAACAACAATCACAGTAGTTTACAAAGTTATAAATCTAACTGGGAACATTGTCCAAAATCAAATGCTTTGACCTACGCATTTTTAAAATCTGGAGCTACACGAAAAGAAGTTTTGTTGGCACTAGCACATGCAATTTGTTGCCAGAAACTTGTTTGTTGCATAATAACCTTCAAATCCCTCGCACTGCTCAGGCCTAACTTTGAGTTACTCAAGTTGTTTTCATGGCAACCAAATGATGGCAGCAAAACACCCCGATACTCCAAGTTCACAGTTTCAGACCATGGTCAATTTTGCAAGCTGAAAACTGGTTCCTGCGGTGGAGAAGTGCAAAGTGGTTCTAGATCAGGTGCATGCTCCAGAACCAGCACCTTGTTGGTGGAAAAAAGGGCTAAGAGAGGCAAGTACTCTCACCTACATCCTGAATACTCACCGCTTGAAGCTTCTTCTTGGCAGCCTTGGCCAGTTCAGACAGGTCCAGGCTACACAGACACAAAAGACACAGACACAGGAGTAAAAGGACACCGGAAACATACAGACAGAGAAAGATGAGGAGAGACAGCACAAGAGAGAGAGAGGGATAGAGAAAGGTGAGGGTGGATGGATGGAGCATGACATTGGGGCAGGAGAGGTGTCAGGGTCAGAAAGAAAAAAACAGGCAGAACAGGAGCTCAGGTTTGATGAAGTACTCTCAAACATCGTACTCTATATCTATTAAGTGAATTGGCTGTTGAGGTGCCAACAGATACAAGATCACAAGCGGGATGAAAAGCAGAAAAACCAAATTAATTGATTAGGAAAATGTCACAGATATTTAAGTTTCAAATCCCATCTGAAGACAGACTGGTGCTCAATTCGCCTGCTTCATCTCTCCAGACACTGGCATCCAAATAAAGGACATATGGGGGGGGGGGGGGGGGGGGGGGAAGAAAGAAAGAAAGAAAGAAAGAAAGAAAGAAATAAAGAGAGAGAGAGAGAGAGAGAGAGAGAGAGAGAAGGGTTATGGAAAGGGGAATAAGAAGAAGGTGAGATACCTCTGTGTTGGGCACTTAGGGCGCGCTCTGCCTCCACAAAGAGCAGCAAGATGGAGAAAACAGAGAATGTGTGAGAAAGACAGCCAAAGAAAGATCAAGATATACACACAGAGACACAGGGACAGAGAGAGAGAGAGAGAGAGAGAGAGAGAGGGGAAGTAAGACAGAGAGATGGATTGACCCCCATATAAACACTCTTGCAGTACAGGTCAGTTAAGTGTGACTGTCAAACATCTTGCTGTGAGCAGCAGAGGTGATAAAACATCAGACAGCAGTCAGCCTTAAAGCAGGAGTGTGCACTGATGTCAAGTGACTGACGGCATGGCGCAACCTGCTGGCCAACACATTCAAATACAAATCGCTGACACGGCAGCTTGGGACTGTGCGTCTACTGTGAGACAGCAGTATAGTGAAGGAGGCACAAGTAGAATACATCATGCAATGGCAATCAAAACTTTACCATCATAAGTGTGATCAATCCTGCGCATACAGCTACATAAGTCAGAATTATATTCAGGTAAAACCCAGTCAGAAAACAGTTATCCACACCTGTCTGCCATCTGAGGGATGATATAATGTCCATTCTTGTGATCTGCAAAATAGAGCAGATAGAATGTTACAGTTCATCAACTAATCTGTGATTACTAGGATTTGTCATACAGGGTTTTTACCTTTTTCTCATGACAACAAGGAGTGCTCCGAGAGCACAATATCCCCCGCTGGCAACTATATCTATGCTGTAAGTGCTTAATACGCCCTCATGAAACTGTCAAAGTACAATTTTGGTAATCAAGAGCCATAACTCTGGTAAAATATGACTGAACTGAACGAAAGTGCAATATGCGTATTACCGACATATAACAAAGAATCCTGTCAAGTTTCGTGAAATTCCTCCAAAATTTGCGAGAGGAGTTGATTTCAGAAGGCGAGTACCCTTTCCAGAGCAGACGGACGTTGCCATAACATCCCTTTTTGGCCAGCAAGGGATAAAAAGTCAAACACTTGCAAGATTTCTTTCAAGACTGACCCCAACACTTTGCAGTCTCCCTAACAGAGGTGGACAGAGTACCCAACTTCATTACTTAAGTCAAAGTACAGATCCCACTGGTCAAATGTTACTCCGATACAAGTGAAAGTTGTCCAGTCAAATTTTTACTCAAGTACTTGCTTTTAAAAATACTCAAGTACATTTTCTGTCAACGCATTGTTGTATTACTGCCACCAGCCTTTCAACAGGGGTGCCGCGGCACCCTGGGGTGCAGTCTGGCTTCGTTAGGGGTGCCGTCAAAAAATTATATATTCTAACATTGAAATAAATAAAATGAATTAAAATTCAAAAAAACGATAGTTACACTAATGCACATCATCGCCGCCTCATGCATCATCAAAATTTGTCGCACAGCCCCCTTTCCTATGTCACGACGTCACTGCCGGGGTCAGTGTACGGTCAGCATGACTGCGTATATTTTATATGGGGGTGCCTTGAGAATTTGCATACTTCTGAAGGGTGCCGTGACTGAAAAAAGGTTGAGAAACGCTTACAAAACCTAACGCCTCTGAAGCAACCGACTGGATTCACTGGATTTGCAAAATGAACACATGCTGTGCCATCATAGCGGTTTAACATTAAGCTAGCTAGTCAGTGACGCGCCACCTGACATGCTAGCAAATTCTTTTCAAACTCAAAATCATATTGGGTAGCTAATGTTACTAGAAAAGAAAGATTTCTACATTCTGTTTATTTGGCAAGATTATGCTAAAACATTTCTGATAAGTTAACGTTATTCATGTTAGTGTAACTCCGTTTTTACAGGCTAACTAACAGTGTCCAAGTTAACTAGCCATGTGTAAACGTTAGCCGTGGACAAGGCTACAGCAACTTGGCGGGCAAATCCATAGAAAGTCATTTGACTAACCAGACTGCATAGCTATTGCAACGTTATCGCTAGCTCTAAAAGCATAGACAACTTCACTGCAAGCTTTCTCTTGGAATAAAATGTTTACATGCCTCAATATGCTTCTGCAGGTTGGATGGGGAGTTTTTATAGGCCGTGACATAGTTTGTTTTAGGCAAACAAAGCAAATGTTTAAAACGAAATGAATCTTTAATCCTTTCAAGGTCCCATGGCATGAAATTTTCACTTTCTGAGGTTTTTTAACGTTAAAATGAGTTCCTCTGACCTTCTTAAGTCACCCCGGTGGCTAGAAATTTCATAATGTGTAAACCAAACTATGCCCAACATTTGAGAATGGCGCATCAAAACAGCGCGTTGATAAGCTCTTCCCTTTACTATGTCAGCAAGGGAGATGATCCCCACGCCCCCCCTCTGGATTCCCACCCACTGTATGAATTGCCCGCCCAGTTGTAGTGAGGAGACCATAGAGGACACAACATGGCGTCACCTAAGCGAGCGAAACATGGAAATTGCACTGTACATGGATGTGACAACACAGAAAAGAGTCTGTTTTTACTGCCGATGGGAGAGCCCCTGAAGACGCAGTGGCTTAATTTTATTTACTTCAATAATACACCGTCGAGTCTACCTAAGACGGTGTATGTTTGTCGGAAGCATTTTCCTGATGAATGTTTCCACAACTTGGGACAGTACAGGGCAGGTTTTGCACATCAACTGTCACTGAAGCCTGGGTCCGTACCAAGCATCCCTGCCGCATCAGCAACAAACACCGAACAAGTAAGTGTATAACTGTTAAGTAATTTTGCCGTGTTTTAAAATCGGTGCCACGTTAGCCTTGCAATGGCTACATTAGCTGTGCAGCTAACCGCTTCCTGCAGTTAGCCAGGCGCACTGCACTACAAAACCAAAAAGCATGCAGCATGCTCTGTTATAATAGCCAATCAAAACAGTTTTTACAAAGACACCCACATTCTTTTTTTTAAGTCACTCGTTCATTTTATTTGTTTGTTTGTTCAGTAAAAACCCAAACATTTGTTGAATTTATTTTATTTCCTCGCGTCGCATCTTAATGACGTCAGCGCGCGGTATTTTTCCCTTCGCGGTTTGTTCCTTCTCTCTCGCCATAGTAAGACACCCACATCCGCTTGTTCTGACCCACTGGAGGTAGCGGCACAGTGCTGTTAGCCAATCAGAGGTAACACGTTTACATGTCATGAATATTAATGATAAGACCCACCCCCACCCTTCCCCGCCTCCTGCTTCTCATTAGCAAAACGACACACTGGGAAAAGCGCTGAAATGGGGCTTTCTCCCAGGAGGCTATATCTACGTGCCGAGGGTTCATTTCGAGAAAGGCTGCGGATATAACATCCGGAAACCTCCACGAGCCCGTTTAAAGCATCAACAAACCACCATGCCATGGGTCCTTTCAGAAAACCGAAACATGGGTTCTAGGTATGGCAATGAGTGTGTGCGTTTTCCCCAGAAGAACCACCTCGTTCCATTCTGCCATCAACTGATCGTGTTCAAAGAACTTGATTTTATAGTCTATGGACGTGACGTGACCCTAGTGATTACTGATGGGCTGTCTCAGGGTCACCTGCGAAAAAAACAATCATGTTTTTAAAAAAGAAAAAAACATCCACTTTCAAAGCTGCTTCATAGTAACGAGGACCTTGACAGAAATGTAGTGGAGTAAAAAATCCCATATTTGTCTTTCAAAATGTAGTGAAGTTAAAGTCATAAGTTTCCAAAAAAATAATACTCAAGTAAAGTACAGATACTCAAAAAGCGCACTTAAGTACAGCACTCAAGTAACTGTACTTCGTTACTGTCCACCTCTGCTCCCGAAGCTCAGTTTTCTTGCAAACGTTTCATGAAAAGGGAGAGCATGAAATGAGCTACAGTATGCTACACTGGTGCAGAAAATAAGGCCATGTCTGACAACAGATTCAGAATTCTAAGACTTTGGGTTTTGGCATCTTGGGTCTTCCAAATTGTTTCCATACTTTCTTAGGTGTGGAATTTCGTCCTTAAATTCTGTCCTTTTCCAGACCTGGGTAGGAACGCTGCATAAGAGTTAATCCAGACTGAGGTCTTCCTCTACTCTGAGAGGAGCAGCTGAGAGTTTACCTGGACGACGGCCACACAGATAGAAAGCCAGCCTGTCTGTTAGCTCGTACTGACATTCCACCAAGCGCTCAGCTAACTCCACCTGACCCGCCTGCCTGTGTAGCAAACACAACAGGGGGAGAGAAGTATGTGTGAGACAAGAGCCAGCAAACATGCAAGAGGAACACAATCAGCCAAGGAGAAGAGAAATTGGATTAGACTGTCTGTCCAGTGGATTCTGATTAAGTGCATGTGTACCTGGCATAATCCATGGGTGTGCGTCCGTTGATGTCTGGCGCTCCGGGGTCAGCTCCGTACACCACAAGCAGCTCAGCCTGCAGGACCTGACCCGCTTTAGCAGCCACATGCAGAGGAGTGGTGCCTTTCTCCTGCAGTGTGAGGAAGGGAGAGAGAACATGAGCTTATAGCTACAGCACCCCAGGCCACTGAGATGAGACTGGTATACTAGTGATACTGAGCTGAAGTGTAGCTGGATTTCCATACACCTGTTTTTGGTGCGCACGTGTGTTTGTCCATGATTGTGTGGGGTTGCAGTATATAATTTGGAGTACTTTCTGAAATTTGATGATGATGATGATGATGATGATAGTTTATTTCAAACACGTAAACAAAATGAATAAATAAGCAGAAAACAAGAAAAGCAAAACAGCATTTGCACAAGAACACGTAAAAAGCCACTAAATTAGAAAATAAACCATAAATAATATAGGTAATAATAATAAATCAAAACAAAAGAAAACAAAAATACAAACAAGGACGCACTAAGCAGTTTTGAGTTTACATGTCTGAAAAGGAGTGGGCTGAAGTAAAAACTTATTTAAATCCCACCCATCATCTTTAGTCAATATAAAATGATTATCTAGCTTCCTTATTTATTTATGTTTACACACACACACACACATATATATACACATACATACATATATACACACACACATATATACACACTATCACACACACATTATATATACACACACACACAAAATATATATATGTGTGTGTGTGTATATATATTGTGTGTATATGTGTATGTATGTATGTATATATGTGTGTATATATGTGTATATATATATATATATATATATATATATATATATATATATATATATATATATATATAGTGTGTATATGTGTATGTATATATATATATATATATATATATATACATACATACACACACACACACACACACACACACAATTCTCTATGACTATATCATATAATTAATTATATATATCCATATGTCTACACAAGTTTACTACTAATACCACGCTCACAATGGAGAACAAGATAAAAACAAAACAAAAATAGACGATGACTCAAAAAAGAACAAAATTAAAAAAATAAATAAACAGCCAGTTATGATTAATCCCCTTCATCCTGACACCCCACAAACAGAAATACAAAAACTTTTCTTGGTTGTGCGCACCCTATAATTTTTAAATTTAAATAAACCCCTTAAATTATAACTCCCTTCTCTTTCAGTGAACAGTTTTTGAATATTATGTGGTAGTTGATTATTGTTTGCTTTGAATAATATTTGTGCCGTTTGATAGTCCACCAGATCTGCAAATTTCAGTATTTCTGACTGTAAGAATAATGTATTTGTATGATCCCGATAACCAGCCTTGTGTATAATCCTTATTGCTCTTTTCTGGAGAATGAATAATGAATGTATTGTATTTTTGTAATTATTGCCCCATACCTCTGCGCAGTAACTTAAATAAGGTGAAACCAGGGAACAGTAAAGAATCCGGAGTGAATTGTGATCTAGAAACTGTTTAACTTTAATATCGCATTACTTATTGATACTTTGGATTGTATGTTTTTATATGTGGTTTCCAGCTGAGTTTTTCATCAATAGTTGTTCCAAGAAATTTGATTTCCTTAACTCTTTCTATAATAACCCCATCTATTTGAATATTTGTGTGTTTGTTTTGTTGTTACCAAATAATATTACTTTGGATACTTTCTGAAATTTGTTTACATTTTGATGGAAATATTCCTTATCAACAGGGGAGGAAGACATTAATAATGAACAGTGGGAAGAACAAATAACAGAACAGCAACTGAAATACCACTGGGGCATCCTAAATTTATCCTAGTGTTTAAAAAATAAAAAGGGTTCAGTATTCCATTATAACTTTTAACCATAGTGACCCTTTAGTGCAAAAGAACCTTGTTTCTAACTTTTCTTTTTGAATAGCGAATGTGTATGGAGTATTAGCAGTGCCAAATATACTGAAAATTATAAGATCCATAAGCCTCAGAAATCTAACAGTAATTGTAAAAATATCATAATTTAAAGTAAACTAGGTTTTAAAGGAAAAAAATTATTTCAAGCCTTATTGCTTATTTTTCCTATTTTGCTCATATACAGGGTTTCTTCTTTGACAGGTGACATAAGTCTAAGTGCCTCATTTCCATCATTAGTGTGAACATTAGTGATATGACCCATTACTGCAGGAGTGACAAAATAACGAACTAGTAAACACAAGTATTTATCAGAAAGATTATCAAAATAATTTTGGCTGGGTGCCACTACCTGCTGTTGGTAAAGATTTACATAACGTGATACCCAGCTGGTTTGGGTTATGAAACCTGTATGACCGTTAAATATGTGCTACTCTTGGCCAGGGCTTTGAACCGGTTCAAGGAACGAAAACCGGGAACTTTTTCCATTTCACATGGAACAGAAACGAAACCAGAAACTTTATTATTTTTTATGTTCCGGAACAGAAACGCTTATTAAAAATAATGGTAACCGGTTAATACCGGTTTTTATTTCGTTCCTCAAAGTTTCCGTAGCCTACAAATAAAGTCATTCTTCTCCTGCGCAAGTTTCTATGACCCGCTGGGGTTCACTTCCTGTGTGACGTTCGCTGAATGGAGAGAGCAGGAGGGTGGACTACTATCACGTCTCCACATCTTAAATAAGAGGTAAATATTGCAGTCTATCGTTCTTCAAAAACGTCAATTTCAAACACGATATCAATATATTTGTCCACGTTAATGAGAGGCTCGCGTTAAATGACGTTAACCTCTGTTAGCCTATCAATGCATAGGGCCTGACTAGCCTTTGGTAACACACTAAACGAATTATCTTTCATTTTTGGCACTTTTTTCTGTTTGTGTAGATGGGAAGACATACTGAGAATCCAAATCGCCAACATTTGAAATAATTGTTTTGAATTATTTCTTGTCTTATTTAATGAAGGTTGTAATAGAATTAGGCTACATTTGGCTTAAGCTGGATGAGACAGAGACATAATTTTATAGCCATTTGTTAAACAGCTGACAGGGAATGTAATTAACCGTTCCGGGAACAAAATTTTTTTGTTCTAACCGGTTCGGGAACATCTATTTCATGGTGGAACCCAAAACCGGAAACGTTAAAATTCTGTTTCTGTTCGGAACGAACCAATAGGAAAAAAATTCTGGTTCAAAGCCCTGCTCTTGGCATACACCATTTCACCATGTTCGGTCACGCTCACTCACTGAGTGCACAAGGCTAAACGTTAGAGTTTAAAGCTATCAAAATGACCAAAAGTCATCCTGCATGTATGCTTTCTTCTAAGACTATCTGCACCCATTATTTAAAAGTAAAATAAAAATAAATTTATTTTAAAAAAAAAAAGAGGATTCCACAGCAAAAGCAGGATTATACATGCAAAATTCTCATAAATTAAAAGAATATATTCAAAAAATATATCTTTAAATTATCAAAAAATAAACAAAACTGCTCATTTATAACCGAATTTGTTTTTGCAATAAATACTTCAATTCTGATACATAATATTTGGCTTGTGACTCATGAGAAGCAAGTACGACGGATTCCAGGGTTTACAGTGTTTTTCTTTCAACCATGTGGCAAATTCGGCTTGCGGTTTCATTTAAATGCCCATCCTTCCATTTTAGATGATCATTAAGATCTCATTAGCCTACATGCTACATGTATTAAGACTTACAGGATGAAAGAAGTTAGCCTGAGCGCCAAGAGACAGCAGTCGCAGACATGTCTCCAGACTTCCTGTCCGCACACTCGAATGCAGTTGCTGTCAGCGGGAGACAGGAAAAGAAAGAGAGAGATTCTGTGAATCTTCTCATCATAGTTCCTCAACAGTAGCAGCCTGCATCATTTTCAAGTAAGACCTCATTAGGAGCTTTCAGGGGCGTAGTGACTTAATTCCTCATATGGGAATAGAACGCCGAAGGGAGATAGGCTTTGCCTCTCATCAGGCTATGTGGACGTTTCCGCATTTCCTCACCTTGCTGAGATCCTTGCTGGTGACCCCATCATCATCACGGCACGGTAGTTTGTGGACAAAGGCTAGCATCTGATACTTGGCGCGAATGAATTCTGACTTGGTGGGGCTATAAGAAGAGGCCAAGAATATGACCAACACATCATATACATACAATATATTAATAATAAAGCAGGCAATGTCTGGTTAATAAATACAAAAAACAAACAAACAAAAGCCTAAGTATCCATTTACCCGTGGCAAATAATGAAGTATTTCTAGCTTTCTAGTTAACATCTATGAGATCAGAGCTATTACTTCACAAAGTACTTCGAAGAAAAGGAAACAGAAGACCCCGTCCCTATCACTGTCCATTTTATCATCCATCTAAACCATCACTCATTATCATCCATCATTTATTACGCCTGCACTTAAACGGGCAACGTTATCTTGACTGACTGATGGAAGCATTAGGAGGACGACCCATTTCTGTTTTCCTCGTCAGTGAGGTTTCATTTCAAAACAATATTTGCTGAAATTAAGGATGCATAATAATAACGATACTGGTATCGGGTCCCAGTCTGATACTGTATACTTATACTCGTTAAAAAAAAAAAAAAATTCTCCAAGACCATCATCTAATACGAGCTGACCCAAGCCTGGCGTATGCTTTTGCACTAAATAAGACAATGACAGTCATTTGAACTTGTTTGGCAATTAATGATGGGAATAAAAACAAAGACTGTAAACTATGGTCTGGAAAAAAAAAAAAGGTCAAAACATCTGTTGGGTTTGACTTACTGGACTTTATCTTGTGGGTTAGGTTTCCTGCGACCACTCTGAACCTGTGCAGGGTCCAGTAGTGAATGCTCCCAAATGGAGTTCGCACCATTACTGGCCAGTGTCTGCACCATCTGAAAGACACACATGGAAATGATGTATCCTGACTGCATGAACTTTGCCTTGATCCGAGTTCTGCATCCGTGTATACCTGTAGTAAGGAAGGTGGCCAGCCGCTGTGGCGCAAATGCTTGACGATGGAGATGTGACGTCCGAGGCTCCGGTGCACAGAGCAGCACTCATCACAGATCAGCACCCCTCTGTTTATACTGCTCCAACCCGGATCTGGCAAGGCAGAGAAACACAATGAGAAAGCACGTCCCATTACTTAATGTCAGCTGCAGTGGTTTTAATGGGCAAAGAAAAATAATAAAAAAGATCTCATGTTGTTTCTACAGAATAAAGTAAACTGACGCATTCGAGTCTGCACTGACATGGAGTTTAGTTATAACTTACAAACTACGCCTACCTAGTACAGGTACTGTACAACTTCTACAGTAAAAACACGGCAACAAATTAAGTTACATCTCTCATTCAGCAGATTCAAATTCAAACTTAGTTCGCATCCTACTTTATACACTACTACTTAAGTGTCTATACAGTTAGGTCCATATATATTTGGACACTGACACAAATTTTGTTTTTTTTACCCGTTTACTGAAACATATTCAAGTTATAGTTATATAATGGACATGGACATAAAGTCCAGACTTTCAGCTTTCATTTGAGGGAATCCACATTAAAACTGGATGAAGGGTTTAGGAGTTTCAGCTCCTTAACATGTGCCACCCTGTTTTTAAAGGGACCAAAAGTAATTGGACAATTGACTCAAAGGCTATTTCATGGGCAGGTGTGGGCAATTCCTTCATTATGTCATTCTCAATTAAGCAGATAAAAGGCCTGGAGTTGATTTGAGGTGTGATGCTTGCATTTGGAAGATTTTGCTGTGAAGAAAACATGCGGTCAAAGGAGCTCTCCATGCAGGTGAAACAAGCCATCCTTAAGCTGCGAAAACAGAAAAAACCCATCTGAGAAATTGCTACAATATTAGGAGTGGCAAAATCTACAGTTTGGTACATCCCGAGAAAGAAATAAAGCACTGGTGAACTCATCAATGCAAAAAGACCTGGACGCCCACAGAAGACAACAGTGGTGGATGATCGCAGAATAATTTCCATGGTGAAGAGAAACCTCTTCATAACAGCCAACCAAGTGAACAACACTCTCCAGGAGGTAGGCGTATCAATATCCAAATCTACCATAAAGAGAAGACTGCATGAAAGTAAATACAGAGGGTTCACTGCACAGTGCAAGCCACTCATAAGCCTCAAGAATAAAAAGGCTAGATTGGACTTGGCTAAAAAACATCTGAAAAAGCCGGCCCAGTTCTGGAAGAACATTCTTTGGACAGATGAAACCAAGATCAACCTCTACCAGAATGATGGAAAGAAAAAAAAAAAAAGTGTGGTGAAGGCGTGGTACAGCTCATGATCCAAAGCATACCACGTCATCTGTAAAACACGGCGGAGGCAGTGTGATGGCTTGGGCATGCATGGCTGCCAGTGGCACTGGGTCACTAGTGTTTATTGATGTGACACAGGACAGAAGCAGCCGGATGAATTCTGAGGTATTCAGAGACATACTGTGTGCTCAAATCCAGCCAAACTGATTGGTCAGCGTTTCATAATACAGATGGACAATGACCCAAAACATAAAGCCAAAGCAACCCAGGAGTTTATTAAAGCAAAGAAGTGGAATATTCTTGAATGGCCAAGTCAGTCACCTGATCTCAACCCAACTGAGCATGCATTTCACTTGTTAAAGACTAAACTTCAAACAGAAAGGCCCACAAACAAACAACAACTGAAAACCGCTGCAGTAAAGGCCTGGCAGAGCATTAAAAAGGAGGAAACACAGCGTCTGGTGATGTCCATGAGTTCAAGACTTCAGGCAGTCATTGCCAACAAAGGGTTTTCAACCAAGTATTAGAAATGAACATTTTATTTACAATTATTTAATTTGTCCAATTACTTTTGAGCCCCTGAAATGAAAGGATTGTATTTAAAAAATGCTTTAGTTCCTCACATTTTTATGCAATCATTTTGTTCAACCCACTGAATTATAGCTGAAAGTCTGAACTTCAACTGCATCTGAAGTATTTTGTTCAAAATTCATTGTGGTAATGTACAGAACCAAAATTGGAAAAATGTTGTCTCTGTCCAAATATTTATGGACCTAACTGTAGTTAGTTTTAAACCAACTACTGAAGGTGTAGGTTAAAAGGGGAACTGAAGGCAAATTTATCATCAAAATTCTATTTCTCATTTTATAAAATGTACGAATGCATTTCTGATAGCTATTTTGTCGCTGCCATAGCAAGTTATCAGTGTTTGAAATATGCTCTGTAATACATCAGTCCATATGTCAAAGCAATGGCCGTAAACAAGATTCGCTGAGACCTGTGCGAGACATCGTAGGACAGAAATAAAACATACAGCGGAAATCAAAGTGACCAACATCTGCCAACGTTGTCAAAAGACGCGCGCACCCTCCTTCAAATGCTGACATAATCAAGCCAGAAGTTTTCCCTGCGTCCGAAATCGCTCCCTACTCACTATATAAAAAAGACACTATATAGTGTGGACGCCATTTTGTAGTGCTGTCCAAAACCTTAGTGAGGATTACGTGGGAAAGGCACTCAGTATAAATATGTATTGATCACAAAAATGCATGCATGTATTTATTATTTTGAAAACCCACCAGCTGTCTGATCTGGCATGTTTTAATTGTGCAACAGTAATGACGTAAATACCAGTGCGACGGACTCGTCCTTATCCTGTCGTCTTTCCAACTCTTCTCTACTCCACGTTGGTTCGACGTCGTATGGAATAATCTCCATCACTGATGAAGCTGGCAAATCTTGAAATTAATCTAAATTGGAATGATATGGCGATCTGGCCGCTGTGTAAACAGTTTTCAAAATGGCGGCGCTGACACTTCACGTTTGAAGTCTCGCACAAGTCTCGTGAGATTGCGCGGATAAGCAATGCCTGCCGTGGACCATACGAACTACATTCAGCATGGCTAAAAACCAAAAAGGCAGATAAGTGTAATATAATATATGCCAATACGAGTCACGATATAAGGTTACTAAAACCGAAAACGTAATTGAATAACACGTTAATTAAGAAATAAAGCAAGTTTAAAAATGACTTCAGTTCCCCTTTAAGATAAGCATTATTCCTTGACTCTTAAAAAGGTTAATTTGGTGCAACTGGCTGTAGGCCACTGATATCCCTTTGCAACCAACAGGGAACGAGTTCCATTCTGGTTGGCGTACCAAATTTTGAACCGTTCAAAGCATTTCAGCCAAAAATAAATTGGTTCAGAACCAAGGTGGTTCCCAGCTGGAACCAAAATATAGCTAGTTTTCCAATGCAAACTGTGATGACATCAGCAGCCGTGTCATTAGTTTGGACAGGAAGCAGAGCCCAGCAATGGAGAACGCAAAAGGAAAAGTATACATCTTCAGAGAAGAGGGAAAAAAACTGGCAAATATTATACAGTCAAGCAAAAGATATGAAGTTTATCTTCGAGTGGTGAATGCATATATCAAGAGTGAGTGAAGTGAATTTTTCAACATGAGAAAATTAATTTTATATCTTCTCACCACTGTGTAACATTCTTTATATTGTATGGACACATTCACAAAAAAATATGCAAGTTAATCAAAATTTTTATTTTGAACCAGTTCGTCATTTTGACAATGCGTCAGTGGGAAAACACTGGGAGTGATGTCATCAGAGTGAAATATCGGGAATTATGTCACTCAGATCCGTGATGGATTTCGTACGAAAAATGTGAGGTTTTTCAAGACAAGAAGACAAACTTCATGTCTTCAAGCCAACATGTGATTTTATTATATAGAGACATTTACAAAAAAAAAAAAAATTTATATATATACACCCATACCCAAATTTACCAAAACAATTCATCAATTTGCTCACGAGTGACATGCTGAGAATTATTATACATCCAGGACACTTTTCTGATGGAATAAAAACATGTTCTATTCCCTTCTAGCGGGTTTCATTCATTTGGTTTGATAGCACGCAATACTGTTAGCATATCGCTTATCCTACGTGTATTACATCACTCTACCCAATGGAGAATGAACGTTGAATATGGTTTACGATATTGCATGGTTGTCAAGACAACATGATGTCGCACGTCGGAGATGTAAAACTTCTGCACTAGCCAGCGACTATGACAGTTTGTAAACAAACATGGCCGCCAGGTTTGCTTCATTAAAAATGGAACATTTTGAAAGAATTTTGTAAAAGAAACATGCGTTGAACACCTGAAAGGAATGTGTACATATTATTATTATTATTATATAAATAAATAAAAGCCTTTTTTTCATGGTATATCAGATATATTCCATTCAGCAAGCATGATACTGAACTTGTCTTCGACTTGCTCAGTATCATGCTCTCTGAATGGAATGTATCTGATATACTACTCAACGCCAGCCAATATTATTTAAGCATCTGCAGTAACAGAACAAAAGCTCACAGTTAATCAACGTGCAACACCATCTTGCTACGACTGTTTACTCCTGCTGTGCATCGGGCAATGCCTTCTGTTCATGATGCATCCTCGATTACAACAGTTCTGCTCAAAACTGGTGAAAGTGTGGGCTGGTTTGCGAGCTGGCACCATGATTCAAAGAATCCTGAATGGAATCGGTTCAAGAACCCATTCCCTGTTGGTCGAAAAGGGGTGTGAGTGAATAAATAAATTGTATGCTGACAGCAGAGGTGTGCAATGAGGGTTGAGGTTACACTCAAGTAAACAAATAAACAGTAAGCAGTGGCGGCACGGTGGTGTAGTGATTAGCGCTGTCGCCTCACAGCAAGAAGGTTCTGGGTTCGAGTCCAGCAGCTGGCGAGGGCCTTTCTGTGTGGAGTTTGCATGTTCTCCCCGTGTCTGCGTGGGTTTTCTCCGGGTGCTCCGGTTTCCCCCACAGTCCAAAGACATGCAGTTAGGTAAACATGGGGCAGTCTTGGGCTGAAGTGCTCTTGAACAAGGTACTTAACCCCTGACTGCTCCCCGGGCGCTGTAGTGTGGCTGCCCACTGCTCTGGGTGTGTGCGCGCGCGCGCGTGTTCACTGCTTCAGATGGGTGAAATGCAGAGGATGAATCTCACTGTGCATGTGACAAATAAAGGTTTCTTCTTCTTCCAAAATGCATTGCACAGTAATAAATGCTAAATCCAATGCCCCAGGCCTTTGCGAAATAACACTTTTTTTTTTCGCAGTCCAAATCCTGCACTCTGATTGATTGGCGAGAGGATACGGACCTCAGTTACGGACCTCTGGCGACTCGCTCGTTCACAACAACAACAAACATAGTAGCATTTTTTGTCAACATTTATCTTTTTTTTAATAAGATTTATTTATAAGTATCAAAAACCTTATAAATGTTTGCCAGCATTTCTCAGGAGAATAGCATTAATTTTACAGCATGGATAGCGATAATGACAGTGTTCACAGTGAAAGCGAGTTTTACTACCCTGAGGAAGAAGAAATAAAAGTAAAACATTTCAGGAGAAAGCTAAAAACCTGTAACTTGCTAACGCTGAGCAAAAACATGGCTGAATCCTGAATGACTCCTATTTGTATAAATAGGGGACTACATAGACGGCAAAATGTAGGGGTTTTTTCCCTGCCATGAAAGTGCACTTGTATACCGAGGAGGAAACAATTTGCATTCCAGCCGTGAATGAGGATTCAAAATGGCGGCTCGGCTCGGTTTTCCCTTTCAGGCGCTCTCGTTTTCTGTTAGAATTTGGTAAAGAAAAAAAAATAAGTATATTATTTACCAGCTTAAGGTCAGTCCGTATGGTGAAATACTGCAACCTCGGCCTTGATTACTGACCTCGGCCCAGAGGGCCTCGCTCAGTACTTTCAAGACTTCGGTCACGGTAGTTCACGATACGGACCTCCCAGCTGGTAAATAACACATATATACATACACACACACGCACACATTAGAGCAATCCTCTACTAATAGTAAGTGCTCTCACAGAGTAGAGTATGACAGCATACTGAGAGGAATTACAACTGCTAAAGTTCCCTTCTACCTGGTTTGACGTAGGGAACTACAGCAACATTTAAAAAAAAAAAAAAAAAAAGGCATGTTTTTGAAGCTGAAGCTCTGTGAGAGTGTACCTGATTAAATAAAATCACACTAAGCTTCAGACCGTCATCCAGGGAAATGTTACATCGGTTCTGAGATTCTTTCAGAACAATACTGTTGTATGCAGCAATTTCACTTCCATTTCTACATAATATACAATTGAACAGGTTAATAAATGTTAGTTTACAGTAAAGGACGTGGGACTATCCACTTTAATGGAGTGATTTAGTTTTGTCGCCGAACAGGTGGCTAATTTTTAGCTGGAGGTAATCGACTGCTCTATCAGTCCTCCATCAGGATTCAAAGGTCGCACACACAAACACACACACCGCTGATTCCCATGCCATCAGTGTGTTTACCTATACTCAGGACTAAAAACACACTAACCGTCTGCACTCCGGAAACATCAAATAAAGCGGGTCAGGCTTTAAACTTTAACACCAACATGGAGCAAAAACACAACACAGGCCTCATGCTCCTTATGTAACACACCGGGTCTCCAGGATGAAACATTTTTGTTTGATAAATAGGAGTGTGAACACAAAAAAAAAAAATGGAGGTGAAATAATATACTGACATGACATTATTTGTTAATATTATTTGTCGCACACACCTGTACATGGTGACGTAGCCATAAATAAAAATAATAATAATCCAGTAAACACTAATGCCGCTTTTCCACTACCAACGCGGCTGAGTCGGGCTGAGCCGTGCCATGCTGAGTCGAGCTGAGCGGGGCTGTTGGAGTTGCATTTCGACTACAACCGCGCTGAACCGTGCTGGCTGGAAGTGGGTGGACACATTGGGTGGAGTTAGCGAAAGTGGGTGGACGTCACGTGATGTCGTTAAGCAGCGCAAACAGTGACATCAGTGAGCTTTTAAGCGGTAGTCTCACGACCCGAATAGTAAACAATAAACATGGAGTCGTTAGTGTTGCTGGTCTTGGTGCTGTGGCTTGTTGTCACCGACAACGCCAACAGATACTGGCAAGAGCGTATAGATGAGGCGAGGCGCATAAGGCTTCAGAAATTCTCGTAATTCGTAATTCTTCTTCTTCTGGGTTTACGGTGTTTACAGATCCCAGCGTGCTCGCGGGGCGTGTGTGGGCATGTGAGGACACTCCTCCTCACCAATCAGTGCACAGGGGAGTGTCTGCTCACGCCCCCAGCCTCACTCGGCTCGCTTTGGCTCACTTCAGCCCCACTCCAAAACCGTGTGAGTTTTAGGGGCTGAGCAGGGCTGAAGCGAGCCAAGTCATGCTGTTCTTGGGTAGTTGAAACGCGAGCCGTGTCGGGCTGAAGTGAGCTGAAAAAGGGTAGTGGAAAAGGGCCATAAGAGGCACACATTAGTCAATGATGGAAGAATCCAGGAAAAAAACAAGAATTCTCTCTATTAAGATATCGATTCAGATGTATATTAAGTGCAAACAACTTTAGTTTAATGAGCGGGACGGTGGTGTAGTGGTTAGCATGGTCGCCTCACAGCAAGAAGTTTCTGGGTTCGAACCCAGCAGTCAGCGAGGGCCTTTGTGTGTGGAGTTTGCATGTTCTCCCCGTGTCCGCGTGGGTTTCCTCCGGGTGCTCCGGTTTCCCCCACAGTCCAAAGACATGCAGTTAGGTTAACGTGGGGTGGCCTTGGGCTGAAGTCCCCTTGAGCGGGGTATCGAACCCCTGACTGCTCCCTGGGCGCTCTAGTATGGCTGCCCACTGCTCTGGGTGTGTGTGTGTTCATTGCTTCAGATGGGTGAAATGCAGAGGATGAATTTCACTGTGCTTGAAGTGTACATGTGACAAAGGTTTCTTCTTTACAATGCATTGGTGGACAAAACAGAAATGTGGTGTGGAACAGAAAGTTCCAGAAATACAGGCCAGTCTAATACACTTAGCATTTGTTTTGCTTAGTGATAAAATATCAGAAAGTTTAAATTTTCGTTTATCCTTCCACAGCTTGGGTTTCGTGTTGGGTATTGCGAGATCTCATTCGGCATCAGTATCAGAAGAAGAACAACTTTATTTATCACATGTACACAAACGCAGTGAAATTCCTTTCTGCGTTTAACCCATCTGAAGCAGTGAAAACACACACACACACACACCAACCAGACACACACAGAGCAGTGGGCAGCCATGCTAACAGCGCCTGGGGAGCAGTTGGAGGTTAAGTGCCTTGTGGGGGAAACCAGAGCACCCGGAGGAAACCCACACAGACACGGGGAGAACGTGCAAACTTTATACAGAAAGGCCCTCGTCGGCCGCTGGGCTCGAACCCGGACCTTCTTGTCATGAGGGGACAGTGCCAACCACTACACCATCGCAATGGTAACAAAATGAAAACTTACCAAAAGCACCAAAATGAGGAATGACAAGCGAATGTTGACTAGAACGAGTACTCATCATTTGCTTGTCATTCCTCATTTTGGTGCTTTTGGTAAGTTTTCATTTTGTATCACTGGTGCTCAGTTATGGAACAGCCTTCCTTCTACTTTAGTCACTCAATCTTAGTTAAATTTTAAGAAGAATGTTAAGTCTTCTATGTATAATGTTACGACTTCTACTGAGAATTAATTTTTGCATATTTTTTTATTAGTATTAGGTTTATATCTCTCTTTTATGTCACATCTTGTATTTTGTGGAACCACAATGGAAATAAGTTAACTTTTTTGTGTTATCCCTGGCAATATCTACAGTATTATGTATTTTTTTATAGTTATTTTTATTTTGGATCATCTTTTTGTATACGTTTATCATTTTTATGCACTGTATTATTGCCAAATAAATCAAACCAATCGGAAGAGTTCCTCAGATGTTACCGAAACTAGAAAATCCGTGTCAATCTTTCTACTGTTCTAAAAAATGCATGACAGTTCAATGCTTTCAGAAGCATACATTTAGCCGTTTACAGAAACACATCTGTCAACTGAGCTGAAAATTATACACTAACATAAAATAAAACACATAAGGGAATGCAGGACAAGATGATGTGAAGAAATGTAATGTACATAAACGGAAGCATTAAATATTCAGGACAGGCATTTTTTCTTCGTTATGGCTGGTACATTGGTTCAGGATGGTTCTGAAGAAAGCATTAGTCTGGATCCTCGTCACAATATGCAACACTGTACCACACACACACACACACACTCCACTGTTCTCCATCTTAACCACACTTTAGCTGCAGTTTCACACGAACAGTTATACTCACCCACACAATACTGTAACTAAGCCTTTCATGGCCATGCGCCTGCAATTATTCCTCTCTGATTATTCTCATAAAACAAAGTGACAGGATGCTCCACAGCCATCCAGCCATATCAGCACCACATCCATCCGCTCCAGCTGATGCACTCAACCCCACTTCACATCACGTTATTCTCTACATTCCTCCGGCATGTCACACGCAACAAATACATGCTGCTCAGCTGCACCAAGAAGAGCTGCAGCGTTGCAGGCAGTAACAGAGTCGACCAAGAGCCTACCCACCACCATCACACCATACACCGACGTAGGCGTAGCACGACAATGCGTACAGTGCTGACCAACTGAAGGCAGGTAACTGCACCACGCTGCCAGGGGACTGCAGGTCATAACACAAAGGCTAGAAATCGGCCGACGTTACAGTGCAGGGGAGAACGGAGAGGAAGATGGAAAGGAAGGAGTGAAAGGCACAGAAACACTCATGAAAAGAGAGCAGCTGTGTGCAGAGCAGCTGCCAAAGTGGGCCCCCCTTCCCCATGGGGCAGATGGAAGACACAGAAGCAAAGCCAATGCCGCAAGACCCCTATTTATGATTATAACTTGGACAAAACAGCAAATAATAAAAGGAATAAAACACAACAGGACATGGTGTTCTATGGAAATAATCGACAATACTCTGGCGTGATGCATTACTACTCCAAAGTTGATTATTTTCCTAAACAAGCACACTTTTATCCCTCTAATACCGCAAATACCCCCTTATACCATTGGTAATTCATTAATCAACATCATGCTGTACTTTATAACCATTTATAGTTACATTTAATCTTGAAGAGCCTCCATGAGACATTAATTCCTGTTGTCACTTATGTTACAGCAACTGTAAACAGTCATTCTCTCACCAGGCCCACTTTTTTCTCTTCCTTGAAGCTAATAAGGCAAAAAAAATTAAAATTAAAATTAAAAAAATCATAGCTTGTCAAGTTAAACAAGAAGCAAAAAGCTTCCAAAAACTAAAAAAGTCCTCTTTCCGGAAGACTCATCCTTGGCAGGAAACTTACATTACGCCGACACCAAGACGCCTTCCATGAACGTTATATATGTCTCCTTACAGGAAGCTTTACCATATCAACATTTTTCTTGTCGAACAGCAACACTGCCTTTAATCTGTTCATTAGGCCAAGATTATGCAGCGAATGATATAGAAAATACATCAACACGTTCTGACCGATCAGTTTCAAGAGTTCAACGGCACTGTGGTACAAGTTCTTTTGGTACAAATACTTAGGTGATTATAGAAAATCACACACACTGATTGGTCGAGACTATTTCTCGATAATCGCCTCAAGCGACTCGGCAAAATGGCGGCCAATCGCTTGGTCACCGTAAATGAGGAAGAATTACAAATTATGAAAGAAAATGCTGTTCCTAAAAACACAAAAGATGTTACACAGTTTGGTCTAACACTATTCAAAAGTAAGGTGGAACTGTGATTTATTTTATCTGTTTCAAAAACAAAAGTGTTTTATGGGCGTTGGCATAGAAAATTGACAACCCTGAGCGCGCCGTTATTACAACTGCATGCCGATTTTGAAGTTTGAAATAAATTATTTCTTTTAAATAACCTTCTGTGTATTTATACTAAAACAATTATCCACCTCAACTTCGTCTCGTTTATTATTCACCGATATTCACTTTGTCTTCGGTGAATAATTATTAAATACCGCAATGTTATATAAATGTCACATCATAGGACGCCATTCATAGCAAGCAACTTCAATATGGCTGATGATTCTTGCAATTATGTACTGTATGGATGGGCAAAGTGGCAAAGATATAATATTATAAGGCCTAAATCCACAACATACCAATATTTTGGTTTGCTAACAGAACACCAGGAAAAGAGGAGCGCTCCAAGTAAAGAAATGTCTTATTTAACATCTACATAAGTAGACAACGTCACACAAAACAGGTGAGGAGAGTATAATATGCTGCCGCCCCACTGTAATGAACTCCTCGTGGGACGTCCAAATAGTTTGTTATACTGAAATGGACCCACTTGTCACACCACTCACTCACACTTGCGTAAAATAAGACCAACTGTGTTTAATTTACATTTCATTTAATTCACTTATATGTTTACAAAGTGAAGGAAATTAGTCACTCTTAAAGGAAATAAGGTCACACTCGCCGCCGTTTGCTTGCTGCGTCTTTTTTCTTTTCAGCCCATCGTGTTGATTGCAGTTATGGATGAAGTCTCGGAGCTCATCTCATCTCATTATCTCGAGCCGCTTTATCCTGTTCTACAGGGTCGCAGGCAAGCTGGAGCCTATCCCAGCTGACTACGGGCGAAAGGCGGGGTACACCCTGGACAAGTCGCCAGGTCATCACAGGGCTGACACATAGACACAGACAACCATTCACACTCACATTCACACCTACGCTCAATTTAGAGTCACCAGTTAACCTAACCTGCATGTCTTTGGACTGTGGGGGAAACCGGAGCACCCGGAGGAAACCCACGCGGACATGGGGAGAACATGCAAACTCCGCACAGAAAGGCCCTCGCCGGCCACGGGGCTCGAACCCAGGACCTTCTTGCTGTGAGGCGACAGCGCTAACCACTACACCACCGTGCCGCCCGTCTCGGAGCTCTCTTACTTTAAAAGTTGAAATCGGATTTTTTGGCATGCCATATTCTTTAGACAAATTCGTTGCTTTCTCATCATGCTTTAGGCCAGGGGTTCTCAACCTTTTGCAACCTGGGCCCCACCAAAGCTGGTTCATTGCAGTTGGGGGCCCCTCTTCTCGCCCCGCCCCCATCCCCCCCCAACACACTCACCCGCAGTGACGCCACCCGACCTACAGCACCTTATATTGACAGATTGACAGATAGATAGATAGATAGATAGATAGATAGATAGATAGATAGATAGATAGATAGATAGATAGATAGCCCTGGGCTAGATTATTATTATTATTATTATTATTATTATTATTTTTATTATTATTAGTAGTAGTAGTAGTAGTAGCAGCAGTAGTAGCATTATCCATTCCATAGAAATACATAGGCCTATTATCATTATTAGGCTATTGTTATAATTGGCAGTAGCACCACATTTCTAATCTGCTTTCGGGCATTATTATTATTATTATTATTATTATTGCCTATTATCATTACTAAGCTGTTGGCAGTAGTACAAGACTTATGTTCTTTCAGGCATTATTATTATTATTAGGCCTATTATTATTATTATTTATTATTATTATTATTATTATTATTATTGCTGTTGTTGGTTGTTGATATTATTATTATTATTATTATTATTATTATGCTATTATTATTAATAGGCATCATTATTATTATTATTATTATTATTATTATGAGTGTTTTTATTAGGTATTTTATTAGGCTTATCATTAGCTGGCTATTGATATCATTGGGAATTGGGACCAGGCGTGAATTTAGGTTTTACTTTTTACTGTGCCTTTGTGATCTGCATTTGCGTTAATGCGAGACCTGAGCCTGCTTTGCCTTACAAAGATCCTCGATTCTTGGCGAAATGTTTGACAAGCACAGTCTCAAGTCATCCTCAATTTGCGTACGATTGCGATATTTCGTTTTGAGCGCAGTCATTTTTGAAAATCCTGCCTCACACAAGTAGGTCGATGCGAATGGGATGAGCAGTTTCAAGGCTACGTCACACAGTTGCGGGTACTCCTGCATCAATGCTGCCCAGAATGTCGAAAGAGGGCATGAGGTGAAGACTGCCTTAAGTCTACTGTCACTCTTCAGCTCAATAAGCTGCTCCTGCATGTCAACTGGAAGTTCGTCAGCAGTACACACAAATGGATCTCGAACCCACGCAAAAGAGCGATAATCCTCTGTGAAGTATGCCGCAAACTGTTTTCTCAATTACCGACAGGTGCTCTGACGCTGCTTGAAAGACAGATGAGAAATCGTGGGAAGTGCCTGCATTACTGATAAAGTCTGCAAGGCTTGGGAACATATCACAGTTCCCCCGACTGATGCGGCCACACACACAAGATTTTATGATAGATTGTTGATAGATTTTATAATAGTATTGATTTGTATGTAATAGTCCAATGTCCTGCATTTTGACATGGGTAAATGTGTTGCATCTGCTTAGCTACTATAGCCTGTTAGCCCCAGATTTTTTTTTCCTCCATACATGAAGCCTACTCGCGACCCCCCTGGAGTACCTCCGCGCCCCACCAGGGGGGCGCGCCCCCCCGGTTGAGAACCACTGCTTTAGGCAATCCAGGATATGAAGTTCGTCTTCGACGGTGTCACAACCGCGTGCTCCTGCTTGGCATGTGTAGCGACACGCCTCAAATTGCCATTCACATACACACGCACAGCACCATTAGGACTAATTACCATGCACCTGTTCCGGATTCGAGCACAATCACAGTGCGCGCTTATAAGGATTCTCACTACACACAGACTTTGCATAGTATACGTGCTGTACCTTGTGTCTCACGTTACCAAGCCTTTTGTAGTGCTGTGTTGATATTCTGGTTTCCGATTCTTTTGTATTTTGGATGTTGCCCTTTGTCTCCACCTTTGATATCCTGTTTGTGCCTCGATTGACCATTGCCTGTTTCTCGACTCTGATTTTTGATCACTGATTTGGCAGCATATTTTTAAATAAAACATTTCCGGCGATTACATCTGTCTATCGCCTGCATATTCTGGTAGACGGAAAGTATCTTACATTTACGAGTAGCCATGACAACAATGCTTATGGAGTAAAGACAAGTAAAACTGCTTTTAGCTCGTAAAATAAAGTCCCTTTAAGGCAGGGGTGTCAAACTCATTTTGGTTCAGGGGCCACATACAGCCCATCTGATCTCAAGTGGGCCGGACCAGTAAAATAACTGCAAAATAACCTGTGTCAACTCCAAATCTTTAGCATTGTTTTTTCAGTAGGCTATGCTTTATGCTTCAGCCTACATTTGTAGCCTACATTATCACTGATCACAAGGGATCTAGATTATTACACATTTATTCACAGAGAGGCCAATGGATTTGAAATAAAATGCATTTCACTCTCAAACTGGTTTATTTTTATACAGTTGAGTGAATACATTTTTACATCTGACAACCTGAACCAACTCCCCACACTAATGTTGGCAAAGGCAGATTGCTTTTCAGGGCACACGACTTCTGCAGCCTTCAGCATGCATTTTTTTCACAAGTTCACCATCAGAAAATGGCTTGGATGCTTGCACCAACTCGTTTGCAATAAGGTAGGTAGCTTTCACTGCTCCATCATTGACCTCACGCAGGGGTCGAAATTAACTTTTGAATGTACTTGCCCTCAGGGCAACCAACCCCAAAAATTTACTTGCCTGCATGCATGTATCAGTTGCCCTACTTTTTTGCAGGTTGACTGGGTAAGTAATTTGCATAAAAAGCAATCTGGATGTATATTATAGAGTATGCAATAAAATATTTCAACTTGTTTTGCCATTGTGTGATTACTGATTGATAGAAATAAAGTTATAACGCTCGTATGGGTTTGGTGTTTATTTCATCATGATGAACAGTAAAACAACTAGGTATAACTACTAGTACATAGGTGGCCAACCCGCGGCTCGCGAGCCGCATGCGGCTCTTTGCCTGGTGTCATGCGGCTCTCACCTTCACGTCCAAGTTGGTGTTCGTTTGTGGTTTTATGTGCGTTTTCGCTTCACTGCAGTTAATTACGGTTATTTTATTAAAGGTGCTTCGCTTGGTTTCATTACGGTATTTTCACATCATGACAAATGCGCAGGTGCGTTTGGGCGCGCAAGCCTGAGTAGTGGGTGAGTGCTCATTCAGTTTTGATGCCTTGAGTGAGAGTAGAGTATACTGTAAGTGTAAATAGTCATGAGAACACAGAACACATTGAATGAGAAGGTGTGTCCAAACTTTTGGCAGTGTATATACATTATGTATTTGTTCATTTGTTTTCCAGTTATCAATTTGTGTGTGTGCATGTGTTCTTCTTTCAAAAATTTGAGCATTGTATTATATTTTATCTATATTTGCACTTGCACTGATCACTGTTCCCAGTGCCTATGGAGCTTGTACTGTTTGAGGAAATTAAATTAGCACTTTGTAATTTCCATTTTCCGACTGACTGTATTTATTTGAATACTTATTTATTTGAATGCAGGTCTTGTGCAGGTCATGCAATTGAGAATTCAAGCTGAATCAAAATGGCTTTTGCATTTTCGATGTTAAACAGGTAACTCCAAAATGCACTAGAATACAGGAAATTGCATCTAAGAAATCCAAAATTTTTCGGGGGAGGCCCCCCGGAACCCCCCCAATGGGGGGAATTCCCAAATGTAAACAATGTCTGCCTTTGTGCCCCACCTACAATTTTCTTCACCAGTCGCCACTGTTGAAAATGACTGGCCTGTGGTCTTGGTACTGCAGTAAATGTATCATTATCATGTTGGTGTGGGGCATTGGTTAAGTTGGAGTGTGACATCAATGTGGCTGTGTGTGTGTGTCCGCACGCGCAGAAGGAAGGGTAATATTTGTGTGCCCATGTTCATGTGCCAATGTGGCTCTTTGCCGTAACACAGTAAGAATTGTGGCTCTTGGGCTCCGACTGGTTGGCCACCCCTGTACTAGTATCTTCTATTAAACATGTTAAACAGTCAGAAAACATCATGTCATCATGGTCAAGTGTAACTGATCAAATCAGAATTAAAAATCAGTCCAAAAAGACGCTTCGTTCGTTCTAGCCCACGTGACCGTGGCGCCTCGCGTGAATAATCATAATATCATGTAGCGCCATCTCACGAATGGAAGCGTCAACTACCGCAACGAACCAAAGTCAAGGACAAACGAAAGAGAAGAAGGGAAAAATAAAGTTTTCGCTCTGTTTCTGTTAGGAATCACAACAACTTAATTTTTCTTGGTAAAATAGACATTCAAACAGTTGTCCGACGGACAACTAGTGATAATTTTATTGTTGCCCGAGTGTGAGAATGACTTGCCCATGTCCGTCGGTACATGCTTAATTTCGACCCCTGTCACGGCTGCAAGTAAATGCAGACTGCTGTTTCTTCAGACCAGCTAACAATTCGTTTATCTTCTCTTTTCTTAATTGTCCATACAACTTTTTCTTTATGATGACTCTCATAGAGGCGCTGAAAATTATATTCTTTGAGCACTGCAACCTGTCGATTACATACCAAGCACACTGGTTTTGTATTCACCTCTGTGAATAAATAATACTCAGTCCATTTTTCCTGGAAAACTCTGCACTCTACATCAACTTTTCTTCTTTTTGACAAAGACATTTTGGTAACGGGGGTATCACTCTTGATAATTTTGATAGCAACTTAATAGAGGTGAGGCAAGACTGCCATTCATGGAATCAGACAGCATATCTGGGCACGTTGCTAAAATGTGCTGTTTATTTCCGGATCTCTTGTTAAGGCCAATTTATGCTGACAACCCAGTCCTCGCAGACGGTGTCGCAGATAGCGTCTGCGTAGCCCCCCCACCTTCGCAGACGCTCTGCACGCACCTCCCAAAAATTGTGACCACCGCAGAAGCCTCGCAGACAGCGTCGCAGACAAGAGGGCTCTGATTGGTCCACTCTACATCCGCTGTACACGCACTTCCGCTTCCCTACTTTCCCGGTTTGTTTTGTTTTCACGACCGGCATTTTTAAAAACACGAGCGAAGATGGAGCAGCACGAAGAGCGGTTGATTGAGGAAGTGAGGAAGTACGTACATCTATACGACTCCAGTTCTAGTCATTATAAGTAACCGGAGGATAAACACTCCACTAACCACACCCACCAACTACTCCTAGCGACTTCGCGCCCCCTTGCGTTGTGGCGGTGAATAACATTGCGCACGCCTATACTCCCCGCTCAATTATAAATTACAACTGTCTGCGAAAAGCTATCTGCGAAAGCCTTGTCGCAAGAGCATGCAGAGGCCTTTATGTCAGTGCTGCTTTTTTTGGCTGCCCCTAGCGGCTGAATTGAGCATTTTGGTTATTTCTTTAAAAATTCATAAGTCATCACAGGAATGGGCTAGAGATTTACTTTTTTTTTTTTGACATCCTTAGAAATTTTCTCTCTACAAGTCTGGGGCCGGATTAAACCATCTAGCGGGCCGGATCCGGCCCGCATGTTTGACACCCCCGCTTTAAGGGTTTATTTTTAAATTCAGTGACTGCCATTCTCAATAACTGTGAGTGATCGACACCTAAATGAGCCGAGTTAAGCCTTCGTTTTATGGCATTAAGACATACTGTTAACAGAGATACGCAGAACCATGGCCTCACTTTCGTTTATAAATGCCTTGAGACCTCAAGAATGGCACAGGAATAGTTTTAAGCGTTAACAATAAATCTAATAGAGTAATTTTTATGATTAAAACGATTTATATAGGTAGCGGTCTGAGTGAATGGCCTTGACGTCCATGACGTCACAGCAGGAAGTCTATCGGTCTCATCGCCATTTCCACTATGCTAAAACACAGAGCTGACTGCAACTCCAATCCTCCATTTTGAGCTAATTTATCGTAGATGTGTTGCTGGCGAGTGCAGCAACATGACAGAAGGTGGATTTACATTGCAGTCATGGACCAAGAATGTTCAAACTGCAAAGGTTTGGACGCGTTTTGTGAGAAGTTCACGGGCACAATCGGGCACCTACGAAGTGGTCTCTCCTCTGTTCTGCACATTTTGCTGAAGACTCGCACGAGACCTCTGATCTGTTGAGGAGCGTTGGCTATAAGAAAGAGGGTGCAGCACCAACAATTAAAGGAAAAGAAAACTCCAAGAAAAGGAAAGCAAGTTCAGTTGCACCAGTTCTCCCGGAGCGTGAGCTGAGGGTTGTTGGTAAAACCCAGGACGCAACGGGACGTGACATATTACTGCTCGGGCAGTGACCTCCCCATGGTTGTTGCTAAAACCGGTGATGTCATTATATGCAAAAGTTCATAGTTAAAGTTTGTTGCAGTGTGGTGGCAGCGTATTGCTAATCTGTACTAGTTGATGTGAATTACTCTCGCCATCCACTTCTGTAAACATCTGGACACCTGCACATTCATGCAGTTATCCAATCAGCCAATCATTTGGTAGCAACACAATGCAAAAAAATCATGCAGAGACAGTTTAAGAGCTTCAGTTAAATGTTCATATCAAACATGAGAATGGGAAAAAGGTGATCTCTGTGATTTCAACTATGGCATGGATGTTGGTATTTCAGAAACTGTTGATCTGGGATTTTTCATTCACAGCAAATCAATAGAGTTTGCACAGAATGGTGTGAAAAACCAAAAACATCCTGTGTGTGGAGGGTCTGCAGGCTGAAACACCTTGTTGATGAGAGAAATCACAGGAGAATGACCATTGGTGGGTTTCCCCAAAGCCTCTTAACACTAAGCGTCTTAACCAGGAGAGAGAGCATTCATTGTGTTGCTCGCTCTACCATTTAACAATGATCTTTGTGTTGTGATGCTTTTGGGAAACTCAGGCCAGACTGGTCCGAGCTGACAAGTAGGATATAGTTAGTACCTCAAATAAGCACACTTTACAATCACGGTGAGCATAAAAGCATTTCAGAAAGCACAACACATCAAACCCTGCGGTGGATAAGCTCCAACAGCAGATGATCACATCAGGTTCTACTCCTGCCAATCAAGAATAAGAATCTGAGGCTTTCATGGGCACAGACTAAGGTGGGGTTTACATTAGACCGTATCAGCGGATCATCAGATTAACGTTTTTAAAAATGATTAGCGTGCACACAGCAATGCCAATACACGGATACGCTAATCACATGACTAATTCGGCACGCAAGTTGAGAAATGTGTCAGTGCGGCTCATCGCTTCCTCCTCAGAGGCTGCGCTCCAAATCACTCCGCCCTGAACAGCGAGTGCCCTCTGGAGGGTGCGCACTCCAGCCCTGCGCAGCTGACAGAGCGCGCGAGTGAAGTGCACGAGCAATGATTTGGGACTGAGCCGCTGTGCGCAAGTCACTTACCACTTGCAAGTGGAAGGATGGCAAGCCTAAAGACAATCATAACTACACAATGGGCAGTATTTGCATCAGTATTTGCAGTATTTTCATACTTTTATACTCTTTAATGAAAGGTGATACAAGGCGGAAGTCCGCGCCGTTTTTCAGCAGTCGCGTCACATGACCAACGCCAGCGAATCAGGAAGGTGGATGTCACAGTGACGTTGTCCAATGACGACGCCAGCTAGAGCTCAGCACAGCGTATTCGCGTATTCTCAATGTTTACACAGCACCGGACCAGACACGATCTAGATTGAATACGTGGACCCTGGCGGATTCCCGTTTCCCGGCGTTTCCAGGCGTTTTAATGTAAACGGACAGTGTATCCGCGAAGAAAACGAGACAGATACGGTCTAATGTAAACTTGGCCTCACTGAAGTTGGACAGCTGAAGGCTGGAAAAACACCAGGTGAGAGGTTTTTTTTCCCTAATTTTCAACTGTTCAGTTTTGATAAGTCTGTGCCCATGATAGCAAGTGCTCCTTGTAAAGTGGACGGTGAATGTAGGTGATGATCGGGATACTTCAGGAAATCGTGAAGGATACTTTTATGATATTGTTATAGCTATAATGTTATCAAATCATGCAGCCCTGAGTAATAAATGAGTAATATTAATCTATTTTAATTAACTTGAAGGGAATATAATTTAATGTTATTAGGATTTTAGTTCTCCCCCCACCCCACCAAAAAAAAAAGGTGTATTTAATTGGTGTTTGTGTATCAGTACTGCTGTGAATTGGTGCGGTCAACACAAATATTTCTCTCATTATAAAGTACCTTACCTAAAATAAAGAACAAAATGACCTTAAGTGTGAACTTGTAAATGTTTAAGCCATGACCAGTTGTTACCTTTTGCAGTGTTAAAAGTCTTTAAAAGCATATACGCAGAGCCATGGCCTCACTTTCATTTATAAATACCTTGAGACGTCAAGAATGGCACAGGAATAGTTTTAAGCGTTAACAATAAATCTAATATAGTAATTTTTACGATTAAAGTGATTCATATAGGTAGCGGTCTGAGTGAATGACTTTGACATCTGTAACGTCACAGCAGGAAGTCTATCGGTCTCATCGCCATTTCCGCTATACTAAAACACAGAGCTGACTGCAACTCCGATCCTCCATTTTGAGCTAATTTATCGCCATGCCACGTAGATGTGTTG
The DNA here is from genome assembly GCF_027579695.1 of Neoarius graeffei. NCBI lineage: Eukaryota > Metazoa > Chordata > Actinopteri > Siluriformes > Ariidae > Neoarius > Neoarius graeffei. The sequence continues at coordinate 34,520,499 of NC_083585.1, read as the reverse complement.
CTGGCGAGTGCAGCAACATGACAGAAGGTGGATTTACGTTGCATTCATGGCCCAAGAATGTTCCAACTGCAAAGATTTGGACGCGTTTTGCAAGAAGTTCATGGGCACATTGGGCAACTATGAAGTGGTCTCTCCTCTGCTCTGCACATTTTACTGAAGGCTCATATGAGACCTCTGATCTGTTGAGGAGTGTTGGCTATAAGCCTGTATTGAAAGAGGGTGCAGTGCCAACAATTAAAGGAAAAGAAAACTACAAGAAAAGAAAAGTATTTATTTTCTCATTCTCATCTCATTATCTGTAGCTGCTTTGTCCTGTTCTTCAGGGTCGCAGGCAAGCTGGAGCCTATCCCAGCTGACTACGGGAGAAAGGCGGGGTACACCATGGACAAGTCGCCAGGTCATCACAGGGCTGACACATAGACACAGACAACCATTCACACTCACACCTACGGTCAATTTAGCGTCACCAGTTAACCTAATCTGCACGGGAGTGAGCCGAGGGCTGTTGGTAAAACCCGGGATGGGACATATCGCTCGGGAAGTGACCTCCCCGCGGATGTTACTAAAACTGGTGACGTCCCGGGTTTTAGTAATTGCCTGAGGCGAGCAGTAATGGCGGAGTACTCAGTAATGGAGAATGAGTGGAGCAGCCGTCCGATTTCTAAACTGGATATTGCTGCCATCTCACCCTTACGTGGAAGAAGTGAATGAACGGAGAACTGAACAAACAACTGAAAGTCAGATTGTTTCAAAACAATCGGCCACAAGATCGGCCTTCAAGAAGCGAGAACACAGACGGGTAAGCGCCGACTCTCATTTGGATACAAAACAACATGTTTACCTGCATTTAGATTAATACATGTAACTCGTATCGTGTGTTTAAGTTACCGGTATAAGATTATTTAATTTGCTTCAGAATGTGATTGTCTCAGTTCATCTGATTATTTAATCAGCCTTTTACGTTTTATCAGTGAAAACGCATGCATGTACGTTGCATAAGTTATAGCACCTATCCTGTTTTAATGAGAGTCAACCCACAATCAATGAAGTCAAATCAGTCTTAGTTGAGCAAGTTGGTAACGGTATTTCTTACTTTCACCGTAAATTTTTATTGATATGACTTTGGTCTATAGCTGTAAAAGGCCTCGGCCTTAAAACCGGTTACCGCTGTGATGTCGCGCTCAGGGCTGGCTGGCTCACCGGGGCAGCTCCAATGCCAACTTTGTGGTTGATTTTAACTCAAATATATTTATTTTTTTAAATTTCCATTTATGCAGCATACAAGAGTCAAGGATGGAGATACTATCCACTCAGAAATGTATTTAAAAATAAAGGTTCTGCATATCTCCTTTAAGGTATGAAATAGAAGGAGTACCATGTGCTAAGCAAAGAAGGACACAGTAACTTGCAGGCTTTATTAGAACCCTCAGAGCTGCTTTAGTCAATTTATTTAACCAGCTACAAGTTCCAAAGCAAATAGCTTATGTTCAGGTTGACTAAGCAAGTTACAGTCACTTCTCTCAGCAAAGTTAGGCAGCTAAATCTAGGACAGGAAAAGATTCGCACTACAGAACATTTCCTGCAACAAAAACAATATAAATAATAAACATCAAAACTAAGAAGCTGGGCAAATATCCAATCAGACCTAGCTAACTATCCTAAAGAACCAGCGTTAGCTAGTCAGCTTAGCTAACTATTTACACAAACACAGTGCATTGTTAATCATCACACTAACACTTCCGAATCCTACAGCAACACCCTACAATTTGTGAAAAAAATATATATTAGGAAATATTTAAATAAACTCGGTATTAAGAGAAAAGGATACGCAGCAGAGGTTTCTAGCTAGCGTTAGCTGTTAGCTAATTAGGGTTTAGGAATTTTAATAGAAACCCGTATGGGGAACAAAACCGAGTTTGTGTAAAGTCAAATCCGCTCAGTGAATGGGTTTTAAACCTATTTGTGAGTTAACTGACAGGGACACAACTCAAGCTAGGCTGATTCAGAAGCTAGCTAATGTTCCGTGGCTAGCTTCAGTGCTAACAACAAGCACTAGCTGCATAAATCTCGACATAGATGGTGAACTAGCCAAATCAGAGTCAATTGCGTGTTAAGCTAACAAACTGGGGTTGACGACAAAAATAAATAAAAAAGAACGGATGACATTTTAACCAAAAAAAACAAACAAAACCCCGCTGTATGTTCGGGGTTATTTGTGCTGTGTACAGTAAGAGGGGCCGCGGGCCTGCTGCTACCGCCGCTCCGCTCCTCCTGTCCTGTCCTGCCGCCAGCTCGTGTCAGCTACACCGCGTTCAATCTCAACCAACCGCGATTCGAACCGTAAATAAACATACCTGGCGCACTGCAGTCTGCACACACCTCGCTTCTTTGGACTTTTCTGGACATGTTAGGAAACGCCACCTTTTCCGATATAACGCGAATCAACGCTGCGATGTCGATTCAGTCGCTCCAGTTAGCAGCGCCGATGCCGCCCCGAATGTCCGGAAGCCGGCGGAGTCGGAGAGCTTCCCGATGCTCCAGCTCCTCTCCTCTCCTCTCCGCTCCGCTCAGTGCCCTCTGCAAAGGAGTGTAAACCACGTAAACACCGCCCTGGCGTTCGCTCGAGCACTCAGTGGAGATCCGAATGGCTCTTTTTCTATTATTATTATTATTATTATTATTATTATCATCACCCGAGCCCCATAGCTTCAGCACAGCGCGCGAGCGGAAAACCCCATTAAGGCGTTTTATTTGCATGCAGCAGCCTGCGCGCGCGTGTCGGCTGTGTGGCTGTAGCGCGTCCTGCTCAGCCGCGTGCAGTGGGAGACACACACACGCACGCGCGCGGCGACTGTCCACTGTTCCTTACCCTAAACATAACTAAGGAACAAAAACTTCTCAATATCGCCCAAAGTTCCTCGGAACCATTTTTTATTCTGGATATTTTACTTGATAGGGCAAGTCTGCAAAATACCATGAAAAAGAAAACAAGGGAGGGGGAAGAAATCCACTTGTTGTAAATTTGAACCGTGCACAACCCACTTCCCCTGGTGAACACCAGTGTAGCAAGGGGTCGCTCATCTCATTATCTGTAGCCGCTTTATCCTGTTCTACAGGGTCGCAGGCAAGCTGGAGCCTATCCCAGCTGACTACGGGCGAAAGGCGGGGTACACCCTGGACAAGTCGCCAGGTCATCACAGGGCTGACACATAGACACAGACAACCATTCACACTCACATTCACACCTACGGTCAATTTAGAGTCACCAGTTAACCTAACCTGCATGTCTTTGGACTGTGGGGGAAACCGGAGCACCCAGAGGAAACCGTGGAGAACATGCAAACTTTACACAGAAAGGCCCCTGGGCTCGAACCCAGAACCTTCTTGTTGTGACGTGACAGTGTGCCACCCAGTTGCTATTCCATTATACGTAGCCGCTTATCCTGATCTTCAGGGTTGCAGGCAAGCTGAAGCCTATCCCAGCTGACTATGGGCGAGAGGCGGGGTACACCCTGGACAAGTCGCCAGGTCATCACAGGGCTGATACATAGAGACAAACAACCACTCACATTCACACCTACGGTCAATTTAGAGCCCCCAATTAGCCTAACATAGGGGGAAATCAGAGCACCCGGAGGAAACCATGGAGAACATGCAAACTTTACACAGAAAGGCCCCTGGGCTCGAACCCAGAACCTTCTTGTTGTGAAGCAACAGTGTGCCACCCAGTTGTTAATCCATTATCTGTAGCCGCTTATCCTGTTCTTCAGGGTCGCAGGCAAGCTGGAGCCTATCCCAGCTGACTACGGGCGAAAGGCAGGGTACACCCTGGAAAAGTCACCAGGTCATCACAGGGCTGACACATGTAGACATAGACAACCATCCACACTTACATTCACACCTACGGTCAATTTAGAGTCACCAGTTAACCTAACCTGCATGTCTTTGGACTGTGGGGGAAACCGGTGCACCCGGAGGAAACCGTGGAGAACATGCAAACTTTACACAGAAAGGCCCCTGGGCTCGAACCCAGAACCTTCTTGTTGTGAAGCAACAGTGTGCCACCCAGTTGTTAATCCATTATCTGTAGCTGCTTATCCTGTTCTTCAGGGTCGCAGGCAAGCTGAAGCCTATCCCAGCTGACTATGGGCGAGAGACAGGGTACACCCTGGACAAGTCGCCAGGTCATCACAGGGCTGACACATGTAGACATAGACAACCATCCACACTTACATTCACACCTACGGTCAATTTAGAGTCGCCAGTTAACCTAACCTGCATGTCTTTGGACTGTGGGGGAAACCAGTGCACCCGCAGGAAACCATGGCGAACATGCAAACTTTACACAGAAAGGCCCCTGGGCTCGAACCCAGAACCTTCTTGTTGTGACATGACAGTGTGCCACCCAGTTGTTAATCCATTATCCGTAGCCGCTTATCCTGATCTTCAGGGTTGCAGGCAAGCTGAAGCCTATCCCAGCTGACTATGGGCAAGAGGCGGGGTACACCCTGGACAAGTCGCCAGGTCATCACAGGGCTGATACATAGAGACAAACAACCACTCACATTCACACCTACGGTCAATTTAGAGCCACCAATTAGCCTAACATAGGGGGAAACCAGTGCACCCAGAGGAAACCGTGGAGAACATGCAAACTTTACACAGAAAGGCCCCTGGGCTCAAACCCAGAACCTTCTTGTTGTGACGTGACAGTGTGCCGCCCAGTTGTTAATCCATGTTTGATTATTGCTGTAAGAGCCGATAATAGGGGCAGCACGGTGGTGTAGTGGTTAGTGCTGTCGCCTCACAGCAAGAAGGTCCGGGTTCAAGCCCCGTCGCCGACGAGGGCCTTTCTGTGTGGAGTTTTCATGTTCTTCCAGTGTACATGTGGGTTTGCTCTGGTTTCCCCCACAGTCCAAAGACATGCAGGTTAGGTTAACTGGTGACTCTAAATTGACCGTGAGTGTGAATGGTTGTCTGTGTCTATGTGTCAGCCCTGTGATGACCTGGTGACTTGTCCAGGGTGTACCCCGCCTTTTGCCCGTAGTCAGCTGGGATAGGCTCCAGCTTGCCTGCGACCCTGAAGAACAGGATAAGCGGCTACAGATAATAGATGGATGGATTAACAACTGGGCGACACACTGTCACTTCACAGCAAGAAGGTTTTGGGTTCAAGCCCAGTGGCTGGCGAGGGCCTTTCTGTGTGGAGTTTGCATGTTCTCCCCGTGTCTGCATGGGTTTCCTGCGGGTGCTCCGGTTTCACCTGCAGTCCAAAGACATGCAGGTTGGTGGCTCTAAATTGACCATAGGTGTGAATGTGAGTGTGAACGGTTGTTTGTCTTGATGTATCAGCCCTGCGATGACCTGGTGACTTGTCCAGGGTGTACCCCGCCTCTCGCCCATAGTCAGCTGGGATAGGCTTCAGCTTGCCTGCGACCCTGAAGAACAGGATAAGCAGCTACAGATAATGGATTAACAACTGGGTGGCACACTGTCGCTTCACAACAAGAAGGTTCTGGGTTCAAGCCCAGGGGCCTTTCTGTGTAAAGTTAGCATGTTCTCCACGGTTTCCTCCGGGTGCTCTGGTTTCCCCCAAAGACATCTAGGTTAGGCTAATTGGTGGCTCTAAATTGACCGTAGGTGTGAATGTGGGTGTGAATGGTTGTTTATCTCTATGTATTAGCCCTGTGATGATCTGGTGACTTGTCCAGGGTGTACCCCGCCCCTTGCCCATAGTCAGCTGGGATAGGCTCCAGCTTGCCTGCACCAGATAAGCGGCTACAGATGATGGATGGAAGATATAAAATGCCATGTAGACACAGGGAGAACATGCAAACTCCCATCAGCCATGAGGTTCAACCCGGAACCTTCTTGCTGTAAGGCGACAATGCTAACCACTGCACCACCGTGCCACCCTGTCTACTGGTAATCAGTAGTTAACCTCATATTTATGGGTGGATTTGCAGAAGGCTGTATATGCTCTCATCCTCTTTTGCTAAAAACTGTTCACTTTATAGGGAGGTGTAGTGGTTAGCACTGTCGCTTCACAGCAAGAAGGTTCTGGGTTTGACCACAGTGGCCGACAGGGGCCTTTCTGTGTGGAGTTTGCATATTCTCCCCATGTCTGTGTGGGTTTCCTCCGGGTGCTCCGGTTTCCCCCACAGTCCAAAGGCATGCAGGTTAGGCTAATTGGTGGCTCTAAATTGACCGTAGGTGTGAGTGTGAATGGTTGTTTGTCTCTATGTGTCAGCCCTGTGATGATCTGGTTACTTGTCCAGGGTGTACCCCACCTCTCGCCCATAGTCAGCTGGGATAGGCTCCAGCTTGCCTGCGACCCTGCACAGGATAAGCGGTTACAGATAATGGATGGATGGATTAACAACTCAGAGTCCACTACACCACCACATTTGTAGTGTGAGGACTCTCATCTTCAGCAATGCTTTATTCTGGTCGGTGTCTGGAACACTGGATTGTGAGGCAGGTCCGCACTCTGGAGGGGTCACCAGTGCACAGCAAGGCACCATGTACACACTTTAGTGTAGCAAAGGCACCTGCTGGCATGTTTTTGGAAGGTGGGAGGAAACCAGAGAACCTGGAGAAAACCCACACCTATATGAGGAGAACACGCAAAATTCTGTACATACAGCAACCTGAACTCAGGATCGAAACAGAAACCCTGGAGGTGTGAGGTAGCAACACTACCTGCTGTACCACCATAAATCTATTACAGTAAAACAATGCATTTGTTCCAATTAACTTTTAAAGGAAAAGTAGGTAATTTTTGAGAAATCAGCAAAGTAAGCTAGTTTTTGAAAGTTCTTCATTTCACGTATTCTTTCTTCACTGCCACTTGACTCAAGCATGGTGGTCCAAATGAAGATTATTTGAGGATCTACCCAGGAGGCTGTCCTAGTTTGAGAGCCTTGGCAGCCTTTCGTCTAGCCTCAACTTTCTTCCTCAGCTGTCCGCCTGTTGGTTTCAAAGGTCTTAACGCCATCTGAGACTGTTCTCCTCCACACCAGTCTACCTCCTGGGGCTGTAGCCCAATCAGCAATCTCACAGTCTCTAAAGGTCCTTTTGAGGACATCTTTGAATCTCTTCTTAAGAGCACCAACGCTTCTGGTTCCTGTAGATAGCTGACTAAAGAAAAATTGTTTTGGAAGGCGATGTGTGTCTATTCTAACCACATGCCTATACCATCTTAGTCTATTCTGCTGTAACATAGCCTCAGTGCTGGTCACAGAACACTGATCATGAACCTCAGCATTGGTGACACAATTATACCGTACCATTTGATTTTCATGATTAAACATTGATATCTTTGGTGAAATTTCTCAAGTTGTTTCATTTGATATCAGTACGTAGTCTACATTTCAGAGCCATATAGGAGTGTTGGTATAATGGCTTGGTAGTCTTTTTTCTTGGTGTCCAGCTCAAGTTCGTGATTGTCAAAAACACACTTACGTAGATTCCCAAAAGCTGTTGCAGCAGTGCTGATCCTGTTGTTAATCTCACAGGCAAGGGAAACATCGATCAAGGGTTACATAGCTACTAAGATACTTAAAATGTGGGACTACCTTAAGAGCAGTTCCATCCACAGTGGTTTCAGGCCGAGTGACAGCTGAGGTGGTGATACCAGGTCGATACATAACCTCCGTTTTAGTGCAACTTAAGGATAGTCCAAGTCTCTTGTAGGCTTCTACAAAGGCATCTGTAATTCTCTGCAGCCTATCTTCTGATGTTGAGCAGACCGTAGCATCATCACTGTACTGGAGTTCCACAACTTGAAGCTGTAGACACCTTTGTTTTGGCCTGTAATCAGCGTAGGTTGAACATGTTGCCATCATAACAATAATCTATTTGAACTCCATAACTTGTTTCACACCAACTTTCACAGGGAACAGTTTCACTTGTTCACCTACTCACAGAACAGATGCAGTCATCCTATCATGGAGTAGGCGAATAATTGTAACCAACTTATCCAGGCAACCGTACTTCCTTAAAATCATCCATAAGGTTTCTCTGTTGACTGTGTCAAAAGCCTTAGACAGATTGAATAAGACTATGTAGAGGAGAGTTCTTTGTTCCTTACACTTTTCTTGCACTTGCTGTAAGGCAAAGATCATATCGATGGCACCTCTACCAGGTTGAAAGCCACATTATGTGTCTGGTAGAACCTCCTCTGAAATTTGTGTAAGCCGGTTTAGTATGATCTTAGCCACTGCTTTGCCAATAGTTGACAGCAGCAAGATACCTCAGTAGTTGCTGCAATCAGCCTTATCACCTTTCTTGTGGATGGTTACTATCAATGCTTCTTTAAGATCAGCTGGTACTTGTTCCTCGTTTCAAATGCTCTGTATAAAGTTGTGAAGACATTGAGCCATTTCTGGCCTGCCATGCTTCAGTACTTCAGCTGGAATTCCATCAGGTCAGTTGGACGGGCATTTTACAGCCTGCGACTGCCACAAATAGTGGATTTTTTTTCTTTTTATTGTCAGAGCCATGCCAATTATTAGAGGATAACAACATGGTAGCTGAAATGTTTAGGCAAAGATCATCTATGCTATAGCTACCAAGTAAAATCATATCCACTTTTACCTAAAGCTCTGATAATATAACAAAGAAATCAAGACTTGATATAATTCCCCCTTGTGTCTATGTATGATAAACGTGAACTAACAGCAGTTAAGTAGCTTTCTAGTTTGTGCTCACATGTCAGATATTGCACAGTATCAGTAAATGTAAGTCAATAACCAATGTTACCAGTCTTACCATTCTGACATGTAAAGAATTTCCTGATGTTTGTTCAGCAGTCAGTTTGAGCTCGTAGGGTTGTATTATTGTCAATGTGGCCTTTGTCCTTTTTTGTAGTAGTGCAGTAAGCAACAAACAGCTAGTAATTTGCTAACTTTGTGACTGTAAAAGTACTAAGATTAGTCTTGTCAGGTCCACAATTTTCCTGCAGAATTGGACTACTACATCTGCAAGCAGACTGATTGATCGATTAAGTCGAGTGATGCAAGAATGTGCATTTTGGCTGTATTAGAACGTCTTAAATTATCAGGTCTATCAGTAAAAATAAGGCAATGTAACTACAGTAGATGTGTATGCAGCAAGAAGTACATGTCACTGTATGATTATATTATGTCGTGCCTACTGAATTGGTCTACTCACCTCATGACTGGTTACTTATGACAATACAAATCCACTTGGGACTGTGGTGAAAGAACTATTTAGTTCATACTTTATCTGGGCTGTAGATTGTACACACTCAGAAAATAAAGTACATTACTGTACCTTTAAGGGTACAACGGCTTGTCATTGAGGCAGTACCCTCTAAGGTACTGATTTGTACCCTTTAAATACCGATTGGGAACATATATGTACCTTTTTGGCCCTAAAAAGGTACACATAGTTAACTTGAGGTCCAATGATGAGCCCTAGGGGGTACATTAGTGTAGATCGTACCTTGGGGGACAGAAATGGACTCCTACTGTACCCCTATTTCTGACAGCGTAGGCACACATTATGACTTGCTTCAATATTAAAATACATTTGGTAATGTATTTTGCTGAAAAATGCAGCTTGGTCCGACCAGCTACCAAAACACAGGCCGAGCTAGTCAGACTGGTAGAACATCTTTTCCAGTGAAATTATTTACCAGATTTCCAGACAAAGATGGACTTTTCATAAGGTTCATATAGACTAGAATTTTTTGTCTCTTCTTGTTCTTATTATTATTATTACTATTATTATGATTTACCTCTGCCAACATTGTTGGAGAAGGTTATGGTTTCGCCTCCATTTGTTTGTCTGTTCCCAATGTAACTCAAAAAGTAGTGAATGGATTTTGATGAAAGTTTGAGGAAAGGTGGACCATGGGCCAAGGAACAATTGATTAGATTTTGATGCAAATCCAGATATGTATGTGGATCCAGGATTTTTTTGTCTTTTCCCAATGTAACTCAAAAAGTAGTGAATGGATTTTGATGAAATTTGGTGTACAGATTTAGCAGTACACTATCCCCAATGAGCAGATTTAGGTGGTGTAGTGGTTAGTGCTGTCGCCTCACAGCAAGAAGGTCCGGGTTCGAGCCCCGTGGCCGGCGAGGGCCTTTCTGTGTGGAGTTTGCATGTTCTCCCCGTGTCCGCGTGGGTTTCCTCCGGGTGCTCCGGTTTCCCCCACAGTCCAAAGACATGCAGGTTAGGTTAACTGGTGACTCTAAATTGACCGTAGGTGTGAATGTGAGTGTGAATGGTTGTCTGTGTCTATGTGTCAGCCCTGTGATGACCTGGCGACTTGTCCAGGGTGTACCCCGCCTTTCGCCCGTAGTCAGCTGGGATAGGCTCCAGCTTGCCTGCGACCCTGAAGAACAGGATAAAGCGGCTAGAGATAATGAGATGAGATGAGATTTAGCATTAGAACAGGATAAGCGGCTACAGATAATGGATGGATGAATTTAGCATTATCCAGGGTTCAAGTGATTTGATTTTGATCTGGATCAGGATCCAGATTTTGGATCTGGATCAATTGTTTGTTATCACGATAACACACAAAAAAAAATAGTGGCTGGATTTTAACGTCAAGTCAAGTTTATTTTTATAGCGCTTTTAACAATAGACATTGTCGCAAAGCAGCTTTACAGAATTTTAATGACTTTAAACATGAGCTAATTTTATCCCTAATCTATCCCCAATGAGCAAGCCTGTGGCGACAGTAGCAAGGAAAATCTCCCTCAGACGATATGAGGAAGAAACCTCGAGAGGAATCAAACTAAAAAAGGAACCCATCCTCATTTGGGTGATAACAGACAACATGATTATAACATTTTTAACAGTTTTAACATGAATTCTGTTTAATGAAATTTTGATATGTAGCTTTGTCATTACCCAGCTTAGAATGGTTTAATTAACTTTTGGAAGTGATCTGTCTCTTCTTCTGGATCCTGGATCCAGAAAACTGTAATAGGGTAAGTATTGATCGGATTTCACTGTATGTGCAGATTCATATATGGATCCACATCAAAGATTAGTAAACATCTAGATATTCTAATATGTGGCTTGGCAGAGGTATGCACTCTACCAAGTTCCCTTCTAGTTTTTATTCCCTGCCCAAACGAAGTTTGGCGGGGGATATAGAAACGGGTTCCGTCCGTCCGGTCATGTTTTCGTTTCCAGGCCATATCTTTAAAACTACTGAAGATATCTTCATTAAACTTTATATACATATCAAGCAACATGTAAACTGGTGACTTTTGCTATTTTGGATTTTTGAAAAAAGTATTTTTCAAATTTTTACATAAAAAAATTAGGCGGCATGGTGGTTTAGTGGTTAGCACTGTCGCCTCACAGCAAGAAGGTCCTGGGTTCGAGCCCAGCAGCCGGCGAGGGCCTTTCTGTGCAGAGTTTGCATGTTCTCCCCATGTCCGTGTGGGTTTCCTCTGAGTGCTCCGGTTTCCCCCACAGTCCAAAGACATGCAGGTTAGGCTAATTGGTGGCTCTACATTGACCGTAGGTGTGAATGTGAGTGTGAATGGCTGTTTGTCTCTATGTGTCAGCCCTGCGATGACCTGGCGACTTGTCCAGGGTGTACCCCGCCTCTCGCCCATAGTCAGCTGGGATAGGCTCCAGCTTGCCTGCGACCCTGTAGAACAGGATAAGCGGCTACAGATAATGGATGGATAGATTGATGGATGGATAGACATAAAAAATAGATTCTGACTTAGTTTCTAAGAGCAATGTTCATTTCCAGAGCAAATATCCAAAACTATTCATGATACGGATTTGAAACTTGGTATACATGTTAACAAGGTGATGTAGATGTGCCTTTTCATACTAAGAAATTTGAAAAATTAAAATTTCTCATGTTTCCTTGGAAACAATTTCAGACTTGGTCTCTCAGTTTAGTCTTAGGAGTAGGTTTTGTTTCCGGAGCAGAACTTGAAAACTATGAGTGGTATGGTCTTGAAAGTTGGTATATGTGTTGATTAAGTAATGTATATGTGCCTTTTGATACAAAGAAACCTGAGAAATTTTAATTTTTAGCTCACCTGGACCACAGGTCCGGTGGGCTTTTGTCCAGAGGTAGACAAAGTACCCAACTTCATTACTTAAGTCAAAGTACAGATCCCACTGGTCAAATGTTACTCCGATACAAGTGAAACTGTCCAGTCAAATTTTTACTTAAGTTAAAGTACTGAAGTACTTGCATTTAAAAAGTATTAAAAGTACATTTTCTGTCAATGCATCATTGTAGTATTGCCACAACGCTTACAAAACCTACTGCCGTTACCAAAGACAGAAATGTGAATTCACAAAATGAACTCATGCTGTGCCATTATAGCGGTTTAACATTAAGCTAGCTAGTCAGTGAAACTCCACCTGACATGCTAACAAACTATTTTCAAACTCGAAATCATATTGGGTAGCTAACGCTACTAAAAAAGAAAGATTTCTACATTATTTGGCAAGATTATGCTAAAACACATTTCTGAAAGGACTTCAGATAAGTGAACATTATTCATGTTAGCGTAACTCTGTTTTTACATGCTAACTAACGGTGTCCATGTTAACTAGCTATCCAATCCAATCCAATCCAATCCAGCTTTATTTATAAAGCACTTTAAAAACAACCAGAAGGTACCAAAGTGCTGTACATGATACAATAAACACAAAATAAATTAAAAGACATAAAAACATCAATAAAAACAGATATATAATAAGACAAAAACAATAAAATAACATAAAATAAGATAAAACAATAAAATAAAATCAACATCTTACAGGATGTCAAAGGCCATGAAAAAGAGATGGGTTTTAAGAAGGGATTTAAAAACGGACAAGGAAGACGCCTGTCTAATGTGCAGAGGCAGATCGTTCCACATTTTAGGGGCTGCCACAGCGAAAGCACGGTCCCCTCTGAGCTTGCGCTTAGTTTTTGGCACCCTCAGGAGGAGCTGATCAGCTGACCTGAGAGAGCGGGTGGGTGAATGGGTGCAGCAATTCAGAGAGGTAGGGAGGGGCAAGACCATTGAGAGATTTAAAAGCAAATAAAAGAATTTTAAAATGAATCCTAAAATGTATGGGCAACCAGTGGAGTGAGGCTAAAATGGGGGAAATGTGGTCATGTTTGCGTGTGCCAGTTAAAAGACGTTCAGCAGCATTTTGTACAATCTGGAGACGGTTGATGGAGGACCCACTGACCCCCACATAAAGTGCATTGCAGTAATCCAGCCGTGTGGTGACAAAGGCATGGATTACTGTCTCAAAGTGCTTCTTTGAAAGAATTGGCTTTATTTTGGCTAGCTGCCTCACTTGGTAAAAACTTGACTTCACAACTGTCTTGATCTGATTGTCAAGTCTGAGGTCAGAGTCCACCTTAACTCCCAAGTTAGTGATGTTGGATTTTAGGTATTGAGCCAAGGAACCTAGATCTAGACAGAGGGTCTCGGAGCTGCCACCAAAAACAATCACTTCTGTCTTCTTTTCGTTAAAATTTAAAAAATTTAGAGCCATCCAGGCCTTGATGTCGTCAAGACATTCAAGTAAGGGTCTTACAGAGAATGCTTGATTCTTTTTAAGAGGCATAATAGACCTGAGTGTCATCTGCATAACAATGAAATGAAATACCATGCTTCCTAAATACGGAACCAAGCGGGAGCAGGCACAAAGAAAAGAGAAGACGGCCTAAGACTGAGCCCTGCGGGACACCACATGACAGAGGAGCAGAGGAGGATACAGAGTCACTAAGGCTCACACAGAAAGTTCGATCTGCCAAGTACGACCTGAACCACTCCAGTGCTATGCCACTGATGCCCACCCACTCCTCCAAACGTGAAATTAAAATGTCATGGTCTACAGTGTCAAATGCAGCAGTTAGGTCTAAAAGTACAAGAACAGCACATTCACCGGAATCACAAGTTAAAAGAATATCATTAAAAACTCTTAAAAGAGCCAATTCTGTGCTGTGCAGTGATTTAAAACCAGATTGGAAAATCTCAAGAATATTGTGCTCCTCCAGAAAGGACATTAATTGCTTGTAGATTGTCTTTTCGAGGAGTTTTGAAAGGAAGGGCAGTTTGGAAATAGGCCTATAATTAGCCAGAACTACAGAATCTAGACCTGTTTTTTTTTTTAATTAAAGGTTGCACTACTGCATGTTTAAAGTTTTTAGGGACTACACCTGAGGACAAACTGCTGTTAATAACTGCAAGCACGGATGGACCCACAGTAGGAAAAATCTCTTTAACTAGTCAAGAGGGGACAGCATCATTAGGAGAGCCTGAGGGCTTTAAATGACCGACAGTGTCCTGTAAATCTAACAGAGTCACAGACTCAAACCTATCAAGGACAGCTGAGCAAGGGACAAAGACTGAAGGGTCATATGCAGAAGATGAGATTAGAGCCCTAGTGCCAGCAACCTTGTCAATAAAAAAGTGAAGAAAGTCTTCACAAACAGCAGGCAAAGCCTCAATACCGACGGTCTGCGGAGCATTAAGAACAGAGTCGATAGTCTTAAACAGAACACGAGGCTTATGACAGTTTGACAGAATAATATCAGAGAAATGTTTAGTTTTAGCAGCTTTCACAGTTGTCTGATAGTTACGCCAGCACTCTCTTAACATTTGAAAAGACACTTGCAGTTTGTCTCTCTTCCACTTGCGCTCAGCTCTACGGCACTGGCGTCTGACAGCACGAGTAGTGTCATTTAGCCAGGGTTCACATTTAGTTTTAGGCTGCCTAATTTTTAATGGAGCCACAGTGTCTAAAACAATTTGGCAGGAGGAGTGAAACCATGAACTAAGCTCGTCCGTGTCGTTACACATTGATTCAGGAACGACACAGCTCTGATTAAAAACGGCCGAGAACTGACCAGCAGTGGAAGGGTTAATGACGCGACAGCACCGGGCAGCAGCAGCGCGAGGTTTAACTGTGTTACCGGCAACAACAACATCAAACAGTACAGGCATATGGTCCGAAAACGCTGTGTCACAGATCTCCAAGTTAAAAACAGGCAAACCATATGATAAAACAAGATCGAGTGTGTGTCCGCGTTCTTGTGTGGGACCAGAAACAGACTGTACTAGATTAAAAGAGTCAATGAGGTTAAGAAAGTCCTTCACCATTGGCTTATCAGGACAACACACATGAACATTAAAATCCCCAACAATAAGAACACGGTCATACTTGGGCATAATTTCAGCCAGGAAATCAGAAAAGTCACTTATGAAGTCCTTATTGTATTTGGGAGGTCTGTAGACCACTGCACACAACACTGTGTGAGGGCGAGCCAGTTCAAATAAACTCATCTCAAAGCTGGTAAAAGAGGATGACAGAGACAGTTGCTTACATTTATAATAACTTTTATAAATAGTCACTATTCCTCCTCCTCGGCCCGAGGTCCGCAGGGAGTTAAAATAACAGCAACCCCCAGGTAAAAGTTCTGTGAGGGCGCTGGACTTACCAACAGCTAGCCACATCTTAGTCACACAGAGAAAATCCAGTCCTCGGGAAGTAAAGAAATCCTTCAGGATGAAAGTTTTGTTCGCTACCAACCTAGCATTGACAAGCCCAAACTTGGCAGGAATCGACGGATCCACAGTAGTAACCATCCGGGGGCCCCGACACAAAGGTCGTAGGTTGCACAAATTCACCCCGCGCCAGCCAGGCCGATGAGAGCAGGGGCCACGGGGCTGGAGCATCTCATCCGGGCCGACGACAGGTACCAGCCAGGCATCGACAGGGTCCAGCGAGCGTCGAGAAATAACGAGGCGGGGCACCGCTCCATACTTAGTCCAAGAAACCTTGGAAGTGCGTGACAAACAGGCCTTCAGCCTTACCAGTCGACCGCTGCGTTTACCCTGCCGGCGGTGGCGTTTACACCGGAGGGATGGAGCTGGGGCACGGCAGAGGTAAGTTGGGATCCCTGATAGGAAAGGGGGCAAAGACTTTTGTCCACCATGATCAAACCCCACCGGATCTTTGGTAAAAACTTGAATATCCAACAGTGTTTGTCAATCATACACCAGGAGCGAGTAGACATTTAGACTGACAAGTGACAGATAAAGCACAAACACACATAACGCTGGCAGAGACAGGCAGCAGGCCACGCACACTTCTTGAATGGTGTCCCAAGCATTCAAGCTATGTGTAAATGTTAGCCGTGGACAAGGCGATGGCAACTTGGCAGGCAAATCCATAGAAAGTCATGTGACTAACCAGACTGCATAGCTATTGCAACGTTATCGCTAGCTCTAAAAGCACAGACAACTTCACTGCAAGCTTTCTCTTGGAATAAAACATTTACAGACCTCAATATGCTTCCACCGGTTGGACGGCGAGTTTTTGTAGGCTGTGATGTGGTTCATTTTCGGCAAACAAAGCAAACGTTTAAAACTAAACGGATCTTTAATTCTTTCAGAAAACTGAAACATGGGTTCATGGGCCATGGGTGCGTACATTCCCCAGAAGACCCGCCTCCTTCCATTCTGCCATCAACTGATCGTGTTAAATAACGCCGCAGAGAAATCATTGAACTTGATTTTATACAGTCTATGGATGTGACATGACCCTAGTGATTACTGATAGGCTCTCAGTGTCACCTGCGAAAAAACCAATCACAATCTCATCTCATCTCATTATCTCTAGCCGCTTTATCCTTCTACAGGGTCGCAGGCAAGCTGGAGCCTATCCCAGCTGACTACGGGCGAAAGGCGGGGTACACCCTGGACAAGTCGCCAGGTCATCACAGGGCACCAATCACAATTTAGAAAAAAAAGAAAAAAACATCCACTTTCAAAGCTGCTTCATAGTAACGAGTAACGAGGACCTTGACAGAAATGTAGTGGAGTAAAAAGTGCGATATTTGCCTTTCAAATATAGTGAAGTTAAAGTCATAAGTTTCCAAAAAAAATACTCAAGTAAAGTACAGATACTCAAAAAGTGTACTTAAGTACAGTACTCAAGTATGTACTTGGTTACTGTCCACCTCTGCTCATGCCATGGGCTGCTGAGGTCAGTGTAAAGATGTAGGATTGGTTTCCTGCAGCAGAACTTGAATAATCAAATAATATCATGAAAATTGGTAAAGAAAGAAAGTACAACTTCATTCATCAAACACTTGTGAAATTCCTCTCAGCATTTAACCAGTCTGAAGCAGTGAACACACACACGTGAGCAATGAGCACGCACACATACCCAGAGCAGTGGGCAGCCATGCTAACAGCGCCCGTGGAGCAGTTGGGAGTTAGGTGCCTCGCTCAAAGGCACCTCAGCCCAAGGCCATCCCATATTAACCTAACCACATGTCTTTGGACTGTAGGGCAAACTGGAGCACCCGGAGGAAACCCAAACAGACATGGCGAGAACATGCAAACTCCACACAGAAAGGCCCAGCCAGCCGCTGAGCTCAAACCCAGAACCTTCTTGCTGTGAGGCGACCGTGCTAACCACTTACACCACAATGCTGCCCCCATATTACGGAACCATGATTACAGGACTTTTGCTGATTGGATTAGGCATTGTCCTGGTTTATCAAGTAAATCAGACAATGGTGACAGCTGTTCAAAGCCCCATAAAGCTGCCCGACATGATTGAAATGGCGGGCAGAGCTGTCGGCACTCAGACTGTGGCTATTCAGAACTTGAACCGCAACATGGATGACATCATGGAGAAGCTTTCAGCTTTGCAAAGGAAATGGATTGATTCGGAGACCAGAATGGACAGAATGGACAGACAGACTAGTCATGTAAAAGAATGCGTCTGCTCGCCCCAAGACCAAACAATCCCAATCTTATCTGCTTTCGGCTCCCCCAGACAGCACTGGCCTTGGCCAAGGCCGTTGCTGGGACAACATCTCCCCCTGAAGGTCACTGCTGTGAGACGCTCTCGTATTCCTTCCCCCACTTCCCGCGGTTGCCGCTTTTACCCTCAGTGTGACAAGCGGGTGCGTGACCAGTGCCATCATGGCTGCAGGAGCGGACGGCTGCTTGCTTGCGCTGGGTTACCTCTACCTCCCCCCCTCTCCCCACCTCAAGTCCCGAGTTTTCATGTTGTAAAGTACTTGTGTTATTTTGTGCTTATGTGCTGAGGTGTTTTTTTTAATGTTCCCACACTGTACTCCTCACAGGAGCATAGTGTGGGGGTTGCTTTTTTTCTCCTCCCCTCTCCTCATGTTACTCTGTATTTTTTCTTTGCATCCCTATCTTTCTGTCCTGTCTACTCCCCCTCTGTCAATTGTGTGTATGTGTGTATGTAAGGACAGTTTGGTCAATTTCGCTGGTACTTGTGACTAGTGATAATAAAGGGTTCATTCATATTAACCTAACTGCACGTCTTTGGACTGTAGGGGAAACCGGAGCACCTGGAGGAAACCCACACAGACACGGCAAGAACATGCAAACTCCACACAGAAAGGCCCTGCCGGCCGCTGGGCTCGAACCCAGAACCTTCTTGCTGTGAGGCGACCGTGCTAACCACGTACACCACCGTGCCGCCCATCTATTAACCTAACCGCACATCTTTGGACTGTAGGGTAAACCGGAGCACCCGGAGGACACCCACACAGACACGGCGAGAACATGCAAACTCCACACAGAAAAGCCCAGCTGGCCATTGAGCTTGAACCTAGAACCTTCTTGCTGTGAAGCGACTGTGCTAATCACTTACACCACCGTGCCGCCCCTATATTAACCTAACCGCACGTCCTTGGACTGTAGGGGAAACCGGAGCACCCGGAGGAAACCCACACAGACACAGCGAGAACATGCAAACTCCACACAGAAAGGCCCAGCCAGCCACTGGGCTTGAACCCAGAAACTTCTTGGTGAAACTTCTTTGGACTGTAGGGGAAACCGGAACACCCAGAGGAAACCCACACAGACACGGCGAGAACATGCAAACTCCACACAGAAAGGCCCAGCCAGCCGCTGGGCTTGAACCCAGAAACTTCTTGGTGAAACTTCTTTGGACTGTAGGGGAAACCGGAGCACCCGGAGGAAACCCACACAGACATGCAGAGAACATGCAAACTCCACACAGAAAGGCCCAGCCAGCCGCTGGGCTTGAACCCAGAAACTTCTTGGTGAAACTTCTTTGGACTGTAGGGGAAACCGGAGCACCCGGAGGAAACCCACACAGACACGGAGAGAACATGCAAACTCCACACAGAAAGGCCCAGCCGGCCACTGAGCTCGAACCCAGAACCTTCTTATTGTGAGGCGACCGTGCTAACCACTTACACCACTGTGCCGCCCCTATATTAACCTAACCGAACGTTTTTGGACTGTAGGGGAAACTGGATCACCCGGAGGAAACCCACACAGACACGAGGAGAACACACAGAAAGGCCTCCGCCCGCCGGCTGCTGGGCTCAAACTCAGAACCTTCTTACTGTGAGGCGACCGTGCTAACCACTTACACCACTGTGCTGCCCCTATATTAACCTAACCGCATGTCTTTGGACTGTAGAGGAAACTGGAGCACCCGGAGGAAACCCACACAGACACGGCGAGAACATGCAAACTCCACACAGAAAGGCCCAGCCGGCTGCTGAGCTCAAACCCAGAACCTTCTTACTGTGAAGCGACCGTGCTAACCACTTACACCACCGTGCCGCCCCTATATTAACCTAACTGCACGTCTTTGGACCGTAGGGGAAACCGGAGCAACCGGAGGAAACCCACACAGACACGGCGAGAGCATGCAAACTCCACACAGAAAGGCCCAGCCAGCCGCTGGGCTAGAACCCAGAAATTTCTTGGTGTGAGGCGACCGTGCTAACCGCTTACACCACTGTGCCGCCCCTATGTTAACCTAACCGCACGTCTTTGGACTGTAGGGGAAACTGGATCACCTGGAGGAAACCCACACAGACATGAGGAGAACACACAGAAAGGCCTCCGCCTGCCGGCTGCTGGGCTCGAACCCAGAACCTTCTTGCTGTGAGGTGACCGTGCTAACCATGTACAACACCGTGCCGCCCCTATATTAAAATAACCGCACGTCTTTGGACTGTAGGGGAAACTGGAGCACCCGGAGGAAACCCACATAGAAACGAGGAGAGAACGCAGAAAGGCCCAGCCGGCTGGCCGCTGAGCTTGAACCCAGAACCTTCTTGGCGTGAGGCGACCGTGCTAACCACGTACACCACTGCGCTGCCCCTATATTAACCTAACCGCACGTCTTTGGACTGTAGGGGAAACCGGAGCACCTGGAGGAAACCCACACAGACACGAGGAGAACACACAGAAAGGGCCAGCCACTGGGCTCGAACCCAGAACCTTCTTGCTGTGAGGTGACCGTGCTAACCACTTACACCACCGTATACAGTTGGTGCTGGGCATATAGATGACTCTGTCTTCTTGTTGTATTTTTAAAGGCTTTGTTTTAATTTGTCGTGCGTTGCTTTTGTTAAGGAGACCTGGCAACCCTGATGGAGATACTGTTTGGTATTTTTTTAGTCTCATGGGCTATTAAGCAACGCGCTGCATCAAACTATCTTCGTTTCAAACAAAACATTTTGCTGTGTTATCCATGAAGAACAGGGTTTCTAGCCTGACACATTTCGATGCCCACCCTGCCGTGAAGTGCGCAGTGAGCAGCATCACCGTGTAGCGCGTGATCACCGGAAGGGGAGCAGCTGAGAGCTCTCGCTCATAGGCGTCGATCTTTACAGCAAACTGACAGACTGGGAGAGAGAGAGAGAGAGAGAACGCACATAATACTGATACTTATCGGAAGAAAACCTATAACCCGCCTCAGCTTGCGGACGATGAGGGAGGGATGCTGGCTGCAGCATGGGAGAGAAATCCCCTCATCCGGAGTCGGAGCGCTAAATCAGCACGCGCCCTACTGACTAAATAGGCTCGCGTGAAAAAAGAAAAGAAAGAAGAAAAGAGAGAGAGAGAGAGGGGGTAAGGAAGTATGTTCCGAGGATGATTTCAGCTAAGAAAACTCCGGAGAAAAGCCGTTATCGCCTCCATTATCTGGTTTGGCAGAACAAACCCCGGCAGTTGGAGAAGGAGCTCTCAGCCGGCGAGCAGGTGAGAGGGTTCGAGTCCCGGGGGGCGGGGGCTGCGTTCCAACCCGCATCCTAGTCGGCTAAATATCATAATGGCGTTCTAATTGTGCTATAATATTTAGTATTCTGGGTTTTTGTTTTTTTTTCCCCCTTGAGGGGTTGTGCCATGTCTGGTCGCACAAACCGTTCATGGTAATCTAATTAACACACTATTATTTCTTGTCCAAAAACTGACCCGTAGTGTATTATTGAACAAACAGCAGCCCAGAGGTTCACTCCAGCGCGCGACTGGACACTATTTTACACCTGGCTGAGGTGCTGAAGCTGAACCCTGCCTGCAGTTCCCACTTCCTTTCCCCTTTAACTGCTAACCTGTTCGTTATCAGCTGTTTAATGCCCAAAACATGGAGTGAAAGTCCACAGAGAGCTGCTGCTCCTCCCTGTTTCCACTTACTGTATAGCAAGGTGTTTCTACTGCGGCTTTTTTCCCCCCCTGCAAGTGTCTCCTGTTTAAGCGCACTGGTGGTAAAATGGTGTAAATGGGAGGGTGTGTTTAACACGAGCAGAGGCACAATGGCTGCATGAATGATGCTTCTCCATTTTCCATTCAATCTCAGTAGATTTCATGAGAGAGTGTTTGTCAGGAGCACACCCGTTATAACAGTTACAGTAAATACAATTAAATCCACGCATTCGCGTGCTATTAACATAGAACTGACACTTTAATTAGATATAAATGCAGCCATAGCCTATAGATCACAATATAATGATGATGATGATGATAATGTACAAAAGCAGGTGATAGCATAGAAATGTTTCCATTTAGGTTTTTAAGCTTTATCATATGGCTAGATACGAGCGCATCAGAGGGACAGCACATGTGCAGAGCTTGGGAATGAAGCTAAGAGAGATGAGACTGAGCACATCCTGAGAAGAGATGCAGAGCATGTTGGGAGGAGAATGTTGAGGATGGAGCTGCCAGGCACACGAAAACGAGGAAGGCCAAAGAGGAGATGAAAGTGGTAGAGAAGGATGCGGAAGACAGGGAGCAATGGAGACGAAAGATCCACTGTGGTGACCTCTAATTGGGAGCAGCCAAAACAAGAAGAAGAGATCATATGGCTAGATACATAGCTATAGGCCTACACCCTGAAGGAGAATAGTAGATATTTATAAATTGTCTGCTTTATTGTTGGACAACATACTGTACATAATGCAATTACTATCTATCTATCTATCTATCTATCTATCTATCTATCTATCTATCTATCTATCTATCTATCTATCTATCTATCTATCTTCTTATTCTTTTGGCTGCTCCCGATTAGGGGTCGCCACAGCGGATCTTTCGTCTCCATTGCTCCCTGTCTTCTGCATCCTTCTCTACCACTTTCATGTCCTCTCTCACCATATCCATGTATCTCCTCTTTGGCCTTCCTCGTTTTCGTGTGCCTGGCAGCTCCATCCTCAACATTCTCCTCCCAACATGCTCTGCATCTCTTCTCAGGATGTGCCCATACCACCTCAGTCTCATCTCTCTTAGCTTAATTCCCAAGCTCTCCACATGCGCTGTCCCTCTGATCTATCCATTTTTACAAATTCTAATGTGGCCTGTTGGTACACACTATAGCACACATTCTGCATTAATGAGCACCGCCTCTAAAACAGCATTCTAGATCACTGAGATACATTTCTTGGTACGCTATGTACATATATACAATACAGTACATACAAACTCAAAATTCAGAGCTCCAGCATGTGTCATGTGAACATATGCAGCCTTACACTCGTGGCCCTCAGTGATAAATCAAAAGCGAACTATACAGATTTGTACCGTCATATGAAGCACCCCTGCTTTATCTTATTTTACTGGTGACAGAATAATCTGGTCATGGTTGGCACAGGTTCATGGTTGAAACCGCTAGTGATCTAAGATCAGGCATGCAAGGGAGTGTATAGTGTGTGTGTGTATGTGTGTGTGTGTGTGTGTATAAGTGCTGAGAAGGAAGGTCAGTACTACCATGACCGACATTGGGAAGACAGAGCATACTGCCATGACAAAGACAAAAGTGCTGCACCGGCATGTGATCGGTGTTGGGTGTCGGAACAGACGGAGCAGGAAAATTTGAGCTACCATGAAGGAGGCACGAGGTCATCAATAGCAAAGAGATGAATTTGATAGGAGGGAAGGAAAGTCAGCGAGATAGCCAAATTGAGGAGCTTAATTTGCAGTTTGTTTGAAATAAAAGGAGCACAGATTTAGAGGAGACAGTTGCCTATTTGGAGGAAATGAAGGAAATTGAGAATGGAATTTTTAAAAAGAGCACAGAGTTAAAAAAAAAAAATTGATGGGAGCTGCATAGCAGAGATGTGAGTTATGTAATATTGCCAACAACGTAGCTACAATTTTTTTTAAAATAAACCTTTTCACACAGAAATTTGCATCTAAATGGGAGAAATGGCTGTATCGCATCCAGGATCCTGTAAAGGTAGAGATGGCCACTGCTTCAATATCTGCCCTGGCAACACATATCCTTGCTCACATGTACTGTAGTCCGAACAGCATGAATGACTTATATTTCTATCCATTTATAGGTTATTTTGTTGGCAACTCTTTCTTTCAGGCCTCAGTCTCTCCAACTCGTTTCCTACACCATGAAACCCAACACTAATTTCAGATTGTTGTCACTTGGGATGAGGATGATGCTTGGGTGGGAGTAGCCTGAGATGTATTTAACTTGTTGTAAAGCTTTTAACAGACGGGGCAGCATGAGATGGGACAGCAACTGACAGGGCTTAAAGATTGAACAGATGTCTGCACAGACGAGACCACAGTATGCTGTAATTGTGTGGGACGCCGAACTGGAAATGAGGAGGTGGAAGGTACTTTGAGGATCATGTCTGATTTCATTATGGTTTATGGACAGGACTTGCCTAATGTATAACAAAGGCAGGCTGTGGAAAAGAGCACAGAAGTCTGATAGGAATCTATATAGTACGCATGCCATTTCTTTATAGGTGCCTCAACGTTATAAATAATGTTCATGATGTAACTAGTAAAGAAACTCCCTTATTGTGATTTGAATATGCAAAGTAACAGTTAGCTTTTGTTGATATTCCTCTGCATTTTTCTGGAACGTGTAGAGCCTTTGTTCAAGCAGGGTCTCGTTTTCAAACATGAGTGTGGAGTTGTCAGATGAAATATTGGCCTTTCGGATTCCTTTTCATTGTGAAATTGGGAAAGTTTAACAGAAACGTGATGGGATTAGACTTTTGGCGAGTCTAAATAACCCTGGCTTGAACCACATACCCTTCACCACTGCAAGTTCTCAATCAAATGTCTGTGCTATCAACTTTTAATAGGACGTACTATGACCATGAGGAAAAGATCTCTCCAAGGAGTCTTTGAATGGTTATAGCTTCTAAAGGGCTTCTATTTAAAGTAAAAGTAAAGTAAAAGCCTTTATTGTTGGGTTCTGCATGGAAGCAAGGGAGCTAGAGTGTAGTGATGAAAAATAATGCAGTCCATGTTTTGGTGTAATATGGATTTGGGATTGTTTCTATATACAGTGGTGCTTGAAATTTTGTGAACCCTTTGGAATTTTCTATATTTCTGCATAATTATGACCTAAAACATCATCAGATTTTCACACAAGTCCTAAAAGTAGATAAAGAGAACCCAGTTAAACAAATGAGACAAAAATATTATACTTGGTCGTTTATTTATTGAGGAAAATGATCCAATATTACATATCTGTGAGTGGCAAAAGTATGTGAACCTCTAGGATTAGCAGTTAATTTGAAGGTGAAATTAGAGTCAGGTGTTTTCAATCAATGGGATGACAATCAGGTGTGAGTGGGCACCCTGTTTTATTTAAAGAACAGGGATCTATCAAAGTCTGATCTTCACAACATGTTTATGGAAGTGTATCATGGCACGAACAAAGGAGATTTCTGAGGACCTCAGAAAAAGCGTTGTTGATGCTCATCAGGCTGGAAAAGGTTACAAAACCATCTCTAAAGAGTTTGGTCTCCACCAATCCACAGTCAGACAGATTGTGTACAAATGGGGGAAATTCAAGACCATTGTTACCCTCCCCAGGAGTGGGCGACCAACAAAGATCACTCCAAGAGCAAGGTGTGTAATAGTCGGCGAGGTCACAAAGGACCCCAGGGTAACTTCTCAGCAACTGAAGGCCTCTCACCATCAGGAGAACACTGAACAACAATGGTGTGCATGGCAGGGTTGCAAAGAGAAAGCCACTGCTCTCCAAAAAGAACATTGCTGCTCATCTGCAGTTTGCTAAAGATCATGTGGACAAGCCAGAAGGCGATTGGAAAATGTTTTGTGGACGGATGAGACCAAAATAGAACTTTTTTGGTTTAAATGAGAAGCATTATGTTTGGGGAAAGGAAAACACTGCATTCCAGCATAAGAACCGTATCTCATCTGTGAAACATGGTGGTGGTAGTATCATGGTTTGGGCCTGTTTTGCTGCACCTGGGCCAGGACGGCTTGCCATCATTGATGGAACAATGAATTCTGAATTATACCAGCAAATTCTAAAGGAAAATATCAGCACATCTGTCCGTGAACTAAATTTCAAGAGAAGGTGGGCCATGCAGCAAGACAACGACCCTAAGCACACAAATTGTTCTACCAAAGAATGGTTAAAGAAGAATAAAATTAATGTTTTGGAATGGCCAAGTCAAAGTCCTGACCTCCAATCGAAATGTTGTGGAAGGACCTGAAGCAAGCAGTTCATGTGAGGAACCCCACCAACATCCCAGAGCTGAAGCTGTTCTGTATGGAGGAATGGGCTAAAATTCCTCCAAGCCGGCGTGCAGGACTGAGCAACAGTTACCGGAAACGTTTAGTTGCAGTTATTGCTGCACAAGGGGGTCACACCAGATACTGAAAGCAAAGGTTCACATACTTTTGCCACTCACAGATATGTAATATTGGATCATTTTCCTCAATAAATAAATGACCAAGTATAATGTTTATCTTATTTGTTTAACTGGGTTCTATTTATCTACTTTTAGGACTTGTGTGAAAATCTGATGATGTTTTAGGTCATATTTATGCAGAAATATAGACAATTCTAAAGGGTTCACAAACTTTCAAGTACCACTGTGAGGTCGTGTTAAACTGGTCAAAAGCTGCGTAAGCATCAATTCTGCTTCGTACCTTAGAGCAAGTATGACCACTTTTGCTATGAGTATTTCAAAGCTGAAAAAGACCCCCCCCACCCACCCACTTCACCCCGAAAAAGGTTCTGTGATTCTGTCTTATTAGTGAATATTTGCTCCAGCAGTACTGACAGAGTATGAGGGCTGAGAATCTAATGACTGTGACATTTTTAAGGAATTATTAACTTCTGCACACACATTTTCTCTCTCTCTCTTCTGCCTTCTACACTGAAAATGTGTTTCCTCAGAATGGTTCATCAGTAATAGCTTTGTCGGAACAAGTGATGTGTGTCAGCTTACTGTGCAGCACCCCAGCCCCACACACAGCGAGTACTCAGGAAAAAGGAGACCCTCTCTCTCTCTCTGTCTCTCTCTCTGTCTGTCTCTCTCATTTATCTCCACATCCTCTATGCTGCTTTTCTGATTTCTCTCAATCATGACCGGGGTTTGGTGCCTCTAATTAAAGTATACTTGCTAAAAGGACCATCAAACAGTTATACATTTTCCTCTGTGCTTGGTTGTTTTTGTTTGCATCTGTATACACCTTCATATGTTTTACCCACACAGAGGATGATTCATAACTGGGTTATTTCACCACGCAATGCATCTTGCATCTTGTTCCCCCATGGACACACAACTGCAGACGTCTGCGCGCGCGCACGCACGCACGCACGCACACACACACAGAGAGTGTACCACTGCCTACATTCCACATACACAGTTTGGGCTCCCAATAAAAGATTGATGCTGCTTTAAGTAGCTGCCAGAAAACATTAGCCAAGGCAGAGAGAACGCAGGAGCAGATGCTCTGCCAGAGATGACTATCAATAATGCAGCCTCCAGCCGGGAGAGAAGAAGAAAGAGAAAATTTGGGGTGGAGGAGCGCAGGCAATAAACTGTGAGGGAAGACCATAGATGACATAATATCCTGAAACCCTAGGGATTAATCTTTATATAGCGCTCTGTGTGTTCAAGTCACAGTGAAGTTTGTGTGTGAACAGTGAAATGTTCCGCTGTTTACAGTACTGTTATCGCCATTGTGAGTATATGACAGAGCAGAAGTATTGTTAATATTTTTAAAAAAAACAATACAGAAAGGGCGGCACGGTGGTGTAGTGGTTAGCGCTGTCGCCTCACAGCAAGAAGGTCTGGGTTCGAGCCCTGTGGCCGGTGAGGGCCTTTCTGTGCGGAGTTTGCATGTTCTCCCCGTGTCCGCGTGGGTTTCCTCCGGGTGCTCCGGTTTCCCCCACAGTCCAAAGACATGCAGGTTAGGTTAACTGGTGACTCTAAATTGACCGTAGGTGTGAATGTGAGTGTGAATGGTTGTCTGTGTCTACGTGTCAGCCCTGTGATGACCTGGCGACTTGTCCAGGGTGTACCCCGCCTTTCGCCCGTAGTCAGCTGGGATAGACTCCAGCTTGCCTGCGACCCTGTAGAACAGGATAAAGCAGCTCGAGATGATGAGATGAGATGAACAATACAGAAAGCGCATTGCTACAGTGAGTATCAATGGCAGAAAAAGAGATACAAGACGAATGCAAAACATACAATGGGAAACTGATATGAATAAATAAATAAAACCAATGAAATTATTATTAATAAATGAAGTTATTACATAAGTTATTAATTACAGATGTAAGGTGGATGTTGCAAGGCGGTCACTTTCATGTTGTTGATGTGATTTCATGCAGGGTTTCTCAATCTAGTATCCTAAAATGTACTTTGGTTTGCCCATGTGAGGGAACCCTTCAAGTGTCTGTGGAGAACACAGTCGTTTACTTACAGCACTTATTATACAGTCAAAGCTTTCCCTTTCAGAACAGGTTCCACATTAAATCCTTTAAAAACTAGGGCCATTAAGCATCCAAAGAACCCTTAAGGGAACCTTTTTAAAGAGTGTGTGTTTAAAACAAATAAAATAATTGATTTCATGAATACACCCCACCTCTCGCTCGAAGTCAGGATTGGCTCCAGTTTCTCCCACAACCCTGATGGATAAGCAGAGTATAAATAATGGACGGATGGATTTCATGAATACACTATATGTGACGAGTCATGGAATCCACGGACACATTCGTTTCGGCCGACATGTGTCCGTGTATTCCATGACTCGTCACATATTTACTTGTGAATTTGTTTAGTTTATCTATAGTAAAATTTAATCACAGTGTTTCCTGGTACACGAGGACCTTCCTCCTTTTCCATGAACACGCTATTACACATTTGACATCAGGAAACACAGGGTAACTAGAAGGGCACTCGGGAGACTGCATACCTCTGCCAAGCCACATATTCGAATTTGCATCAAAATCTAATCCTTGGCCCATGGCCCACCTTTCCTCAAAATGTGATCAAAATCCGTTCACTGCTTTTTGAGTTACCGTGGGAACAGATAAACAAACAAACCAACAAATGGAGGCGAAAACATCACCTCCTCTAACAAAGTTGGCAGAGCTAATTAAAGAGAGGTCCTTTTTTAAGTTAGTGAAAGCTAGCTTAGCACGGTGTAACCATGCATTTTCTATTGATAATAAAACCTTTGCTAATATGAACAGGGAATAACAAGGCAGTTACCGACTTTACGTACAGTCTGGATTCATTTGCTTTGGTGAGAAAAGTAATATTTGTCACTTGGCTTCTGAGTCACAAGAAAGGCCTTTTTTTTTTTTTTGGCCTGAGATCCAACAATAGTTGTTTGTGTAGAGTCTGTGGGCGAGCAGAAATGTGCATGTGCGCTGGACTGGGTGGAAAAATGGCAAAGAGCAGGTCAATGTGAGGCCAGTGACAACTGTTTCCTCTTGTTCTGTCTTCTTGTTTTATATCACTCTATACCCCTTCATAAGAAGGAATTTCATGCATATCTCCCACTCGTTCATCTTTTCTCCCTCTCGCTTGAATGTTCAGCTGTCGTCTCCTCTCCTGTATTAGCCTTGTGGCTGGGCTTCCCACTGGATTGACACAAAAGCCATCATTTACTTTAAAACCCCAATCGTGCTCCCATCATTCCCTCTCTCTCTCTTCCCCTGGGTCTCACTCTGCTTCCTTCCATCACACCATCCCGTCACATCACACTCCTTTCTCTGCTCCCTCTGTTACCATAGCGATGCCCCTCCACTCCCTCGGTGTCCCCACCCTTCTTGTCCTCCCTTTTCCATTGTGAAGGAGCTGATGTTTCGCCAGCTCCTTGGGGAGCCACTCAGGCCCCAGTTGTTGCTCATGAAGACAGTGCTGCCGTTACCGTGGGAGCTGTGTAATTGCAGAGCAGGGAACGGGGCTTAGAGAGCATGCGTGCACCACAAGGCAGTAGCTTTCCTATGCAAAACAACATTACAGATGGGTGGAATGTATCTACAGCACACACACGCACGCACACACACATAAATGTTCTGTTAATAAAAACAAAGACGCGACAGAGCATGAGGTCGGAGATGATAGTAAGCAGACCCCTGTTATACAGGAAAGACGAGTGGCTGTACATGCAGGCAGTCACAGAAACATTTGTGATACTGGAACACTAAAGAACTAAGAAGCAACACACAAACGCACACACTGTATTACATGTGGTTTTAATACAGCACTTAGCAAGCACTGGTGCAACTGTAAGGAAACAGAAAAGCTCTCCCAGCAGACAGCAAGCCCTCAGGCAGTAATATGTTTCCATTATAATGTGCCTGTCTGAGGCATGTGCATAAAACCACCATTATGTGACTCATTTACTGCAATCTTGCTTGAAATAAACCATTCATAAGACACAGCTAAAATCTGCATATCCTCATTGTCACGCCAGGCCAGCCCTGCCTTTAGCAGCTCTTACGACCTTTCTTCTTGACAGTAGGTTTAATATGTGGATGTAATCCCAGGCAGAATGCCAGCTCATCAAATGCGATCAACCAGGATATACTGCATGCATAAATAACAGCATTTTCACTGATAAGCTCTGATATGTATTCTTCTTATAAAACATAACGTCAGCTCTTTCCCAGCCCCAGTGGCAGTCAAGGGTCAGAAAGGCCCAGGTTTACTTTAGAACTGCTGTAGAATATCTCATGAATGTTCTGATGTTTTCTCATGGTTTCAGCTTCAAGTGCGATGGTTTAATTATCGCTTGTCATTTCTCACGCCATCACATTGTCTCACCTCCGCTGTCTATTTCCCTTTCCCAGCTGTGCATACTGCCTAAGAAGGAAGTGAGACACTGTTTTTCTTTCGTTCTCTCACCTTCTGGTTTTCTCAGGTGGACGTGGAGGTGCTAGACCCACGGGGTCGCACTCCTCTGCATCTGGCTGTGACCCTCGGTCACCTGGAGTGTGCTCGAGTGCTGCTGCACTATGGCGCTGATGTTAGCAAAGAGAACAGCAACAGCTGGACAGGTAGCACAGCAACAATGCAAACACTGAGTGTGCTTACAAATACTAATAATATGATTTCAACAGTTATCAGGTTACTCATGAGGTTGTGTAAATTGCATACTATGATATTGGATAGTTAATTATATTCCACACGTCTTTTCTAAAGCAAACTCTCTGGTGGATTTATTGGCAGGATGCAAAGTGACTGTATGCGTTCATGTTATTACATTACATAAGAACATGTAAAGACATCTGGTGTGGTGTGTTCGCGATGCATGTTGGACCCTCAGTGTTAATATTGTTCTTTTAAGCACAATGATCCTTTCAGAAACAACAACAAAAAAAAAGCATGAAGGGGGGTACATAATGAGAATGCAAGCAAGATAGCTGGGAAGAGAGACTATAAAATGAGAGTTTATAAGAGAAGTTATTTCTCATTATTTCCCGTTATGACTGCAGTAAAAATTTCAATTT
Source organism: Neoarius graeffei (assembly GCF_027579695.1). Taxonomy (NCBI): domain Eukaryota; kingdom Metazoa; phylum Chordata; class Actinopteri; order Siluriformes; family Ariidae; genus Neoarius; species Neoarius graeffei. Next base: position 34,489,464 of record NC_083585.1, on the reverse strand, counting down.
CTCTCTCTCTCTCTCTCTCTCTGTATATATATATATATATATATATATATATATATATATATATATATATACACAGTGGTGCTTGAAAGTTTGTGAACCCTTTAGAATTTTCTACTGTATATTTCTGCATAATTATGACCTAAACATCATCAGATTTTCACACAAGTCCTAAAAGTAGATAAAGAGAACCCAGTTAAACAAATGAGACAAAAATATTATACTTGGTCATTTGTTTATTCAGAAAAATGATCCAATATTACATATCTGTGAGTGGCAAAAGTATGTGAACCTCTAGGATTAGCAGTTAATTTGAAGGTGAAATTAAAGTCAGGTGTTTTCAATCAGTGGGATAACAATCAGGTGTAAGTGGGCACCCTGTTTTATTTAAAGAACAGGGATCTATCAAAGTCTGATCTTCACAACACATGTTTGTGGAAGTGTATCATGGCACAAGCAAAGGAGATTTCTGAGGACCTCAGAAAAAGCGTTGTTGATGCTCATCAGGCTGGAAAACGTTACAGAACCATATCTAAAGAGTTTGGACTCCACCAATCCACAGTCAGACAGATTGTGTACAAATGGAAGAAATTCAAGACCATTGTTACCCTCCCCAGGAGTGGGTGACCAACAAAGATCACTCCAAGAGCAAGGTGTGTAATAGTCTGCAAGGTCACAAAGGACCCCAGGGTAACTTCTAAGCAACTGAAGGCCTCTCTCACATTGGCTAATGTTAATGTTCATGAGTCCACCATCAGGAGAACACTGAACAACAATGGTGTGCATGGCAGGGTTGCAAGGAGAAAGCCACTGCTCTCCAAAAAGAACATTGCTGCTCATCTGCAGTTTGCTAAAGATCATGTGGACAAACCAGAAGGCTATTGGAAAAATGTTTTGTGGACGGATGAGACCAAAATAGAACTTTTTTGGTTTAAATGAGAAGCGTTATGTTTGGAGAAAGGAAAACACTGCATTCCAGCATAAGAAACTTATCCCATCTGTGAAACATGGTGGTGGTAGTATCATGGTTTGGGCCTGTTTTGCTGCATCTGGGCCAGGACAGCTTGCCATCATTGATGGAACAATGAATTCTGAATTATACCAGCGCATTCTAAAGGAAAATGTCAGGACATCTGTCCATGAACTGAATCTCAAGAGAAGGTGAGTCATGCAGCAAGACAACGACCCTAAGCACACAAGTCATTCTACCAAAGAATGGTTAACGAAGAATAAAGTTAATGTTTTGGAATAGCCAAGTCAACGTCCTGACCTTAAACTAATCGAAATGTTGTGGAAGGACTTGAAGCAAGCAGTTCATGTGAGGAAACCCACCAACATCCCAGAGTTGAAGCTGTTCTGTACAGAGGAATGAGCTAAAATTCCTCCAAGCCAGTGTGCAGGACTGATCAACAGTTACCGGAAACATTTACCGTAGTTGCAGTTATTGCTGCACAAGGGGGTCACACCAGATACTGAAAGCAAAGGTTCACATACTTTTGCCACTCACAGATATGTAATATTGGATCATTTTCCTCAATAGATAAATGATCAAGTATAATATTTTTGTCTCATTTGTTTAACTGGGTTCTCTTTATCTACTTTTAGGACTTGTGTGAAAATCTGATGATGTTTTAGGTCATATTTATGCAGAAATATAGAAAATTCTAAAGGGTTCACATATTTTCAAGCACCACTGTGTGTGTGTGTGTGTGTGTGTGTGTATACACACACACACACACACACACACATACATATTATACATGTACTATGTGTGTGTGTGTGTGTATTCCACATCATAAATCAAACAAGATAATCAATTAATATCGTATCTCACCTGTATTTAAATATTAACTATGTTTACATAGCTGTTTCTCTCTCTCTCTCTCTCTCTCTCTCTCTCTCTCTCTCTATCCCTCTCTATCCACCACAGTTTTGCAGGAAGCCATCAGCTTGCGTGATGCTGAGTTGGTTCGGCTGGTCTTGTGTCACAGAGACTATCAGCGCACCATTAAGAGACTAGCAGGGATCCCCAGACTACTGGAAAGACTGCAGCAGGTCAGTGTTATAAGGTCTTTTTTAAACAAACTGCTGAAAAAGTTTATGCTGACACCTTTCTGTTTTAGCCAGTATTAACTTCTTCAGCAGTTTGTGCTACAGTAGTTTTTCTGTGGGATTGGAACATATGGGCTAGTCTTTGTGTCCCACTTGAATCAATGAGCCTTCGACACCAGTGACCCTGTCGCCGGTTCACTGGTTGTAATTCCTCAGACCACTTTTGTTCAGCACTAACCACTGCATACTGGGAACACCCCACAAGATGTGCAATTTTGGAGATGCTCAGACCCTGTCATCTAGCCATCACAATTTAGCCCTTGTCAAAGTCACTCAGATCCTTACGCTTGCCCATTTTTCCTGTTTCCAACACATCAACTTTGAGAACTGGCTGTTCTCTTGTTGCGTAATATATCCCACCCCTTGACAGGTGCCAGTGTAATGAGATAATCAATGTTATTCACTTTACCTGTCAGTGGTTTTAATTTTATGGCTGATCGGTGGCTTGGACACTTCGACTCACCTGTGTAAGCCAACACTAAATAACAAGAACTTAAGTCACTAACTCTAAACATGGCCCAATAATTTCAACAAGTTTACTTACACTGAAAAAAGAGCAGAAAACTGTTTATTCAAAACACATTATGGAAGTCTAGGGGCAGCTGTTGAATTTTGTCAAGAAAGGTTTACAATATGCTACTATATAGCCTGACACGAATGCAAACTTAAAGCCATTACACTCTATCTGTAAAGATCGGAGTATGAGACAGACGTGAAAATGTCTTGCCCAAGTTGTTCTTACAACCCCGATTCCAAAAAAGTTGGGACAAAGTACAAATTGTAAATAAAAATGGAATGCAATAATTTACAAATCTCAAAAACTGATATTGTATTCACAGTAGAACATAGACAACATATCAAATGTCGAAAGTGAGACATTTTGAAATTTCATGCCAAATATTGGCTCATTTGAAATTTCATGACAGCAACACATCTCAAAAAAGTTGGGTTAGGGGCAATAAGAGGCTGGAAAAGTTAAAGGTACAAAAAAGGAACAGCTGGAGGACCAAATTGCAACTCATTAGGTCAATTGGCAATAGGTCATTAACATGACTGGGTATAAAAAGAGCATCTTGGAGTGGCAGCGGCTCTCAGAAGTAAAGATGGGAAGAGGATCACCAATCCCCCTAATTCTGCGCCGACAAATAGTGGAGCAATATCAGAAAGGAGTTCGACAGTGTAAAATTGCAAAGAGTTTGAACATATCGTCATCTACAGTGCATAATATCATCAAAAGATTCAGAGAATCTGGAAGAATCTCTGTGCGTAAGGGTCAAGGCCGGAAAACCATACTGGGTGCCCATGATCTTCGGGCCCTTAGACGGCACTGCATCACATACAGGCATGCTTCTGTATTGGAAATCACAAAATGGGCTCAGGAATATTTCCAGAGAACATTATCTGTGAACACAATTCACTGTGCCATCCGCCGTTGCCAGCTAAAACTCTATAGTTCAAAGAAGAAGCCATATCTAAATGTGATCCAGAAGCGCAGACGTCTTCTCTGGGCCAAGGCTCATTTAAAATGGACTGTGGCAAAGTGGAAAACTGTTCTGTGGTCAGACGAATCAAAATTTGAAGTTCTTTATGGAAATCAGGGACGCCGTGTCATTCGGACTAAAGAGGAGAAGGACGACCCAAGTTGTTTTCAGCACTCAGTTCAGAAGCCTGCATCTCTGATGGTATGGGGTTGCATTAGTGCGTGTGGCATGGGCAGCTTACACATCTGGAAAGACACCATCAATGCTGAAAGGTATATCCAGGTTCTAGAGCAACATATGCTCCCATCCAGATGACGTCTCTTTCAGGGAAGACCTTGCATTTTCCAACATGACAATGCCAAACCACATACTGCATCAATTACAGCATCATGGCTGCATAGAAGAAGGGTCCGGGTACTGAACTGGCCAGCCTGCAGTCCAGATCTTTCACCCATAGAAAACATTTGGCGCATCATAAAACGGAAGATGCAACAAAAAAGACCTAAGACAGTTGAGCAACTAGAATCCTACATTAGACAAGAATGGGTTAACATTCCTATCCCTAAACTTGAGCAACTTGTCTCCTCAGTCCCCAGACGTTTACAGACTGTTGTAAAGAGAAAAGGGGATGTCTCACAGTGGTAAACATGGCCTTGTCCCAACTTTTTTGAGATGTGTTGTTGTCATGAAATTTAAAATAATCTAATTTTTCTCTTTAAATGATACATTTTCTCAGTTTAAACATTTGATATGTCATCTATGTTCTATTCTGAATAAAATATGGAATTTTGAAACTTCCACATCATTGCATTCCGTTTTAATTTACAATTTGTACTTTGTCCCAACTTTTTTGGAATCGGGGTTGTACATTTTATTAACTTTCAAACCCCTAGAGTAATACAATAAGAAGCAATCTATCTCTTTATGCGTTTCCAACGGCTTTATGTGCAACCAGGAATTTGAAACACTTCTGTGTTTTATTTTCATGAAGATTATGACAGCTTCTCTTTCTGAATAAGCAGTGTCATGCCTGAAAGGAAGAATTATACACGTTTAAAGCTTAAACTAGAAATTCCACTGAATTCATGAACGCGTTCTACAAATAGTCTATTTTGCATAAATGCTTATGATAAACTTCCCAGAGAGCAGAATGCTAATTTACAAACACATTCATCAAGATACAGATGCAGGCAGAGAAATGAACAGTTACACAGGCAAACAAAAACATCATGGTATATTGGAGAGGTAAGTACACCGTATATATGCACACAGGCACTGGCTTGGGTTCCGTCCCACAAAATAATCTTTGAGAACTATTGCAGTTCTCTACTGGGGCAAACAGTCTTTGTCCCTCCTGCTGTCCCTGAGCGCTTCCTGAAATTCACTTCTTCTACTTTTTCTTCTTTTTTTATTCCCCTGATGAATGAACTACCTCTTTCCACCAGAAATGCATTTATCTCCCCGTCCTGCTTTATGCTCTGCTCTTTCTTACATGGCCACTCTGCCACACATAGAAACTACATTTACATTTATGGCATTTGGCAGATGCCCTGATCCAGATCAACTTACAAAAGTACTTTGAAGTCTCTATCAATAAACACATCCTCATACAGGTTCAATAGGTCAGGGACTGAGCATGCTATCAGGCTAAAAATGATGTTGGGGAGGTAGGCTACTGACCCCGTATTAACCGTCTGTCTTTTCTCCACTCCATCTTTTTCTCCTTCTCATCTCTCTCTGTCTCTCTCAGGCGCAAGACTTTTATGTAGAGATGAAATGGGAGTTTACAAGCTGGGGTATGTAAAACAGTTTTGTCCAAGTAACACAACACTTATCACACCAACTTGGTTATTAACTCTACGAGTGATAATCATGACATCATAGAACTAGGAAGATTTTTGAATTATTTGTAAAATAATAGAAACAGTAATAAAACTCCTAGGTAACCAAATTCCACTGTCATTATGCAGCCACAGCGATATCCTGATAACCAATGTTTCTTCATAGCAGCCTTATCAGTTACATAGTGAGAACAGGAAAAGAGAAACTCCTGGATGTGCCATGGTACATACGTTATATAGTTGTCTGCTGGTCTCGCTAGTTTGCATTATCACTGCAGTAACATGGCTGCTTTGACATCAAAGTTTCTAGGGAAGGATTACAGTAGTGGTTTCCTGTTGCCTTCTACTGGATTATTATAGAGTTTTTCTCCTCTCAATCATTCGCACCTATGGGCAATTTAGAGTAGCCAGTTAACCTAACTGCATGTCTTTGGACTGTGAGGGAAACTGGAGCATCTGGAAGAAACCCATGCAAACACGGGGAGAACATGCAAATTCTACACAGAAAGGCCCTCATCGGCCGTGAAATTCGAACCCAGAACCTTCTTGCTGTGAGGCGACAATACTAACCACTGTACCACTGTGCTGCCCTGCTTGCTGGTAATCAGTAGTTAACCTCATATTTATAGATGGATTTGCAGGTGCCTATACTGTATATGCTCTCATCGTCTTTTGCCAAAAACTGTTCACTTTATAGGGAGGTACGGTGGTGTAGTGGTTAGCACTGTCGCCTCACAGCAAGAAAGTTCTGGGTTTGATCACAGTGGCCTACGAGGGCCTTTCTGCGTGGAGTTTGCATGTTCTCCACGTGTCTGCATGGGTTTCCTCTGGGTGCTCTGGTTTCCCTCACAGTCCAAAGACATGCAGGTTAGGTTAACTGGCGACTCTAAATTGACCGTAGGTGTGAATGTGAATGGTTGTCTGTGTCTATGTGTCAGCCCTGTGATGATCTGGTGACTTGTCCAGGGTGTACCCCGCCTCTCGCCCATAGTCAGCTGGGATAGGCTCCAGCTCGCCCGCGACCCTGTACAGGATAAGTGGTTACAGATGGATGGAGGGATGGATGTTCACTTTATAGAGCAGCAGTTGCTGATACCAGTATTTTCCTCCATGAAAAATGTACAGCAATAATTTGTTAGCTACTAGTAGCATGGATTGATTATAAGTAATTTACTTGAGCTCAAAAAATACAAGAGTGTCCAGTCAAAACAAAGAACTATATATAGCAGTTTGATCATGCTGTCGGACAACATAACACTGTTAGTAATTCAGAAATGAGAGAAATGGTAATCAAGTGACTAGAAATTAACAATTCTACATTGCAAGTTGTGGTCCAACCATACGAATAACAAAATGACATTGCTGGTACACAGTGTGTTAGCTGGGACTACGTAGGATCATTTTGAAGGATGATACAGTTAGATTGACATTTTGTGTCAGGAAGTGTTAGTGAAGATTCTTGACTTTGAAGATCCAAAGTCTTTAAATTGGAGACAGGCTTTCTGGGCTTTGTGCCACCTGCCTCTCTGTCACTTTCTGTGTCTCTCACTCTCACTGTCTCTATTTCGGTCTTTCTTTTTTTAAATCCAGGTAATCCATGTTTCGTGACTAGCTTGTCCAATATAACAATTTTTTTATAATTTTTCACCTGATCTATACAGTACATGAGACTCATCATACTAATTAGCAACCAGTATAAATCAGATATATACTAATCAATTAACTAATATTCATTTTAACATTTTTCTGGTGTTATGTAATCGAGATTGATGTGGGATTTGAAGTACATTATAGTCATTGCAGTTTCTTCCAGATAGGTACTTCACAATGATCTCACACCCTATCATTAAAGATTGACTTTCCTATATAGTAAAGATGATTAATTAATCATTATTGACATGATTACCAAACAAAATGAGAAAATAATTGAAAAGTATTTAAAGAAAGAAAGCGATGAGCAGACTCAGTGACAGTAGTAGAAATGTTTGAGAAGGTCTTCAGTCCAGTTCAGTTCAGGTCATGTTGAAGTTGAATGTCCTGTATCAGTAACTGAACTTTCATTTCAATCATGAAAACCGTATGCCACTCATCTGAGATGCTTCTTCAGTTTCCCTGAATAGTAGGAAATCCCAGCTATTCAAACACTATGTGTAATTCACACCCATGACATCATGCGATTGTTGTGAGCTCAAGATCAAGAGGTGTGTGTTTGCATGAAATCACCAGGTTAAACATATCAGGTTATACAGTAGTGCTTGAAAGTTTGTGAACCCTTTAGAATTTTCTATATATTCTGCATAAATATGACCTAAAACATCATCAGATTTTCACACAAGTCCTAAAAGTAGATAAAGCGAACCCAGTTAAACAAATGAGACAAAAATATTATACTTGGTCATTTGTTTGTTGAGGAAAATGATCCAATATTACATATGTGAGTGGCAAAAGTATGTGAACCTCTAGGATTAGCAGTTAATTTGAAGGTGAAATTAGAGTCAGGTGTTTTCAATCAGTGGGATGACAATCAGGTGTGAGTGGGCACCCTGTTTTATTTAAAGAACAGGGATCTATCAAAGTCTGATCTTCACAACACATGTTTGTGGAAGTGTATCATGGCACGAACAAAGGAGATTTCTGAGGACCTCAGAAAAAGCATTGTTGATGCACATCAGACTGGAAAAGGTTACAGAACCATCTCTAAAGAGTTTGGTCTCCACCAATCCACAGTCAGACAGATTGTGTACAAATGGAGGAAATTCAAGACCATTGTTACCCTCCCCAGGAGTGGTTGACCAACAAAGATCACTCCAAGAGCAAGGCGTGTAATAGTTGGCAAGGTCACAAAGGACCCTAGGGTAACTTCTAAACAACTGAAGGCCTCTCTCATATTGGCTAATGTTAATGTTCATGAGTCCACCATCAGGAGAACACTGAACAACAATGGTGTGCATGGCAGGGTTGCAAGGAGAAAGCCACTGCTCTCCAAAAAGAACATTGCTGCTCATCTGCAGTTTGCTAAAGATCACGTGGACAAGCCAGAAGGCTGTTGGAAAAATGTTTTGTGGACGGATGAGACCAAAATAGATCTTTTTTGGTTTAAATGAGAAGTGTTATGTTTGGAGAAAGGAAAACACTGCATTCCAACATAAGAACGTTATCCCATCTGTGAAACATGGTGGTGGTAGTATCATGGTTTGGGCCTGTTTTGCTGCATCTGGGCCAGAACGGCTTGCCGTCATTGATGGAACAATGAATTCTGAATTATACCAGCGAATTCTAAAGGAAAATGTCAGGACATCTGTCCATGAACTGAATCTCAAGAGAAGGTGGGTCATGCAGCAAGACAACGACCCCAAGCACACAAGTCGCTCTACCAAAGAATGGTTAAAGAACAAAATTAATGTTTTGGAATGGCCAAGTCAAAGTCCTGACCTTAATCCAATCGAGATGTTGTGGAAGGACCTGAAGCGAGCAGTTCATGTGAGGAAACCCACCAACATTCCAGAGTTGAAGCTGTTCTGTACGGAGGAATGGGCTAAAATTCCTCCAAGCCGATGTGCAGGACTGATCAACAGTTACCGGAAACGTTTAGTTGCAGTTATTGCTGCACAAGGGGGTCACACCAGATACTGAAAGCAAAGGTTCACATACTTTTGCCACTCACAGATATGTAATATTAGATCATTTTCCTCAATAAATAAGTGACCAAGAGTAATCTTTTTGTCTAATTTGTTTAACTGGGTTCTCTTTATCTACTTTTAGGACTTGTGTGAAAATTTGATGATGTTTTAGGTCATATTTATGCAGAAATATAGAAAATTCTAAAGGGTTCACAAACTTTCAAGCACCACTGTAGGTGGTGTTGTCGACCTCCCTCTCTGTCTAGAGATGATTTTTCCAGCTTGAGAAAGATGGCATTTTAAACCAGGTGCATTCTCTGTCTAAAAGCTGAACGTTGCTGTCTTCAAAAAAGTGTCTCTTGTCCTTTAGGTTTGGGAATACAATATTGAAGAATTTGTGTACCTGTGTTAAGGTGTGCACTTAACAGGTTTTTGTTTTACATCACTCTTGTACACGTGTAGCTTTCTGACTGCACTGGATGGCATATTTTATGTTGCTCTGCTTGTGTTCTGGTGCATTTTCACTGCAAAAAAAGATATCTTAGCAAGTGAAAATATCTTGAAAATAGCTGAAACGATGTAGCATTTCCTATTAGAAGAATACAAGACACCAATTCTGAGATTATTAAACCTAGTTCTAGATTGCAACCAACTTATTCTAAGATGTCTTATCAAGTAAAAATATCTGTCCATGCAGCAAGATAATTTCACTAGTATTAAGTAACTTTCTCATCAAATTCAGTTTTCATTTTTTTGCAGTGCAATAGGTTTGAAGTACACAGATTTACAGAATATTCTCCTAATACATCCAGCTTTCTTTCCTTTGTTTGCCCTCTTTCCTCGCCCTTTGATTGTGGGTCTAGAGTTCCTTCTGGACCTTTTGGCTCTCTCTTTTTTTTTTATAAAAGCCTGATTTGGCTCATACAAATTTTAAGGATTGCTGGATGTTTGTGCACTTCGTTCTTGTACTCCGAGCATGTTCAGCCTGGCACAGCTTTTTGATTACATTACAGGCATTTACCAGACGTTCTGAAAAAGTACTCCAATGCCAAATACCAAATGCACAATGATAATATCTTTGATAGTCACACGTGCATAATAAATATGACAATATTGTAAATGGAAAAGAAAGCCCAGAACCAGTCCCTGAGGAACACCTTGCGTTACAGTGCCAAGGGATAATGTGTCAAGAGCAAGAGCAGCATCAGTAATGCCAATAGTAGAGAGCTTACAGTTTGTTCTCACTGAGATGCATTTTTCATCTGGGATACCTTTGATTTTGTATGAAGACCGGTGAAAACATGCCAAGGACTGTAGGAGCAAGATTGGTGCAAAGCAGAGAGGGAAATGTTGAAAATATCTTGGTTTTTGTACTGTTTTTGAGAAGCAAATTAAAAGCTGCACAAACAAAAAGCTTGCATGAATGGTGTCACACCCTTAGCTCTGTTAAAACATAATTGCTTTACATTGCAATGTCCTACATTGCTTGCCTACAGATTGTTGCCAGGAACCCTTAATAAGGACCAGAAGTAACAAACAAGTCTATAATGTTATCATTGTACATTATGAGGTCATTTTTGAAAACGGGTTACTCAGAGCTGGAGTCGATTAAACGGTAATCATTTAGTGGTCATATTATCATGAATTCATGAATCGGATTATTGATTCATCTCCTCTGTTATTTTTAAAAATTATTTCGACAATTTTAAATTCTTGAAACAGATTGGTCAGTACGTGTTTTTCTGTAACAGCAGCTCTGACAGTAGTGATGGCTTTAATTACAATCAGATTTATATTAATGCACTTTCTGGTTTCTCAGTAACGTGACAATGTGAGGGTTTTTTGGATTATTAACTTCTAGAAAGAAGAAAAAAGAAGCCATTGAGGGAAAAACTATAGACATCTATAGTGCCTCCAGAAAATATTTACCTCTAGTATGTATTTTTGGCAGCATGGTGGTGTAGTGGTTAGCACTGTTGCCTCACAGCAAGAAGGTCTTGGGTTCAAACCTCATGGCCGACAGGGGCCTTTCCGGTTTCCCCCATTGTCCAAAGACAGTTAACTAGCTACACTAAATTGTCCAACAGTGTGAATGGTAGAGAGGAGAAAACCTCTATAATAATCCAGCAGAAGGCAAAGGGGAACCATTACTGTAATTCTTCTCTCGAGACTGTGATGGCTGGTCAGAGCAGCCATGTCACTATGCCAAATAGAGACGGTGTATATTTCTATTTTTGCTTAAACTTAAGTAAAATAGAATTGGATTTTTTTCCTGCTACTTTTAAAGTGACACTCCAGTCCACAGAAATAAACTTAAATAAATTAATTAGATGCTGTCAGGATGATCTCATCTCATCTCATTATCTCTAGCCGCTTTATCCTGTTCTACAGGGTCGCAGGCAAGCTGGAGCCTATCCCAGCTGACTACGGGCGAAAGGCGGGGTACACCCTGGACAAGTCGCCAGGTCATCACAGGGCTGACACATAGACACAGACAACCATTCACACTCACATTTACACCTACGGTCAATTTAGAGTCACCAGTTAGCCTAACCTGCATGTCTTTGGACTGTGGGGGAAACCGGAGCACCCAGAGGAAACCCACGCAGACACGGGGAGAACATGCATACTCCGCACAGAAAGGCCCTCGCCGGCCACGGGGCTTGAACCTGGACCCTCTTGCTGTGAGGCGACAGCGCTAACCACTACACCACCGTGCCGCCCACTGTCAGAATTATTAAAAAAAAAATTTCAACTGTTTAATTGATAAGTCTCATCTCATCTCATTATCTGTAGCCGCTTTATCCTGTTCTACAGGGTCGCAGGCAAGCTGGAGCCTATCCCAGCTGACTACAGGCGAAAGGCGGGGTACACCCTGGACAAGTCGCCAGGTCATCACAGGGCTGACACATAGACACAGACAACCATTCACACTCACATTCACACCTACGGTCAATTTAGAGTCACCAGTTAGCCTAACCTGCATGTCTTTGGACTGCGGGGGAAACCGGAGCACCTGGAGGAAGCCCACGCGGACAACATGCAAACTCCACACAGAAAGGCCCTCGCAAGCCACAGGGCTTGAACCCGGACCCTCTTGCTGTGAGCCGACAGCGCTAACCACTACACCACCGTGCCGCCCGCTGTCAGAATTATTTTAAAAAAATTTCAACTGTTTAATTGATAAGTATTCACCACATTCTTTTAACAGAATAAATTACATTTTTAGCAGTAAACACTAAATATGTTAAACAAAGTACACCTATGTTAATTTAAAATGCACTTGTGTCCAATTGTATGCTTGCACAATAATTATCACTGACTTTGTGAGGTCTCGCAGCTAAAGTGGCAAATCAGTTCAATCTTGCTGTCATTAAGACGAAGTAACTGCCCATGAAGCTTTGAGATGAAGTTATTAGGATTAAAAAAAAATTCAAAAATGGCTTGAGTAGGTCATAAAAAGATCAGCAAAGCTTTAAACCCTTCCTATGAGCACCGTAAAATCCATTATAACAAAGTAGAAAAAATCTGGCACAGCACAGACACTACCCAGATCAGGCCGTCCTTCCAAACTGAGTTTTCAGGCAAGAAGGACAGCTTTCAGGGAATTATCCAAGAGGCCAGCTACATCACTGAGGGCGTCACTGGCTGAAATACGAGATCCTATTAGAGATCAACAATGTCATCAGCTTTTCACAGATCCAGCCTCTGTAGGAGAATGGCCACAAAGAAGCCACTTTTTAGAAAGGCTAAACGGCACTCCTTGAGTTTACTAGAAGGCATGTAACAAAATATGAGAGCTTTTAGAAAAAAAGATTTTGAGTCATTTGGTCTAAAAGCAACGTCTTGTGTTTGTCACAGAACAAATACAGCCTAGCACCCAGGTAGCACCATTCTTACGATCATGGACATTGGTGGTAGCATCATGCTGCAGGGTTGCTTTTCAGCAGGAGGAACTGGAAATCTTGTTGCCATCAAGGACATCATGGATAGAGCCAAATACAAATTCTTGAGGAGAATCTGTACCAGTCAGCCAGAAATCTGTGTCTCGGGTGAAAAGTTACACCCCAGCAGAACCTTTACCTTTCTCTTCTTCCGGTCTTTGATGCAGCTCCCCATTCAGTGCCTGTATTCGATTTTCGCACAGGCACTGTTTTCTGACGTTTACAAAAGAAGTCATGCAAAATTTGTGGAAGTCAATTTCCAAAGTAATGCCTGAATAACTGATTACGACAGTAAGAACAAATGTCTGACAACATGGAAAGGCTCCCTTTTGTACTAATAATCACTTGGGAAGAGTAAATACTTTCTGGAGGTACAGCAGCTGCTATAACATAAGTGGTAACAGAAACTCATCTCCCACGACATTCAATGTAATTTATTATTGTTATGTACAAAGTGGGGGCAGCACGGTGGTGTAGTAGTTAGCACTGTTGCCTCACAGCAAGAAGGTCCGGGTTCGAGCCCAGTGGCTGGCGAGGGCCTTTCTGTGTGGAGTTTGCATGTTCTCCACGTGTCTGCGTGGGTTTCCTCTGGGTGCTCCGGTTTCCCTCACAGTCCAAAGACATGCAGGTTAGGCTAATTGGTGGTTCTAAATTGACTGTAGGTGTGAATGTGAGTGTGAATGGTTGTTTGTCTCTTTGTGTCAGCCATGTGATGACCTGGCGACTTGTCCAGGGTGTACCCCGCCTCTCGCCCATAGTCAGCTGGGATAGGCTCCAGCTTGCCTGCGACCCTGTAGAACAGGATAGGCGGCTACAGATAATGGATGGATGTACAAAGTCCTGTGATACAAGTGGAATAAAACACTTCAGGGCTTGCTATTCTAGGAAAATAATCAACAATGCGGTTGTGTGATGTAGCCCAACATGAAGCGAAGTTACCCCCTTGAAAGAAATTATTTTTCTATAATAAAACAGCATGAAGGGTTGTATTTGACAACATACCCTGTCATGTTTTATTCCTGACATAATAACTATAGTAATCCTTGATGCCCCGTTTACCAAAATATGTTCTTGAAAAGCATGATGCAATTGATTTAATGCTCATCTTTATTACTGTGTAGTGTATTAGATATGTTCCGGGTTTTCTTGACAGTCAAGGCTATGTGTCCCTTTTTCAACATGTCTGCCTTGCAAAAAGGGTTCACAAGCTCAGTTGGATTTTTTTTTTAGGATAATGAAATAATAATTCACCTTTTATATCATGTTTGTAAACTGACTCCATATCTCTCTTTGTTTCAGTGCCACTGGTGTCTCGGATCTGTCCGAGTGATACATATCGAGTATGGAAAAGTGGCCAGTGCCTTCGAGTGGACACAACACTTATGGGTTTTGAGCAGATGACTTGGCAGCGAGGCAACCGCAGCTTCATCTTCAAGGGACAAGGTGACAGGGAGCCTTTTTTTACGTCCCCATCCTGCCATTTTATTCTGTTTTAATATCATTTTATCTCGAGCATCAAATCACCTTCACAAATATTTTGGCCATATCTCCAAACTGAAAGATTAGGTCACTCCTGTGGTCTCTTATTTCTTTCTTTCGACTCCTCCCTTTCTACATGTAATTCAGACTCCAGTGCCATGGTGATGGAAGTGGACCATGACAGACAGTTGGTGTTCTGTGAGACACTCCCATGTCTCTCATCCTCTCCCTCTTCTCGTCCTCAAAGCACTGCTCTCAGTCTGTTGGGGGTTCTGCAGCCCAGTGATGAGCAGGTGGCTGCTCGGCTTTCTGCCCCAGTGGTCACAACACAGCTAGACACCAGGAACATTTCTTTTGAAAGGTGAGCCAGGAATGTTGATAACCATTACTACAAAAACCACCCTTCAAACTACAGTTAACAGCCCGGGTGTAAAAAGTTTATAAGTGATAAATACAGTCGAGGCCAAAAGTTTCCATACACCGAGGCTAAAGCCATTCAAACTCAAATATTCAAAACTCCACACATTTTATGGTACCATACATTTCCTGTATTAAGTCAATTAAGGTTTCTACTTTACACTCTTTGCTCATCTTTTTCAGTTCAGGCTACAAATGTTCTAGAGGATTCATGAGTCAGTGATAGCCACGCCAATACGGTCACCTTGTTGTCTTTAACTTTGTTACAACATTGGAGGTCTTCCTGGAAGACCCAGTTGCAACCAAGGTTTAAATTTCTGATTGATATCAGAAAGGTGGCGGCACGGTGGTGTAGTGGTTAGCACTGTCGCCTTACAGCAAGAAGGTCTGGGTTCGAGCCCCATGGCCGGCGAGGGCCTTTCTGTGCGGAGTTTGCATGTTCTCCCCGTGTCCGTGTGGGTTTCCTCCGGGTGCTCCGGTTTCCCCCAAAGACATGCAGGTTAGGTTAACTGGTGACTCTAAATTGAGCGTAGGTGTGAATGTGAGTGTGAATGGTTGTCTGTGTCTATGTGTCAGCCCTGTGATGACCTGGCGACTTGTCCAGGGTGTACCCCGCCTTTCGCCCGTAGTCAGCTGGGATAGGCTCCAGCTTGCCTGCGACCCTGTAGAACAGGATAAAGCGGCTACAGATAATGAGATGAGATGAGATCAGAAAGGTTTCGCTTCAGTATTTCTCGATAATCCTTCTTCTTGTTCATGATGCTGTCTATTTTCTGGAGTGCAACAGTCCCTTTTCCAGCAAAACACACACACAGCATTATGCTGACACCACACAGGTTTGAAATTTGCATTGAAAGCCTCGTTTTTTTCCCTCCATAAATAGCACTGATCTTTATGGCCAATCAGTCAAGTTTTTGTTTCATCTAACCAGAGGAAATTACTCCAAAGGGATGCAAACTGCCAAGGGCGTAGGTTTGGTCTCAGTTTTGGTAGGGACAATACCAATCCCCCCTCCTCAACACCAATCCTCTGCCGAACTACTTACTTAACCACCCATACTATTACATGCACAAGTAGAGCATAATACATATGATATGACGACATAATGCTGAACAGTTTAACGCTTTATTTACTATTCCTAATGACAAACACTGCAAATAGTACGTAAAGTTCGAGTACAGTTGAACAAACAAATAGTGACATATTGAGCTGATAAAACAAAATTGCACCCGAAATGAATAATCTATTCTATACATAATTACATTCAAACATTCCAAACAGACGCCTCCGTCTGTCATTCACAGACACAAACTGTTGGCCTAGATCTTCAGGATCTATTAGGTCAAGTTCCGTTTGATGCACATGGCATACACTTACATTGTTAAGGCGCTGCTGTATCATGGTAGATCTTAACCAGTTTTTTAGCCTTTTCAGTGCACTAAAGCTTCGTTCAGTTTCAGCTGAGGCCACAGGGACAACCAACAAGAGCTTAACAAGCTTCTCAACCTCATCAAACAAGCCTCTTACTTCACTATGCATCCCTCTCAGGATATCTGCAGATTCTCCAGTTGACATGAATGTATGCTTTGAGTGAAACATTGAAAGCTGAACCCTCAAATTCTCCCTATCCATCTCTGGATACTCTCCAATCACATCACTCCTTTTCCCTGTGAGGAGCACATTCTCAACTTGCTTGAGTTTCTCTATGTCTGGTTGGTTAAATCGATCCTTAAATTGAATGTCCAAACTGTCCAACACCTTGAAAAATTCAATTCTGTAGTATTCCTCTGGTGTCTCTGACTTATGGTGACTAGCCCCACCAGTAAATCTTTTGGGGGGTTTTCTTTGGTGAGGGATTTCAATTGGTTCAATTCCCAGAGTATCAACCATTAACACTGCCTTCTCAAACAACTCTGTAAACTTCTCACTCCTTTTGTCTTGAAGAGTTGAGCTTGCATAGCCAACAGCAGTCTGCATACCTCCAATTGTTTGGGAGCAGTTTTGCAGAGACCTGCTTAAACACTCTAGCTCTCCGAGCACCTCTGTGGCTAGAAGCAGTCCAAGAACTGTCTTGCCCTTCTGAAAGTGTTCTAGGAGACCATTGGCCCTAGTGCCGGTGTCAGAACTAACTGCAGCCATTTCCTCCAGACTGGTCAAGACAGCCTCATACTGACTAAGTACTATTTGAACAGCTTGACCACGTACAGTCCACCTAGTTGGACACAGAGGTTTTACAGTTCTGGTATGCCCTTCTGACAATGTCTGATCAGCCAATATCCCTTTGAACTTCCCTGACTGGTTGCTCAGTGTTCCAAGTTCATGGACCCACTGTAATGCATCACGTAGTAAGGGAGAGGCACTGCATGCACACTGCGTAATAAGATTGACACAGTGTGCTCCACAGTGCACATACAAAGCAAGTGGCTGTTTCTTCTTAAGCAATGCCTGTGCCCCAAAGAACCTTCCTGCCATATTCAGGGATGAGAGTTTTCCGCTTTTCGGCGGATTTCCGCTTTTTCTGAGTAAAAAATGACCTTTTTATATTATGCCAAAACCGTTGAGAATTTTTTAAAATTAATTTCGGGGGGTTGGGGTATGTTCCTTCATGCTGTTCAAACTTAATTAACTCCAACGATGTTTCCACATTATTTGTAAGTCGCCGTCTTTAGTCTCGTTTAATCTCGTTGAATGTGATGTAAAATTCGTGTTATCTACATTGTTATTGGTCAAAACATCGATGTCGAGACCATAATAGCCAATCAAAACAGTTTTTACAAAGACACCCACATCTGCTTTCTTTTATCAAAACTTACACATGTTCGTGAGCTACATATCAAAAATACGCTCCTCTAATCAGCGTGTTTTCTCAAGATGCCGAATACTATTGACAAGCGAGATGAAGCGAAGGTACGTGAAATTGATGCTGGTATAAAAAACAAGTTTAGCAAAGCAAAAGGAAAGCGAGAGAGGAGTGTGAGAGAGAGCAGAAGAGAGCCAGGTTAGAGCATGTAAAAACACAGGAGGAGCTGGCTAATGAAAGAAAAAGGAAAAAAAGAGAGGACTGATAAGCTTTTGGCTTTGGCCAAGAAGCTGAAGTCTAAATGATCAAATGAAAATTTGTTTCAAAAATAACTGGGAACTATAAATAACTTTTAACTGTAAAAAGTGTAAATAGGCATTTTCCTTTTGAAGAAGACATACAAGTGATGTGGACAATAAGATAAAGACAGTCCCCATAAAATATGCATTTGTTTGATTCAATACATTGAATATATGATAATTTGAATTATAGCTGACAGTGTTGAGAACTGTATAACTTTAAAGTTTAAATAGACATTGTGAAGAAATCATATACAAGTAATGTAGACATTAGTAAAAGGTCAGTTTCCATAAGATATGAATGTTTTTATATAATTCAATACATTGAATATATGAAAATTTGAATTATTAATGGAACTGTAAATAACTATGAATTTTAATGGACATTTTTTAGAAAAACAAGTGATGTTGACAATGAGTAATAACCAGTCCCCATAAAATGTAGATATTATTTTGAATTAATGCAATACACATATTGATTTTGATACATATTGTTCTATATAATAGTGTTTTTATTTCAATAAGTATTAAAATAGGCATCAGGTGTTTTAATTAACTACAGCTCAGATTGCAGGAAATAGGGTGTGTAAGGTCTCATTTTGAAAAAAAAATTCCTGGGGGGTCCCCCTGGACCCCCCTTATTACAGATTTTCTGCTTTTTTCATCAGGACCCACTCTCATCCCTGCATATTGGCTGCTCCATCATAAGTTTGACCTCGCAAGCCTGAGATAGGAAGGTATAGTCTCAGCAGCACATCAAGCGCTACCATGGCCATTTGCTCACCAGTTGTCCCTGGTATCTCATATAATCCAACAAATACTTCCTGTGGGATTAGGTCTTTCTCCACATACCTTAAGCATATTGAAACCTGCTCTTTGCCCTGTATATCCTGAGTGCCATCCATTATAATCGAAAACTTAACTACTGGGAGGGACCTGATTGTTGAGGCTAACCACTACACCACCGTGCCGCCCGTCTGAACAGCCTATATGTTAAAAAAAAAAAAAAAAAAAATATATATATATATATATATATATATATATATATATATATATATACTGAATAAATTGCAGACCTATCTTGGGATACATAGTTCTATGTATTACACCTACATTTATTTCACATCAATTTGAAATATTAAGGAAATAAGCTGACATTTTCCGCTAGCCTATTCAAAATACATCACAACCAAAACACACAGTCCTAATTTTCCAAAGATCCTTCCGTTTCATTGCTAATCCTTTGATGCTTCTAAATGCCTTAACATTCAGACCTCACCTGAAGCCCTCCAGCTTCTTCTCTCTCAACCTGCTCTTGATCCTTTGTACTGTATTTCTGAGTTTCCTATGTGATCAAATAATTCATTCATTCATTCATTCATTCATTATCTCTAGCCGCTTTATCCTTCTACAGGGTCGCAGGCAAGCTGGAGCCTATCCCAGCTGACTATGGGCGAAAGGCGGGGTACACCCTGGACAAGTCGCCAGGTCATCACAGGGCTGACACATAGACACAGACAACCATTCACACTCACATTCGCACCTACGGTCAATTTAGAGTCACCAGTTAACCTAACCTGCATGTCTTTGGACTGTGGGGGAAACCGGAGCACCCGGAGGAAACCCACGCGGACACGGGGAGAACATGCAAAGTCCACACAGAAAGGCCCTCGCCGGCCACGGGGCTCGAACCCAGGACCTTCTTGCTGTGAGGCGACAGCGCTAACCACTACACCACCGTGCCGCTGATCAAATAATGTGTTAATGAAAATTAACCAGAAACCTAACAGTAGTAGGAATACACCTTTTATCATGCAAATGTATTTGGCCTAAGCTACTAATAAAACAACCGAAATTATGGCATGACTTGAGATGACTATATTAATATGACATGATGACATCCCCACCTCAAGCACTGATTCCTCATTAACCTGTTCTAGGTTTGCATCGGCCTTATGCTGCCTTTCCTGCACACAAATGATTCATTAATTAGCTTTCATAGTGTCAGCTTTAATAGTAGCCTTAGTAACAGGATACACTAACTTTAGCCTACCAATTTCTACAGCAAAACGGGAGATGGTTAGCATTTTGGCATGAATTGCATGGTTTTGGGGCCACGTATTACCCCTTGTCATTAATATGTAGGCTACAGTACGTTAGCAGTCTCACAATTTTCCACAGTAGAAAGACTGGTGGTAGCCTAGCCTATAACATTTTGCAATGATAGGTTTGCATCGCGGGGCGGCACGGTGGTGTAGTGGTTAGCGCTGTCGCCTCACAGCAAGAAGGTCCGGGTTTGAGCCCCGTGGCCGGCGAGGGCCTTTCTGTGCGGAGTTTGCTTGTTCTCCCCGTGTCCACGTGGGTTTCCTCCGGGTGCTTCGGTTTCCCCCACAGTCCAAAGACATGCAGGTTAGGTTAACTGGTGACTCTAAATTGACCGTAGGTGTGAATGTGAGTGTGAATGGTTGTCTGTGTCTATGTGTCAGCCCTGTGATGACCTGGCGACTTGTCCAGGGTGTACCCCGCCTTTCGCCCGTAGTCAGCTGGGATAGGCTCCAGCTTGCCTGCGACCCTGTAGAACAGGATAAAGCGGCTAGAGATGAGAGATGAGGTTTGCGTCGCGTTGTAGGCTATAGCTAAATAATGTCAACCTGTTCTGGGCACTACTTACTCTCTGTGTGTTGAAATAGTTCTGTATATCTTTTTTTCTTTTTTGGTGGCATTGTCTAGGTTATCTACAAAGCAGATCATTGGACAAAATGAGTTTGAATACCAAGGTAACAGTAATGTTAAGTTGTACACTTTTCTGAAGACATACAGTAGCAGGCTATCTGGCTTGCTACTGTATGTCACACGGGCCCGTGGTCTCTTCGTCGTTACCACCACTAGAAGCGCTTTGTTTACGTCCATGTGAGGAGAACTTGAACCTGCAGACTCTCTGTTTCAGCCAATGAAATTGCAGCATGGATAACCCTGTCACTCTGGTACATCGAAAAAACTAGTGACTAAGATTATAGCCTACTACTGAGTTCGCAAAAAATATGTGAATAAATTCACATTTTGTTATATAAAAATAAAATGCTAAATATTGGTCGGGACTATTTTGCCATCCTAAAATATTGGTTGTGACATGTCCCTATGGTCCATATGCAAATCTACGCCCTTGCAAACTGCAGTCTGGCTGTTTTATTAATGCCAGCCTTGGAGCAGGTGCTTCTTCCTTGCATGACAGCCTTTCAGGCCATGATGATGTAGGATTCTCTTAATGATGGATGCACAAATTTGGTATCTGATGCCGCCAACGTCTTCACCAGTCCCTTTGTTGTCGTCTTGTGGTTTGGTTGAATCTTTCACACCAAAGTTTGTTCAGCCCTGGGAATTAATTTGTGCCTTTTTCTTAATTACATGGCCCCAAGATTTTTTTTAGATTTGCATACCGTCTCTTTGTGTAGATGCTGCTGGTACATTCAACTGTTTACAAATTGCTCCTGAAAAGGAACTGGACTTTTGGAGGTCCAGAATTTCCCTTTTACAGCCACAGGTGCACTCTTAATTAACTCCAAATAATGACACTTGGTCAATCAGAAGCTTCTAAAAGTTATTACATCATTTTCTGGAATCTTTCAGACTATTTAAAGAGACAGTCAACTTGACATATGTAAACCTATGATCCACTGGAATTCTGATTGTGAATTAAAGGTAAAATAAATCTGTCTCTAATCAGTTGTTTTAAAATTACCTCTGATGTGAACAAAGTAGATGCGTTAATTGACTTGCCAGAAGAAATGCATGGTAACATGAAATTTTTGTAGTTTGAATGTAGTAGTGTTGTGTAGTGAGATTGAATATCATTAGCCCAAGTGTATGTAAACTTTTGACCTTAACTGTAAGTCTGCTGCAGTTGATTAAACCATAGTCCATTGTTCCCCTGGCCCACACCATATGTTCTTTAATTCTATCCACATTCACTGGATATGAGCAATCGCGCATTCTGATTGGCTACTCTCCTACTAGGATATCAGCTCATGTACCATGAGTAGAGAAAAACAAAATGGCAGGGCATGTTGCTGAACTAACCAAGGATGAATTAAAAACTCTACTTGAAAACAAACCCCCCAAAAATACAAAAAAAAAAAGCACAACGAAATATGGAATAAAAGTATTTGATGGTAAGAATGTATCTTTTTTTTTTCAAGAAGGATTATTGTAGCATTTTTTCACAAATTGCTACTGTCATTTCACCGGTTTGTTTACATTCTAAGCAGAAATGATTTTGTTGGCCGTTTTGTATAAAGTTTTTATTTATCTAATTTGCAAGAAGGGCGGCACGGTGGTGTAGTGGTTAGCACTGTTGCCTCACAGCAAGAAGGTCTGGGTTCGAGCCCCGTGGCTGGCGAGGGTCTTTCTGTGCGGAGTTTGCATGTTCTCTCCGTGTCCGCGTGGGTTTCCTCCGGGTGCTCCGGTTTCCCCCACAGTCCAAAGACATGCAGGTTAGGTTAACTGGTGACTCTAAATTGACCGTAGGTGTGAATGTGAGTGTGAATGGTTGTCTGTGTCTATGTGTCAGCCCTGTGATGACCTGGCGACTTGTCCAGGGTGTACCCCGCCTTTTGCCCGTAGTCAGCTGGGATAGGCTCCAGCTTGCCTGCGACCCTGTAGAACAGGATAAAGCGGCTACAGATAATGAGATGAGATGAGATAATTTGCAAGAAATAAAAATAAAAACGCTCTGTTTCTCGAAATCCAGTGATTGTGGATAGAATAAAACAGTTATTCCACTCAATCTCGTTGTACATGACTTTTCGTCAACTCGGTGCTACCGGTATGCGCCTTATTGGCTATCAGCTCATGTATGATTTTGTGGAATAACTGTTAGATGTTCTACAGGAACATAATGACATAGTGAAATTTTTGAGAGATCCCTTTATTTGCTTTCAAATCTGCATCTCTTTTCTTAAGAATGTCTACCAGTATAATTTTGGCTATGGGGAATGTGATAGACTCACCTCTGTTTGTAGATCCTCAGTGTTAAAGTGCATATTCTGGACCAATTTCGTGTTTTTTTTTTATATGAAAGCATGTCCCTTTACACACTCATCCAGAAGGGTAATTTTGCACAAGGCCATCTGTCTACAGCACAAAAAAATAAAATAAAACGCATCTGGAAAAATCCCAAGGGAGTCTGGAGCCAGATTCGTGACGTCACCTGCGGAAGCGCCAGCAGGCTGCGCGAGCTTTGCACAGTTTCAGTGCACAGCCTGTGTAGACCAAGCGCTCCCATTTCTCTCTCATTGTCCGGTCTTTTGGGAAACAATGAGTACTAATCCCATCAGGATTGGTGTTGCTACACCCTCCTACGATACATCTGTTAACCATTTTAATAATTACGCGATAACATTGAAAAAATTTGCAGAAAACCACCAGGTCGTTTTCTCATAAACAAACCAGCGCTGACGTAGGATTCAGAGGGAGGCGTCCCGCACGCGACATCACGAAAATCAGTGTTTGCCGCGAAATCCAAATGCCAAGTTTTTTCAGGGGCGGACCAATTCGCCTCAAATGGCTTGATTTCAACTGAATTTTTCTGGTATTGCGCAAGGTAAAAAAATTGCAGAGAGTGCCGAATATTACAGATATTTGACCAAAGTTTAATATAAAATAGAAGAATTACATTGATCTTGCTCCTGAATTTACCCGTGATATGCACTTTAAAGCATCTGCCCCTCTGATTGCAGGAACAAGACAGGTATTCTTGGCTGGCGAAGTGAGAAAACAGAGGTGGTGAATGGCTATGAATCCAAGGTACTGCTTTTCTGCCTACTCACACAGAACACATGCACTCTTCAGCATAGTGCAGTTTTATAGCTTTCGGAACTGGAGTCAGTTTCATTGAGAAATGTCCTTGGATCAATCAGTACCTTTGATCCCAGCGGAAATGAGTCTGCCTGTAAATGCACAGGCATTGCTAAATGCTTTATGCGTGTTTCAGGTGTACTGTGCCTCCAACGTCGAGCTGATCACTCGAACACGGACCGACCACCTTGCTGAACAGCACAAAGCCAAACCCAAAAGTATTCATTTTGAAAATCGTGACTTTTGACTTTCATTAGGCTTCTGTGTACAATTCCATGTGAGGCCTTGAGATTGTTTTTGTTTGAATTATGTTCTACTTATCCTGTAGGCAGTAAAACACCACTGCAATCCTTCCTGGGCATTGCAGAGCAGCACATGGGAACTAACAACGGGGTGAGAGCACTTTACTGCAGTACTGATAGTCCTGAGTTTGTTAGTAATTATGATTCTCATTATCAGTCTGAAGCGACATGATACAGGAAATGTTCACCCACTGTGTTTGTCTGGAATTAATGTCACTAATGTGCTACTTTCTGGGTTTTGTTTAATACTTTTTCCTCGCCTAGGAATATTCAC
Source organism: Neoarius graeffei (assembly GCF_027579695.1). Taxonomy (NCBI): domain Eukaryota; kingdom Metazoa; phylum Chordata; class Actinopteri; order Siluriformes; family Ariidae; genus Neoarius; species Neoarius graeffei. Next base: position 34,465,045 of record NC_083585.1, on the reverse strand, counting down.
GGTCTGTGTTTGGCTTGTTTTAATAATGTTTTTCACGTCAGAGTATGATTATTTATTTTCCCACTCTGTGAATATTCACCTTCAATATTTGTCTTGTATGAATAACAATTTCCATGCCTGGGAATATCCATGCTCTGTGCTTGCCTTATATTAACAATGCTTTCCCAGTCTGGTTATGATTTATGTGCGTCTGCGCATTACAGCAAACAATGGTGACCCAGATGTCATGTCCTGTGATGAACAGCAGAGTCATGACAGCTGAGGAATACTTTAATCCAAGTCACAACAACAGAGATATTGGTCAGCCTTGCCATCTCACCACCAAAACACAAAGGTGCTTACACATCTCACACCTCTCACTCCTCTCACACATGCTTTTTGTGATCATAATCATTCTGTGTCTGTGTTCAGGGAAAGACAGTAAGCCAAGGGAATGAGTCAGAGGGAAAAGCTCTGTGAAAATACAAGTAGTTTCTTATTGGTATAACAACTATGAAACAAGATCCTCTTTTGCACAGACATCTTTGCTGCCATGTGGAGTTTAGCTAACACGAATCGACATTAGCATCTATGTTAAGAACAGTGTCGTGAAAAAACCCTAAATGTGATTCACTAAATTTTGTCCTGTGCACTCAGGTTCAAAGCCAAGCTGTGGCTGTGTGAGTCTCATCCTCTGTCCCTGGCTGAGCAGGTGGCTCCCATTATAGACCTCATGGCCATCTCTAATGCCCTGTTTGCTAAGCTCAGAGACTTCATCACCCTGCGTTTACCTCCAGGCTTTCCCATCAAGATAGGTAAAAAAAAAAATCTTTTTCATACTTAAAGGAACAGTCCACCGTACTTCCATAATGAAATATGTTCTTCTCTGAATTGAGACGAGCTGATCCGTACCTCTCCGAGCTTTGCGCGACCTCCCAGTCAGTCAGACGCGCTGTCACTCCTGTTAGCAATGTAGCTAGGCTCAGCATGGTCAATGGTATTTTTTGGGGCTGTAGTTAGATGCAACCAAACTCTTCCACGTTTTTCCTGTTTACATAGGTTTATATGACCAGTGACATGAAACAGTGAACGTATCAATGTGCTGTCGAAGTGCGCAGAAGGTGTTAGTACGCCTGTCATTATAGTGCGGACTTTCCATAGCATAGAAAATCGCCACGTTTCAATTTGTGTAACTGAACTTTGTTTCATGTCACTGGTCATATAAACCTATGTAAACAGGAAAAACGTGGAAGAGTTTGGTCGCATCTAACTACAGCCCCAAAAAATACCATTGGCCATGCTGAGCCTAGCTACATTGCTAACAGGAGTGACAGCGCGTCTGACTGACTGGGAGGTCGCGCAAAGCTCGGAGAGGTACGGATCAGCTCGTCTCAATACAGAGAAGAACATATTTCATTATGGAAGTACGGTGGACTGTTCCTTTAACCTTCCAGGATAAAATAGTGATATTGTCTCCTGTTATTCCATGTGAACTTGCTCATAATACACAACTACAGACATCCCAAGTCTCCCGGAAGTTCCGGGAGTCTCCCGCATATTGATAGTGGCTCCCTGATGCCCGCAAATTACATATAATCTCACGGAATCTAGAGCAAGTGAGCAAGTTTCATCCCGAACCAACCAGATGCAAACTTGTGTACGTCATAATAACAGGCCCACATAGCCTGTGGTGTGGTGGCACACTATTGGCTAGGGTAGAGTGCGGTTTGGGATGTGGCTGATTTCACAACGCGTATTTCCAGTGTAAGAAAAAAAAAACAAGTGTACGCACGTGCCCTCTGGTGGTTCATATGTGTGTGCACACGCTTGCAATGTGGCGGCGACAATGCGTGAGGCATGTTTTCTCTCGCCTCTGCATGCGCTGTTTGACCAAAGCAGTGGAAAGGAGAAGAGACGAACCAGCCGCCATCTTCCGCGCACTTCTCCCTCTAATGATGATTCAGTCAGTCAGTGCATAGGAGCAGGAGCGTCATGGCAGATGCAGAGTGCCCCAAGAAACGAAAATATAAGACACATTTTACAGCAGACTACACATAAGTGTACCCTTGTCTGATAAGAGTAAGGAATACTCTGGGTGTCCAGATTCAATCAGTAAGGAGCTTAATATATGGCGCATTGTAGTGATCATAGTTTATGGGTTGTGGGCAGCTAAGTCCCCAAGTCAGGGTGTCAGCTATGAATCTGAGTGAATTGAGTGAGTTCAGGTATTGTTCATCTCCAAAAGGCCAGCCCAAAATCCACCAGAATGCAGGAAATCACATCAACCAAATCCAAAATTTTCTGGGGGAGTACCCCCATGCCAGGGCGGCACGGTGGTGTAGTGGTTAGCGCTGTCGCCTCACAGTAAGAAGGTCTGGGTTCGAGCCCCGTGGCCGGCAAGGGCCTTTCTGTGCGGAGTTTGCATGTTCTCCCCGTGTCCGCGTGGGTTTCCTCCAGGTGCTCCGGTTTCCCCCACAGTCCAAAGACATGCAGGTTAGGTTAACTGGTGACTCTAAATTGACCGTAGGTGTGAATGTGAGTGTGAATGGTTGTCTGTGTCTATGTGTCAGCCCTGTGATGACCTGGCGACTTGTCCAGGGTGTACCCTGCCTTTCGCCCGTAGTCAGCTGGGATAGGCTCCAGCTTGCCTGCGACCCTGTAGAACAGGATAAAGTGGCTACAGATAATGAGATGAGATGAGTACCCCCATACCCCCCAGCAATGTCTTTGTCCCCCCCCAAAAAAAAAATAAATAAATAAATAAATAAATAAATAAATAAAATTCCCCAAAGGTGGTGGGGAGGGGACCTCCCTGAAATGAATTTTGTCAGGTTGGGATGTCTGCAACTAGGACCACCCCTGTCCACCACCGAAAGCACCTAAAATGGCCATGAGCATCAGAACTGGACCATGAAGCAATGGATGAAGGTGGCCTGGTCTGATGAATCATGTTTTCTTTTATATCATGTGAACAGCCGGGTGCATGTGCATCACTTACTTGGGGAAGAGATGGCACCAGGATGCACTATGGGAAGAAGGCAAGTCGGCGGAGGCAGTGTGATGCTCTGGGCAGTGTTCTTCTGGGAATCCTTGGCATTCATGTGAATGTTCCTTTGATACGTACCACCTACCTAAACATTGCAGCAGACCATGTAAACTCCTTCATGGCAGTGGTATTCCCCCAATGGCAGTGGCCTCTTTCAGCACACTGCAAAAACTGTTCAGGAATGGTTTGAGGAACATGACCCAGAGTTAAGGGTGGTCATTTGACCTCCAAATTCCCCAGATCTCAATCTGATCGAGCATCTGTGGGATGTGCTAGATAAACAACTCTGATCCTTGGAGGCCCCACCTCGCAACTTCTAGAACTTAAAGGATATGCCGCTAACGTCTTGGTGCCAGATACCACAACACACCTTTAGATGTCTTGTGGAGTCCATGGCTCAGTGGGTCAGAGATGTTTTGGCAGCACAAGGGGAACCTACACAGTATTAGTCAGGTGGTTTTAATGTTATGGTAGATTGGTGTGAGCATGCACTGACTCTCTGCAAAGTATCTGCTCAGTGCTATGTTTTTGCATCTGACGTACCAAGCTTTGTATCAGTGTTCTTGTTCATGGTTTTTGTGATTTTGCTTTTGCCTTTGATACCCTGTTTGTGAATTGCCTAACCTACTGCCTGCCTTTGACCAAATTTAAGTCAAGTGCTTCTTGGATTTGTTTGTTGTTTGCCAACTTTAACAAAAGCATTACATACAATTGCAGGCATCTTTGCCACCTGGCAGTATCCAAGCTGTCATTAAAAATGACAAGATGAACATAAAGTTGAAGTATATAATATAATAGCCTATATTTTGGTTGGTTATATGTATAAGTTTTGAATAATAGCCCTTCAACACCCCCTTCCACAAAAAAATGTACTGTCTATTCAACTGTCTGTTTCCATATTTATCTAAATTGATCTGAATTTGGTCAGTGCTTACTTATTGGTTTGTTTCCTTGGATACATTTCAGTCAGTTTCTGAAAAGAAAACTCATACAAAAACTGTATGTTGATTGCTCTATAGCAAATACTTGTTCTATACAGTTTAACTCATTAAAGGTAAGAGGTGCCATGTTGATTTGATATCACTTGCCGAACTCAGGATTGAGGAGAGTATCCCGACTTCCAAGTAGGAATTCTATGGTAGTTGAGGCGTTTTCTTTGGTTTTTCATAGTGGTAGGTTGGAAATGCAGCAGTAGTTTTAACAAAAACTATAAACTATCCATCCATCTATTATCTATACCACTTATCCGTCAGGGTGGTGAGAGAAACTGGAGCTACCAGTTACCAGCCGACTTCAGGCGAGAGACATCCTGGGCAGGTCACCAATCTATTGCAGGGTTAACACAAGAGACAAACAACCATTCACACTCACATTCACACCTATGGAGCACTTGCATGTGACGTCACATCCGATCCAGATTGTAAACAGACGCCATCTTGTTGGTCAAATGCCATATTTCCGCCATCTAACCGACACTGACTTTCGTTGTTTTTCGCCCAAATCTTCAAATATTACCGTGCCACAATGCCGGAGAGCAGGGCCGGTTCTGCCCTAATCTGGACCCGGGTGCAACATTGCGCGCACCCCCCCCCCCAAAAAAAAAAACACACACCAGTCTAAATCAGGACAACTATCACATAACTATAACTATAAACATTTTACATCAACTATTTTAACTAAATGGGCTATAATAAATAAGCCTGCAGCCATGGCGGGCTGCCTTAAAAAGTAACCATTCAATGACACAACTGACAGCCTGCGCAGCCACGGCAGGCTGCCTTAAAAAGTAACCATTCAATGACACAACTGACAGCCTGCGCAGCCACGGCAGGCTGCCTTAAAAAGTAACCATTCAATGACACAACTGACAGCCTGCGCAGCCACGGCAGGCTGCCTTAAAAAGTAACCATTCAATGACACAACTGACAGCCTGCACAGCCACGGCAGGCTGCCTTAAAAAGTAACCATTCAATGACACAACTGACAGCCTGCGCAGCCACGGCAGGCTGCCTTAAAAAGTAACCATTCAATGACACAACTGACAGCCTGCGCAGCCACGGCAGGCTGCCTTAAAAAGTAACCATTCAATGACACAACTGACAGCCTGCGCAGCCACGGCAGGCTGCCTTAAAAAGTAACCATTCAATGACACAACTGAAAGCCTGCAGCCACGGCGGGCTGCCTCAGAAAAGTAACCATTCAATGACACAACTGAAAGCCTGAAGCCACGGCCGGCTGCCTTAAAAAGTAACCATTAGTAATGCACTTATTCAGGAACAGAGAGAACTCTTTATTTTTTATTTTATCTTATTTTTTGGGGCCCCTCTCCACACCAGTCCCGGGTGCAAATGCTAGCGTTGCTACCCCTCCAGAGCCGGCCCTGCCAGAGAGTTGTGCGGCATATAAATGCCACAACAGGAGAGGTCAGAAATCGGGAAGAAAGTTTCATAGGCTGCCACGGGACCCTGACAGGCGTGCAAAATGGATTGCTGCTATCAGCCGGGCCGATCCAAACAACAACAACAAGGCATGGGTACAGAATTATGATTTATCAGTATTGCTAATTATGGTAAAAGCAAAAGAAATTAAACTGGACAAATACATTTTTATTTCTTAAAGCAGGTATACCATATATACAGTAATAGTGATAGACTACTGATACTTGATCTAACTGATAATATAAAATATTCAGCCATAATACTTAAGTGACTTACCCGTCCAATGAGGATTGTTATTTTCTTGTTTACAAGATGCCACATCTGAGGGGGGCTGACAAATCCTGAATTTCTGTAGAGATAACTGTCCAGAGATTTATAAGCACGCAGTGCTTCACCACTGAACAGCGAGGGAAAGTTAATGAGGTAATTATACACATCTGGGTATTCCACCTCTGGCAGTTCCATATCCGCTGACACGGTCGTGAAAACTACGTCCGGTAATCGATAAGGGTCACTAATCTGTAGGTCATTTATTTTATACATATATCTAGTTATCTGTTCATTAGAAAAATGAGCCGTGTAGTTCGTCGGTTGAAATTGATCCATTTTGTACACGAGTGCAGCAATATTCAGCTGTGTTGTTGACCGACAAGATGGCGGCTGTTTACATTCCGGTCACATGACTGCAAGAGGTCTATGGGCAAGTTAGAGCAGCCAGCTGCCCTAATCTGCATGTCTTTGGACTGTGGGAAGAAACCGAAGCACCCAGAAGAAACCCATGCAGGCACAGGGAGAACATGCAGATTCCACACAGAAAGGCTCCAGTCAGCTGCAAGGTTCAAACACAGAACCTTCTTGCTGTGAGGCGCCAGTGCTAACCACTGCACCAAACTATAAACTACTAATTTAAAATTCTACTTCATATTATTTTGCATCTCTCTTTTCTTTCTCTTCAGAGATCCCCATCTATCACATCCTGAATGCACGCATCACCTTTGGGAACCTGAACGGCTGTGAGGATGGGGGAGTGGGCCGAACAGAAACACACGTGGATGGACAGAAGGACAGCCCTAGGACAGAGACACCATCTCCTGGTAGTGACTCCTCCAGCGTATCAAGCTCCAGCTCGACTAGTGAGAACCAGCCTGTTCCTCACTCAACAAGCACAAGCAACTTCGAGTCAAACAATTTAGCGACACCTATTACAGCAATTTGAACTGAATGAATGGATGTTTATTCCATCTTTTACTCAACTGCCTCAAACAAAATCCTTTATTCTGACTGATATGCTGTGTGTGTACATACGTGTGTGTGTAACTTAGACTCTTGCCATGGAGGTGAAATTCCAGCATCAGTATTTGAGGCACCACGGGGTTACAGCATCCTTGGAGGGAACCAGAGAGAGAGCATGCGTGAGGAGGAGGATGACCTACTACAGTACGCCATTCAGCAGAGTCTACTGGAGGCAGGTTCTGAGTACGACCAGGTAAGATACACATACACGCTAACATGAGATATATATATATATATATAATGAGATTATATATAACAACTGATCATAGAAGCACTCAACACTCATCCATTTGTTTATCACAGCCCTGTGTGTTTACATACACAAATAATCTGATTTGGAAAGGACCAGATTATTTGGCATACTATGACATACTGGATTAAAGTCATTCTCATATTTCAAGAAAGTGAGGAGACACCTAAGCTGTATCTGAAATCACTCATTCACTACTCCCTGCTCACTATCTAGGGACTTGTGTATCGAGGACTATATAATGAGTGCATTGGTAAAATGGAAAAACAAAAAAACACTTTCAGACACCACTCCTCCGCGTCGTTATTTACGTCATTATGGTCGCATAATTAAAACGTGCCAGATCAGTCGGCTGGTGGGTTTTCAAAATAATAAATACATATTATAGGCTACTGAGCGTATTTCCCACATTAATAAATACAAAGCTCTTTGTGTCTGCTGCATCTTTCAGTTCTTTTAAATGAAAGCTGAATGCTTTTCTTCTTTGCCGCTGCCTTTTATTAAATCAAATTTGAGGCTTTTGATTCATTCCTCGCTCTGCACCGTAACTTTTTTCATCTCATCTCATTATCTCTAGCCGCTTTATCCTTCTACAGGGTCGCAGGCAAGCTGGAGCCTATCCCAGCTGACTACGGGCGAAAGGCGGGGTACACCCTGGACAAGTCGCCAGGTCATTGCAGGGCTGACACATAGACACAGACAACCATTCACACTCACATTCACACCTACAGTCAATTTAGAGTCACCAGTTAACCTAACCTGCATGTCTTTGGACTGTGGGGGAAACCGGAGCACCCGGAGGAAACCCACACGGACACGGGGAGAACATGCAAACTCCACACAGAAAGGCCCTCGTCGGCCGCTGGGCTCGAACCCAGGACCTTCTTGCTACGAGGCGACAGTGCTAACCACTACACCACTGTGCCACTCCCTGTCTTATTATATTTTAGCTTATTTTCTACTCTCTTACTGTTTTTAATTGTACTTGAATGCCCGTTTATAATGTGTTTCTTTGTCCGTCCATTCACCTCCAACACACTTTTTTTTTCTTTCAGCACGTCCGCAATGCATGATGGGATATATTGCTTGGTTAGTGACCATCGGTTGTACACTGCTTTTCACGGTGCATTGTGGGATACTATGAGTGCACTATACAGGGTGTAATAATTCTCACTATATATTTAGACAGCATTACAAAATGGCGAACTCACCATATAGTCCACTATGTAGTGAGTGATTTCGGACACAGCGCTGGATTTTAACCCAATAATTTGGTTATTCAGCATATCAGTGCTGTTAACCTGGCATCCTTTCTTCAGGTTTACACTAAAAAGTGACTATATGTCATATTTCGAAAAAAATCCAGCTATTAACAGACTCATGTAGCTTCAGAAATGACCCATTATCAGATTACACAAGTGCTTGTAAACACATGAACTGACTGACTTATTGCCAAACGCTGATAGTTTATCATCAGTTCATTTTGTCCATGTTAACATACTAAGACACAGATGTACCCTGATGTATGTTTCTAAACTAATTATGTTCTCTGTAGGTGACGATTTGGGAGGCTCTGACAAACAGTAAACCAGGAACCCATCCTCTGTCATGTGACCCCAGCCGCCTGGAAAGGTCCGCAGTCAGTATCTCTTCATTTCTTTAGTCTCACAGCCACCACTCAACTTTTTTCCACCACCATATATACTGTAGCTCAGAGGTGGTAGTCTCAAAGCCCTACAAAGATTTGGGGTTTCCACCTTGTAGCTCACCAAATTCCAGCCATTCAAGCTGTAGACAGTATTCTGATCTGGCTGATGCTTTCATCCTGAGACTTACAGTTGAGACAAGATGGAAATGAGCAGCTTGGCGGTGTTAGGATTTGAACTCCTGAGCTTCCAATCAGTCGCACAAGCCTTAACCACAGAGCCACTTCCTCCAGTCTGACACTTGCTGTACTATACCACTGACTGACATCAGTGAACGAAATTTACAAATTCATGCACAATTTCAGAGTCCCAAAGCATGAACTTTCGTAAAATTGCAGTTTAAAAATTTTGTAACATTGCCATGCAATGGATCTAGTTAAATTCTTCATTGCATTGCTCCTAGATGGAACAGAGCGGCTCAGCTCTACCCTTTTCCTGAAAATGCAACTCACAATATACACATAATAACTGGGGTGGGTTTGAGGGAAGGAGAAGACTTGTGGGTGTTTTTATCGCGGTTGTAATTCACTTTGCATACAGAATGCCCTCAAATTTTAAAAATCGCTTCTTGAACAAGAACAGATGGTCCACACTGATCATCTCATCTCATTATCTGTAGCCACTTTATCCTGTTCTACAGGGTCGCAGGCAAGCTGGAGCCTATCCCAGCTGACTACGGGCGAAAGGCTTGGTACACCCTGGACAAGTCGCCAGGTCATCACAGGGCTGACACATAGACACAGACAACCATTCACACTCACATTCACACCTACGGTCAATTTAGAGTCACCAGTTAACCTAACCTGCATGTCTTTGGACTGTGGGGGAAACCGGAGCACCCGGAGGAAACCCACGCGGACACGGGAAGAACATGCAAACTCCACACAGAAAGGCCCTCGCCAGCCACAGGGCTCGAACCCGGACCTTCTTGCTGTGAGGCGACACCGCTAACCACTACACCACCGTGCCGCCCCTCCACACTGATCAATCCAATCCAATTTTCGTTTCTGTGTTGTCCATTACTGCCACATCTGATTCAAACCGATATTACCTAGAAAAACCAAGATTGCCCAAGTTCATTGTTAGATGAAGTTCATCTCCTAATGCTAAATAACAGTTTATTTATTGTTAGCCTCTTAGCTCAATTTGCACAATATCATAGTCATTTTCAATCTCTGTCATTGTTCTGTATCAGAACTCCACAGCACAAGACCAGCCCTGAGTCCAGCTCTGGCAGCACACCAACCAACGAGGCACCACAGAGCTATGATGAGCAACTACGTCTGGCAATGGAGCTGTCAGCACGCGAACAGGAAGAGGCAGAGCTCCGGCAGAGACAAGAGGAAGAAGAGCTTCAGCGCATCATACAGCTGTCACTCATGGAGAAGTGACAGGAGTCTGAGCAAGCAAAAATCAAGGGGCAGGAGAGCATATGCAGCAAGAGTCTATTGAGACCTGCAATCCTCTCCCCTCCCATGTTCAGCCTCTCCTCCTCTTCCTCCTCCAGCAGCCGGCTTGAAGCTCAAGGATCCAACAATCCACCAGTCACAGAGATCTGGCTCTGTCCACTTTTTTACAAGTTTACAACCACAAGCTACTCAACTCACTGGCAGTCAAGTGACCGACATCAAACTCAGATAGAACTATTCAGCAAACATGTACTTTGGGTTTTTTTTTCCAGGCAGATCAGCAGAACTCACAGCTATGTCAGGGATCGCAGCATCTCTCACCAAGCCATTTATTACCCAGAGTTCCTAGAGCACCACTCACACTGAGACTCAAGTCCTCCCACTGAGTACCCAGGGAGAGGGGTTTACAAACCAGTTTTTTAAAAAAACGGAATTGGATAAATTAGGTTTGTTTTTTATTTGCACAAAATTCAATTGCACTCTTCGAGGAAGCATAAGGAGGCTCTTTATGCTAAGAGGTGCCCATTAATGAAACGTGTACATGTGAATGTCTGCCTCACACAGAAGCCAAGTTAGACTGCTGGCAACTACTCGAAATGCACGATGGAAACAGCATGATCCTGTCTTCATTTTGGTACCTCATGTCTACGCAGCTTCATTTTATTTATTTCAAAGTGCAAGATATAGTTTTTAATTGGAAGATGTGGGACAAGAGTTAAGAAGTGTGAATAATATTGTATGAAATTAGCGAGAAGTTGCTGGTCTTTTTCAGGTCAGTAATTGGGTTAAACCGAAGTGTAATCAATAATAAATTAGATCCTCACTGCAATATTTATACTTTGTGTCATAAACACAATTTTAAACAGACCAGAAAACATACATTATAGCGTATGTTTTTCTCAATATGGTGCTATGGTAACGTCATTTCCGTGTAAAAAAAAAAAATCTACAGTTTATTATTTTCTTTTGGATTCAACAACTAAGCTCCTTATCCTTTTCAGTTTCTTTTCTGGCTTCCATGCAGTGCTTCCTGACCCAGGCCTTCAGAAGCCTTGAGAATCCTTTGCCCTAAAATGGCACTGGAGCTCCTGATTCATCCAATCATTGTACCAACTGTTGAAAGAAGGTCCAATCAGGTGCGCCAATGCAGGGAGAAAACAGAAAGGGCTCGTTTCTCTGATCCAGATGCAATCTCATACTGGACAACAACTACTATATCTCGAATGGAGAATCTCTAATCTGAGGTTTTCTCCTCGTTCTGACAATCTGGGTCTAAGCGGCTGGCGACAATTGTATAATAATTGCGAATAATACTCACAAAAGATTCCTTTTTAAGCACAATTTAACGCAAAGCTTGGTGATAATAGCCAGTCAAGAAATGACCAAAGGGCTGTCCAGCAGCGTGGATCAATAGAGGGAACATGTGTATATTTATGTGTAGAGTTATGATGATGATTAAGCGTATTAAGAGAGAAGTGATTATAAGGATTCTGTTGTATAGAAATGCTTGATGTGGTTATCATTAATATTAAACTAACATATTCCACTGTTTGTTTGTTTTTTATTTGCACCGGATATGAATGTGGAGTGTTGCTGTGGTGTCTGTATGATGTGATAGAACTCACTACAGCAACGCTGCTCAAATTTGTAACCTCAAGAAAGACTGAATAAAGGAGAAAATTTCAGACTGAGTGGAGAATCTTATCTGGATGCCATTACAAGAGAGGATTAGAATTAGTTTTGATACACATGAAAAGGCAGCATCTTATGTTAGTAACTTAAGTCAAAATGTAGATTTAGAATATTATTTATATTTAAGTTATTGAATCTTCAACTCTCCCAGTGAACCATACTCTTCTTGTGAGTATTCAGAGAGTGTCATATATTGGACACAATATGTATTGGACAAATATAACTGATCATTTCCTTATTTCTTTCTCATAGCCACCAGTCAGCATGTGGTTCTGTGGAGATCATGAGAATGGGAAACTCGAGCATAAAACCCGACTCACCAAAAGATCAGTCATGCAAAGCTCGGTCGTGTTGGTCAACATATTGCATGTGACAATGTGAAACCAAACATGAGCATATGACAGGTTCTGAGAAGGTGAGGGTGTAATATTACAAAAATATATATAATGTTCTGAAAACAGTGTAAAAATGGCTAACTTACACAACGTTCCCAAATGTTAACACAAATGTTTATGACAGTGTTCCTAGAACTTAAACCATTTCAGGAACTTTTAAGAAATGTTTACAAAGACATGCGGTTAGGTTAACGTGGGGCGGCCTCAGGCTGAGGTGCCCTTGAGCGAGGCACCTTCCCCCTGCGCACTGTTAGCATGGCTGCCCATTGCTCTGGGTATGTGTGTGTATTCGCTGCTTCAGATGGGTTAAATGCAGACCGGAATTTCACGTGATGAATAAAGTTGTTCTTCAAACATATTACATTAAAAACATTCAAAGAAAACAGGAAAGTGACCAAACCTTAAATGGTATAATTCTTGCTAAATTGTTAGCAAGGTGCGAGCCCAGTCAGCAAATTTTCTTTGGTCTCGATGTCGGCTGCATAAGCAGTTGTCCTTTGGCCCACATTTAGGAGTGTATGGTGTCCGAAATCAATTCAGTTAAATATCTTTTTAGTCTATATACAAATGTTTGTGAACACCTGATCACACCCAAGTGTACTTTTTGGACGTTCCGTTTGAGATTTAGTCCCCTTTACTCTTACAATAACCCCCACTCTTCTGGGAAGTCTTTCAATTAGATTTTGAAGCATGGCTGTAGGGATTTGCCCATTCAGTGCCAAGGCCATTACTGAGGCGCTGGTGTTCAGTAAAGAGGCCTGGGATGAAGTCTGCCTTTCAGTTTATGCTGAAGGTGTTCAGTGGGGTTGAGGGCCGGGCTCTGTACAGGCCGCATGAGTTGTTCCACTCCAACATTGGCACCCCGTGTCTTCATGAACCTTGCTTTGTTCACAGTGACATGGTCATGCTGAAACTGGTCTAGGTGCGTTAGTTCCAGGGAAGGGCTTCCAATTTTGTGGCAACAGTTAAGGGAAGGACCACATATCGGGGTCACGGTTAAGTGTCCACATGTATCGCAGTTTGATCAAATCAACATTTTGTATGTCAGTGGATTACTAAACCTATCTTTTCACTGCACCGTGATGCCGGGGCTGTTTTTAAGAACTGAAATAACTTATTTATAAAGCTTGCTGAGAAATACGGCCACAATAGGCATCAAGTTTTCCTCAAAATGAGGCAGTGCTAAGTTAAGGCATGGACTGATGCACTCAGCAAGGTTAGCTACGTAGTGGCTCATACCGTACCTGACTTGACTAGGATACCTCTAAAGTTAGGGAGCTTACAGAGTATCCGAGCTCCCAAAGTTAGTTGTAGCTAATCTTTAAGCGCGCAAAGTTATTTTAAAATTACCATTAAACATTAGCCTAATTTCTCTGTCAACTTTTCATTCCACGTTTGTTGCTACAGATGTATTCATGGATCCCAAAACTACTGTATAACATACTGTATTGTAGGCCATTATCACTTTAAATATGTTGTTTCAGAGTAATAACCACAAAGCACTTGTTTTCAGTGGATGTAAGAGCATCTCAGGACAAGGCTTTAAATCCATTACTGTGACTGCAAGATGCTCCAAGGCCTCTCCCTCCATCACAGCATGAAGAGGCGTGAGAGCATCAGCAGCACTAAAAATGCTCTTTTCTCTGCAGCTATTTTGGGAAATTCGGGAAAGCCGAGTCGCTCCAACCATCTCAGTCTGTATAGAGAGCTTCAGTCGGCTGGTGAGTCAACCTGAGAGAAATGAGAACGTCAGAGCTGAAGCTGTGAAGTAAATCCTTAAACAGCACAGAGGCGAGCGTATCAGGTTCCCAGTGCACAGGATTATAAATATACACACGCATATACAGGCAGAATGCCATTACTCTAAAAACTCTTATTAAACCCATTTTATTAATAAAAAGATCTGCTTGACATGAGAACGTGTACATACTTTTAATATACTGAGCAAGATTTCCATCTTAATTCTCTCTTGGCTGGTAACAAGCCATTTTACAGACTGCTGGAATTAGTGTGTTCTGTTACTCTGAATTAATTGAGCTGGCAAGCTCGCTGACCTACAGCATCGAGCCGTGCTGGTTAAAACATGGCATCTGCCACATCTATTCCGAAAATAAAACCACAGCTTTAAATGTATTCAGTGCCTGTGGCATTTTTTTGTATTTCGTGACCACTGCAGTTAAACCAGGCAATAAAACTGTTATGACTTAAATAAAATGTTGGTTCAGCTCCAGGGATAAAAAATTACATCAAGGGTACTTAAGTCCAGGCCACAAGACAAATTTAACTGAGGGAAAACACAATATGAACAAAAACCAGACACCCCCCCCCAAATACACTAATCCTGCAGAGCAAATGGGGACCTTGTTTCCTCTGTAATGAACTGGCATCCAATCCAGATTGTATTCCAGGGATGGGCTCTGGAGCCACTGTGATCCTGGCCAGGATAAAGTGACCAAATGCAGGATGTGTTAGAGCAGGATTGTTGAAACTTTAACGACTGCATTCAAATTTTAATGACTATGTAATGACCAATTGCATTTTAATATTGTGAGAAACATGGGCGAAAACCTCTCATGTGTCCCTGTGATTTTATTTTAACAAACATGCAGTCTTCAGCAAGAATGAAAGTATAGCCCAATGCTGGAAACCTTGAGTAGAACCGTCTACTGCTCAGCTCTGTGCTTAAACAAACAGAGAACTAGACTTGTGTGAGAGTGAGAGAGTGTGTCTGTATGAGTGTGTGTGTATATGAGAGAGAGAGTCTGTGTGTATGAGAGTGTGTCTGTATATGAGAGAGAGAGAGTGTATGAGAGAGAGTGCCTGTATATGAGAGAGAGAGTCTGTGTGTATGAGAGTGTCTGTATATATGAGAGAGAGAGAGCCTGTATATGAGAGAGAGAGCCAGCCTGTATATGAGAGAGAGAGAGAGAGAGAGAGAGAGAGAGAGAATGCCTGTATATGAGAGCCTGTATATGAGAGAATGCCTGTATATGAGAGAATGAGAGAGAGAGCTGCAGTGACAAAACCAAAGCTGAACAAAACATCAGTCCCTACTAAACAGAAAAGTTAAGGTTCTTTTTTTTAAATTTATTATTTATTTTATTTATTACATCATCCACTGTTTCACTTCTGTCCACAGAGCGGCGCTGGTCTCCATGCTACAAGAAAGCTGACAATCCAGCCCTCAAAACCCCACGCGCTCAACAGAATCACTAAAAGTGCACAAGTTTAGTGTGGAGGAAAATATCACAGCTAAAAAAAAAAGGTGTGCATTTCATTTATTAATAGACACAGGATAAAAAATTTCAGATCAAGTTGTCTCCATTTTCCAGCAAAAACCAGATCAGCACGCACATCTACATACACACAGATAGGATGCCTCTCATATCAGTGCAAAAAAAATCATTCCTGGAATAAAAATGCAAACTTAAACAATATTACAAATAAAAAAAGTTAGTAAAGTGCATGGTTTGAGAAACAAGCCCCTTTATTTGCAGTGATATTTGAAAGGGGCACATTATTTGCATACACTTATTACATACATCAGATACAGTAGCATACGCTCATGGGTTTAGCTTACAAATGGCTCTCATGAATCCAAACATTAACAACAGAGCACATCTATGGCACACATAATCCCTGCTGTGATTGTTCATTACAGGTTACATGGTATTGTACAGTACAGTTACGGTCTTTTTCTTGTCCGCTGCTTTGCGAGCCCGGCGGATGGGGTGTGGCTTTGTGTGCTGCTGCTGCCGTGTACACACAGAGACACTGGGTGTGGCTGAGGTGTCTGTGGGCTGTCCCGTGCTGCCACCTTGCTTGTACTGTGGGCAGGAACATGAGGTTTGGCAGGAGTTTTCAGTTCTGTTGGCCTCTGCGAGGGTCTGAGGTAGAACGCGCTGCTTCTTATGGACCTCATCATGGCTACTGGAAAGTAAATGTGAATGTGAAGAGGGAGAGGAAGGCAGTTCAGACTGGAAGTCCCAGTCGTTCAGGTTGTGTGTGAACAGCTCAAGCTGATCAAGTTTGGCCAGTGAAGCTGAGCGTTTCATAAGTGAGGGTGGAGTAAGACCAGCCTGTCTGATCCGTGCTTCCATCTCCATGGCTCTCTGCCACACGGTCAGGGCCCGAGGCTGCGACTCTGTGGCGCTGTGCAGGTTCTTAAGCTGCTGGCTGTAGTTGAAGCTGGCCTCCACACCTCCAGCCTCAAACAGGAAGGCCTGCAGCTCCCGCAGTGTCTCCTGGATCTTGTGCAAGTCACATGGCTTTATCGTCACCTCCTCGGCATCACTTTCCAGCCACAGCAGGGAAGACGAGGAGGAGCTGGGATCTAGACTCGGGCACACAGTGGCTGTACAGATAGACGGGTCTGGGATTATACCAGAGTCATCATCATCCAGTGGCCGTGCCCCATCTCCGTGCTCTTCTGCTTCTGTCTTGATGGAATTGGCACCTCCTGGTGGAGGAGTACAGAGCTGCTGCACATCTGCATCGTCCATGCAGGCTGAGTGAGAAGCGCGAGAGAGGAGGCCCTCCTGGTCTGGCTGCTCACATGGAGGAGAGGAGGGTCTTTCTAGTTTTTGTTCCACTTCCTCTTTATCCACCTGATGTTCCTGGAGAGCGGGTTGAGGGCTGAGAGCTGGCGGCTGTGGAGAAGAAACCGACTCCAGTTCAGACACGGTGTATCCCGCCGATACACTATTAATGAGGTCGGGCTCTGCTGATGGAGGGGCTTCAGCTTCACAGGAGCTTTCTGAATGAGAGGAACCCTGAGAGAGAGAGAAAAAATTAAACATGGTACTACAGCACTTCTTAAGACTTTGACATTTTTATTTGTTCAAAATTAAAAAGATATAGAAGGCTTCTAGTATCAGTTGGTGGAGTCTGCCTTCAAGGATTACTCCAGCCCCCCATGATGAACATTCATAGAATGTGTGCGATTAGAAAACTTTCCCTAATTTTTCTGTACTGAAAATAAATCCCAAGAAAAGCAGTTTACACAAAACTCACTTAGAATGGGAGCCTAAAACAGCAACAGCTGCGCTCAATGTTTATGGCACATTTTGGAGAAGGCCTGCTCTCATGAATCATTTAAATCAACTTCTGAAATGACTTTTTAATGTATTTTCCAGTTCAGAAGTTGTAACATTTCAGCAGCATTTGTAAAACCTTTCATGTCTCATCCTTTAAATACCCTTTTTTTTTTGTCAAGGTAACCACTGAAATTACAGTATTGTCTTGCATTTTAAACATTTATTCACAACATTCCAACAATTAAAAGTTCAGGATTTCATAATAAGCGAGTTTCAAGTCACTGGCTTATTTCTTTTCTTTGCACAGAGAAAAATGAAATCCTTCTCCACTGTATTTGGACATGGCCATGTTACAGTTTCAGTAGACAGATTAGGTTAACACAAGTGTTCTTTTAACATGAATTATTAGAAACTTAAATATTACAGATCAAAATTTAGCAAACCAACCCAATCTGTCTGTATGAAGAGGAGTTTACCTCCTTGGCTGCTGTTGGGTTTGATTCCTCCAGGCATAGCCTGTTGCTTTGGGACTGAGCTGTGTGTAGGGTCATTGCTTCATAAAGTGAGCTGGACTGGCCATCCTGTGACAAGCCCAGGAACTTCTCTCTAGCACTGAAGAAGTCAATGCTCTCTGTGCCAAGGCTGGTAGAGCTGCCCGTCGTCTCGCCAGTACTGCAGCTCTCTGAGCTCCTGCTAGTGGAACAACTTGACTCTAGAGGAACTTCACAATGGCTATTTGTCACGGGAGTCCTTGAAGATGCCAAGACGTCTCCTGTTTCAATAATACTACTCACAGTATCCAAGCACGATGGCAAGCTCGGGGTCCCAGAGGATGGAGAGTTGTTTTGAACAGGCACATCCAGAGACGGCTTATCAGAGTCCATTTCTGGCTCAGGCACAGCTAGCAACTTGTGTCCATGGAGAGAGGTAGACCGGGAGTGAGAAAGGACACGAAGGGAAGGCCGAGGGCAAGTGATGGGCTCCGTCGCTGGCACTTTGCGATAGCAGCTATCCTCCAAATTCTGCTCAGGCACTACAGTGGCCGCACGTGCCCGTGGGAGAGTTGGGAGCAAGGGGTCCTCGCATGGCCGCTCTGAGCTTTTCTGACTGGTAGGGTGTGTAGATAGGTCAGTACGGGTGCTTTCTGTTCCAGGCTGTGAGCTTTTGATTATTTGGAGCACGTTCTTCACAGAGCGAGCGCCATTGGGCTTGTGTTGCCGGCTGTGGGGGTCAGAACGGCCCAGTGTACGTGGGTTCTTACACACGGGTTCCTGCTGCTCTGATAGATCGCTGTCTGAGTGAGATCGCCATAACTTGTTGTGCCTCTGTTTGCTGAAGACAGGGAGAGGCACAGGGTTAAGATCAGTCATGAATTTCACTGGAGAAAGTGGATCTAATAGGATATCAAAGTTGAGACATTGATGCTTATGACCTTTGTCTGGCCACAAACCCAAAAAAAAAAAAAAAGGAATTCAAAAGCACATATGCACACAAGAGCAAAGCGTCACAAAGACACATGGGTAAGGAATGTGACCAAGCAGCTACTCCTTCACAAAGCCCACATCATTCATACACAACACGCTTAGCATTCTGAACCACTACACTACTGCAGCAAATCGGTAAGCAAACAAAAAGATTAAAGAGTGTTTGATTGTGTGTACTGGTGTTCTCTGGGGTGGATAACTCACAGGGCCGTGCATGTTAAAATGAGAGATAGAGTGCTAGATCAATAAGATGCTCTTTGTATGCAACATTTCAGTTCCACTATGCTAAACTACCAGCTAATTTTTATTGTACTCATGCTCATACAGGTTAAGAGTTTAAAGACTAGTGTAAATTAGTTTGTAATTTTATTTTTGCCATGTTAAATGTCATGTCTCAGTGCCCAACACAAAAACACTAGTGAACAGACTAAGGCTGTAACGATATGCGTATCGAAATCGCGATACGCAGAGCCACGATCCGTATCGCGATACAAGAAGGCAGAATCCCGGTACACCCTTTCAAACTTCTCCTCAGCCCAAAAACAGAGGCAGTTCCAAACTTCAATTTATGAATACTTTTTATTTAAATTACATTTTAAACTTACTTAAATTACTTTTTTTTTATATCTATTAGTAAGTCGTTTTTTTTGCCGACCTGCGACAATCTTCTGCGAGTCACGCAACGTCCACACTCGCCACTGGCAGAGCATTCATTTCTTTTAAGCGGTCGCCATTCTGGTTGCGACGCGGGGAGCGAATCTGTAAACAAGCAGCTCATTGGCTGGCTAGGTGTGCCACAAGCCAATCACAATCACCTGACTGGAAAGGCATGCAGTGTTGCCAGATTGGGCAGGTTTAGGTGCTTTTTGGCTGGTTTTGAACATATTTTGGGGTGGAAAACGTTAGCAATATCTGGCAACACTGAAGGCATGTCTGCTTGGGTGGAAGCCTTCTGCGGCAGTTACATTTTGACACGCGAGCAATGTTTCACCATAAAAATTCCGTAATTTCCATCTGTTTTCCGCGATCACAGAAAATCATTGGCCCTATGAGAGTGAGACAGTGAGAGAGCCACCCCCCCCCAAAAAAAATCTTAACGGATTTACACGATTTGGAAAAATGACTTTTTCAGAACCGAAAAAAACAGAGCTTCCGGCTCAACAGTATTATTTTGAGAAATGAAACAATCTTTGGATATACATTTGTTCATTTTTGCATACACATTACTCATTCTCTGCAGTGGTCTGAATTATTTGTTATTAAATAGTTAATGTAAGTAAGTAAATGTTAATAAGTCAAATTTACTACTTTAAAAAAACATTTTTAAAAAATCGTGGGCGTATCAAATCGTGGGTCAAAAATCGCGATACGAATCGAATCGTGAGTTGGGTGTATCGTTACAGCCCTAGAACAGACGCTTAAGGTAAAAAGCACAAGAGAGGTCATTGTGTTACATGATTATGTGATAAGGCATCTGGAAACAAATTTGTACACATGCATGCATGGTTTAGTTATTTATTTATTAGTACCTGGCCAACAGAATGCCCTGATACTCCTCCAGCTGCTTCATAAAGGAGGGATTGGGCTTTGTGACAGTACGCCTCTCTTTGACGTGCTCATAGGCTCGGTCCAGATCCCAGCCGTACTCCTTCATTGCATATGCAATCACAGTGGAGGCAGAGCGGCTCACGCCCATCTTACAATGCACCAGACATTTCACCCCTGCTTTCCTGCACGTTAACCAAATACAGCATGTATTTTTTAGTCCAGAGATGAAGGCAACTGTATTTGATAACGTTAAAGTGACTTTTTGTAGCCTTTATAAAATCAAACATTTACTTGGCTTTGGAGATGAACTTGAAGGTATCATTCCAGTATTCCAAGAGGTTAGTGGCCTCTTCATCATACACACGGATATTGTGGTACTCAAAAAGACCAGGGAAGAAGTTATCAATCTCCCGTGTCACATTCAAGATGTAACGGACCCTGTAGAATACGGGGTCAGGGATAAAATTAACAGCGAGTTCACAAAACAGACCAGATGTATTGATCAAGTCAGATGGTCAAAACGATAGCACTTACCCGCTGCTTTGGAGCTCGTCCAAATTGGATGCGTTCCACTCTGAACCCTGTAGTAGAGAGAGAAAAACATTTCCGCTCACTCTTCAAGATGCAGTGCAATCTGGACTTTAAATATTGGGTACTGTACAGCAACTGAGATGAGAATAGAGAATGGGAAATTCTCACCAGGTACACATGGTCAAAGATTTCTGTGGGGCTGTCCATCTGGCCCAGGATGACGATCATCTCATTATCAATGAACTCTTTGAATTCCCGTAGGTTACACACCATCTGCATCTCGAGCTCTGAGCGGATCTGAGAGTAACAAAGCAGGTTAGCACAGAACAACTAAAGACCACTAGATCAATAGAGCCTGCCTACATTATCTAACGCTTAATTACAGAGGTATTCCCCCTGAAATAAGTGTTGGCCGTTGGCCATTTACAGCTAGCAGAGGTCTACCTCTTTAGAGGTTACATTCTCCAGGTCCTTCTGCATCATGATCTCTCTCAGGCGAGTCTTGATCAGCCTTTCTGTGCGCTCTCTCTCAGTTGGCCTGGTTACACAATATAGAACAAAGCGGTTCAGCTTTGAAAGGAAGTTTCTTTGTCTTCAAATAAAATGTCCATGTCCTTTAATTTCCAGCAAACATTCAGGTTAAGCTAAGATACTATAAAGCAGACCTTTTATTCTGATGTCATCTTTGACCAATTATGTCTAGAGTCCTGGAATAGAGAAGTGGCTTTGTAGCTTAATCTCTGACTTTGTGCTTGAGGTTTATTTAGCAAAAAAAAAAAAATTGTATTCCCTGGAGGGAGGGAGGAGCAAAAGGGACCCACAGCTCTCACAGCATACAAGGTGGTTGGAAAGATGAAATTGGGTTTGTACCTTAAGACCTATGTGGAGGAAATATTTTTAAACTTCTCCCATGGTGGTAAAACAATGTCAAGATGGCAATTTAAATTACCGCAAGTCAAGCTCATTCATTTATTTTTAGAAAATTCAAAAAAAATTGTGTTACTGTGGAATGTGAACATAAAGTAGATATATGCATGTATAAATGTCAGAAAAGGCATTTTAAATTAACCTGCAAATGTGGTGAACCCGGCACGGTGGTGTAGTGGTTAGCGCTGTCGCCTCACAGCAAGAAGGGCTGGGTTCGAGCCCCGTGGCCGGCGAGGGCCTTTCTGTGTGGAGTTTGCATGTTCTCCCCGTGGGTTTCCTCCGGGTGCTCCGGTTTCCCCCACAGTCCAAAGACATGCAGGTTAGGTTAACTGGTGACTCTAAATTGACCGTAGGTGTGAATGAGAGTGTGAATGGTTGTCTGTGTCTGTCAGCCCTGCGATGACCTGGCGACTTGTCCAGGGTGTACCCCGCCTTTCGCCCGTAGTCAGCTGGGATAGGCTCCAGCTTGCCTGCAACCCTGTAGAACAGGATAAAGCGGCTAGAGATAATGAGATGAGATGTGGTGAACCCATAGCAATTCATGATATGAACGTGTGTGCTAGGCAACTAAATATCGCAAGTAAATGCAGTGTTTAAAAAAAAAAAAAAAAAAAAAACCAACAAAAAAAAAAAAACCCACACACCATTTTCAAATGCAAGCGGCAGTATCTATTTGCAAAATAACAGAACTCGGTCCAACCAAGACAAACATGACCAGACCAATGCAGATTTGAATACAAGAGGAAATAATCTGGTCTGTAATTTTCAGACATGCCTGATTCAGATTTAAATAAAATCACAAAGCAGCGCATACAAGCGATGGAAATCTCATGTACAGCAACTCCCCTTAGAATAAGGGCTAATGGAAGGGAATGGCCTCACCTGGACTCATTTAAAAAGTGTAAAATAAAAACTATACAAACAATCTGTCCATGTTATCAAATAGCTGCATGTGGGTTGAAGACTTTCCACAAGACAGAACACCAGTATTTCACCAGTAGCAGGAAGCCCATGGTACAGCATGTATGTATATTGTTTGTCTAGCAATTTTTACCACCTTACAAAAAGTTGTAACTATAAACTATTTAATACAAGTATAAAAATCAGTCTGTCCCCCTCTCTCTAGAAAAAACCACACATTTTGAGGTCCTTCCAAGTCATGCCACTTATCAGTGCCAAGTGTCTAGAGAGCTACAGCCACAACACTATTGCATGTGGTCCTCGTCCTTTTCTGAGCACCTGCTTCCATCTGTCTGTGTGCATGTCTACCTATCCATCTCAACATTTTTTCCAACTGTAAATCTAACCAATTCCAAGAGGAGCTAAATAAAGCCCTGAGTAAAGTTTGTGTGGGTTCAAAGATAAAAACACATGCACGTGGGAAAACCTCCAAGAGTGGGGGAAAGTCCCCCCTCATAAATATATATCTGAGCCACCTCCTAAACGCACCAATCTATTGACTGACTTAATAAACCTTGTTTTGTCATCTTTTGGCTTAAAACAAGTGCCAATGCCCAAGGTGGTCATAAGCTTGCAAAATGAGGATCAGGAGATCTTGGAGACCTTTTGCTGCTCTGATGCAAGACGACCCTAAACATGAATTTGTTCATATATTCTGGGAACACATTCACATTATATGAAACGTCACAACCCCATATTGCCAAGACAGGGATAATGTACAGTATATAGTCAGGAAAAGCCAGTTATTGCTGCTTCACCACAACATGCTTCTGAGACATTATCACTTTCCTTGAATGAGCTATGTATATCAGGGTTACAGTAAATAAAGAAAATAATTGTAATGCAAGATAAAATATGCTAAAATTGAACAAAAATCTATATTGAAACTAAAAATACTGCTCATAGAATTCAGGCTGCTCTCAGTGCTCAAATCAAATATACAAAAAGACAATATTTATTAGAAAAAGCTGATGAAAAACAAGCTTTTAGTTTAAACCCCCCCTACACACACACAACTACAATGACATCGACTGGTGTGTGTGTGTGTGTGTGTGTGTACGTGCATGTGAACACTTACAGGTCGGTAAACAGCACAGGTGAGTCAGATCGGTGGGATTGCACGTCCTGCATGGCATTCCACTCATTGATGCAGTACTGGTCAGAGGATATACAGGTCTGGTAGTAACTAACCCATGTCAAAAAGAGGCTTCCTGGGTAGTAATTATGGCACCGGGCTACCTCACATGCCTTATGTAAGGACTGCAGTGCTGACCTGCAAGAAGGGGAGTGAGTGATGCACAAAAAGTGAGAAAAGACAGAAAAAAAAAAAGTACACCAACAAACAGGGATAAACAAAGAGAAGACGACATAAAATAATAGGTCCTGCCAAGCGCTCACCACATGGCCTGTACAGACACAGGTTTGAAGATATGGACTCTGTTGGCAGTGGATACACTGAAACCTCTGTTGAGAAAAACAACATTTAATACAAGGATCTGAAACTTGTATGAACAGAGGAAACACTGGGTGTGTTCTTTCTTACCCATCTCCATCCAAGTGAATCAGAGTGTCGCTCCACAGGGGGAGGACCAGACCAACTGTGCACGGACTGCTGCAGGGGACACAATAAAACAGAAGCTTACAGCACAGTCCACAGCACTCACTGGAGAATACATAAATGGTGTACAGGTGACTGTGTGAGTAAGACGGACCGATCCGAGCTGGTGAAATCCATGCCAAGGACCACACTCTCCTCAGTGTCCTGCCTTCCACTGGTGGACACCACCACCATATAGCGTGTACACTGAGAGTAGGCACTCTCCAACCTCACTGCCTGAAAAAACAGAGTGATGGAGATTTTAAGCAATCAGATTTTATCCAAAACAGTCAGTGCATCTTTTTTTTTTTCTTAGCAGGCAGAAATGGGAGAGTGTAGCTACCAGCCGGATGGTGTCCTCTGGCCGCAGTAGAGTAAACATGGTTTGTAGGTGTTGCTGAAGATCACCTTAAAAACAAACAAAAATGACATCCGTTCAATTCCACTACATTTCAGATTTACATTAACAGCCCTTCCTGTGAAAATGTGCAGGACTGGGGGTACTACAGTGATCAAGGGACCAGCTGACAGCTACAAAAACAAAAAGGACGCTGTGTTGGAATTTACTTTTGGCTATCAGAATAAAACTGGACATTTCATTGACTACTGTAGTTGGATATACATCTTATGAACATTTATAAGCATTTTTCAGAAATGCTATCAGCTAGTGAACCTCAGCAGTGAAGACTGCAAATAAAGTGACTGAACACACATTGTGATTAAAACAATACCAAACCAAGAGAACCCTTTTAATGGCCTCGGAAATCCTGCCATCCTGATCAAATGAGTGTTTCAACAGTATACCTGTGTGCTTGTTGCGCCGCTGGGTGATACGGGGCACCGAGGAGGGTGAGGAGCCATTTCCACGGGGTAAGAAAAGGGCAGCTCCTTTGACTGTTAGGAAATTCTCACTGATACTGAAAAGACACAAAGAGAAAGAAATCATTAAAACTAGACGACAGGTGAGCAGTAGCATTCAAATGGCTATTTACAACAAATACTCCCATATGCACGGATGTGAGACAGAACACGCTGTTCCTCTGACTGTGTTAAGCAGAGGTGGACAGCAATGAAGTACACTTCTTGAGTATCTGTACTTAAGTTTCCAAAAAAAAAAAAAAATACTCATGACCAACTTCACTACATTTGAAAGACAAATATCATACTTTTTACTTCACTACATTTCTGTCAAGGCCCTCGTTACTATGAAGCAGCTTTGAAAATGGATGGTTTTTTTTCCTTTTCTTTTCTAAAACATGATTGGTTTCTTCGCAGGTCACACTGAGCCTATCAGTAATCACTAGGGTCATGTCACATCCATAGACTATAAAATCAAGTTCAATGATTTCTCCGCGGCATTATTTAACACCATCAGTTGATGGCAGAATGGAAGGAGGTGGGTCTTCTGGGGAATGTACGCACCCATGGCCATACCTAGAACCCATGTTTCAGTTTTCTGAAAGGAATAAAGATTCGTTTGCCTAAAACGAACCACATCACGGCCTACAAAAAACTCGCCGTCCGACCTGTGGAGACATACTGAGGTATAAAAACGTTTTGTTCCAAGAGAAAGCTTGCAGTGAAGTTGTCTGTGCTTTTAGAGCTAGCGATAACACTGCAATAGCTATGCAGTCTGGTTAGTCACATGACTTTCTATGGATTTGCCTGCCAAGTTGCCATCGCCTTGTCCACAGCTAACACATAGCTAGTTAACTTGGACACAGCATGTAAAAACGGAGTTACGCTAATATGAATAGCGTTAACTTATCTGAAGTCCTTTCAGAAAATGTTTTAGCATAATCTTGCCAAATAATGCAGAAATCTCTCTTTTCTAGTAGCGTTAGCTACCCAATAGGATTTTGAGTTTGAAAAGAGTTTGCTAACATGTCAGGTGGCATTTCACTGACTAGCTAGCTTAACGTTAAAAACACCATGATGGCACAACATGCATTCACTTGTGAATTCACATTTCTGTCTTTGGTAACAGCATTAGGTTTTGTAAGCGTTGTGGCAATAATACAACAACGCGTTGACAGAAAATGTACTTTTAATAGCAAGTACTTCAGTAAAAATTTGACTGGACAACTTTCACTTGTATTGGAGTAACATTTGACCAGTGGGATCTGTACTTTGACTTTAGTAATGAAGTTGGGTACTTTGTCCACCTCTGGTGTCAAGTTTGGTTTCAGGCCGTCTCAGTGGGACTGTGCTGCACAGCTTTACCACTCAAGAGAACAATCTGAAGGGATCAATAACAGGGATGGATTTAACGGCTTTTATCCTTCTGTACAACACCTCAGACTGACCAGTGACTGACATGCAGGCAGGCACAGAGAGAGACAGAAAGCATGGTTTACAGCCACGCTCAGTGTGAATCTGGCATCTACAGACCTCAACAATAGAGGAGGGGAACATAAATAGGACCTACAATAGCTACCATTAAGGAACTTGTCCCTGGCTTCAGCCCCACCTTTACAACAGCAGTCTCCAGTTAGAAACACTAGCACTGTCTGACTCTCACCAGTAGACTGCTGACTCTGCAGAAACTCCTTGCCAGTCAGTAAACGCACCCTGACCACTTCAAAAGGATTGCGATTACAGTGGGATGAAAAGGAATGGCCCTCTCAGGAGCCAGTGGCAAAAAGATTCTGCCAACATTTTCAGGAAATAAAGAAAGAAAACTGAACACACTGATCTCATTTCTCATAGCTCACACAACCCCGCCCCAGCTGTTTCCTGCCTCTGTATCCTCTTTTTATCAATTTCTCACGAACATTAACATTCTCTCACTTCCCTCTTTTTAATCTCTAATGACGCCTGACTTGACAATTTCAGCACACTTACAAAACACACATGCTGTCAGAGAGACACACAGATTATGTATGTAAAACACGCACCGTCCTTAAGAACCCATCTTATTTAATAAAGCAATCGGATGCTCAGCTTACAGTGCAGGATCAGGGTCTCTGCAGCAGGTAGTGATCTGCACAGCTAAATATATTTGAAATGGCTCAGCACAGGAACATAGTCTATTGATAGACATCTACAGTTTCAGAATCTACTGTATAACACCCAGGGCCAAACCTAATGTTCACAAGTGTGTTGTGTAAAATGTTACCTACTATATCTTAAAAACATCACAGTCATTAACTGTCCTACAAAAGACCCTAAAAAGCAAGAAAGCCATCAGCTACTAATAGAAAACTCTGCACCAGGCTTTATTTAGTACGGAAAAAATTTTCCATTCAGGAGTGAAGAATGTGGCCTGTCGCATGGCTGCCTTTACAGGGTCATTGAGTTTCATCTACAGAGCTCGATCACCGTGCAGAGAGGGCAATGAGGGTACACACCAATTCCAGTCACTGACATTTTACAGAGGCAGGCTTGTAAGGATACATACATACACACACACACACACACACACATATATATACACACACATTATATAGTTGGGGGGGGGGGGGGAAGCTGATGGATCAGACAGAGGAAATAGCCAGCCTGCCTGCACTTGCCCCCATGAGGATTATGAGGATGAGTGTAAAAGAGAGGTACAGTGGGGGAGGGCCATCTGCTGGCATCCCACACTGGGTAGGACTTGTTAGGGCACAGACCTAGCCACCACTATGTAAGGGACCAAAGCACAGGCAGAGAGATGCCTGATCTTCACTAGTCCCTGCCCTTATTAGTCACACTCCCACCAGGGAGGAGATAAATATAGGACCAGGTCTCGGCCTAACCAAAGGCCTTAAGAGTTCAGACGAGAGAGAGAGAGAGAGAGAGAGAGAGAGAGAGAGAGAAAGAGAGAGGTTACAGTCTGTCACCTAAAATATGGATTAACTTTGTGTTACACATACTGTATGAATAGTAGTGGGCAGCATGAGCAAAATTTATCATCGCCGTTCAAAATACTTCAGAAATAACCATGGTGTCAGTATCACAATATGCCTGTAATTTCACAAAAACCATATTTACTGGCTAGTATTTTTTGGTTCAAACCACTCGTACATTTAATGAACAGTGCCCAAATGAGCTTTTGCATTGTTTTGTGAAAGATTTTTCTTGGGAAAGTCAGGCCCAACTGGGAAAGGAAGAAACCTTGAGGGGAACTGGACTCAAAAGCATGGATGCAAACGGCGTGCCTTTTGGCGGATGCCGCCTTTTTCACGGCTGTCTGGGGGACTTGTGTGAATTGCACAGATCCGATGAGTTTTTTTTTTTTAAAGGGGGGGGGGGGGGACGCGTTGGGAGTATCTGATAATTTCATCAAAGTAAATTCTGTATTAAAATTACTAAATAAGCAAATGCCATTACAGTCCATGAAACATAGGAAGTATAAGTATGAGAAGAAAACAGTAAATCAGAAAGCTGCGCACGTAAAGCCAATAGAGATCTTGCAGTCACGTGACCGGAAAGTACACAGCCGCCATCTTGTCGGTAAAAAACACAGCCGAATACTACTGCACTTGTGTACAGAATGGATCAATTTCAACCGACGGACTACACTGCTCATTTTTCTAATGGATAGATAACTAGATATATGTCTAAAATAAACGCTCTACAGATTAGTGACCCTTATGGCTTACCGGACGTAGTTTTCATGACCGTGTCAGTGAATATTGAACTGCCAGCGGAATACCCAGACGTGTATAATTACCTCATTAACTTTCCCTCACTGTTCAGTGGTGAAGCACTGCGTGCTTATAAATCTCTGGACAGTTATCTTTACAGAAATTCAGGATTTGTCAGCCACGGCATCTTGTAAACAAGAAAATAATCCTCATTGGACGGGTAAGTCACTTAAGTATTGAGTATAGCACTGACCAGCTGATTATAGAATAGAATAAGGTAATTCCAGCTGTAATTCCAAATCGTCTGTCTTGTTTACATGGATCTGGCGTTGGAGAGGTAGAGGCTTAGCAGTGGAGATTTGAGTGGCTGTTTTCTGAGCTTAGTCAACAGGGCGGCTCTGCAGCCTCGCTTTTGCTTCCGCTCCCGACGCCGCCTCCTTCGCTTTGCTTCCGATAACAACCCACGGAGACTCCGCTAGTCTCGCTATCTCGTCCGGAATGTTGTGCATGCGATGGAAATCGCTACAAACTGTCATTTTCTGCTGGAAACCAAAGTCCAGCAAGTCCATACGGTTGTAGTGGATATTGAAGTTCGGTACAGACGAACAACACGCAAAAATACACACAAAAAACAAACGTGCACAGGTAGGGAGAGCTTGTAGCCGCAGCCGTTGTAGTAGAATTGTATATAGTAGGGTTTTCCAGAAGAAAAGGTAGAAGTAGAAGCAGAAGAAGTAGAACCAGAAGTAGAAGGCGGAAAATGGCGTTGACCGACAAGATGGCGTCTGTCACAATCTGGATCGGCTGTGACGTCACATGCAAGTGCTCCATAGGCTGCGCGCCATTATCTGCTGCTGGCTGCACGCGCAAGGATTTCCATCAGTCCAACGTAAGTTATACAAGTTAGGGTATGTAATTGGCTTTACGTGTGCAGCTTTCTGATTTACTGTTTTCTTCTCATACTTATACTTCCTATGTTTCATGGACTGTAACAGCATTTGCTTATTTAGTAATTTTAATACAGAATTTACTTTGATGAAATTATAAATCAGACACTCCAACGCCCCCCCCCCCCAAAAAAAATCGGATCTGCGCAATTCACACAAGTCCCCCAGACAGCCGTGAAAAAGGCGGCATCCGCCAAAAGGCACGCTGTTTGCATCCATGCAAAAGTGCACCCATATTCTCTTTGTACACCAGGAGTCAAACAGTAGTGCGTGCTGAAAAGATAATTAGTAAGAGCATTACTGAGTCCAGGGAAACGTCCATGGCTTTATTATTCCCGCAGCAGTTCTTAAGGTGTGTGTACACACACAAGCAGCGGTGTGGTGACCAGAGAACATGGAATGTCAAAATTCAGCACCTTCTAGCAATATCAGGTAAAATAACTGTTGGTGACGTGAAGTGGGCAGATACAGGAGTCAAATTAATAGCAACTTTGAGGCAACGCGATCGAAGCAACTACCAATGGGAGAGGAGGATACTGCCGATTGACCAATAAATATACAAGAGGGATATGCAGGCAACCAGAGCCTGGAACGTCCACTACTGACCGTCAACTACAAAGAGCTGGGTGACTAGCAAATCGATTTACACGTGGACGGCCCTTTAGGTCACCCAACCACCGGCACTCCAACTTCACAGAGTAGCAGACAGAGTACATCCGAGAGCAAGAGCAACACAGAAGGAAATGACAAAGGAGATCAGAGAAAAAAAAAAAAACTTTTCAAAAAGGGAGAAAACTGCTTCTCTTTACTGGATGTATTAAGTAGATAAATATGTAACAGCCTTGTTAACCCATCTCAATTTGTAGTCCAGGCTCAGCTGAGTAAACAGCTTTAATGGCCCATTA
Source organism: Neoarius graeffei (assembly GCF_027579695.1). Taxonomy (NCBI): domain Eukaryota; kingdom Metazoa; phylum Chordata; class Actinopteri; order Siluriformes; family Ariidae; genus Neoarius; species Neoarius graeffei. The sequence continues at coordinate 34,434,334 of NC_083585.1, read as the reverse complement.
TTGTTATGTGGGAAGGAAGTAACGAAACTTTAAATATGTGGCACAGCACATGGTTCAAACTTCCCAATTTGCCTGCCAACACAGTCCACACCCTTAAGCTTGCCACATTCGTATTCATGTCTGTATTTGTGTACAAGAGTGAAGCAGGAAGGTCAGGCCAACATGCTTCTGAATTCAATTTTCCACAAAGAACTTCCTGGTTGGGAAAACTACCGCAATTACCAGTTACACATTAACATCCTGCTGACACACACAAACACACCTATTTATAGTCTGGATGTACCCATACATGGCACCTAATCAAAATATCAAAAAACAGGGCCCAACCTGGCTTCGTAACATCTTTGATAAGTGCTACGGAGTTTGTTTGAATTGTTTAATAGCTGAGGAAAAGCAAACTAGTCTCAAACCAAAGTTCAAACCTTCTACATCTAGTGTAAACTATAAAAAAAAAAAAAAAAAAAAATGTAGGTTTGTGTGTCTATGTATTCAAGTGGCTGATACCAAGCAGCACCTTAACAACAGACTAACATCCTCCTTGGTCATCACAGCTTTATCATCAGGACAGAAACCTTTAAATCTGATGCATACTAAAGTAAACTATTCATGAAACACTGCAGTGTAAATTTTTGGGCTTTGTTATGCTGCTGACTGCATGATGAAATAAAGCATAGTCAAATGACAAATATAGTAGTATCTAGCAAGATCTTTTCATTTTATTCAAACTGGTCTAAGAACATAACCCCCATCGATGAGGTCACACCAGGAACGCCACATAAGCATGCTGATTTAGTCAGATGATTGTTCAGTCACAGTAGCCCCTTTTACGCAATTTGGTCAAGATGAAATTCTTATACCTTTATTCCGCTTTACATTTGGCAATTTAAAAAAAAAAAAAAAAAAGATGTGGAACAGTGTGCGCCAGTGTCTGTGTCGTTCCACCTCTGAGCTGGATCGATTGGTAGCAAGAGGTAGAATTAACGTCTCCGAAAAAGGGACAGCTGGACCGGTGGGACAGAGGAGTCAAGTTTTTAACCATGACATCCTACACTCTAAGACCAGCACGAATTCAAACATCTGTGTCTACAGCGTCTGAGGTCCATACACACACACACACACACACACACACACACCTTTCTGCCTTACATCACTTCCTACTTCTCTTCACACAAACATGTGATATTTTATATATTGAACATGCTTACTTCCCTTAAAGGTGAATTATTTAACGGGAGTGATTACACGTTGCACATGATGCTCAGTAGCTGTTAGAAGAGTGGTATAAATGTGCACAGCTAACAAAAGCACCTCAACACTCCATTCTCCCATTGCTGTTTTTAAAGCAGTGTCAGTATGCTCAGGATATTCATATTTCCGACACGCAGAGACGTCACCCTAGACGCTGACGCTCTGTTGTGATGCATGACGCCTCCAGTTGTGAAATGCCAGCTCGCCAAGTAAAAACACACCCTGGAGCGGCTTCATTTAGTTTACTGGAAATCACTAAAACCGGAATATTGAAGTGCCTTCTTTATGCCAACATTACGGGATATCTGTGGGCTTTAAGGGGGGGGGGGGTAGACTTTCAGACAAATCACCACCTAATGTAAACAATGAGCCGCCTATTGTCTTCATCACAGAACCCACTTGAACCCGTCTCAACCATTTCCTTAAGATCTTTTCATTTTGGGCCGGCTTTTACATAGAACATCTAAAATTGTATAAAAAGTGTGAGGTCCTTTTAAAAGATGTTGCTGGTAGGCACAAGATACACAATCTCGACTGTACCAAAAGCTCATGCAGATCTTTTTGGGAATGTGTGCTCAGATTCAGAAGCTAACTGGAGGGAATTTCTTTCTAAAATGAAGATACAGAGACCCCACGTGAAAAAGTCATGTACATATTGTATATCCAGGGTGTCCCAAAAATCTCCACACACAGGGGAAATTTAACATTTTTTTTCCCCCAAAATGTAACTCCTTTTATGAAAAATTCTCTACCAAGAAATGGCAATCATGTAAACACAGTCATCTCTCTTACTCATGATGAAATCGTGTTTACACATCTGGTCTTATGCAATTGCACTGTAAACATGTTCCTTTAAATGGTATTTGTTCTATAACCATGAGAATGATTTCAATATGCCCTTATGTCAAAGCAAAGCCACTCTTAAAGGCTCTCACATACAGGTCATCCATATTTTAGATATAATCACTCACACACAGGCCACTTTATTAGGTACACCCATCCACCTGTGGTTTTATGCAGTTCTCTAATCAGCCAACCCCTTGACAACGGCACAATGCATAAAATCATGCAGATACAAATCAAGAGCTAATGTTCACTTCAAACATCAGACTGGGAAAAATTGTGATCTGTGACTTTCACTGTGGCATGGCTGTCCGTGCCAGATGGACTGGCTTGAGTATTTCAGAAACTGCTGATCTCCTGGGGTTCTCACACACAACAGTCTCTAGAGTTTACACAGAATGGTGTGAAAAACAAAACATATTGAGTGAGCGACAGTTCTGTGGGTGGAAACGCCTTGTTGATAAGAGAGATCAGAGGAAAATGACTAGATTGGTTTGAGCTACCAGGAAGGATATAACAACTTAAAGCAACTCTTCACAACTGTGGTGAACAGAAAAGTATCTCTGCATGCAACAGCAGAAGACCACATTGAGTTCCACTCCCACAGCCAAGAACAGGAATCTTACAATCAATTAAAGTGGCCGGTGAAGAGAGATTTTTGAAAAACCTTTTTGCTAAAAAAGGTCCACTTTTAGGGCACCCTGTAATGCACGCATAATGAATAAAATCCTTAAATAACGCACCACTGTTGGGCTCATGAACAAGATACAACTTCTCCACAGGTACAGCACCACGACAGGCCGGAGGTACAGAAGTGTGTAAGACTGTCAGGCTAAAGGGCTCTTTCTTTCCCACCGCCATCAGACTCCTGAACAGCTGACAGGAGTCTATAACCATGGACTACCTCCCTGTAAACTGTCCTTGACTGTTTACATCTATTTGCACATATGGGCACATTACTGGCCTTTTTTGCTGCTACATCCCATCATCGCCTTATTTTTGTATTATACTGCCTATTTTGCACTACATTTACCTTTATTTGTACTATACTGTTTTTTTTTTTTGCTTTTATTTTGCAATAAATTGCCTTTACTTTGTATTATTTCTTCCACCTATTTATTTGTAATTTGCATTCATGGTGGGCAGCAAACTAAGAATTTCATTGTGCAAGAGGACGTCCTTACTGTACAAGACAATAAACACTTTGAACTCGACTGAGCCTGAGCCAACATCCTTCCAAGCTGTGAACAAATTATATTGTGCAGTTCTGTAAATGTTCACATCCCATATGATGACGTGCTGATATTTCTCTAATTTCCTGGTTATAAACTGGACACAATGTTAATAATTACCTCATGTCCAAATGTTGAAACCTCTGATCAAGCTGTACAATTTGGGGCAAGTTGAGAAACAAACATGCTGAGCACAAGGACAAACCAATGAGGTAATTCCTAACGGTGATTTCCCAAATTCAGGTAAGCAGTTGCATAACCTTTCCCAGCATATCCACATTTCACAACCTAGAGGAAACTCCTCACCTCCTGTTACTCATTCACTTTAAGCAAGTCGTGTGTGCGCGCGCGTGCTCTGACACACTAATTTCTTCATGTCTCCGACTAAACTAAAACATGTTCCGCCAAACACAGGGATACCTGCCAGTATTGTCCGATAAAACAGATTGCCATTGAGCTCAAACTTGCGCCTTGTGCTGAATAACTGCCCAGACAGGTGGTCACGTGTTCATGTGGACTTACAGCTGGTCGATCTGGTCGTATGAAGCCACCGCGTTGTCCCTGAAGTAAGGCATGATTTTAGCGGCGCAGCGCGTGCACACGGCAGCAGTGTTCTTCGGTACAGTACGGCTTCCTCTCGGGGTCATGGCCACTTACACACACTGACCGGATATCCTTTAAGCCTCACTCTTCCACTGGCATGATAGTCTCCACACAAGGCAAAAAAAAAAAAGTTGATAAACGGTAAAGAAATGCGCTCCGGGAGCTACAGGTCCAGTCTACATTAACCTCAGAGTCCAAACATTCCTGAGAGAAACTGGAGCTAATTAACTTGTATTTAAAGTCAACTAAACTAAAACATGTCCGGATCAAAGACATAAAAGCGCAGAGAAAAACCTCTTTCAGAAGGCACTAAATAATTTATTCTTTAATTCAAACTTGTTTAAAAACTAAACGTGCTTCCAGAGGTAGTGAGCGACCTCAGTGTGAGCTGAAGCTCTGAGGACTGAAGACACTCAGACTGAGGAGGAGATTTCTGACATGTGCTCGAGGTGGGGCCCCATCTAAGGTCTCACATATACGCGGCATTTCAGGCTGCTTAGCAACGACCGAGTGCCTAAACATACTAAGTGCTGCCTAATCTCCAACTACAAGTGCACACATCATACGCCTGCTATCTATGGACAGTAGAGTAAGGATATAAATAGTTTAAAGTGGCCACCTGCACTGCCTTTAGATTACTGCGCACAAAATAAATACAAACTTTTGCTTTTACACTGCAGAAATGTGTAACTGGGCCTTGGCGATACTCCCAGTATTCACTGAAAACAATGGTTTCATTCTATCCTCGGCCTCCCTTTCAAGAGTGATCACTTTTGAATTAAAACATACTGTCAGTAGATTTTTAAGCCAGAACCGCTCGTCATGTTTTAGTTCTCCTCACAGGCAATAGTATACTTTCTAAACAGGAGGTGAAAGGAGGGCAGAGTGGTGAAGAGACAACGTAGTTTCGATACAAGTACATACTGCCACTACATGATGTACTGTGCGTGTAAATATGGGGATCTACACTTAACTTTTGTAGTCTCTTGCATGATGTACAGCTTAGGGTACAGTCACACTAAAAGCAGAAAGAGCATTACAATTCGCTCTGACTGCCCTGCCAAGGACGTGGCCGATGTTCGTGGACACACTGTGATCGAGATGAAATAAGTAGCTACAAGTTCGTTTGTGATGCTTTGTCTTGCAAACTTTGCTTTGCGACCCCTTAAAATAAACATGTCAAGTCGTACCTTTGTGCCGAATGACTACAAGTAGGGTATAAAAAGTTAACCTCATTGAAAGCTCTTAAATATGAAGGCAAGAAATTGATTGATGAAAAGAAAAAAAGTGTTATATACCAGCTGGGAGGTCCGTATCGTGAAATACCGTGACCAAGGTCTTGAAAGTACTGACCGAGGCGGAGGTCACGGTATTTCACCATACGGACCGACCTTAAGCTGGTAAATATTTTTTTTCCTTTACCAAATTCTAACAGAAAACGAGAGCGCCTGAAAGGGAAAACCGAGCTGAGCTGCCATTTTGAATCCTCATTCACGGCTGGAATGCAAATTGCTTTCTCCTCAGTATACAAGTGCACTTCCATGGCAGGAAAAAAAAAAAAACCCTACCTTTTGCCACCCATGTAGTCCCCTATTTATACAAATAGGAGTCATTCAGGATTCAGCCATGTTTTTGCTTGGTGTTAGCAAATTACAGGTTTTTAGCTTTCTCCTGAAATGTTCTCTTTTATTTCTTCGTCCTCAGGGTAGTAAAACTCGCTTTCGCTGTGAAGACTGTCGTTATCGCTGGCCATGATGTAAAATTAATGCTATTCTCCTGAGAAATGCTGGCAAAAATGTATAAAATTTGATAATCTTATTAAAAAACAAACAAAACATTGACAAAAAATTCTACTATATTTGTTGTTCTGAACGAGCGAGTCGCCAGAGGTCCGTAATGTAGGATACAGACCCGCTCGCCAGCCAATCAGAGCGCAGGATTTGGACCGCGAAAAAAATAATGAACAGTTACGATTACATGCTTGGTCAGAAGACAAACTAATTAAAAGCCATTTGTGTGGTGTGACTTGTGTTGATGCCAAGTCAAATTTCAACATCCAGGTTTTTTATTTTTATGTCCCTGTATGCAAACAGGGACACTATAAATAATGGGGAAAATCCACCACCACAATCATTAATTTCTTCTCCATTGTACATGGGAATAGTTTGAACAGAACCACAATTTAATGGTTGGGTTCTCGAGACTGGAGCACTTCTAAATTCCAATTGGTTGCTACAGAACCATATATCGTAGCTCGTTACCATATAGCTGCCCAGACTTCAACTTGATTCTGATGCCCCCACTGCCCAAGATGTGTTGCCAACAGTCATATTGCTGCTCAGTGCTGAGAAATGCAGGCTCACATAAAAAATAAAACGGCAGCTCATTGTTTTGACGCTTTCATTTTGTTTGGTGTGAACATACCATTAGGGTGTACTCACATTCGGCCATCCATACAGTGTCCGAGCATACTTGACCCCCAAAGTCCAGTTTATTGGACTAGTGTGATCAGTGTGTACCATGCTGAGGCACGGTTCAGCATAGTGTAGTTCAGTTGGACTTGGGCACGGTGCACACCTGTTGCGATCACAGACCATGCCCAAGCACAGAACTTGAACACTGACATGCAATTTTCATTTCATTTGAGAATATTTGGGTTAATAACAGGTCTGATTCTCACCTTATTGATGAAGGCAAATTGTAGTCGGTGAGTAAAGTTGCAAATTCCTCCCTCAATGTCAGCTGCCTCCATAAAAATCTTATACATGCAGAAAAATGAAAAATCATTTGTTACATAATTGATAAATGGAGCAGGTCGCCACAAAAATGAATCCAGTTGGAGGAAAAAAAAAGTTGGTTTATTGGATACTCTAAATCTACAGTTAATTATCTTTAAAACTAAAAGGGCACTTGGTAGCGTGCATACCACTGCCAAATCACAACACATCAGAATTAAAAAACAAACAAACAAAAAAAATCCACTGGAACCTAGGATACTGAAGCTGTACACCAAATTTCATCAAAATCCATTCACTACTTTGAGTTATGCTGGGAACAGACCAAATAAACCACACACACAAAATCCACATACATGTCTGGATTTGCATCAAAATCTAAATCAATTGTTTCTTGGCCCATCTTTCCTCAAAATTTCATCAAAATCTGTTCACTACCTTTTGAGTTACATTGGGAACAAAAACAAACAGACGAAAACAACCCCCTTTAACAAAGTTGGCGGAAGTAATAAAAAGGTCAACTGTTAAATTTGGTGTAGCCTATCCAGAGAAATTAGTGAAAGATATCATCATCTTAACAAATCAAGTTCAGAGAAAAGTTCAGCTGTTATTTTTGTGACGTATAAATTGAAATTAATGCATCTCAACCAGATGTGTCATATTTATAGGCTGTTCTACAGTATAATATTTTGGTAATGGCAAAATGAGGGGAGGAGGAAAAAAAAAAAAAAAGGGTAATTTTTCGATGCACTCGTTTCAAATTGCCACATCTCAAACCGAACTTTTGCTACACTGGGCTCATTTTGTGGTGACGTGCCCCAAAGTTGTATGGCATGTGAGAAAGTCATGTGTCACCAAGCCTAAATAAGCTACAATGTAAAAACAGTCAGTCATATTTTTCATGCCACCGTATCATGCAAGTGCTTCCCCCCAAACAAAAAAAGTTGCATCATGATAATGTAAGCTCATGCGGGCCAGGAACATTTTACGATGTGAACGCAGGCCAGCAGGAGACTGGGGCGCAGGGTACAATCGTACTCGGGCAAGGTACAAAGCAACTGTGCCTAGTGAAACAAAACAAAAACAACACCCCATGATCAACTCAAAAGACACAGTCAACCACAACAGTAGAGATCTCATCAAAATCTCAAAACAAGCAACAATTGCAAAATACAGAACTAGACAGACAGACAGACTTTGGAAGGCATGGGGTTTGTAAATTTTTTTTAATTTGCAATTTCAAAAACTTTTTGCAGTTAAAACAGCCTTTGATAATTGCTACCATCCTCATTTCACACTTAATCCCCAAACATTTATCTCCCTTCTGTCAAGTCGACTCTGTAACAGTAGCCGTGACTAATATCTAAAGGGGAAGGCCCAAGATGATCTACTTAATAATGAGCAGACATCTTAAATTTATTTCCCAGATGGGTCGAGAAGTGTAGTTAACAATCAGCCAGGGCTGGAGAAGAATGAGACATTAGTTCTCAACAGAACCTCTAAGCAAAGACTTCTACAATGAACACCTGCTCCAAAACTCTTATGGTATGAACACACCAGGTTGGCTACTGGTTGTGTGCTGAGCATTGCCTCACACAGTTTGTCCTGCACCATCATTTGGTAAACAGACACTGACCAGCACTGAAGGTTCTCAAACCATTCTCTAATTGGCTGTTCAGACTAGCAAATCCATGCAAGAGTATTTAATTTCAAAACAGACTGTTTACATCAGATTCCCAATGTTGTAAAAAACTGCTAGATAGGTTACATCCAAAAGCCACATCATACCGCACAAAATAGTACACCACTATAGATACTGCCGAGTGGCTCAGTATTTTTGATGTCTACATATGCTATTTAATGCATTTTTCCAAAACAGTTTATTTATTGATAGATAAAAAAAAATTATTGCCCTCTCCAGGCAGCCAGGTCATCCATCAGATGCCGTCTTTTATCCTAATTTGGTTCACCCATACAATGACCAGCACAATATACCAATTAACAAGCACTACAGCCATGTGATATCAGGCAGCCACAATCTTTCATCACAACTAGGTGGTGTAAATATACCCAGGACAAGGTGCTCCATTCCAAGAAGATCTGCACAAGACCTGCTGACATATCGGTCAATTCTCAGACATAAAGCAACACTTGGGTTGTGCAAGTCTGTTTGTTGTTTATATCAGATGTTTTCCATTAAAACCTCTCTATTCGTTGGACTCGTAATCCGAGCAACACTGTTGTCATATCATGTTTACAGAGTCTCTGGTTCGTGTTGTGCAACGACTTTGCGACAGCATGCAAGATCAGCAAAAGGTCATGAGTTTCCTAGATTCTGGATACTCCCCAAATTCCCCCCAACGCATGGCCATCCTGCTCTGAGGGGCCAGCTGTTTCCTAAACTTGGAGCAGGAAATTTGTCTGTTGTCTACTTGAAACAGCTACATGGAAAAAACGGTAATGCATACGACCACAGTGTCTTAGTCACAATGCTGGAAGTGCTAAACATGTTGGTCATTTTGAAAGATCTACACAAGACGGGAGTCTATAGGAGAGATATCTATCAAAGCATTACGTTAACTCCAAAGAGAGTAGCACAAAGGCAGAAGTGAATGCTCAGGATTAGGTTTGATAATGAGAACCTGTTCGAATCACCTGCCAGGTGAAAGAAGAGGGTGAAATGAGAAACTCCGACATGAATTAGCTTGCACTCTGCTGTGCCCAGCCCCAAGAGAATGAGTATCTTAACCTGACCCTCACACACAGATCCTGAAAAACTTGCTCAGCTACATGTAGTAAATGTAGACTACATATCAATTGATAAAGCCTCCATTTCCATTTGATTTCATTCTTTTTAAACCCTGCCTCAACTGAATTCTCTCTTCCAGTCTTATCTGTATCACTGCTTATCGTTTCCTTCAGCCCGGAATGAAGTGAGAATGCAGAACAAGGAGCGTCGCAGTGAAGGCTCTCCTACAAAGTTCTTAATGTCCACAGTAGATAAACTAACAAGAATCTCATCTTTAAGGTTATTTAATGAAGCTTTCTCTCCAGTTTGCATTATTCTTTTGCAGGCACAAAGAGGTCAAAAAAACAAACAAGGGTAAATGAGATTTTATTGTATGCCCAATATCAACCCCTGTCCTCTGTCTTGCTTTATAGCCTCTGTCTGAACGCCTCAGTAAGCAAGTCAATATTTAGCTCATAGTTACTTTGAAATGCCACTTTATGGAGCACAACATTATTATGGCGATTTGTAATCTGAATCTCATTATTCACAAGATGTACAAGAGTGCTCTGAGAGCACAATATCCCCCGCTGGTAGCTATGCCATAACTCTAGTAAAATGCGACTGAAGTAAACAAAATTGCAATAACGTGTATTACTGTGTGAGAGGAGTGGATTTCAGAAGGCGAGTGCCCTTCCCGGGACAGACGGACATTGCAATGACATAATCCCCCTTTGGGTCTTTCGGCCAGAGGGGGATAAAAATTAGTGGTGTGCAGGAGTATTGGAAAATCTGATTCACCATTTTAGAAACCAGTCTATGAATATGGAAGTCTTCATTTGGGCATTTACTGTATTCCGTCCTCAACTCACATGAAGTCACTGAGAAAATGTGAAAAAGAAAAAAAAAAAAAAAAGTCATGTGGGACGATCTTTTGGTGAGAGCAGCACTGTTGTGAAGTGCAGGGTAGAGATGTGTACCGGGATGTGGGCAGGAACGGGCGGTCAGATCACTCGCAGGATGAAAAAGAGCGAGAACAACCAATGCAACTCCATTAAAAACCTTAAAGTGCATATCACGGGTAAATTCAGGAGCAAGATCAATGCAACTCTCCTATTTTATATTAAACTTTGGTCAAATGTGTCACATTTTGCGCAATTTTTTTTTTTTTACCTTGCGCAATACCAGTTCAGTTGAAAATCAAGCCATTTGAGGCGAATTGGTCCGCCTCTGAAAAAACTTGGCATTTGGATTTCCCGGCAAACACTGATTTTCGTGACGTCGCGTGTGGGACGCCTCCCTCTGAATCCTACGTCAGCGCTGGTTTGTTTATGAGAAAACGACCTGGTGGTTTTCTGCAAATTTTTTCAACGTTATCGCGTAATTATTAAAATGGTTAACAGATGTATCGTAGGAGGGTGTAGTAACACCAATCTTGATGGGATTAGTACTCGTCGTTTTCCAAAAGACCGGACAATGAGAGAGAAATGGGAGCGCTTGGTCTACACAGGCTGTGCACTGAAACCGTGCAAAGCTCGCGCAGCCTGCTGGCGCTTCCGCAGGTGACGTCACGAATCTGGCTCCAGACTCCCTTGGGATTTTTCCAGACGCGTTTTATTTTATTTTTTTCTGCTGTAGACAGATGGCCTTGTGCAAAATTACCCTTCTGGATGTATGTGTAAAGGGAAATACTTTCATTAAAAACAAAACAAAAAAAAAAAAACCGAAATTGGTCCAGAATATGCACTTTAAGCATTAATGCACACAAAACAGCTAGTTGCGGTTTTCCCAATTTGCACCTGCATTTGTGGCACATCCCAACTCTCCCGCTTTTTATTTCACATCAGCTGCTGCTCTCACATGGAGCGCTCGTTTCTGCGTTTTGAATTCTCTGCTTTATTAAATGTAATATGTAAATGTTCTGAATGCCAGATTATATTAAAAACAAGCACAGTCACTGCGAACACACAGTTTGCAAATCAAATGAGACTTTCACTCCTGCACCCTGGAGCAGTTATAACTTACAGTAAGTTTACATTTTAACCAGTGCCCCAGCGTACGCTGAGACAGGCTGAGATATTGAGCTGACATTCACTAAAGCTTTTGCTGTGTGCGCAATAGGTCAGTATTTCTATAAAAGGGCTGCATCTATCTGTTAATTTGGCTTTAATATATTCTGCCATATAATGGCCTAAATATTCAAATGGATAAGAAAAACGAAACAGATAAAAAACAGTGATGGATTAGTAAATCATATGGATGGCTCTTCTGCGAGACATCACACCGTTAAATCTACACAATGAGCTACAAACATACTGCATTAACTATTCCAAACTTGTTTACAGACTGAATAAGTAACAAAACGACCTTTGAAGCACAACAAAATGCTTTAGGACTAAAGTTTAAATTACAGTAATAAATTATATTTAATTGTCCAGTAAATTAAAGACATTTTTCCTTCCCTTTCCTACCAGTTAACCGAGTATGCATTTATGATCTCTTCTGAATAACTGAAAATTATATTTAGGCAGTAGGCACATTACCACAAAGTATACAGTAATTTAATGTGTGCTAATTAACTTTAACACAGGAAATAAACGCGGCTGCTCTGATTTATTAGAGCATAAGTACTGGTTGGCTATTATCCTGAAACGCAGGATCAGTTTCAGGTTGGATTCAATTTCTTATCTGATTCACTGGCATTGTTTATGGTAGGACTGTTAGCTGATATTTTCCTCCATTTAGCACCAGGTAAGGTATAAATCATATAACCCATACCTTCCTTCTGTTCAGCACAAAGTATTTTTCTGAGCATTATGTAACCAGGTGCCACTTCTCTCCTGTTCACCGATCCATCATTGCTGAAAAGCCTAAAGCTAAAAGGTCTCACATAGCTGGAAATTACTTCATGGTAGACACTGGTAGATGATTTTGAGCCTTCCGGGGGTCAATCAGCACATGCTCCGAGCCCTTCATACATGAGAATACATGAGAGCCGGGGAGCTGCCTTGACAACCAGGAGGGCGTGGCTTCCATCCCCGGAAAGTTTCGTCACGTTGAAAATTGCCATGGGTCAAGCACTGAATGAATTCCTCCATCGCAACCATGAAGGCATCAGTCAGCATCCTAAAGGCATACAGGAGACTTACATGGGCTAACAAGGGTTACCGTAGCATTCCGTCGCAACCATCAAGCTCAAAATGTTCACAGAACAGCGCCGGCAGCCACGCATGACTCACGAATGCTCACAGAACATCGCACAGTTGAATTTTTATATTACATGAACAGGAAAGCAGGGTTCCCACTGGGTTCCAGAGACTCAGATTGTTTTGCAGGTCAAGGGGCCCACAGGGCCCCTCCTGGGAAAAATCAGGGGCCCATTTCTACAATGGGGGGCCCAGTGATTATCCTTCAGTTGAAGCGAACCTAGTGAGTGAAGCGAGCCCAATGAACAGCTGGGGCAGCCCAGGGGCTGTTTTTTTTTTTTCTCTCAATTCTGTTTTTTTTTTGTATTAGAAGCCATATGAAGCAATGTAGATGACAAAAATCAATGCTTCGACCAAATATATTGAGATATTGTTTAATCAGTGGAAATATTTTGGAATTAAACCACAGGCCACTATACATCACATCTATATTATCTCCTCCTTGTAAATTATAGCACAAGAATGGGTTTGTAGTAGTAGTAGTAGTAGTAGTCACCAGTGGTAGTGGTAGTAGTTGCTGTTGTAGTAGTTGCTGTTGTAAATCTAGTATGACTAATTACCTTGGGTATCAGGGGTATCAGTTTTTTCAGGTGAATGTACTCTCTTTCTGCCAAAGAATGACAAAATAGATGCATTTTTCTTTTTTTTTTTTCTTATCCATGTTTTCTTGTCTCTTTCGAATATTCGTACATAGACCGTAAGACACCACCTAGCGAAAGACTTGGATCAGATTTTACTCGCTTGGGACGCTACAAACGGGGCGGCGTAAATACACGAACGGGTCTGATGTATATTCAATATGGTGGCGGTCAAAACAAATTCATCGGATGCTGAAATCTGTTGAATATCCAGATAATTATGTTGGAAGTTGCATATTTGTGCAAGATTTTCGATACTGAGACCATGAAGTCATGTAATACGCCAGTGTAGGAAATTCATGGAAAATATCAGCCAGACCACAGGGCAGGCAACTCTGAAAAGTTGCCTGCCCCAATTTCAACTATAACCCGCCGTAATATCGCATAATTTTCGAAAAATTGTAAAAGAGGCAATGCATGTAATTTCATATATTCAATTTAGTTTTATGATTTATTACTGGTGTTTATGTATATAAATGTATATGTGACCTATGTTTGATTGAGTTCCTATCTAACAAAAAATAATGTGGTGTTAGCGCTGCTATCTTTGTACCCTATCCTGCACACTATGTACCCAGCTCTACAAACCTTACAGTAGATAGTTTGTTTGTTGTCATCGGATACCAGCCAGTCAAACTCTTGCTTCCAACTGTCCACAACAGTTCTCCTTCTCTTATCTTTATCATATTTTTGTTGTGCTTTCTTTCTCTCTTCTTCAGTTTGTTTTCATTTTTGAGAAGTCTTTGGTTCAGGTGTTTTTATCCCAAGATAGTCATACAACATTTTCAGATATTTGGAACAATTAATCAATTTTGTGTGATATTTTGACAAAACTCGTGGTAGGACTCTGGTTTTCAAAGTCACAGATGTGACTTGGGGAGGATTTCGCTGAGCTGTGTGTATCAAGCTCTCTGATTGGCTGAACCTCCGAAGCAACAGCCAATCAGAGCGCTCGTTTCATTTCTAAGCGAAAACAATATGGCCGCGCCCGCGTCGGTAAACAAACCAACAGAATCTAGTGAAAATGTCTTGAAAAGTCCTTCAATATGATGAAATATCGAGAGAACGATGAACCCCCTCAAAGAGGGACCGCCTGTGGGGCTGGCAACTTGTAAATTCATTCCGCCCTTGCTGCAAACTGACCGCGACGGGCGGGCACCCATTTCCTACACTGGTAATACGCCACGAAATGTTCCAAATAGGGTATAAAATGCTCGCGTCCATATAGATAGTTTTCACTGACGTCACGGCATTCCAGGGAACGCCCTCCAGCCGCCATGTTGTGGGGCAAACAAAACAGACCATCGCCATTACCGGCTACGTTATCTCGGACGAATTTATGAAGTTATATAGTCAGTTTTCTAAAATAAAAGATCAATGTCGGCAAAATCAAGCAAACAGAAGTATATAGATACATTAGACGACATCTCACGACAACGGTATGCAGCCAAACTGGCCTTGATTGGGGGAAATGACCCCTACGAAGTGGACAAAGATGCATTTTCAAGTGACTATGCAGGGCTGCCAAAGCCTGCTCCAAAGCCTGAAACTGACTTCATCAAACTTTAAAGGCTGTCTGATATATACAACTTTATATATTCACAGCGCGCCTTTTGTCGGATGCCGCGTTTTTCACGGCTGAATCGCGCAGATCCGATTTTTTTTTAGGCGTACTAACACCTTCTGCGCGCTTCGGCAGCGCATTGATACGATATCAATGCGCTGCCGAAGTGCGCAGAAGGTGTTAGTACGCCTGTCATTACAGTGCGGACTTTCCATAGCATAGAAAATCGCTACGTTTCAATTTGTGTAACTGAACTTGTTTCATATCACTGGTCAGATAAACCTATGTAAACAGGAAAAACGCGGAAGAGTTTGGTCGCATCTAACCAAAAAATACCATTGGCCATACTGAGCCTAGCTACATTGCTAACAGGAGTGACAGCGCGTCTGACTGCGTCTGACTGACTGGGAGGTCGCGCAAAGCTCAGAGAGGTATGGAGCAGCTCGTCTCAATTCAGATAAGAGCATATTTCATTATGGAAGTACGGTGGACTGTTCCTTTAATACAGGTTTGTACCAACCAAACATTTGTACAGATACAGCTCTCTCCATTACATATAAAATTTGGGCTTGACTCCAGCCTCTAATAAGAAAGACTTGGTTTTGGGCAACCTGTGCACCATCAAACTCAAATAAACCTCTTTAGCTTGAGTTTACTTCAGCATGGAATTATTCAAAAGGGGTATTAGGACTCCCTTTAGCCTTTACTTCAACACAAAACTTGATCTACAATTAAAACAGAGTCGAGAAGAGTTTTGGACCAACCAACAACGAAGGAATCAGAATTTTCCATGGATTTATGAACCGAACACAGAATGACACTGCATTTTTCATCATATGTTTGCCACGGGGACTCAACACGCCACCCGAAACAGAGACCTTCAGTCGCTTGCCGGCTGACAGCACTTTCACTGGCATTTTTTTTTTTTTTTAAACCGACCCCTGTATTACTGAGGCTATCTGATGTGCTCGGGGCTCAGAGTGTCTCCCCCCCGTGGCTGTTTCAGCCCTTAAATCATCTTCAGTGCTTGAAGAAGCCCAGCCAAAAAAACTTCGTCAGTTTAGCCTGCGCCATTGTTTGGTTCACGCAGAGATAATTACACCACCACACCAGGCTGATTAAGACACACTGCGATTGGTCAAAAGCTTGGCGCTCATTTGATCATTATGCGTAGTCAAGTTTCATTGGTCACAAGCATGTGCTCATTGTTTACACTCTGGCTTCCTGCCGCCTCTTCAGTGTGGTTGGATTTTGGCAAATGGAGGGATTTGTGGAGCGATTTCTAAAGAAAAGATGCGTTACGATAAAAGATGACAAATAAGTTGGTCACTGTGACAACTGCTAGCAGTTTTCTCTTCGTCACTGATGGATCATGTTTATCAATGACGAGCGCCAGCAGAAACCCTGGGAAAGTTAGCCAGCCGCAATGCTATGGATGCTGCCAGTAGACTTAACAGCTGCCAGGTCTGCGTCATGGATGCTCACGGACCTCTCACCATTCCTTCACAGGAACCCAGTTTTGACCACATGACAAGGTGCATCAAACTAGACATTCAACACATCATCAGAACCAAGAACCACACATCAGAAGATGGTTTCCAAGAAGCAACCACATTGACAGAATGGATACCAGATGGGTACCAGCAAAATGAAAGACTGACTAGTTCTGAACCCCATTTTATAGTGCAGAAAATGAAAGGTTTGCCTAGGGGGCATGGCTTCTTTCATCTTGCTGTGGTTATGCCATACTGTAGCCGTGAAAAAAAAAAAAAAAAAAAAAAAAAAACTGTACACGCTGCCATCATTCATCATTGTCATAAGGAAATACCTCACTGCCGCCATTGGTTTTACCGGCATCTTCCGTCACGGCTACCATGACCACATTTGCATATTTACTCCGCCCAAATTTATGCAACGCATCACCTCCAAAATCTGTCAGAATGGCCACGGTTCTCATGGATCAACTGGCTACATGTGACCTTGGCGTAAGAGTTGGGTTTGCTGGTAAGCTTTTGATCAGTCTGACAGAGGAGTAGCTGGAGACGCACCGATTGGTGTCATATGAATAAAAGTGGCAATGGTGCATCCCTGTGCTATTTCAGTGCTGATGGATACAAAGTTAAATAGATATACATAAGTAGGTAAGTCTCATGACTCCTGATCACCAGGACATCACTAATGAAATTGAGGGCCATGTTATCTGATACAGTTTGATGTGGGCTCATTTTGGGAAGACAAAGGAGCCTGAACTGTCCAGAAATAGAGTAGAGACTCAGGCTGATTCTGAAAAGAGTAGCATGTCAAACATGTTGGTGGTAAACCGAGGGAGCAAAGCTAAAAGCATTTCATGACCACTCATGTTAGGGCCACTGCCTGTTCTACATTTCTTGCAGATTTGGATTTAACGCATTGCCGATACTGTGTGCACAACTATAGTGTACCTTAAAATGCTGGATCAAGCTGATTAAATGTAGTGACTCAAAAATGCCATGCCAGATTCCAACCAGGCCCACTACTTTTGTGTTCTAGCTTTTCTTGCTACCTAATTATCAGGAGTGCTGGTTGACGATAGGCCTTGCTGTAGCCAGGAACTTCAACAATTACTTCGTGAATAGAGGCGAGTGTGCAAGTGGGGCAAAGAGGGGTTAAGGGTTTTTGTTTTTTTGTCTTTTAAGGCTGTTTTAGCTGGTAAGCAACTTTGGAGGATAGTTTGTTTTGTGGAGGTGTTGTGTTTTAATCCAAATTAGGGGTGAGGAAAATAATTGTTTGTACAATCAATGCATTGTGATGCTTTCTTGAAAGAATGTGCATTGATGCAAGAAATTTAAGAATCAGTTATTTAAAACCAATTCACAAATTCCAGATGCTGTGTAGCTACATAGCCATACAGCAACACAGTTCTTAAAGTTGTGTGTTCATTCAAAATGCAAGAGAGGGAGTGAGGTTATCAGAGAAGGCAAGGAGTAAGGAACATTTGCAGCAAGAAGTCAAACCAGCACTTTTTTTTTTTTTTTAAGCTGACATTTGGGAACACTTTGGGTTTTATGAGACTGACTGTTTAAAAAAAAAAAACCACAAGCTTGACAACACTTTTGCAATTTGCAAGAAGTGTTATGCCAAGATTAAATACTTTGGCAACACAAACAATGAGAAAATCACATCAATATGAGAATAAGACAACCAAAATTAATCACAACATTTATTGCTATGGATTTGCGCCCTTAATCAGTCATCAGTTGTTCACGGATGTCACAGACTCCTTATTATATTAGTTACGACTGACAGCTTCAGTCGCACTGTTGAGCAGAAAATAATTCATGTGTAGAAAATAGTAATTGAGATGCATTAGTAATCATTTTATAATCCAATTACAACCTCCTGAATCATGAGACAAGCAATGATTCCCACCCCCAGTCCAAACTGCAGCGGAGTTAGAAAACTTCCGAGTAAGCTAAAATAACTGGTTTTCCTTAGCCTTATTGCTTTATAATATTTCTGTTTGGCAGCACCACACTCCTTTCCATTCCACTATGTGCTGGTTCTTTGGTTAGATAGGCAGGGAGTGATTCACGGTCACTGTGATGACCTCCACTGCCTCAAGTGTCCGCCTTTAATTGAAAACTGGCTGACTTGCCTCCATTTAGCTGCTGTCTGTATGTGGGCGGCATATATTGTATTAAATGGTCCGTGTTGCCCAAAAGAGCATGGGGGGGGGGTTTGCACTTTACCTGAAATGTTCTCCCGTCTCAGGCACCTGATCTGACCTTTTGGCCTGTTAAAATACTCATGTTTAAAATGGCAGGAATTGATAAGACTCATCAAGAGTGTAGCACCAGGATGTTTCATCTCAATGCCCGATACACTGTACATCACGTGAATTGTTCTTCGGGGGAAAATAAATACATGAGACAAAACAACAGGAGAAAACTCGCCGCCAACACAACTAAAGCATAAAGGGAAACCTGCCAAGGAGTAGGCTTGTTTAATGTAAACAAGATATCATCACTAATTTAAAAGCTTTCTCTGTAGAAGTCTCCTCCAGCCACGGCTGATCCATTCCTTCATGAGTACCTCATTAAAATAGATGAAATAATAAGAGACCTGTTTGCAGAACACAAATTCTCTTCCTTGCTTGATTTTGCAGGGCTTTCCACTGACTGCAGGACTTATGAGGAAAGCACACAAAAATTCAGGTATCAAACCAGCAGGCACGACTGCTCTAATAACGCCAAACACAATTTTCCTACTCACCCACTTCAACACATTCTGCATGGAACTAAAGCACGTGTGTGTGTGTGTGTGTGTGTGTGTGTGTGTGTGTGTGTGTAGTGCATAGTCATTGCATCATACACAGTTTGATCCCTTGCAAGTCTTGGCTGGCTGTTATACAAGTTAATTAAGGTTAGATGGGTTGATGTACAAGGGCTACATGTCCACAGCAAGGAGGCAAACAAGACTACAGAGATTCTCAGACAGAGCCGAATAATAAGGAAATATCAACCTCGTGACAGAATTACCTAATACTTCATGTAATTGAGTCCACATGTGCAGCTGTAGTATAACACCAAGCTATGGGGCTCACTGTATGAGCCAACTGTGGAGTTCGCATTCTGCGTTTGATATTACTGCACAAAAACCTGACATCTTGGAAGCCCTTCCCAGACCACCCCACCTCTTGGCAGGGAGGTTTGGTCGTGTTACATAATAAAATCTCAAATAGTGAGCAGCAAGTCAGTGTTATCATGAATAAAATTACAACATTTGTCAAACACTTTCAAGAAACTGAAACACAAAATATCTTCCTTGGTTGACTTTGTGCAGCACAATTGAACAGGACCATCTACTGAGTAATTCTGCACCCACCCTAGTGTTCTAACTAAAGAAATTATAAAATTCCAGAAGTTAATTAATTTTCACCCGTTAGAGGTCTGAGAGATGCATAATACTGCAGCTGTACCTGTTAGAACAATAAAGGGAACATTGTTAGGAATGCACTGGCCACATTTGACGTCTACATTGACGTACTACGGTCTCATAAAACAAACATCTCATTGGCATCAGATATTTGATGCAAATGAAGCCATATTTAGACGATAAAAACTATATTCATAACAAGTCACACTCTAACAATGTGTTTAATTCTCTCAACTGAATGTCAGAAAAGAGGTTTTTAGTTTATATACACTCACCGACTACTTTATAAGGAACTTGTTCTTGTTTCTAAGATTCCTGTTCTTGGCTGTAAGAGTAGAACCCAGTGTGGTCTTCTGCTGTTGCATGCCGAGATGCTTTTCTGCTCACCATGGTTATAAAGAGCTACTATATCCTTCCTGGCAGCTCGAATCAATCTGGCTATTTTCCTCTGACTTCTCTTACCAACAAGACATTTCCACCCACAGAACTCAGTCAAATGTCTTTTGTTTTTCGCACCATTCTGTGTAAACCCTAGATACTGTTGTGTGTGAAACCCCCAGGAGATCAGCAGTTTCTGAAATACTCAAACCAGTCTATCTGGCACAAAACACCCATGACACAGTCAATTTTTCTCATTCTGATGTTTGACGTGAACATTAACTGAAGCTCTTGATGTGCATCTGCATGATTTTATGCATTGTGCTGCTGTCAAGGGATCGGCTGATTAGAGAACTGCATAAAACAGCAGGTGGCTAGGTGTCCCTAATAAAGTGGCCGGTGAGTGTAGCTCTGACTGTCACACTTGTTTAACATGGTTTATTTAGAATTCTGGGTACTTATGGGGATTGTTCATTTTATTAGATCCACTTCCTGATTTTAGATTTTTTTTTTTAGACTCAAAATGCAAACTAAGTTTATCATCACCGAGTCCATTGTCTACAGGCTGTGCTCCACTGTGCCAACACCAAAAAAACAAACAAACAAAAAAAATCCCCCCAAACCCCCCACAATTCCTCTGCCAAAGGTATTTTTAATAAAAAGTACTGTTCAGTTGTGTAAAATGCCTCCATGAGTGACCATTAAACCACAAGGACACTACATCAAGAAGTGGTTAAGCAAGAGGAAATGCAAAATGAACTTACACACCTCATTTATTAATAAATAGATGTCAATACATTATATGTTCTTTATGGATACGTATTGTTAGTAATACAGGCAAATGTTTTGAGTAGATTCACGAGACAAAAAATGAGCACATTTAGTAGACTTTAGGAGAAAATTCACCCTACTCAGAGTTCTTCTCATTTCTGCAAGCAATTGTTGCATGCACAAAGCCACTGTGTTTGGAAAAATGCACCATCCACCCATTGCATTTGACAGCAACGTAATGGAGAAGTATCTCACGGTCACAGAGAGCAATGCCTTTGGTGTTTGAGCTCCTCAAGAGCATTAAGTTTAGTTTAATTAAAGCCTCCAAGTAAACTGGAACTAGACTACATGTCGGTAGTGTAAATGAAGCCATAATGAAGCCTGTACAATCTCAGTTTACAGTGATTCAGTGATCAGAAGACTCCTCGCTGTGGTGACTGAGAGTACTGCACTCACAAAGATGAAGGATGTTCTGAATAAAACATCAGTAAATGTTACAAGTAAATGTATGTAAATCAGTGACACATGGATCTTTAAAGTGAAGGTAAAGATAACAGGCTTTAACCTGTACAAGTGCTGGACTACAAATTACAGAGACACACACAAGAGCGAGCTCCCTGAATAATATGCAGGTTTATAATAAAATTATGCTCATTACAATCCTCTTCATTAACCATAGCCTGCTCACAAGATGTTTTAGTTCTGAACCTCATAAAACAAATGGAAATGGTAATAGGTCATAACATCGATATCTGAATAGTAACTTCCGCATACACTTTATTACTCAATTTGCATGCCCATCGCTAACCACCACCTGACAACGTCCAAGAAAGTAATGGAAAATGGACAAATGCATTAATAACTATCTATTTGGATTAGTAAAAGTGCCATTTGTGGTTGTTTTGGCTTAGCAGGAGGATGGGATTGAAGAAACATGGCCTTACCTCCTGGGCTGAGAATGCCGTTCATCCTCTCCACTCCCAGCCTCCTGTAAACAGAGAAAGAAATACCATTACCCATAACTGCTTGTCAAACATCCATCCATTACCCATAACTACTTATCCTGTGCAGGGTCGCGGGCAAGCTGGAGCCTATCTCAGCTGACTACGGGCGAAAGGCAGGGTACACCCTGGACAAGTCGCCAGGTCATTGCAGGGCTGACATATAGACACAGACAACCATTCACACTCACATTCACACCTACGGTCAATTTTAGAGTCACCAGTTAACCTAACCTGCATGTCTTTGGACTGTGGGGGAAACCGGAGCACCCGGAGGAAACCCACGCGGACACGGGGAGAACATGCAAACTCCACACAGAAAGGCCCTCGCCGGCCCCGGGGCTCGAACCCGGACTTTCTTGCTGTGAGGCGACAGCGCTAACCACCACCACCGTGCCGCCCACACTTTTCTGTTTACCACATAATTCTGTCTATGTTACAGATGTTATTTCATAGTTCTGAGGACATCAGTGTAGTTCTACAATGTAGAAAATAGTCAAAATACAGAAAAACCTGTGAATGAGTGGATGTGTCCAAACTTTTGACTGGTACTGAATATTTTAAGTATATTCGGTCCCATTTATTTAAAATAAATAAATAAATCCTTTATATTAACCCTAATCATTACTCCACCATCCTCCCACAACACCTAGCCCTCCTGTTTGGATTATTTCAGTACTGTGGGAAACACTCATCACCTTCTTTTCTAGTAGCAGCCTTCCTTTCCCAGAGTCTGTCATCCTCCAATCCTGCTTAGCTTCAAACACAGTACCACCGAAAGCTACTTATTCCCATAAGTGCACTCCTATATCCTGGATCTCTTCATCTCTTTACTGCACTTTGTACTTATACCCAGCCAACCACAGCCAGATGTAGTTAAAATGATTCTCTTTAGACAGTGGAATACCCAGCAAAACCAGGCAGCCATGGGCTCATCCTCCCGCTCACCCCAGAGTCTGACAATAATCCATACTGTCTGCTCCGATAATCCTTACACTCCTAGTGCTTTCTCTCAGGGATCACACTGCCAATCCTGAAGTGTGACACTTACAAAGCACAAGAAAAGAATGGAAACTGTGTGTTACTGCTATGTAAATAAAACCCCGATTCCAAAAAAGCTGGGACAAAGTACAAATTGTAAATAAAAACAGAATGCAATGATGTGGAAGTTTCAACATTCCATATTTTATTCAGAATAGAACATAGATGACGTATCAAGTATTTAAACTGAGAAAATATATCATTTAAAGAGAAAAATTAGGGGATTTTAAATTTCATGACAACAACACATCTCAAAGAAGTTGGGACAAGGCCATGTTTACCACTGTGAGACATCCCCTTTTCTCTTTACAACAGTCTGTAAACGTTTGGGGACTGAGGAGACAAGTTGCTCAAGTTTAGGGATAGGAATGTTAACCCATTCTTGTCTAATGTAGGATTCTAGTTGCTCAACTGTCTTAGGTCTTTTTTGTCGTATCTTCCATTTTATGATGCGCCAAACGTTTTCTATGGGTGAAAGATCTGGACTGCAGGCTGGCCAGTTCAGTACCCGGACCCTTCTTCTACTCAGCCATGATGCTGTAATTGATGCAGTATGTGGTTTGGCATTGTCATGTTGGAAAACGCAAGGTCTTCCCTGAAAGAGACGTCGTCTGGATGGGAGCATATGTTGCTCTAGAACCTGGATATACCTTTCAGCATTGATGGTGTCTTTCCAGATGTGTAAGCTGCCCATGCCACACACACTAATGCAACCCCATACCATCAGAGATGCAGGCTTCTGAACTGAGCGCCGATAACAACTTGGGTCGTCCTTCTCCTCTTTAGTCCGAATGACACGGCGTCCCTGATTTCCATAAAGAACTTCAAATTTTGATTCGTCTGACCACAGAACAGTTTGCCACAGTCCATTTTAAATGAGCCTTGGCCCAGAGAAGACGTCTGCGCTTCTGGATCATGTTTAGATATGACTTCTTTGAACTATAGAGTTTTAGCTGGCAACGGCGGATGGCACGGTGAATTGTGTTCACAGATAATGTTCTCTGGAAATATTCCTGAGCCCACTTTGTGATTTCCAATACAGAAGCATGCCTGTATGTGATGCAGTGCCGTCTAAGGGCCCGAAGATCACGGCCACCCAGTATGGTTTTCCAGCCTTGACCCTTACGCACAGAGATTCTTCCAGATTCTCTGAATCTTTTGATGATATTATGCACTGTAGATGATGATATGTTCAAACTCTCTGCAATTTTACACTGTCAAACTCCTTTCTGATATTGCTCCACTATTTGTCGGCGCAGAATTAGGGGGATTGGTGATCCTCTTCCCATCTTTACTTCTGAGAGCCGCTGCCACTCCAAGATGCTCTTTTTATACCCAGTCATGTTAATGACCTATTGCCAATTGACCTAATGAGTTGCAATTCGGTCCTCCAACTGTTCCTTTTTTGTACCTTTAACTTTTCCAGCCTCTTATTGCCCCTGTCCCAACTTTTCTGAGATGTGTTGCTGTCATGAAATTTCAAATGAGCCAATATTTGGCATGACATTTCAAAATGTCTCACTTTCGACATCTGATATGTTGTCCATGTTCTATTGTGAATATAAGGTATTAGGCAGAGACCCGTCCACCCGTAAATTTGACGGGCGATTGCCGATTTCAACGGGCAAGTATACACACAGACGGATACTGAAACGGACGATAATGCCGAAAATTTTCGCACATGAATACTCCCACATGTCATCCGATAAATCCAGTTATGTTCCGCCCACACACGGACTGGCCATCGGGAGTAGCGGGAGTTTTCCCGGTGGTTCAGCGTGGGCCGGCAGAGAAAAAAAAAAAAAAACAGTTGCGCGATGGCCTTTAATATGATAAGCAATGTTAACAGTTTCTTTAACAAACTGTTAACATTGCTTATTACAGTTGCGCGCTGGCCTTTAATATGATAAGCAATGTTAACAGTTTGTTAAAGAAACTGTTAACATTGCTTATCATATTAAAGGCCAGCGCGCAACTGTTTTTTTTTTTTTTCTCCGCCGGCCCACACTGAACCACCGGCCCACTGGGAAAACTCCCGCTACTCCCGATGGCCAGTCCGTGTGTGGTTCCGCCATCATTTACAAATCGTAAGAAACACAGTTTAATACGAAAAATACTGAAAACTTGAAATGAAAAATCAGAATATTTCATCGTTTCCGCCATTTTGGCCCGCACTGAATCTTGTAACATGCGGACTGAATAAATCGCGAATTCTGATTGGTCGAAAATTGCCAAACACCCTGCGTTGTAGTTTCCTCTTTCTTGGCGGGAGAACCGCATTTTTTTTTTTGCTGACTCACTCTTCTGGATCAAGATGAATCCCAACAAACGCCCCAAATTGAATGTGACAAAAACTGATTCGTTTTTCCACAAAAAGACAGAAAAGGTATGTGTGATACATTGATTAACAAGGGGGTTTCATTGGGGTATGGTAAAATAGAATACTGTTGGGTTTTTTTTTTTTTATTAAATACTGTAACTAGATCAAAAGATTATATACAATTCATTGTTGTTTATTTTCTTTTCACTTTTGTTACCAAATCAAACACCATACATACATCTGATACATTCAGGAGTGAAACTGAAAAAAATACATAGTAAAAATATGCAATATTTCTGATCAAAAATTACACGCCATTTCACCCTGAAAATGTCCTAGAATGCAGGAAATGAAGTCTAAATTTCAAAAATTTTCTGGGGGGGAATGCCCCCAGACCCCCCTAGAGGGACTTCGCGCCTGCGGCGCTCGTCTTCGCACCTGCGGCGCTTATCAGGATTATATAAAATATTATTTTTGACTGGTAAATTTATTTTTCTGCCTAATACCCTATGTGAATACAATATCAGTTTTTGAGATTTGTAAATTATTGCATTCCGTTTTTATTTACAATTTGTACTTTGTCCCAACTTTTTTGGAATCGGGGTTGTACTCTGAAAAAGAAATAGCATCGATACATCAAAAGTGCTCTATCCAAACATAAGTAGTCATGGAACACACACACACACCCCTACACTATTTCTAACAAAAAAAGAAAAAAAAAAAACCCACAACACTCCTTTTCTGTACAACATTGTTCAAGCTCACGTTGACGACTGGAACGTCTTAAAGGGGAACTGAAGGCAAATTTATCATCAAAATTCTATTTCTCTCATTTTATAAAATATAGGAATGCATTTTAGATAGCCATTTTGTCACTGCTATAGCAAGTTACGAGTGTTTGAAACACGCTATGTAATATCAGCCCATATGTCAAAGCAATGGCTGTAAATGAGATTCGCTGAGACCTGTGCGAGACATCGTAGGACGGAAGTAAAATGTACAGCAGAAATCAAAGTGACCAACATCTGCCAACATTGTCAAAAGACGTGCATGCCCTCTTTCGAACGCTGATGTAATCAAGCCAGAAGTTTTCCCTGCGTCCAAAATCGCTCCCTACTCACTATATAGGGCACTATATAGTGGGGACGCCATTTTGTAGTGCTGTCCAAAACCTTAGTGAGGATTATGTGGGAAAGGCGCTCAGTATAAATATGTATTGATCACAAAAATACATGCATGTATTTATTACTTTGAAAACCCACCAGCCAGCGCTCGAAACTAATGGTGTCCCGACGTCCCGGGGACCATAAAAAATGTCATCGGGACACAAAATTATCATATCTGGGACAATGGAAAAAAATAGATCTAGAAAAAAAGTTCTACATTAATATTATTTACAAAGCCGTAACACATACGTAGACATTCACCTAATTTGTCAATTTTAATTTTAAAACCTTAACAGCGAAAAATACATTAGTAGCTACACTTTCGATGCACCTGCATCCGTAGGCTACAGAGCAGTGCATTCTGTTCTAGAATCTTCGGCTGGTGTCCGCATTATATGGACTTGGAATGGAATTGCTACCGCACACGCTGCGCCGACTCTTGCCAGAACAAAAATGCTGAAGTGGTTGAAGCGGACCGACCGCGGGGAAGAAACTGAAAGCCCAGACATAACGTCTCCGGGACCTTCAGGATCCAAAGTGTCATCGCCTGGTCTGCAGGCAACGCTAGCAACTGAATGAACTTAATGAACACTGTTAGACACGTTATAAAATACAACAGGAATGATGTGGATGATATTGACGGAAGATACCGTTCAACAGAATAAGTGAGTTTTCTTGGTGTCTTTCTAGTTCAGAAAGTTTAGTCAGTCAGCAGCACAACTAGGCTCGGACCTGGCACTATGCTGATGTTGCTAACATTTGCACCCACGTTTCGGCAGCGAAAGTTCATAAAATGGATAACGGTAATGTTGAAAATTATAAGTTGGCCTTATAAGTGCCAACAGATATTCAAGGTATAAGTAGATGAAATGAACATAAAAGGGTCTTATTTTCAACTAAAGTGTACTGCAGATGTAGGGAGTTGAAACATTTTCTGAATGAGCTAGTTGGCCCCTTTAAATAAACGGGTATCTATTCATACAGTGAGATCGCCAAAGTTTAATAAACTGAAAATGCAATAACTAATTTTGAAGTAGATGATGTATAGGACATGTGTCGCTTGTGTCTTGTGACTTATTGTAAAAATGATATAAAGGGATCAAAATCGCATAGTTACAAATATAATAGTAACTTCATATGATAATATTAACCACTGGTTATTTCAGAGAGGAAAAAAATGGGGACACTATTGCTTCCATTTGGGACAATACAACACAGAATTCGGGACCACTGGGGGACACAAAGGAAAAAAGTTAATTTCGAGCCCTGCCACCAGCCGTCTGATCTGGCACGTTTTAATTGTGTGACAGTAATGACGTAAATACCAGCTCGACGGACTCGTCCTTATCCTGTCGTCTTTCCAACTCTTCTACTCCACATTGGTTCGAAGTCGTATGGAATAATCTCCATGTCACATACGCGAGGGAGGCGGATGCATGTGCAGAAGGATACAGTTTAATAAAGTGCAGAATATATATACAGTGAGACAATATATACACAGGCAAACAATCCAAAACGGCAGGCTAGATCAAAAACGAGAACACAGGGAAAAGGGTCAGTCGAGGCGTAAACAGTACATCAAAGGCTAAGCGAGAACAAGAACGAGAAACAGGAAATCAAGACAACGGTAGAAAGGCTCGGTAATGCGTACACGCGTATCGTAATACTTCGCAACGCAAATGCATCAGCACAGTCCTTAAATAGGCAAACACAGTTCCTTAATTGAGCTCAGGTGCACCTTGTTCACGGCACGCGTGCTGGAGTACACTCGGCGCACCTTCAGGTCCACAGGACTGACACTCCATCACTGATGAAGTTGGCAAATCTCAAAATTTAAATTGGAATGATATGGCAATCTGGCTGCTGTGTAAACAGTTTTCAAAATGGCAGCGCTGACACTTCACGTTTGAAGTCTCGCACAAGTCTTGTGAAGATCACACGGATAAGCGACGCCTGCCGTGGACCATACGAACTACATTCAACATGGCTAAAAACCGAAAAGGCTGATAAGTGCAATTCCACAGGTAACTGATGCAACATTCAGAGAGTTTAAAATTAACCTGTGTGGCTATTATAGACAGAGCAAACTCAAACAAATGTATGACTTAAGGCCCAAAGGCCATCTTGGACAACAGAGTTTTTCCCCAGATATGAATAATTTATTTAGTGGCATGCAGATAACATTGGTAACTGATGCAACTTGGAGAATTTGACAACTGTGAACACACAAGTACAAACACCAATTTCTGTGAAACTTGTTGCAATTTTAACAACATTTTTTCCAACTTTGCTTTTAACATGCCATAGTATACAATGAAAGAAGAACTATGAAAAAAGTTTAGAACTGACAGCTGAGATTATGGAATGTACAGTAACTGACGCAACATTCTTGGTAACTAACGCAACACTTTCCAAATTTACATATGATTTGATGTACAGAGAGATGAAACGTGGTAATTTTCTCTTTCTTAGTCATAATATCAATCCGTGAACAAAGCTACTTAGATCTAAAAGGCCCCAAAGCTGTGATAATTACTCAATGGAATAATTGTTTTCATGGAAATGTAAAGAATAAGGTCCATTTGATATAAAAGGCCCCAAAGCTGTGATAATTACTCAATGGAATAATTGTTTTCATGGAAATGTAAAGAATAAGGTCCATTTGATATAAAACACAGTTTAACTTACCTGGTGAGGACTTTTGACAGCAGTGTGATTGCTTCTTTGTGTCTGTTAGTTTTAGGTTTAAAAGTATGTGCTTGGATCTGCCAATTTCAAAATGGCTGCCAGTCATGTGACTGGAGTTCAGCACAAAAATATTGACTGCAGTGAATGAACCAATCAAATTTAACACCATATATACAAAATGAACGTTCACCCCTTGGGTTGACCATTTCATGGAATTGCCCTATAACATGCCAATACGAGTCACGATATAAGGTTAATAAAACTGAAAATGTAATAACACGTTAAGAAATAAAGCAAGTTTAAAAATGACTTCAGTTCCCCTTTAAACTCAACGTCAAATTATGCAACTTTACCAGGAGGATAAGGGTGAGAGAAAAGCATTGCCTTACCTCTGCGAATTTGCCAGTTCATTTAAAAAAAAAAAAAAATCCATATAAATAATACAAACATTCAATCTCTAACAAGAACCTTGGATGGATTGTGGAGGCATAATAGAAATCTGGCCACAGCAGCATAAGAAAAAATAAAAGCAAATTCTGCTAACAGTTCATTCATATCCAGTTAAGATTATATTCATCTGTAGCCCATTTATCAATATTTAGCTTGAAGAATGTGTGTCAGGCATTTAAAAAAAAAGGGGGGGGGGGGGGGAAGACACTGACTGCAGAATAAAAAGGCAAATACACCAGAATTATATGCAAATGTTTTATTATTCATTCACTTTCCAGTGGTCGAAATACTTTTTTCTAGTGTTCTGCAATATTGCACAATGTCAAAATTGTTCTGCAATTTGAAAATATTTTCTGCAAATACAC
The DNA here is from genome assembly GCF_027579695.1 of Neoarius graeffei. Lineage (NCBI taxonomy): Eukaryota > Metazoa > Chordata > Actinopteri > Siluriformes > Ariidae > Neoarius > Neoarius graeffei. Next base: position 34,404,443 of record NC_083585.1, on the reverse strand, counting down.
AAGCCTCCATACTACACCCTTCTCAACCTAATAATGCCTATATTTACATCATATCTAGCTTTATAACTCCTAGCATTACTGTAATTCCTTATTCTCACTATTTTTAATTTCAGTCCTCACAGAGCCTTCTCTGCAGCAAAGTTATCATTCCATGATACCTCCACAGGTCTTTCATCCCCCTCGCCCTGACACTACGGGCTACTACAACTTGAAGTATACCAACTAATTCATAAATGTACTAGTTATCACACCCACACATTATCCTTCCATGCAACATACTAATAAAGGTATCACCACAATAAAAAATAGAACACAACTGTTCTTCAAGAAACAAAACATTTCATTTTCATGTTACACGTCATGTTACATTTTGTCAAGATTAAGTTTCTAGCTTGAACAATACATTGTTACCCAAAATGTACTTCATTCAGTGTTTGCATCTGCAACCTGTAGTTTTAAATTGAAAGCAAGGTTTCAATTCTGCACCATCTTACGATGATGCAAAGAATTGATGCCATTAGGGAAAAAAACCCAACTGGCGAATGGAAAGACGTTTGGGTTCATTGTGTTTGCCTGGCTTCTAAAGTGCAAGGTCATGAACTGAACTGAGAACTACTGCAGGGGCTTCACTGCTCTAAACTAACAACAGAGAACTGGGTACAAACTAATCACGGCAGAACTGAGAGCTACAGAACTGAACCTATGAGCTTTGTCTTACAGGGCAACTGTTTTACTTTGTGCTAGTCTATACAATAGTCTATAACCTATATATAATGTGCGCAAGATAAGAACTAGTCAGAGTCTTCGCTTTTTTCCTGTCACCCTCGCGGACGCGCGATCTGTCGCTGTTGTTGGAGTCATGCTGGCTGCCGGTTTTGCCGAGATACGACAAAATCGTCTTTGTTTTCTTGGCATTTTTGTTGGACTCTTGCCCCAAAGAAACAATCCTCTCCTTGGGAGCCATGTTTGTTGTGCCGCATTGAATTCTGGGAGATGCATGGCGGAAACCGCCGAGGTAGTTGTCGGGTCCTCCTGGCGGGTATTAAAAGTGACGAAATCTTACATCGGAAAATGGCAACTGCCCTTATTTGGTTGTCGTCGCCTTTCATCGGTATTACGTAAATATTACTCAACTTTGACCTGGAAAACGCCGTCAGGTTCGCGCGGTGCAGGTTTCAGTTTATTTACAGCGCCGCTAGTTTCCTAAATTGAGAACCATTGAATCCCGAGCCTGATTTTTTCATTCTGCAAAATTGCAGGTTGTTTAATTTTTCTTCTGCAATCTTGAAAATCATTCTGCAAAATGCAGACTGCAGACAGGTATTTCGAACACTGCTTTCAATAACTCTTTTTGGTATAGATCACGACAATCATTTGTATCAGTAAAACACTCAGGAAAAAGGTACAACTTTTGCAAGACTGATTAAACAGATCCATGGATTAAATGATCCTTGAATGCTGCAGTCAAGTTTGGGATTAACTCTCTTAAACCAGGTGTTTATTAATGAATTACTGTTTTAGAGGTACTTTTTCCCTGAAAGATCCTAACTTTTGCACACATCTAAGTATTCATGCTTATATAAAGAAAACGAAAGCTTTATGAGATGTATGTTATTTACCAGCTGGGAGGTCCGTATCGTGAAATACCGTGACCGAGGTCTTGAAAGTACTGACCAAGGCCCTCTGGGCCGAGGTCAGTATTCAAGGCCGAGGTGACGGTATTCAAGGCCGAGGTGACGGTATTTCACCATACGGACTGACCTTAAGCTGGTAAATAATATTTTTTCTTTACCAAGCTAACAGAAAACGAGAGCGCCCGAAAGGGAAAACTGAGCCGAGCCGCCATTTTGAATCCTCATTCACGGCTGTAATGCAAATTGCTTCCTCCTCGGTATACCAGTGCACTTCCATGGCAGGAAAAAGAAAAAAAACCACTACATTTTGCTGCCTATGTAGTCCGTGGGCGGCACGGTGGTGTAGTGGTTAGCATTGTCGCCTCACAGCAAGAAGGTTCTGGGTTTGAGCCCAGTGGCCAGCGAGGGCCTTTCTGTGTGGAGTTTGCATACCCGTGTCTGCATGGGTTTTCTCCGGGTGCTCCGGTTTCCCCCACAGTCTAAAGACATGCAGTTAGGTTAACGTGGGGCGGCCTTGGGCTGAAGTGCCCTTGAGCAAGGTACCGAACCCCTGACTGCTCCCCGGGCGCTGTAGTGTGGCTGCCTACTGCTCTGGGTGTGTGCGCACGCGTGTTCACTGCTTCAGATGGGTTAAATGCAGAGGATGAATTTCACTGTGCATGTGACAAAGGTTGTTTCTTCTTTTTCTTCTTCCCTATTTAAACAAAATTGAGTCATTCAGGATTCAGCCATGTTTTTGCTTGGTGTTAGCATGTTAGAGGTTTTTAGCTTTCTCTCGAAATGTTTTATTTTATTGTGTCTTCCCTCAGGGTAGTAAAACTCTCTCTTTCACTGTGAACACCGTCATTATCGCTATTCATGCTGTAAAATTAATGCTATTTTGAATCCTCATTCACGGCTGTAATGCAAACTGCTTCCTCCTCAGTATACAAGTGCACTTCCATGGCAGGAAAAAAAAAAAAAAACAACTAAATTTTGCCGTCTATGTAGTCCCCTATTTATACAAATAGGACTCATTCAGGATTCAGCCAAGTTTTTGCTCAGCGTTAGCAAGTTACATGTTTTTAGCTTTCTCCTGAAATGTTTTATTTTATTTCTTCTTCCTCAGGGTAGTAAAACTCGCCTTCACTGTGAACACTGCCATTAATCACTATCCATGCTGTAAAATTAATGCTATTTTCCTGAGAAATGCTGGCAAAAATTTAAAAGATTGATAAGCTTATAAATAAATCTTAACAAAAAAAGATAAAATGTTGACCAAAAAAATGCTGTGTTTGTTGTTCTTGTGAACGAGCGAATCGCCAGAGGTCCGTAACATAGGATACGGACCCGCTCACCAGCCAATCAGAGCACAGGATTTGATGGAAACCGCACCGCGAAAAAAATAAATAAATTGATAGTTATTCATTTGATCTTAAGCCAATATGCTTCATTTTGTTCTTCACTTCCTGAATTTGTGGAAATTCACTGCACAAACTTTTTGAATATTACTTGATCCCCTTTCTAATCCCACTGACACAATGCAAAGGGCTGTTCACTCAGACCTACATACTTGCCAACCCTCCCGATTTCGGCGGAAGGCTCCCGATTTTAGCCTCCGCCTCCTGATCGTTTTTGTTAAAAACTGGATAATCTCCCGGTTTTGGGAAATCCCTACCACCAAGTTAAAAATACTCCCAATTATGTCCAATCAGAATCGTATGAGAAACACTGCGGACGTCAACTGATTTTTAACCAATCAACGAACAGAACGACAGTCACTTCTGTAATGTAGGATTCACCCAGGCTGTCCGACATTTTTTACAAGCAGTCATTCATCATGGCAAAGAACTCTCTGATATCATTGACTAGGGACTAGTTCTCTTTTTAAAGCTTCAGCATAATGAAGATATTTACCCAGAATACTCAACTATTCTGTATCGTTAACTTCATATAATTGCACCAATTGGAAGACACAAGCATTTTTACAGTTACACATTTTAAGGTAAAGATACCTTAAATCAGAATATAATGGACATGAGTGTGAAATTAAACTAGTCTTCTATACCATTTCAGAAACAAACTGTACAACTTCTAAAGTGTTTAGTGAAATTTTGCATGACGGAATTTGTTTGAGGAGTGTATGTGAATAGTGTGGTTGTACCTTTGGAAACGTGACAATGACAATAAAGACTTCTTATTTCAGATTTTTCACTCTGAGCTCTCTCATGCCTGATACATGAATCCCATAACCTATAGTAATTGATAGAATATCAACAATTCAAAAACTCTAAATGTATAAATTTCAAATGGTTTGCAATTAATTGGGATCCACAGTTTTTATCATTTCAGCCGTGCATCATGCCCTCGTCCAATTGAAAATGTCGTTCACACACGTTTCTCCCCATGAGAATTTTGAGAAGTTGGCAAGTACGGACGTAATCTTTTATTTTCTTCATGATTACTCTTTTAGCGATTCTTAAAAGTAAAGATTTGGAGTCAGGCACAAACTAATTTGCAGCACTGGAACGATGCACCTTGTGTTAAGGCACTAAAGAACCACAAAGCTTCACAGAGGCCTTTCTTCACAATGAACTTGAGGCTTCTTACAAGAGGACTCGCATGGCAGGAAAGTTGATTTTATCTGTTGGGCTGAAGCTCTTGTTTTAGCAGTTTGTCTAACTGACACATTTCATTTATTTATATCGCCTCAGATCTTCTGCTCCATCACACCCATGAAGCCTTTGTACATTAACTGATTTAATTCATTCATGTGAGCAGAGAAAGCATTAAAAATATACAGTCCTAATAGATTACATCAACACCTCATTACCATAATACTAATCAGCGGTGATTTAATCTAGTTGATTAATGAGATCAGCTCGACACTGAACATCTCCAGGGTCTGTGACCACGACTACGAGATAACACAAACTGACATGTGGGTTCCACCACACAGTGCTCCCTCATGTCATCACCGTTCCCTGATTCTTGGAGTAAAATGTGGAAGATTAAATAAAAATTATAAAATTTAACCTTCCACCTTTTTTTTTTTTTAATATACATCATGGCTTGGCTTCGCGAACGAAGATCATAAAGGGTGTTGTCCACGTCTGTTGCACGCCCGCTGATGAGCCCGATTCTGGAGAGGCAGATCCGGTTGCAGGTGAATGACTGGTTGGATGTGGCAGTAGAGGGCACGAGCGTGGTTGTAGTAGTGGTAGTAGAGGGCACCTTGCTCTTCCTCTTTGACCTTTTGTCCTCCAGGTTGGCCCGTCTGGCACACTCGAAGGTCTTGACCACACCGTGAATGGTGTTTCGCCAGCTCTTGTGGTCAGCAGCTTGTGAGGACCAGTCACAGGGACCAATATGGCAGTTGGTGAGGGAGCTTTTCAGGAGGTCTTTGTACTGCTTCTGGGGCACCCCTCTCTTACACCACCCAGTTGATAGTTCACCACAGAGAACAGTTTTTGGAAGGCGCCGTTCCTTCATTCTGGACACATGTCCTGACCACCTAAGTCGTGTCTTGAGCAACATGGCCTCGATACTAGTAGCCTCGGCTTTTCTGATATATATATATATATATATATATATATATATATATAAATAAAAATGTGTTATATATATATATATATATATATATATATATATATATATATATATATATATACACACACTATTTACTAGTCCATATGGAGCATTAAAAAAAGCACCAGTGCTTAGTACAAATAGGGAAACTTAACTGTAACTTATTCATTAACAATTAAATCATTCACTGTACAAGTTAAAGCAAAATGACCCTCCTCTGTTCAGAGGACAGCTTGTATAAATCACTTATTAAGTCCATTCACTCTTGCACAGAAGTCATACTTGTGTGCAGTCACACTACTTGTGAACAAAGCCAGCTGACACTGATGGGAAGGAAAGGGCGAGCTGGCTACATCTTGCTAACTAGCTATCCACTGTGTAACCCAAACTGAGCTGCTTCGGTTTTGTTCTGAATGTAAAATGTTAAAATTAATATTTTTTAAAAAGGCACGAAAATGTGTGTTAGCCCGTCATCATGGATACGTTTCTGCCTGGTACATGAACACCTTGCTAGTTATACAGTGAGAGAGTGAGCTTAGCAAAGTTATGTGAGGAGCTAACCATGCTAACTAACTAACTAACTGACGCATGCGCAGTCGCGGCGGAACAGCTTCATAACGATTTCGGAACGGCTGAGTTGTAAAATAAGTCCTAACTTACCGACACACACGGACTGGAAGTCGTGCTGCTGGTGGGAGACCGCTGCACGGTAACTAACGCCATTCAGGATCCAGAAAGTGAAGCTTTAAGAGCAGTAAACAATGAGCAAAACGGATAAACCGACATCTTTTGAATGCAGAGACGAAAGCAAACGGACAAACACGCGCGCGCAAGGTCGCGCCCACTGCTACGCTCCTGTATTGTTAACGCGCATGCGCACTACGGCATAGCAGCTGTCACTGCTCACCTGCTCTAGTTATGACAGACGTCAGAGAGATTTCAAATAATGTTACATCATAGCCCAGGTATACTGATAATGGGATTTGAGAATAAAATGATTTATGAAAATACTTGCAATTATACAAGCATATAATAATACATAAACATGTCACATAATAACCTGGATATATTTGTAATATTATATATGATGAAAATGCATTATTGTATCAGAAAACTATAACAATACGATCATATAATGTAATAAAACATAAATATGTTACATAATAGTATATATATACTTGTAATATGACATCTGATAACAAAACACATTGCTTAATACAATTCAAAATAAATTATACAATCATACAAGCCTATAAAACAATACTATGTAAATAATGATAATAATAAGGGCAGCATGGTGGTGTAGTGGTTAGCACTGTCGCCTCACAGCAAGAAGGTTCCGGATTCGAACCTCATGGCCGATGGGGGCCTCCTGTGTGGAGTATATGTTCTTGTGTCTGCATGGGTTTTCTCCGGATGCTCCAGTTTCCCCTACAGTCCAAAGACCTGCAGATTAAGTGAAATACCCAGCCACTGGGGATGTACAAGACAGTGCATATTTAGTGCCCAGATAGATAGAGGAGGGTTGTGTCAGGAAGGGCATCCGGTGTAAAACCTATGCCAAATCAGATATGTGGAACAGATCCACTGTGGTGACCCTGAACATATGGGAGCAGCTGGAAGAAAAAGATATAAATAATAACATTAAAGATAGCAAGAAATTTCACACAGAAAATCAGATAACTAAGAATGAATATGCCTTTGTTGCTGCAACTATGTATTAACTGTGAACCAAAAGGATATATATATATATATATCTCATCTCATCTCATCTCATCTCATTATCTCTAGCCGCTTTATCCTTCTACAGGGTCGCAGGCAAGCTGGAGCCTATCCCAGCTGACTACGGGCGAGAGGCGGGGTACACCCTGGACAAGTCGCCTGGTCATCGCAGGGCTAACACATAGACACAGACAACACTCACATCTACGGTCAGTTTAGAGCCACCAATTAGCCTAACCTGCATGCCTTTGGGAGAAACTGGAGCACCCGGAGGAAACCCACAGGGAGAACATGCAAACTCCACACAGAAAGGCCCTCGCCGGCCACTGGGCTCGAACCCAGGACCTTCTTGCTGTGAGGCGACAGTGCTAACCACTACACCACCATGCCACCCCCCCATATATATATATATATATATATATATATATATATATATGCGCTTACTGAAATTATACATGTGAATTAACTTCCATTTAACGCCCTTCATATGCAGCTGTTGTTTTCCCAACACAACTGTGGTCACTGCAACAGCACACTCATGCAGTATGTGTGAATCCCACTCATCAGAGCTGATTATTTGACCTTAAACATTTAAAGGTGCATTAGAATGCTTTTATTCATGATTTAAAATTATTCTCAGATGTTTGAATCGAAGATATGTAACTGTGAAAAATGCCCAGATGAGGTTTTCCATGCCTATCTACAACCCTATGATTTTGCCCTAAAATGAAACAAGCTATACCATATTTCCCTTTTTGATTGTTGGTTGAGCAAGAGCGTAATCATCCGCAGGGGCCGTGTCCACGGGCCATGGTGCGCTCTGGGAAATGCAGTCCAGAAATGCATCCCCATAGTACTGCTTGGAGGTTCAATCCAGTGCCAACATGACAGTAGATTTTTGTGATTTTTGTGACCCATCAGGAGTAGTTTCATGCAACCACATTTCACTGAAGCAGAAATCAGTTGAAAAGTCAATTTCAATTCAACTGTTTTGTTGAGAGTGAACACAGATTGGACAGAAGTATGCTGGGAGTGCCGATCAAAAACCACAGTGTACCCAAGAGCTCTCTGGCTTGGTGTTGCTCTGTTCCAGGAGCACGGAGTATAAGTTCCATATACTGAATTCTTATTTTTTTAACTATACCAAGGTCAATACAGATTTCCATTCTATGGCACCTTTAATTATGTTTCCAGGCTGGGCTTGGGGTCCACTGTGAACGTGACCAGGATAAAGCAGTTTCTGTAGAAGTAATTAAAGTTTTGTTTGGTATCTTTAGACTAGGTCTAAAATTTATTTAAAACAAATAAGCTAACAACAACAACAACAATAATAATAATAATAATAATAATAATAATAATAATAATAATAATAACTGAACCTTTAAAGCCTGAAGTTAAGAAGTTTGGGCATATACAGCAGTAATATTACACAGATGAAATCCAGAGAAAATATAAAAATGTATCATCAATTGTTCTCTAGTTTCAGGTATTTCATTACCTGATTAGTGAACACTGTCTTATTTATTAGATACAAGTGTATTTTAGGGCGGCATGGTGGTGTAGTGGTTAGCGCTGTCGCCTCACAGCAAGAAGGTCCGGGTTTGAGCCCCGTGGCCAGCGAGGGCCTTTCTGTGCGGAGTTTGCATGTTCTCCACGTGGGTTTCCTCCGGGTGCTCCGGTTTCCCCCACAGTTCAAAGACATGCAGGTTAGGTTAACTGGTGACTCTAAATTGACCGTAGGTGTGAATGTGAGTGTGAATGGTTGTCTGTGTCTATGTGTCAGCCCTGTGATGACCTGGCGACTTGTCCAGGGTGTACCCCGCCTTTCGCCCGTAGTCAGCTGGGATAGGCTCCAGCTTGCCTGCAACCCTGTAGAAGGATAAAGCGGCTAGAGATAATGAGATGAGATGAAGTGTATTTTAATCATATGTAATCCCATGCAATCTTGTTTATTCATTGCAATTATCTTAATCATAGTTAAGGCCATGAAATGATGCTATGTTTGTGTATTGGTAACGATATCCCTGTCTCACTGTGGGTGACTCATCAGACAGACCAAACGAGTGAGTACCAGATTAGCCAAGATTACAGTGGCCAAAGAGACTATCATGTGTTGACAAGCAGCAAGACTAATCACAGCTTCCAATTTAAATTAGACTGAGGGTTCATTTGGAACAAAGAAATATTCCTATTAAAGTCCTTTTCCCTGACAAGTAATTAAGACTGGAGATGGTGTGCACTTAACATGGACTGGTGACTCTAAATTGCCTCTCTAAGTATATATGTGTGTGTGTGTGTGTGTGTGTGTGTGTGTGTGTGTGTGTGTGTGTGTGTGTGTGTGGTGCCCTGCAATGTACTGGCATCACATCCACAATGTATTTCCACTTCATGCCCAATGTTTCAGAGATAGGCTCCAGATCCTCTATTAACTGTACAAAGATAAAGTGATTACTGATGATGAATATTTTAATGCAGAAATTAATGTGAAAATTTGATCTGCCATTGAGTTTTATATGCCAATATGTTCATGATATCATCTTATATACACAATATAACCTACACTATATGGCCAAAAGAACATGGACACCTGTGTCTTCCCCAAACTGTTGCCACAAAATTGGAAGTGCACAAGTGTATAAGATGTATTTCTACACAGCAAAATCCCCAGTGTTGAATTAACACCCAGAGTGTTGATTTAACACCCTACTGTATTATGTCCAATTGGACACAAATGAACTCTGAAAGTGTTAATTTAACACTGGGGAATTTGCTGTGTATGCTCTAGCAGTACAATTTCCCTTCACTGGAACTAAGAGGCCCAAACCTGTTCCACCAAACCTGTTCCAGCATGACAATGCCCCTGTGCACAAAGTGAGCTCAATGAAGACTTGGTTTGTCCAGGTTGGAATGGAAAAACTTGAGTGGCCTGCAGAGAGTCCTGACCTCAACACCACTGAACACCTTTGGGCTCAACTGAAACCCTGATTTCAACTGACCCCAATGCTCTTTATCTGACATCACTGCGTGACCTCACTAATGTTCTTATGGCTGAATGAGCAAAGACCCACAGCCACACTCTTAAATCTAGTGGAAAGCCGTCCCATAAAAGTGGAGGTTATTGTAACAGCAAAGGGGAAATAAATCTGGTGAATTATGAGTGCTTCTAATTATATATTTTTTTTTAAAAATGTAAAAAAAAAAGTAATATTGTTTTTATTCAGTAGTTTAAAGCATGGGAAGATGTGAATTATGGCTATACATTTAGACTTGTTCATAAGTTGTGATGCCTTTTGCAACAAAATGTGCTAATGAAATAATAATGTAGATGAGTAGTAATAGGGCGGCACGGTGGTGTAGTGGTTAGCGCTGTCGCCTCACAGCAAGAAGGTCCTGGGTTCGAGCCCCGGGGCCGGCGAGGGCCTTTCTGTGCGGAGTTTGCATGTTCTCCGCGTGGGTTTCCTCCGGGTGCTCCGGTTTCCCCCACAGTCCAAAGACATGCAGGTTAGGTTAACTGGTGACTCTAAATTGACCGTAGGTGTGAATGTGAGTGTGAATGGTTGTCTGTGTCTATGTGTCAGCCCTGTGATGACCTGGCGACTTGTCCAGGGTGTACCCCGCCTTTCGCCCGTAGTCAGCTGGGATAGGCTCCAGCTTGCCTGCGACCCTGTAGAAGGATAAAGCGGCTAGAGATAATGAATGAATGAATGAATGAATGAGTAGTAATAAAGTAATAGGGTGCGTAGCATGCAAAGCACAGAATTAATGAAAGACTCAAATAGTATAGTCACTCAGTGATCTGAAGTAAAGTGTAAAGATCTCTAGTATCCTCTGCTGGTCATTACAGTAACTACATGAATAACAGAGTTTATTAAGACAGTTTTAGAGGTCAGAAAAAGACAATCAATCAATCAATCAATCAAACCACTGCTCCATCAAAACAATAATTTAGTTCTGTTTAAATTCCAAGTCCATTTGGCATATACATTTGTTCCATAAAGGTGGCACAGTGGTGTAGTGGTTAGCACTGTCGCCTCACAGCAAGAAGGTTCTGGGTTCGAGCCCAGTGGCCAACTGGGGCCTTTCTGTGTGGAGTTTGCATGTTCTCCCTGTGTCTGCGTGGGTTTCCTCCGGGTGCTCTGGTTTCCCCCACAGTCCAAAGACATGCAGGTTAGGTTAATTGGTGGCTCTAAATTGACTGTGAGTGTGAATGGTTGTTTGTCTCTGTGTCAGCCCTGCGATGATCTGGTGACTTGTCCAGGGTGTACCCCACCTCTCGCTCATAGTCAACTGGGATAGGTTCCAGCTTGCCCGTGACCCTGCGCAGGATAAGCGGTTGCAGATAATGGATGGATTTGTTCCATAAATCAACAAAGACTAATGTTTAAATGCACACAATTTCCTTTTATACTGAACATTGAGACAAAAAGTTCTGGTCTTAACCGGAGTCAAATTCCTCGTGTGTGTCCACATACTATAAAAGTGTTTCTGATTCTGACATTAAAGTGTGTGCTTCCAGCTTTCTAGCAGCAGTTTGGGGAAGATTCATATGCGTGCCTTGGTCAAGTGTCCACAAACTTTTGGTCATGGAATGTATCTTTGTTATACAGCAGGTGTGTTTGATCTCACCAGCAGGGCACACACATATGAGCTTATTTCATTAACCAGGGTTGCCAGGTTTCAGCAAAATTTCCAGCTTTACTACATTTCAGAACCTCACAAAATACCTTAAATTAGCCCAAAAAGTTCAGGCATTGGAAGAAGGTGAGTTTTCTTTTTACTCAATCTTTGCATGGGAAACAGGTTCAGTGTGGTGCACATACTCCATAAAACCTCTTTCCCTGAGTCTGAGACCACTCGTAAAAATGCTTGTGCTTGGCATTCTTTTTCAATTTAACATAAAGTTTCTCATTACAAATTATATTATCAGCAATAACTTGAGTGAAAAGTAGAATCTTTGAAATATTTGCAGAAATTTCAGTTTCTTAGTATTTCGTATGTCCCCTTTTTGCTTTAATAGTGTACACTCGAGTTGACATAGATCTCATCTCATCTCATTATCTCTAGCCGCTTTATCCTGTTCTACAGGGTCGCAGGCAAGCTGGAGCCTATCCCAGCTGACTACGGGCGAAAGGCGGGGTACACCCTGGACAAGTCGCCAGGTCATCACAGGGCTGACACATAGACACAGACAACCACTCACACTCACATTCACACCTACGATCAATTTAGAGTCACCAGTTAACCTAACCTGCATGTCTTTGGACTGTGGGGGAAACCGGAGCACCCGGAAGAAACCCATGCGGACACAGGGAGAACATGCAAACTCCCCACAGAAAGGCCCTCGCCGGCCACGGGGCTCGAACCCAGACCTTCTTGCTGTGAGGCGACAACGCTAACCACTACACCACCGTGCCGCCCCATTGACCTAGATATCCACAAATTAATATAAAACCTGATGATCAATGTTAGATCAAATCCATCAGAGTGTCATCTGAACACATGCTTCAATGGAAGGGATGAGACTCATGGAAAATCTGACCTTTTGTACAAAGGAGTTAATATGGTCAATATCACAAATTTGCTTAAATTGAAATAGTGACCTAGAAATTGTGCAGTGTCTTGAATACTGAATAATCACAAGACAAGAAGAAGAAGACAAGAAGCCTTTATTTATCACATGTACACTCAAGCACAGACTTAAACACAGTGAAATTCCTCTCTGCATTTAACCCATCTGAAGCAGTGAACACACACACGCACACACAATTGAGCAATGAGCACACACACATACCCAGAGCAGTGGGCAGCTATGCTACAGCACCCAGGGAGCAGTTGGGGGTTAGGTACTTTGCTCAAGCGCACTTCAGCCCAAGACTGCCCCATGTTCACCCAACTGCATGTCTTTGGACTGTGGGTAAAACCGGAGCACCCAAGGAAACCCACACAGACACGGGGAGAACATGCAAACTCCACACAGAAAGGTCCTCGTCGGCCACAGGGCTCGAACCCAGAACCTTCTAACTGTGAGGCGACAGTGCTAACCACTACACCACAGTGCTGCACATTTTCTTTTTTGCTTAAGAATTTTCAAAATTCTAAAACCTTCTGTTTATTTCTAGTTTTAAATATATTTTCAGTGTGGGCTCAGACATTTGAACCCCACTGTATCTTAAAATAGAAATGGTTCTGTACACCACAGTCACACAGTATGTTCTCACAATTTGCCTTTGTTCGCAGAAATTTATTACATTTAATTCCAGTGATTTACAGCAAGACCTTGGCAGGTGCAGAGGATTTTAACTAGCCCAATCTGGCATACTGCAACCACCACCCTGGCAACCCCATCATTAACTGTCCTGTCCACTGTTCCTCCTTTGAGCATGGGGCAGAGTGATACCTGCATCAGGGGGCTTCTATTAGTGCTTGTTGTAGTTTAGGTCGATAAAACAGCTCTGGATTGCTCTCCAAGTTTGTTATTTTGCATTTGATTGACTTTTTCAAGGGGTGAGCATGCGCTCAGTAAAATTAAGCTGATAAAAATGTATTTATGTTCTACCAAAGGTACTATTTATTCTGTGCCAAGGGAGGCTTAACAGTTTGGCAGTGTTCTCCACAGAGAACCAACTGACCCAAAAGCTGACAATAGATAGGAGCAAATTCATCTTGGCGAGTAAACAGATGACTGACTACATGTTGCAAACAATACTGAGTGTCGTAATACAACAAACCATAGTTTCATTATGCATTACAGCCATTTACATTTCACAGGTTTTGTGTGTGTGTGTGTGTGTGTGTGTGTGTGTGTGTGTGTGTGTGTGTGTGTGTGTGTGTGTGTTTTCCTTGGGACCTTTTAAATGGTCTGTCCTTGGCACATATGCACAATGGGCGTACGTACTATTTATAAGCAAATGACTAGCTAAAGTAAGTACATATTTGCTTAAATCCAAAAATGGATTAGATTTAAATATAATCCTAAAAATCAAAATATCAAAAACAGAGATTTTATGTAAATCAAATTTAGCCAATTGGCATCATCTGCCACACTCGTGCCATGACTGTGAAGTGAAGTGAAGTGAAGAGGAAAAAAACTGGTATGAGGTAAGTGCATCCGAGGCACTCAAATGCTCTACTGAAAATAGAGCATAGTAATGTTAAGCACTCAATACTTAGTATATGTCCACTGTAACTATTTACATAACATTTTAACTAGATAGACTATGCTAACATTAGATAGCTGGCAATCCATCCATCCATCCATTATCTGTAGCCGCTTATCCTGTCCTACAGGGTCACAGGCGTGCTGGAGCCTATCCCAGCTGACTATGGGCGAGAGGTGGGGTACACCCTGGACAAGTCGCCAGGTTATCACAGGTTTTATGGTTTTGCTAATTTTATGGTTCTGATTTTTTTAAATTGTAATTTTACCCCAAGCAAGTCCCAAACAAATTGGAAAAAACAACTACAACAACAACCCAACAACAATTTTCATAAAATTTAGTGTTGTATATAATTCAAACATGCAAAATTCATATTCAGATACTTTAGTCAGCTTCTAAGCAGCATAGTTGAGGGCCCCTAATGATTAGGGCCCCTAGGAATGTGCCTTTAATTCTGGTCTTTAATCTGCCTGGTCTTTAATCTGGTTCATTCATTAGACTACAAGTGTGGACACTGGGACAGATCCTGTGATTCTCGTAGGGAGGAAGGTGAGAATCAACTCATTTGACAAGTTCTTCCTGAACTTGGAGTGAGCTGCTTTTCCACTTTTCTGTAAATTGAGTTTTAGGGCTCCCAAGTGGTACAACAGAAAAGCATTTGCCATATTATCCAGAGATCACCAGTGGGATCCTGATGATGCCACAGCCATCCGTGGCCAGGAGCCCAAGACAGCAAAATTGTCCTGTACTCTCAGGTAGTGTACTCTCTCTCCCCTGTCAATTACAGCGATGGTTGCCAATCATGGGCATCTGTGGGCTTGTGTCAGGCATACAGAAGTGAGCGGATAGTGCTTTCTGAGTGTGTTACACCACCACCAAATGTTGCCCCTTGGAGGAATCACATGATGACCTTTGCCGTCCCTGGTTGGTAGCTGTTGTGTGATAGGGGACAGACTTGTCTGGTGGGTGGGAATTGGCTATGACTAAATTTGAGTGGGGGGGCTTTTGGGATGAGAGAAAATTACATCGACTCTACATGCTCTTCTAGATCCAATTACAGTAATTGGAATCCACAATTCTGGAGAAATATTGTTGATATTTGAACTCAACATCTAAACAATTACATACCTCCCTTCAGTGTTCCTTCAGAAGCTCTGCATCCCAAATACATAGACATGCATTACTAAGGCAACAATAACAGGGCTAGCTGACTAAAAGAGAAATATGGCTGAATCCATCATCGTCCATAAATTAGAAGAGTTTACTTATCACTTTTCGGACAAAGACTGAGAGCCAATACTTGACCAGGGTGGTAGAGGTGGTCACGCAAGTCTTATATGGTGTGAAAGTGGATGTCTTTTTCTCATAGTTGAAGCAAGACAAAGCATTATAATATAAAACATCATCAAATGAATGGCATGCAAGGACACAAACACAGCCTCAAAACACAACAGAGTAAAAAACTAGCTCGAGTTAGTTGTTTAGTCTCATCTCATCTCATCTCATTATCTCTAGCCGCTTTATCCTTCTACAGGGTCGCAGGCAAGTTTGTTTTTATAAAGCTAAGAGAGGACCATAGGTTTGTAGCTAAGCTAATAAAGAAGGCAACGTTACCTAGCATAGCATTTTGAATTATGGATCAAACCAAATAATCCCACTGTGCTAGCAAGCTTGGATTTTTTAGGTCTTTGTGGCTATAAAACCCTTCATAAATGTTGTACAGACAAATACCATGATTTCGAGTGAACAATAATACAGTAAGTAATAAAACTAATGTTAGCTAGATTGTCGGTTAGCAAACTGTTGCTACAGTTGCTCCTGAGACGCTAACATGCAGAGAGGAAGAGACAGTTTCCCAGAGCCAGCACACCAGCTCCAGACAACAAGCGCTCCTACAACTATGGCTAACATCATAACATAACAACAGCATATATTGGGAAACTAGAAAGAAAGCTGGGCAAGTAATTTAACATTACCTAACACACAAATGTGACGGGCAGCACGGTGGTGTAGTGGTTAGTGCTGTCGCCTCACAGCAAGAAGGTCCGGGTTCGAGCCCTGTGGCCGGCGAGGGCCTTTCTGTGTGGAGTTTGCATGTTCTCACCGTGTCCGCGTGGGTTTCCTCTGGGTGCTCCGGTTTCCCCCACAGTCCAAAGACATGCAGGTTAGGTTAACTGGTGACTCTAAATTGACTGTAGGTGTGAATGTGAGTGTGAATGGTTGTCTGTGTCTATGTGTCAGCCCTGTGATGACCTGGCGACTTGTCCAGGGTGTACCCCGCCTTTCGCCCGTAGTCAGCTGGGATAGGCTCCAGCTTGCCTGTGACCCTGTAGAACAGGATAAAGCGGCTAGAGATAATGAGATGAGATGAGACAAATGTGACGCAGGCAGGCTACCTGATTGCTAGCTAACGAGTGTGGATTAGTGATCATAAACATTAACAAATGGGCCAAAACAATACTGACCTATTGATTCAGGTGAAAGATAGCACAATTAATGTTACCCATTTTGTTAAGCAGAAACAGAGCAACCTTCATATCTGTCTTTGTGCCTTTCATCTCTCAGACATCTCTCCACTGTTGGAAAGCCTCACCGATGTTAACTCGGCTCTTTACCCTTGCCTGATCATAGCATTTCTTTGTAAATTTTTGTTCATTGACTTCTCCTCTTTGGATGACAATGTGATTATGTTGTTGAGTTCAACACATTACACAGCGGTGCTTGAAAGTTTGTGAACCCTTTAGAATTTTCTATATTTCTGCATAAGTATGACCTAAAACATCATCAAATTTTCACACAAGTCCTAAAAGTAGATAAAGAGAACCCAGTTAAACAAATGAGACAAAAATATTATACTTGGTCATTTATTTATTGAGGAAAATGATCCAATATTACATACTGTAACTGTGAGTGGCAAAAGTATGTGAACCTTTGCTTTCAGTATCTGGTGCGACCCCCTTGTGCAGCAATAACTGCAACTAAACGTTTCCGGTAACTGTTGATCAGTCCTGCACACCGGCTTGGAGGAATTTTAGCCCATTCCTCTGTACAGAACAGCTTCAACTCTGGGATGTTGGTGGGTTTCCTCACATGAACTGCTCGCTTCAGATCCTTCCACAGCATTTCGATTGGATTAAGGTCAGGACTTTGACTTGGCCATTCCAAAACATTAACTTTATTCTTCTTTAACCATTCTTTGGTAGAACAACTTGTATGCTCAGGGTCATTGTCTTGCTGCATGACCCACCTTCTCTTGAGATTCAGTTCCTGGACAGATGTCCTGACATTTTCCTTTAGAATTCACTGGTATAATTCAGAATTCATTGTTCCATCAATGATGGCAAGCCGTCCTGGCCTAGATGCAGCAAAACAGGCCCAAACCATGATACTACCACCACCATGTTTCACAGATGGGAGAAGGTTCTTATGCTGGAATGTAGTGTTTTCCTTTCTCCAAACATAATGCTTCTCATTTAAACCAAAAAGTTCTATTTTGGTCTCATCCATCCACAAAACATTATTCCAATAGCCTTCTGGCTTGTCCATGTGATCTTTAGCAAACTGCAGACGAGCAGCAGTGTTCTTTTTGGACAGCAGTGGCTTTCTCTTTGCAACCCTGCCATGCACACCATTGTTGTTCAATGTTCTCCTGATGGTGGACTCATGAACATTAACATTAGCCAATGTGAGAGAGGCCTTCAGTTGCTTAAAAGTTACCCTGGGGTCCTTTGTGACCTGGCCAACTATTACACGCCTTGCTCTTGGAGTGATCTTTGTTGGTCGACCACTCCTGGGGAGGGTAACAATGGTCTTGAATTTCCTCCATTTGTACACAATCTGTCTGACTGTGGATTGGTGGAGTCCAAACTCTTTAGAGATGGTTTTGTAACCTTTTCCAGCCTGATGAGCATCAACATCGCTTTTTCTGAGGTCCTCAGAAATCCCCTTTGTTCGTGCCATGATACACTTCCACAAACATGTGAATATCAGACTTTGATAGATCCCTGTTCTTTAAATAAAACAGGGTACCCACTCACACCTGATTGTCATCCCATTGATTGCAAACACCTGACTCTAATTTCACCTTCAAATTAACTGCTAATCCTAGAGGTTCACATACTTTTGCCACTCACAGATTTGTAATACTGGATAATTTTCCTCAATAAATAAATGACCAAGTATAATATTTTTGTCTCATTTGTTTAACTGGGTTCTCTTTATCTACTTTTAGGACTTGTTTGAAAATCTGATGAGGTTTTAGGTCATCTTTATGCAGAAATATAGAAAATTCTAAAGGCTTCACAAACTTCCAAGCACCACTGGATGTGCCAGATTTACCGTCCCTCTCTCCCACTGCCTCTTTTCCCCCAGAGATGCATATAGATGGCAGAAGTCACACTAGAACCGGGCACCCATGACCCATGCTTTAGGCACTTAGGGATATATTAGGGAATAAATAGTGAAGAGAGAAGATGGTAGGCCTGAATGTACATTTTAGTCCACTTTCAGTCTAGACATGACAGTCTCCCAACCTCCCATAACAACCCCCCCAATCCATCCCCCCATCCACTTTTTTTCTCACTCAGCAGTTTAAACCTTAAGAGATTTTATGTGACTACTTTGGAATTAATCATTTTAACATTCGATGGAGTATTGAAGAAGGAGGGGTGTAGGTATCTGTGTGTGTGTGTGTGTGTGTGTGTGTGTGTGTGTGTGTGAAGATAAGCGTGTATTCTCAGGGTTCAAAATGAGTTTATTAAGCAGTAGGCTGGCATGGAGAGACCCAGATTGCTCTGATAAGGCCACGGAGTGAAGGGAGGAATGAAAGTTTCATTTCCTGCTTCCACGAGCTGACGTATCAATGCAATCAGGACACAGGGCTTGTCTAAGCAGAGTGAGTGACAGAGAAGTGTGGGGAGGAAGAAAATGCCGGAATCAAACGTAGGTAAACAAACCATGTGAAATGGAAATGTCTGCAAAGGATACGTTCATGAATCATTCAGATGCCGTATAGATGTCCTATAATGCTTCTAATGGAATACATTTAAAATCACATTTGCATGTAGCCAGAGATGAGACTCAGGAAGCATAATAGGGATTTTGACATGAGATTATTATGCTAAAGAGAATGGCTGTCAAAGGCTACATGTATAGAAGCCAATTGTGTGTGCTATTGTATGCTTTTATTTCCTGTATTATTGAGTAAACAGTCAGTTAAGAAAAAAAGAGAGAAATCATTTTGTGTGCCGCATCCAGATGGAGACAGATAGGTAAAGACAGGAATGGGGAGATGGCTGCATCAGGGAGCTGTACCTGGGTGTTTAATATAGATCCTCTGGTCAGATAAAATAGGCAGAAAAACAGGAGGCTCCCATCATCAGAAGAGCAAGGCTTATAGGAAATTGCTTCAATGGAAAGCACAGTGCGAAGCAGGAGACTGCGTTACCAACATCTCAACGTCAATCCTGTTATCAATTGCATGCATCTATTGCTGAGTTTTTACTCCTGTTCCATGCTTTCTGAATTTTACTGACTGTAGTATTACCAGAGTAGGAGGCTTAACTTAGGAGGATAAAAACTTTAAGAATGACTACAGTTGGGATGTTGTCATATAGGCTGTTGTTACTGTTACTCAAAACTGCATGTATCATGTGTGTATGCAGTGTGTAGGAATGAACAGTGTGAAGTGTTTGCTAAGGCTAGGGCACAGAGTAGGGGGATGGATTAAGCCCTGATGACAAGATAGAGGGCTATTTGTAGAGCTCGTTTCACCATCATAGCTTGCCTGTCATGAAATACATGGGTATGATTAATCAGTGTTACTCACAAGGATTATCTCATTTGCTTTGTTTAATTTACTGATGAGACATCATTTGCGCAACTGTGAACTACACTCACCAGATACTTTAATAGGAACTTGTTCTTGATTCTAAGCTTCCTGTTTTTGGCTGCAGGAGTGGAACCCAATCTGATCTTCTGCTGCTGCATGCTGAAATGCTTTTCTGCTCACCACGGTTGTAAAGAGTTGCTATGAGTTACTATATCCTTCCTGGCAGCTCGAACCAATCTGGCTATTTTCCTGTGACTTCTCATATCAACAAGGTGTTTCCACCCACAGAACTGTCTCTCACTCAGTGTTTTTTGTTTTTTGCACCATTCTGTGTAAACTCTAGAGACTGTTGTGTGTGAAAGCCCCAGGAGATTAGCAGTTTCTAAAATACTCAAACCAGTACATCTGGCACTGACACGCATGCCACAGTGAAAGTCACAGACATCATTATTTTTCCCATTCTGATGTTTGAAGTGAACATTAACTGAATCTCTTGATTTGTACCTGTGTGATTTTATGCATTGTGCTGCTGTCAAGGGATTGGCTGATTAGATAACTGCATAAAACAGCAGGTGTATGGGTGTTCCTAATGCCACACTCAAAACCCGCCGTAAGTGCTTTGGCCACATACGGGTCGCAGGGTTTGGTAGCTCGCAGCCGTGCAGCAGGGTCGTGGTGAACCCGGGGGAAAGTTTGGGGGAGGAATATGGGCAAAGTACTTGTCAAGTACGTGTTGCACGCCTGACTTCCTCAAGGCATGGAAAAGTTGCGCCGTTAGCCCATGGAAAGCATATGTCTGACGCACGTGATCAGTGCGTGTTCAGTGAGTGTGGAGTGCGTGTGACTTGCATTTTACCAGTTTCCTGCGCTAGGAGTACGGGCCGCACTTGTGAAGCCTGTGTGACACATGTGATTAGCACGTGACAATCACTCATGACTTGCATGTGATGCAAGCCAGGAATGGGTATAAAACCAGCGTGTCTGCAGCATTCTGCATCTGTCTTTCGGCTGAAGAGCAATATCGCTTCGTGCTGCTCCTCAGCTTCTATCATCTGCCTATAAGGGTCCAACTCCCTCAATTGTTGCAGCGGTATGGCAACAGCCATCTTCTTCCCTTCTACAGTGCTACACATTACATGATCGGTTCCTTGGTTCCTCCCCAATATATACAGTATACCCAGAGTCTTGCCCCTCGTGTCGCATGTGGGTTGCGTGCGCTGCGTGCATGCCACACATGGGGTGGAAAGTGAGATGTACTTCTGTCTCAGGGGCCACATAAAT
The DNA here is from genome assembly GCF_027579695.1 of Neoarius graeffei. Taxonomy (NCBI): domain Eukaryota; kingdom Metazoa; phylum Chordata; class Actinopteri; order Siluriformes; family Ariidae; genus Neoarius; species Neoarius graeffei. The sequence continues at coordinate 34,383,252 of NC_083585.1, read as the reverse complement.
AGCAAGTGTGGAATACGTGTGTAGTACTTCTGAGGCACGTCACTTGTACAATGACTGTGCGTCACTTGTGCGTCTTACTGTCATCGCAAAGCCCCTACTAGCCGTGCTGCTGACTTGGTTCAGGTGTAGAAAAGGAGTACGGGTCCCGTACATAGTGTATGCGTTCTTGATTTTTCGCAAGACCCGTAGAATTTGCATGTGCAGGACCAAAACTCTCCATGGCCAGTCTGCGACCTTCTACGGCGCTGAACACACGCAAGTGTCGCACAAGTCTCAAACATGGTTTTGCCAAATTTTTTACCATAGACCGCCTGTAATAGCACATACAGCAGGTTGTGAGTGAGCCTTAATAAAGTGCCTGGTGAGTGTATCATACAACATTTTGGCAGATCACACATTTTGGCCATCTTAAAAAAAAAGAAAAAGAAATAGATAAGCACATTCTGAGAACAGGGAGTAGATATGAGTATTTAAGGATGAATATTCTGATGGGAATCGGGAGTAGCTCTTACTTCATGTCAGCTTGGTAATAACATGTAATCTTCTCCTTCCTAGAAAATTAGAATTCTCTGATCTGTATATATATATATATATATATATATATATATATATATATATATATATATATATGTATGTATGTATGTATGTATGTATATGTATATACATTATATACAACCATTCATTCATACATTCATTTGTCCCTGACTGAAACTTCTGGCAGACACTCCCAAACAACCCAGATGGCTTGTCTGTGTTTACCCAGTAAATCTGACCAGCATGACCACCAAGTGATGATCATTTGGCAACTTTGGACCTTCTCTTTCCCTTAGTTCCAAAACATTAACCACAACCTGATCATTGGCCTTTAACACAAGGTATAGAAAGTACACTTATGAGCAACCTTGTCTTTGAATAAAGTGTTCATTATTGATAATCCGGGGATTGTACAGACGTCTAATAATGTTTCACCACACAGGTTCAGATCTGGGAGGGTGTTCCAATTATTCACTTACTACTTCTAGCTTGTCCCACTTAAGTGTGTGGGGTCACTGCTATGTGGACCCTATTGATCCATCCATCCATCCATTGTCTGTAGCCGCTTATCCTGTCCTACAGGGTTGCGGGCAATCTGGAGCAATCTGCAGCTGACTATGGGCGAGAGGCGGGGTACACCTTGGACAAGTCGCCAGGTCATCGCAGGGCTCCCTATTGATCCAATGTCATATTAATTGGAGCATAGTTTTACGCCGGTTGCCCTTCCTGCCTCAACCATCCCATTTCCAGGCTTGGGAAACAACCATTCACACCTATGAACAATTTAGTATACCTAAATGCATGTCTCTGGACTGTGGGAAAAACTGGAGCACCCAGAGGAAACCTGCACAGACATGGAGAGAACACGCAAACTCCACCCACAGAAAGGCCCCTGCCGGCCATTGGGCTCGAACCCAGAACCTTCTTATTGTGTAGTGCTAACCACTGCACCACCATGCCACCTGGGTGGTCCAATTACAACTCTCCAAATATTTCTATCATTCCCAACATGAAATTTAAGTCCCCCTGAAAGATTATGGAGTCAGTAGGAGGCACCCTCTTGAGCACCTGCTTCACCTTCTCAAAAAAGGCTGAATACTGTACACAAACAACAGTCTGAGTTCTCCTTCCTGATACTTGAAATGTTATAGATGCAATTTTCTTGTCCACTGGGAAAAACTCCAACTCCCAGGCCCTTAGCCTGGGACTGATGAGTATCCACACACCTGTCTGATGGCCTTCTGTGGGAACCCTGCAGTAGGAGACAGATCACCACCCCATCTACCTATTTGGTACTGGAGCCCTTATTGTGTATTGATGTAAGGCAGACAATATCTAGTTAATTGTCTTGTCCATCTAAGGCTGTCCATGTCACGCCAACTGCCCGACTGGCACTGCACCTTAACTACACCCTTCATCTTGCAGATATACCCACAGATTGTCATTTCAGACTGAGCTCAACTGGTTTATGGGGGTGATCCAGATACCGAGTGCTCACCTAGGATCGCTCTTTGTCTGACCTCTCCCCTCAGATCTGTTCACCAAAGGTGGCTCGACTGGTAGCATTAAACTCCCAGTCACATAGCTCTGAAGTTCACCCAAGTACACAGACCCCTTCACAATGACAAGGTCTATTTCATAAAGGGTATAAGACGGTACCCAGAACTAAATGGATGGACAGAGGACAAAGAAGAGACAAAATCTCTTAAAAATAATAGAGAAAATATTCTCAGAAACAGTCTTGGGAGAGTTCATGAAGTATAATTAAACTCTAGTTCATGTGAACAGCCACGCTGAAAATATTAAATAAACAATGTCAGTGAGCTAATGGTTACTTTGACTAATAGAATTTGGATGAACTGCACTCCTTAATTTCAAGGAGAATTCATTAGGAAATACCTCATAATTAATGTCTTGTTTTACTGCTGAAAACAGCAAGCAATAATTTCTTTTTCTTAACACCTGTCTAAGAAATTCTGCCAAATAAATAAAACAGATGTTGCATAAATGTTAAGAAATGAGTCACACCAAACAATCAGATTGGAGTTTCCATTTGTTTGTTTGTAATTAGCTTGTAAAGCTTTTCATATATATTTTAAAGGGATCATTGATATGCAATTAACAGTTTTATAGAATATGGATAATTAGGACTATGACAATGTGATATCTGTATCGGGATAAAGCACAACACAATATGCTTTTCCAAAATACTCTTAAGAGTATCAATGCTTTTATAACAAAGCCAACTTAATATTGAGAGTAACAATGAACTAAGTAGATGTTTAAAATTTTCTTTGTTAAATCATTTATTTGGAAATTTAAATAAAATATTTTAAACATTAATTAATTCAGTAATATTCAGTAACTGCTTTATCCTGATCTGGGTCATGGTGCATCCTGAGTCTATCCCAGGAACAGTGTGTGAGAGGTGGGAATATACCCTGGATGGGACTCTAGTTTATCGCAAGGTGCCATTTGTACATGCATTCATACTTAGGGCAATCAATTTCACCATCACCGTGTTTTTGGAAGATGAGGAAAATTCGAGAACCCAGAGACAACTCACATGGAAAACTCTGCATAGACAAGAACCTGAGCTCAGCATCAAACCTGACATCATTGTAGACATTATAGATGTAATAGAGAAATGTATTTGATGTTTATTTATAGTTGTTTTTTTTTATTTTGTGAAATGCTTTTCCCATTTGAACCCTTCACCATAGGCTTACACTTTTAGAAAAGGTTCCTAATAGAACAGACATCTATCTGTGTATAGATTTTGATCTCTAATAAGCAAAGTAGAGGTAACAGTGGCAAGGAAAAACTTCCTGAAACAACATGAGGAAGAAACAATATTCATTAACTATCCAAAAAAACCCTTGTGGAATGATACGCATTATGTATTTTGAAGCATTATAATACGGCAAAAATATTATATCGCCCACCCTGTGCAAGAAAGCAAAATAAATAAAGCACCATCATTATTAATACATATATATTTTTTATTTATCTAATAATTAATATATAATTCATATATATCTTTATTCTATATGCATTCATATAACAGTCATGTAGACATACATCGATAAAGTACAGGAGATTTTACATTGATAGAGTAACTTGTAAAGACAAGAACAAGATAGGTAGGAGGAAGAGGCAACACTATTTTGAGGCACAGACTAAATACATAGAATACATTCTTGTCTACATGCATGTGCGTGCATACACACACACACACACAGATCGAACCATGGCTTTTGGCTTTTCTACATTTACTTAAAGCTCACACATGCTGAAAACTAACGAACATCACACACCCTATACATCTCAGACAGGTTGACAGGTTGTCACATGACAAACACAAACAGCAACACACACACACACACACAGGTACACACTTGCACTTTCAGTCATTTGCTAGTTTTTTTTCCCTCCCCAAAGAAAACCACGTCTTTCGGGTTATAGTTGAACCATTTGTAACAAGCACACTAGTATTTGGTTTCTGCTACCTTGTCATTCACATATAACATGGAAAATAAAGAGTCACTGTGTTGGCTATTGGTGTCTCGTTTCATGAATGAAGAATGCATTACATTAATGCAATTCCACAAATGGTCCAAAATAAGTTTATGTTACATATAAGATGCTGTATTTTGTGGTTTTGATAAACCTGACAACTGTGAGCAGTGACACTCTCCACAATGATAATTACAAAGAGGTGTGATGGATAGATATTTGTTCACCGACACCCAAACACTCATACGTACACACACACCTGTGCAACAAACCAAACCTTGCTTTTTCTCTATCTGAGGAGTTCAAACCTCAAACCGTAAGGATCTGTGAAGTAAATTGAACAGCAATACAAGTCATCTCCAATTATATTTGGCTTCATAAATATATATAAATGTAAAAGCTACCTGAAATGTCAGATGCATATAAAACAAAACTGTTAGTTGGTGGGAGATTCAAATGTCATATTTGATCTGAAAGTGCTAAATAGAGTGAGACATGCATACATTACGTATACTGTCCATTATTGATTTCTTTACGACTTCTAGTCCATTTGTTTGAGAACAATGTAACAAAACATGAGATCACAAAATGGTGACAAAAACCAAAAAGACATTTGTGCTACCAGACTCCTGACTCGAATACCCAATAGATATATCTTTGTGGCAGGTGCCATCTCACACGTACATTGAACGCTGCCACATTTAGGAATGGTGGGAAATAGAGCAGCTGAATTGCTGGATGCAGGAATCCAGCCATCGCATGTTCGGGTTAGAGACTCCTTTGGCAGATCTGGGATATGAAGAAGGGGTGGAATACCCACTTGTGCTACATGTCCAGCAGAGGGCGAAGGGTCTCCACTCACACAGCATTGGTGATGATGATATCTCTGTGCAGGCTATCGATGTTTGCAGGCTCAGGGGTGATGCTTTTCATCAGACGCTGAGGAGCAGAGAATGAGTGAGCATACACACTGCAGACTACAGGAGTCATAAATAAATGAATGAAGGGATGAATTAAAAAAAAACATTCAAGACCAACTAGAAAAACTTAATCTGAGCCAGAAAAGTTCCTAATTAATTCATTTTATCATCAAATGTATAACCCCAATTCCAACCACTGTAAAATATACATAAAAACATAATGCAATGATTTGCAAATCATGGAAACCATGTATTTTATTGAAAGTAGTACAAAGACAACATATCAAATGTTGAAACTGAGAAATTTATTGTTGTTTGAAAAATATACGCTCATTTTGAATTTGTTCCCAGCAACATGTTTCAAAAAAGTTGGGACAGGGGCATCACTGTGTTGCATTACCTCTTCTTTTAACAACACTCTGTACATGTTTAGGAACTGAGGAGAGCAATCGCTGTAGTTCTGAAAGTGAAATATTGTCCCATTCTCGTGTGATATACAATTTCAGTTCAGGGTCTCCTTTGTTGTATTTTGCGCTTCATAATGTGCCAAATGTTTTCAGTAGGTGACAGGTCTGGACTGCAGGCAGACCAGTTTAGCACCTGGACTCTTTTACGATGGAGCCATGCAGTTGTAATACATGCTGAATGTGGTTTGGCATTGTCTTGATGAAATAAGCAAGGCCTTCTCTGAAAAAGATGTCATCTGGATGGCAGCATGTTGCCCCAAAATCTGTGTATATCATTCAGAATTAATGGTATGTTCACAGATGTGCAATCTACCCATGCCATGTGCACTAATGCCCCCATACCATCACAGATGCTGGCTTTTGAACTGTGCAATGATAACAAGTCGGATGGTCCCTCTCCTCTTTAGCTTGGAGGACTCCGTGTTCATGATTTCTAAAAAGAATTTCAAATTTTGATTCATCAGACCACAGGACAGTTTTCCACTTCGTCTCATCCATCAGTAAATGAGCTGGAGCCCAGAGAAGGCAGCGATGTTTCTGGATATTGTTTATATATGGCTTTAACTTGCATTTGTGGATGTAGTGATGAACTGTGTATACAGACGATGGTTTTCAGAAGTGTTTCTGAGCCCCTGCAGCAATTTCCTCTACAGAATCATGTCTGTTTTAAGGCATTGTCATCTGAGAGCCTGAAGCTCAGGGGCAACCCATGTTGGTTTTCAGCCTTGTCCCTTGCGTACAGAGATTTCTCCAGATTCTCTGAATCTTTTAATGATATTATGTACCATAGATGACGTGATCCCCAAATTCTTTGCAATTTTACATTGAGGAATGTTATTTTTAAATTGTTGCACTGTTTCCCCATGCAGTCTTTCACAGAGCGGTGAACCCCTCCCCATCTTTACTTCTGAGAGACTCGGCCTCTCTGGGATGCTCTTTTTATACCCAATCATGTTACTGACCTGTTGCCAATTAACCTAATTATTATTTTTTTTAATTACACAAAATTTCCAGTCTTTTGTTGCCCCTGTGCCAACTTTTTTGAAACATGTTGCTGGCACTAAATTCAAAATGGGCATAGATTTTTCTAAAATCAACAATATTTCTCAGTTTGATCTGTTGCCTTTGTACCATTTTCAATGAAATATAGAGTTTCCATGATTTGCAAAACTTCACATTCTGTTTTTATTTACATTTTACACAGCGTCCCAACTTTTTTTGGAAACATGGTTGTACATGGGACACATGGCATTATGACTGATGCAGTCTGTCAGCCAGACAATTCAAAGGAGTATTTTTGGATGTTCACACACCCTCTGCTTAAACTACAGTGAGTTGTGAGTTGCTTAGTTCTGGTTGGGGCAGAGCTAATTTCCAGGCCAGAAATAATATAAGCCTAAAATGACACATTGGATGACAATATTGTTAATTGTTTTAAAGGTATCTTTTATACATGTACGTATGGTTATTATTGGGCTAGATAGACTTTTGAAGACATTAGAAAGCAGACCTTTAAGGTGCCTCTTCAGTTGAGAAGAACTAACCAAGGATCTCTTTCCACCACAAAAACTGACTTAATAATTTATCTCGAATTCTATTTGCCAAGAAATCTTGTGTAATGGTCTGACAGTACTCTGTCCATGTTCTAAATGTTTTCTCCCACTGATCTCAGCTTAGCTGCACTGCTTCTGGAATTTTAAGACAAAACTGGGAGGGTCTCCAAGAAATGCACTTTTTTTTCCCCATTGCACATGGACTGATGACAAGTGCTTTGTGTTTTCTCAGTCTGGTAAATAATTACGAATAAAATAGCTAAAGGCGTATTCTAATATATGAGTACTGATTAACTGTGCCCATTGTACAATAAATGTAAAACAGCTCTGACTGTTAAACTCCATTATCTCATTAGAGTTAGAGGAAAAGAAGAAATCCTTTCAAACTATGTTCTCCGCTTTATTTTTAGCCCAAGGTATCATTCAGCCAGCCAAAGGACGGCTTAATAAATGAGCCAAAGAAGCAAATGATTAAAGCAGCTTTAAAACCACAGTTATTGATTTTGGAATTGTTTACTTGGATCTAAGGTTAATGGAAGCTCATGTAAGGCATCATTATTATTTGAGTGGGTTGATGTGGTGATCTACAGTGATGCGCCTCTGCACTTTCACCTGAAGTGACAGTGCCCGCCTCAGTTATTGGCACTCCTGTATAGATTAGTTTTAAAAAGGGGGTAGGAGTGAGGGTTTGAGACAAAATCAACCTTTTGGTGAAGTCACTTCATCTCACACTAAAAAAAATAGAAAAATCCAACCTTTAATTGAAATAAATTTATTTCGAGAAAAACAAATCCCTCATCAAGAAATAATTATTTTCAACAAAAACACATGTGGCACTATTATTGGCACCCCTGGAAAAATAAATTGTGGACGCAATGTAACTGAAGCACGTTTCCCATTTAAACTGGAGATTTTTTGAGTTGACTGGAGTGTGTAGGAACTTTCAAGCTGTAATCCGTGACTTCCTGATTAACTGGGAAACAAATATGAGGTGACACAGAGGCCAAATTCCCTTAGTCATCCGTCAACATGGGAAAGACAAGAGAAAACACACAAACCAAATGAGGGAGAAGTGTGTTGACTTTTAGAAATTAGGGAATGGTTATTAAAAAAAAGAAGAAAAAAGCTACTCACCTAAAAATGTCCATTTCTACTGTTAGGGCAATAATAAAAAAAAGTGGACACCAACTGGAACTGTTACAAACTTGCCTGGAAGAGGAGCCAAGTTTATTTTGCCCCCATGTACAGTGGTGAGGATGGTAAATGAGGTTAAAAATAAATAAATAAATAAATAAATAAAAATCCTCAAGAATCCCCAAGGATGTGGTTGGTGGATTACAAGAAAAAGTAAAATCTTGGGGTTTCCAAAACCACCATCAGATGCCACCTCTACGCCAATGGATTATTTGGTATGCCAGAAAAAAAAGCCTTTTTTGTCAGTTAACCACAAATGTAAGCACATGAAGCTTACGAAATGCTACTACAACTTTGACTGGAATCATGTTCTCTGGTCTGATGTTACAAAAATGGAGCATTTTTGGCAATAAACACTCAAGGTGGGTTTGGCGTAAAAAGAAGGATGGCTATCATGAAAAGAACCCGATTCCAATTATAAAATATGGTGGAAGTTCTGTGATGTTTTGGGGCTGTCTTTCCTCCAAAGCCCCTGGAAACCTTGTTAGGGTACATGGCATCATGGACTCCATGAAATACCAGGACATTTTAAATCAAAATCTGGCTGCCTCTGCCAGGAAACTAAAACTGGGTCATCATTGGATCTTCTAGCAGGACAATGATCCGAAGCATATGTCCAAATCAACACAAAAATGGTTAACTGACAACAGATTCAAGCTTCTGCCCTGGCCATCTCAGTCCCCTGACCTGAACCCCATTGAGAACCTGTGGGGTGAGCTGAAGAGGAGAGAGAGCACAAGAGAGGGCTGAGGACCCTGGATGATTTGGAGAGATTGTGTAAAGAGGAACGGTCTCAGATGCCCTGCTCTGTATCTCCAACCTTATAAAATGTTATAGGAGAGACTCAGTGCTGTTTTACTGCAAAGGGGGGTCATACAATGTATTAAATGCAGAGGTGCCAATAATTGTAGCACATGTGTTTTTGTTGAAAATAATTATTTCTTGATGACGGATTTGTTTTTCTCTGAATAAATTTATTCCAATTAAAGGTTGGATTTTTCTCATTTTTTTCAGTGTGAGATGAAGCTACTTCACCCAAAGGTGGATTTTTTTGTAACCCTTTTTACTGATCTTTACAAGTGGTGCCAATAATTATGGAGGGCACTGTACCTCACCAGCAATACTGCCTCTGTTGACGTTTGTCATTTTTAATGAGATAACAATATTCAGTTTGGTATATAATAGTGGCAAAAGGGGAAAAACATATAAACTGGAAAATACAGATGTTACCATTTTCCATGCATTTACATATTTTCTTTAGCTTTTATTTATAACCAGAGTCCAGTAAAGCATAGCTAACACCAATATTTTAATAATATTTTAGAAATAGAGTGTAAATAACAGCCATTACCCTTGCAACAATAACCAGTTAGTGAGTGCAGAGACTACTACTGTGTCTGAAATGGTGCCTTACAGTGCACTATGGGTATATTGTGCTCGGTAGGGAATGTTTTTTGGAACCAAGCTACTGCAGAGCCCTGGATATTCATCAATAAAATTTCATTTATTTACTTTCCCAAATAATGCACTATATGTTGAACAGGGTGTGATTTTGGAAATTATTAACACCTACAGGACACCTGCAGGGTTTTGTCCCGATGCTAATATAACACACCTGAAACCGTTAATCAAAACCTCAAAATGTTAGTGCCAAGTGTGTTAGAAATGAAAATTCAGTCTGAGTTGCTCCTACCTGACCTCTCTTACACCAAGGACGTCTGTCTTTACCGCCAGGTAACAGCTGTAAGGCTAAACACACATCCTATCTGACACCCGCTTTCATCACCATTGTGTATTTAAGGCATATGCAAACATGCTTTGCTCGTCCTAGCTGACAGCTCCATCAAAGCAGACGGACAAGAAGCAGGACGGCAGTGGCATCTGGACCGTGCTCGCACCTCTCGTCACGTCTCATGGCGACCAAATGGATAACGTGAGTCACTGTCTTATGATAGTGTGTTGATCTAATTTACCTGAATGTCATCTTTCTCATATGTATGCAACTGCGTAATGACAGATGGGGTTAGGTGCTGTTGTTTCTGCTGCTGGTGTACCTGTTTGAAGGTCCCTTTGGCAGTGAGCAGATGGTAGACCATGTAGGAAGGCACGCAAATGAAAGAAGAGACACCAATGCAGTAGCCCAGTACAGTGGTCCAGAATGGGTACACGTAATTAAAGAGCTTCACCACAGGAGGGAAGGCTAGAAAACTTCCAATGATGAACTATAAACAAATAAAACATAGAACAAGTAAGCATGTTTGATGGGAAATGTTTCGTGGTATCTTAATTGATGTACGGGACAATTAGGTTATTATTATGGGAAAAGGTTACATTTGCAAAATACCTGATTTGGCATTACTGTTTTGGGTCCATAGTTGCTCTTAATACTCAAAATACATGACACAAAATGCAACACTGCAATAATTTAAATCAGCATGAGCTAGATTATTAATTATTCATCAATTCTACCTGAACTGAATTGGTGTAAAAGAGATGTGACTCGAGGTAAGGTGGATCGGCAACTGGGATGGCCACACCCCTGTGTATTAGTCCTAACTGATTACATTTAATATTACTCAGCACAGTGGCATGGTGGTGTAGTGGTTAACGCTGTCGCCTCGCAGCAAAAAGGTCCAGGTTCGTGGCCGGCGAGGGCCTTTTTGTGCGGAGTTTGCACGTTCTCCCCATGTCTGCGTGGGTTTCCTCCGGGTGCTCCAGTTTCCCCCAAAGACATGCAGGTTAGGTTAACTGGTGACTCTAAATTGACCGTAGGTGTGAATGTGAGTGTGAATGGTTGTCTGTGTCTATGTATCAGCCCTGTGATGACCTGGCGACTTGTCCAGGGTGTACCCCGCCTTTCGCCCATAGTCAGCTGGGATAGACTCCAGCTTGCCTGCGACCCTGTAGAACAGGATAAAGCGGCTAGAGATAATGAGATAACTCAGCACCATTGTATCTGTTTTTTTAATTTATTTATTTTTTTTACTTTCACATCTGGGCACTTTCATGCTTTTTTCCAAACCCATTACTGTTTAGCAAAATCATGTGAAGTTTAGGGAATTGATCTGTAAAATCAAATGAATTTGGGTACAAACTGTACCATGCAATCATCTAACTTAGGGTTGTTATTTGAATAGCAGGCTTGTTTGAACTTGTCAAGTAATTTCCTGTTTCAGCTTCAACACTGGCAGGAAAATGTATACTGTGATCTGCAGATAAGATATAATCACGGGTGCAGATAGAGGGGGGTTCGTCCCACCCAGATTTAAATTCACCTCGTTCGGTCCCCCCCACTTATAGGGAGGAAAAAACGTCTATGCTGTCTTTCTTTGCATAAGGCAAACCTCACGGAAAAAATCAAAAGACTAATTACCATTCGGTTTATTGAGGTGCACAGCAGTGTATACATAGTTGCAACTGCACAGACTGCACAGGTTGCGAGCTCGAGCTTGGTTGCAATGGTTACCCACAAGTTTGACAGGCATATCGGGGACAGCTCCTCCTAGTTCAGGACCCCAACACGGCATGACGAAGGGTGCCAAAAGGCAGAAAACGATTGCATCGTTAAAAAAAAAAAAAAAACGACTGTAAGTAAACTGTGCCTTACTTTATCATATCACCTTGCAATTTTTTGATAGTCTGGTCAAAGTAATGTCGTAGTGAAAGTAAAATCGTACGGAGTAAAGATGTCTTTCTGGTAGCCTCCTTCTTTCGGTGGTAGCCTGTAGATACAGTGCTCAGAAGGCAGTTTTAATGTTTAATCTGGCGTTCCCTGCCATAATTTCAGTGAGCATAGTGTTTCATAAGGAAAAATTTGCGAAGAGTTGTTGACTGACTGCCGCTCACGCAACACACAGGCATAGTTAGAAAGTCAGGATGCACTGGTTTACACTTTACACACACACACGTAGCCCAGCCTCTCGCTATGTTTAACAGTTGGAACTTAGCGGTTTTAAAACTAGTTTTGCAGTTTTGCAATTTCTGTGCGTGATGATAATGTGTAAACTTTGGATTTCCATAGGCTATGTTAAAATGTTATCATTGTCCTGGCCTGCAGGTAGTTCCTGGTGATGGCAGTGAGGGAGGTGAAATAACATGTATACACACTACCGTTCAAAAGTTTGGGGTCACCCAGACAATTTTGTGTTTTCCATGAAAAGTCACACTTTTATTTACCACCATAAGTTGTAAAATGAATAGAAAATATAGTCAAGACATTTTTCTGGCCATTTTGAGCATTTAATCGACCCCACAAATGTGATGCTCCAGAAACTCAATCTGCTCAAAGGAAGGTCAGTTTTATAGCTTCTCTAAAGAGCTCAACTGTTTTTAGCTGTGCTAACATGATTGTAAAAGGGTTTTCTAATCATCCATTAGCCTTCTGAGGCAATGAGCAAACACATTGTACCATTAGAACACTGGAGTGACAGTTGCTGGAAATGGGCCTCTATACACCTATGGAGATATTGCACCAAAAACCAGACATTTGCAGCTAGAATAGTCATTTACCACATTAGCAATGTATAGAGTGTATTTCTGATTAGTTTAAAGTGATCTTCATTGAAAAGAACAGTGCTTTTCTTTCAAAAATAAGGACATTTCAAAGTGACCCAAAACTTTTGAACGGTAGTGTGTGTGTGTGTGTATATATACACACACACATATATATATATATATATATATATATATATATATATATATATATATATATATATATATATATATATATATATATATACACACAAAATGGAATCATTTGCTGACAGCTCAGTCCCCCCCAGTTCAAAAATCCTATCTGCGCCCCTGGATATAATGCCTTCTAGATAATGCATTCAAACTTATAAATGAGTGTTGTATAAAAGTGAGTAGCTTCAACCGAAAAGCTTTATCTGAACTGTTCTGTCAAGTAAACGCAAAAAACCTTGCACTGATGTACCTGTTCGCTCCAGTTTTCCCCTCTTACTGTCTTACCATGTCATAAAGGCTAAGGAATATAGTGATGTGAGTGTGTTTTGGACTTGTTTCATTTGTAGCTGGACTGACCAGTAGGAAGCAAGGGCAGATGGCCACCCAACACACCCTCCAAAACAGACCAGGGGAGAAGCCAAGCATCAGCTGCACGTCATTGCAGAAACGCGTTGTCCCTAGACACACACATAGACACACAGTAAGGCCACATAATATAGTACCGAACCACAGAAGATTTTCTAGATGGCTCTGTGAAAATTCAGGTATTCACCATAAAACCAGGAAACAGCAATGACTTCGAGGAAGACGACAGTGATGACAGCAGGGCCTGTTGCATATTCTTCGAACAGTTTCACCACGAATGCCCCTCCCTATATCAACACCATACTGGTAACAACACTTAACTAATGAAGTTCTCTAATAATAAATACTTTTTTAATTTGTTATGGTTCCCAGAATACATTCTCATTGTTATTTCAAAGCAGAGTGGAATGTCAGAGAACTCACATAGGTAAGTGTGGAGAGAGCTCCCAGGTAGCAGACACACACCAGACCAAGAACAAACCACTCTCTTCTGCGGGCGAACAGGTGGGGAAACTCATCCAAGACAGCAGTGATAACTCCTTCCAGCCCAGCAAACTGCAGGTGGAGATGTAAATGATGCTAATAAAGTGGGTGCCACTGGTTACACAATGCAGACACTGGCATTAACTATAACTATAACAAACACACACTCACAGCTCAGTGCATTCTGACAAATCCAAGTGTTGAGCAGGAACAAAGACCAGACCCACCAATAATCTCATTAGTGCATCGTGATAAGCACATGCTGTCATTCATTGTGGCTGTTTACCACAGAAACTGTACGAGTGGTTTCATATGATCCTTTAGGGAAGAGGCATTTAGAAGGGCAAACCAGGGACAGCAGAGAGTGACCAACAACCTAAGCACAGCAATTGGCAGACAATACTGTGTCGGCCAACATGTTGTGCTCTTGGCTGAAAAGCTAAATGCTTACTAAAAACCTGCTTAGGGCTCCACATACTATTATTAAGATAGGCTGAAAGAGCTGGGCTAATTAACAAGTGGGACAGAGAGACTGACCGTGCTATCTAATCCCAGCATGATGATCATGAGGAAGAAAATAATGGCAAGGAAAGTGCTAGCAGGCATGTTGGAGATGGCCTCGGCATAGACGATGAAAAGTAGACTGGGACCTTTAACAAGAGGCAAATTTGAAGAAGAACTTCATTAGACAATGCAGCAACAGAGTCCAAGCTTTTGTGTACTCTTAACACACATATATCTCTTCGGCATGTTTTATAGAAAGCCAATGAGGAAACAGAATGTTGTGTCTTTACATTTAAGATGTTGGTACAAATAAAGCTTCTGGTTCTCACCAGCATCCTTTGCGACTGTCTCCACCCTCTCCTTCCGCATCTCAGCCATGTATCCAAGTACGGTGAAGATCACGAAGCCTGACATGAAGCTGGTCAGACAGTTCACTGAGCTCGTCAGCAATGCATCTCTGAGACACAAATAAAACCTATTTACAGAATTCTGTCTTTTTCGTTATTTAATGAGTTAATTAAAGCTAATTCGGTAAATATTCACATTATAATATGGTGTAAACGATGTACAAATCACTAATCTGTTTATATTTAGCATTATAATGGTCATATTTTGAATTTTTAAATTATATACATCAAACATTATTTAATATTGACAAAATGATCCATTAGTAGTGGGCTTTGAGAAACAACCAAGAGCAGATAAGATCAGATCTTTAATATTTGAAATCGTATAGCCGTGTACTTGTAACAGTTGTTGTGAAAGGGATTGTAGCTGGCAAAGGCTAGGAGCACACCAAAACCTGGACCCAGAGAGAAGAAGATCTGGGCTGCTGCATCAATCCAAACCTAACAAACAAAGAGAAGGAGAGAAATTTGATCATGGAAAAGTTGAGGACAATATCAGATACAATATCACAATATAAAAAGTCTCGCTAAGGATCGAGCTTGCTTTTAGATTGTTTGTCTTTTCACCGTAGTGGTCAGGAGCTTCTCCCAGTTAGGCTTCAGGTAGAAGACAACGCCTCTCCATGCTCCAGGCAGAGTGGCACCTCGCACTAGAAGGATCAACAGAACCACATATGGAAGGGTTGCTGTCACCCATACTACCTACCAGAGAAAAGAATGCATAAGTTAGATAGCATATGATATGATATGATATATGATATGATATGATATGATATGAGCGCTGGGACCTTCTGTCCATGGCTATTACTGGACTCCTGGCCCAAGAAGGCTATAGCAATGCTAAGGTTCATTTTAGTAATAGGGCTGCGAACTCCGAGACTGTTGCACCACTTGGAAGCCCCATGAGTTAAGGTTTAAATCTTTCCTATGTCGTTCTTTCTTCTCACCTTGCCAGAGGTCTTAACTCCCTTCCAGATGCTGAAGTAGACGATGGTGAAGATGAAGAGCAGACAGAGCGCCAGCTGCCAGCTCACTGCACCCAGCTGATGAAGACCTGGGGACAGGTGCAGCTGCAAAACCTTCCGTCTGAGACATTGAGAGAGAGAGAGAGAGAGAGAGAGGTAAGTAAAAATAGAGTAGAGAAGGTGCACACATTGGTGAGGGAACATAAAAGTGATATTTTTAATAGCAGAATCATAAAACAGTGGAAACTGAAGATGAATTGGAGTGCTGAGAGAAGGGGTGATGAGACCCAACTCACAATTCAAAGTCAAAGTGAAACCCATTTCTTGAACATTTCTGTTTTATTTATTTGAAACAGGAAATTCCTGCTGATATAGCAAGATAAGCTTATTGGCCCCCAGTGTGGAATAAGCCTTAACCTCAACAAAGTCTGCAAATCTCCCCTAAATCATCAGAATAAAGTGAAGCTAACCAGTCCAAACCGGTTTCAATCTACAAAAGACATTAATATTTGCTCTTCTAATGTGAGAGATTGTTCATTTTTATGTCTCATCCATAACTCTACATGGTTATAATCTATATGAAACTTTCTGCTGTTACTGAGGAACTGGGTTTTTTTCCTTCATGCTAATCCTGCCTCGCTCACTCTCTGACTTTCTCTGTAGGCTCCTGGCACTTACATGCACTTACGTATAGAACTCCTCGGCAGGCGACATGGATTCATTGGTCCAGGAAATGTTGCTATCAGTGAATAGATACTGCTTGCAGTTGGCCGTGTTCCAGGAATTTTTGCATGTCGCCCACGGAAGCGTTGAGTTGAAAGAAGACAACAGGTAATACAGAGCCCAGGCCATGATGGTGTTGTAGTAGAAGGCGATGTACAGCGCTATAATGCAGATGGCAAAACCAATACCTACAAAAGAGACGCAGGAAAAGAAGTTCATCTGCTTCGCTCTGCTTCAAGCGGCTTCCACTTCAGAAAGAGACAGGCTGATGACATTTAGGACAGTTCAATAAACTCGAAGTTCTATATAAGTTGGCATTTTGTATGGGAAATGTGACAATTTCCATAACAGAGAGTACAACAGCTATCAACAAAGCAGCACACAAGCACGAAAGAGAGCATTATCGGTTTCGTCGCTCCCATCCTTTCCATCTAGCACCAGTCAGCTTGGTGCAACTTAGACTGCTTTTCTAGTCATAAAAGTAGGAAGGTGCCGATATAAAATTTTCATATCATGCTAATTCCTTATCCTTTTTTTTAATCAATGTGTGTGAAATTAGCCTTACTGTATATTGTACTAGAAAAATCTTGTACTTGTTTTACTGGGCAGCATTTTACGTGAAAAGGAACCTTGAAAGCTGCATCAAAAATGCAAAAACCAGGAATGATATTCTGCAGTGCCGATAATATCAATATTCAGTGTGCTGAATACAAACAACTTTATTATAAACCGATATTATTTGGACATGCCTTCTCAGATGTGTGAGCTGTGAAAGAGAGAGAGAGAGAGAGAGAGAGAGAGAGAGAGAGAGAAGTCTTACCTTTGAAGATAGGGCAAATGTGTTTCCAGATGGATATGCAGCCACTGCGGTGGAACTGCCCGAGTGCCAGCTCCATGTAGAACAGAGGAACCCCGCCAAACACTGCCATTAACAGGTAAGGCAACAGGAATGCACCTGGATGAATAGTTGGGACAGGAATACTTTAGAGAACAGCAGTTAGTCAACAGGCTTAAACATGTGATAAATGCTTGAATTCTCTGGAACTGAGGAAAAACCTCAATTTTAATTTCATTCATTCATATCAAAAGGTGATTTTAAAAATCCGTGAAAAAACAAAAATGAAAAATGGAAACGTGTGCATGTTTCACCCTGCAAAAGTAAAGAGTGGTAGAGAAAGGCAGCACAAGTTCAGAAAAACCTTCCTGTTTGATTAAAGCTTTATTTTTGTGATTTTGACATGAGTGCAAAGATAGCAGCTGATTTAGTAGCTGTGAGGCAGGTTATTAAACAATAAGAGATTGAAGTCCCTCTCATGAAAGCCACAATTAGAGTTGGTAGTAGCGAGTGTATCCCTAGCTGCTCTATCTCTCTCTCGCCCTCCCATCTTGCATGGTCAAACAGGAAATTACAAAGATTTTATTATTTCAAATTCAAAGGAAGGAGGCTGAATCCTGTTTGGAGTAAGAACGTGAGCGGTCGAGTATAAAGAAGAGAAAGAACAGCAGAGTTCCCTATTGAAAAAACAAAACAAAACACACTGTCTATTTGTTCTCGCTAAAGCACACAGAATCTAATCGATCATGTTTCAGAAAAGAAACACAAATCTTTCTGACAAGTTCTTGTGATCATTAAGTTGCTCTTGGGTTCAGTCGGGCTCGAGATTACCACTGGCAGAATGTCATGCGTGAAATGGTGACTGCTGACTGTCAGGTGGTGTAAATGTTTTGTTCCGTCCTCTGCCTATAAACTCACCCCCTCCATTCTGGTAGCAGATGTACGGGAAGCGCCACACATTGCCCAGGTCCACTGCGTAGCCAATAACCGACAGAAGGAAATCCACCTTCTTACTCCATGTCTCCCTGGGCGGATCCAGACTGGTCTGCTGGACCACAAGCGTCCTGAATCCCCCAGGAGCACTTGTCCTGTCCCCGATAGCCCCAGTGCCTTCCCTTGGGCTCTGAGCTGATGTGCTGGGGTATCCATTTGAGACCTGTGTGGGCCCAGAGACTGGTTTCTGTCCTTTCTCAGCAATGCTGCCATCCACCAACCTGCCATTCTCTTCAGATTTGTCCCTCTCATCTTGTTCCTCTTGGTTCATCATCACTGCCTGTTTCATCTCCATGGTCAAGGGTGAGATGCTGTGATGGGCTCTGATGAAAGTTTTCTAGCACTGGCTGATATGGGGCCCATGAGGGGATTCAGACGATGGAGAAGAAAAGTTGGACTGGCAGATCAGGAGAATGTAACTATAGCAGCAATGGACCTGATTGTTTAGTCCACTTTAACAACCTCCGACAAACCCCTCCTGCAAAAAAGAAAAGAAAGAAAGAAAGAAAGAAAGAAAGAAAGAAAGAAAGAAAGAAAGAAAAAGATAATTTTATAGGGAACTTCAGAATGTTGACACTTTCCATTTTTTAATTTTTCACAAGTCCACACTAGTGACATAGAAAATATACAATCCAGTCCAGCAATTACTTATCTGACTGCTGTGAGTCCAAACAAATTGCATCTAATATGAATCACGCACAGACTCGGCAACATGGGGTTAAAAACTGTAAAAAGCAAAATAAATAAAATAAAACAAAACAAAAACCAACCAACCAACCAAACAACAACAAACAAAACAACCCGGGAGGGTATTTGTACAAGCCTGTACAAAATTACACCCAGGGGACCTACCGGAACGCATTTATTTATTTTATTTCCACTTGACATTGCTGGTGTTGCTGAAATTAACGTGAGGCATTTGAAATGCCTGGTCTTTGCCTTTATTTGAAACAAAGACAAACAGAGAAATTAGGAAATGAAAACTTGAGAAAAGAAGTTGTGAAATATGAACAAGAATGCGTACCTCAGCTGAAACTATACTGGACAAATAAACTTTAAAGACATGACATCAGTGCTTTCCTGCTGTTTTTACAGCAAGCAATGAATTATTTATAATAACGGGAAATCAAGAGGTGTCAAGAGCTTGAGGGGAAATTAAGAATGAAATTGAGAAACCAAACTGCAGTACACCAAGGGTCATTTGTAAGCATTAATGAAATTATTTCTTTGTTCGGAAATGACAAATTTAATATAATTGTCTGAAATCAGTTACAACAGCTCTTGCAAAGCAACAATAGAGCAATGAATACCCTCATGCCTCCTCTTATTTCATTAATTTATTTATTTGTTTTCACAAGACAGAAGGTAGTTGTGTCCTGATCTTTCACTTTCTTTGCCAGAAAAAGAAATGAATCTAAAATACCCATAATGATACTTTAAACAATATCAACCTTAAACAATATTCTCTTAAAAAAAGAATACCCTTTTAAAACATCTAAACCATTTGGCACAGCAGTTTGCCCACACATGCATTTCATAAAGTTTCCAGTGGAAGCAGGTTTCCAATGTTCCTTCGGCTCGACGTTTTTATTAGGCATTCATAACGATTAATTGTGTACAACCAAACCATCTCCACCTAAATTTCCTCTTAATTATTTTTTAATGGTAATAGCCGGTGTGGTGAAGGTGGAAAGTGTTACACAAACAATCAGCACACAGCTTGATTTATGCACAGTTACCATTATTACAGTTTAATATATTAAATAAGACTTTCCTTAACGCATACACTACCGTTCAAAATTTTGGGGTCACTTTGAAATGTCCTTATTTTTGAAAGAAAAGCACTGTTCTTTTCAATGAAGATCACTTTAAACTAATCAGAAATACACACTATACATTGCTAATGTGGTAAATGACTATTCTAGCTGCAAATGTCTGGTTTTTGGTGCAATATCTCCATAGGTGTATAGAGGCCCATT
Organism: Neoarius graeffei; assembly: GCF_027579695.1. NCBI lineage: Eukaryota > Metazoa > Chordata > Actinopteri > Siluriformes > Ariidae > Neoarius > Neoarius graeffei. The sequence continues at coordinate 34,363,127 of NC_083585.1, read as the reverse complement.
TCCAGCAACTCTCACTCCAGTGTTCTAATGGTACAATGTGTTTGCTCATTGCCTCAGAAGGCTAATGGATGATTAGAAAACCCTTTTACAATCATGTTAGCACAGCTGAAAACAGTTGAGCTCTTTAGAGAAGCTATAAAACTGACCTTCCTTTGAGCAGATTGAGTTTCTGGAGCATCACATTTGTGGGGTCGATTAAATGCTCAAAATGGCCAGAAAAATGTCTTGACTATATTTTCTATTCATTTTACAACTTATGGTGGTAAATAAAAGTGTGACTTTTCATGGAAAACACAAAATTGTCTGGGTGACCCCAAACTTTTGAACGGTAGTGTAGTCCCTGAGTACCACAATAGAACACAAGGGCTCAATACATTTAAACGAGAAACTCTATCTGGTCTTTAAAAAGAGCCAGCGCAAAATGAAAAATTATTTTTCTTTCACCCTGGAGGAAAGCTAAACCGTCATCGAAATACGACTAAAATATGTTTACAGATGGCAGCCTTGAGAGAAATAAATAGAAACCACTTGCGTACATTTCTAATTGTTTCAGCCTGAAAAATTTGTTTAAACAGCAAATTTCCCAACTGATTTCACTTCAGATAATGGAAGAGTCCTCATTTCATGCGCTTATATTCAAGAGGCTCGATTTTAATTTACTTTATCGGATCCAGTTGGACCTTGTTCTGTTCTGGTTATTGCTATTCTTCCTATCAGGAGTCCAAAATGTTGAAACACTCCCCCCCCAAAAAAAAAAAAAATATTATGTCAACTATAATTCAAATGATATCATTTTATCATTAGTCACCAAGAAGTTAACACCCTGAGGCACTGGAATCAAAGATTGATTTTTTTTTTTTTTAAATACACTTAAATCAGTCTCAACATATTTTTAAATAAGCATCAAGTTGTCCATCAGTCTATTGGTTTGTGCAATTATTTCTCAATTTTGATTTTGCTTTAAATGCAACTGAGAGAGGAATCTAGAGAACACAATAATATTAAACATACATTATACTGTATGTGAATGCCCATAGTATTATTATAACCTGCAGGAGATCGCTTTGTGCATCATCACATCATGGCACATTGCTACAGTTCCCACAATGTTCAAAAAATGATGAAAAAAATCATTCTGAACTACTTCATATTTTTGGCAAAAGTTAACTATTCAGCATTGTCACATCCTTAATCACTTTCCACAAAGTTACCACAAGCACATCCGTCAGCAATTTCAGTTCATAGAGCGTATCAAGATAACACACTGAGAAGCATGCAAACACACACAAGTAAAAACCTGTCACCCAATTTTTTTTTACATTTTTTTTTTTTTTTGGCAAACACGTTTCTATACACAGCATGCGCAGTACAACCCTACCGTGCAGAAGTAGAGTGGATCTGTGGGGGTCTGTGTGTGCTGGGCTGGTGCTCACTCACCGACCCTGGGAGCCAAGTGCATAAGACACACCTCCCTAACCCTCCTGCACAGATACTCACTCTCTCTCTCTCTCTCTCTCGCTCCTTCTCTCTCTGCTCCTGTCCTGTTGTGTACATGACGTGGTGTGCACTCAGGTGATGTACTCTGGACTCTTCTTTTACTTCCTCTCCATACGTCGTTATTTACAATGAACTACACACAGGTTTACAATGCTGATCTTCATTTTTCTGGTATGCGAGTTACATGGACAGCAGGAAACTTCTCAGATGAATTTGTTATGCAAATCAAAGTCTAGGTAGAGTGATTATACAAAATGAAACAGTAAGTAAATCCTTTACAGGACTGTGACAATACACAGCGAGAGTACTACTAATAAAGCTGGTAAAACTACCACATAAAATCCTTTTACAGAAAGTTCACATCTGTAACAGGAATTCAGGAATTTCCAGAATGGGGCCTTTTCATAATATGATCTAGTATTATAAAATACATACTGTGCTCATACTAAAATAAAAACCCCAAAGCCCTTAATTTGCTTAACTTCAATCCACGGAAAAAAAATATTAATAGGAATTTCAGGGCAAGGTACTTGAATTTCCATCTGATACTTTGGCATGTATTAAATCAGGGCTGACCCAGATTCTAATAATCCTACTGAGATTTCTCTTTCTTATTCCATCCATCTTACATTGGTTCCAGTATCAAAACAAGGAGCTGACTGTTTATTTCTTTTTAAATTGACAGAATAATTATTTTTCTTCCGCCTCCTTGTCCAGCACTATTGCCAGGTTGGGGTCCATGTGGACCCTTGAAGCACAGTTTTTACACCAGATGCCCTTCCTGCTGCAACCCTCCCATTTCTGGGCTTGGGAACAAGCATTCACACACACGGGCAATTTAGAGTAGCCAATTATCCTTACTGCATGTCTTTGGACTGTGGGAGAAACTGGAGCACCCAGAGGAAACCCACACAGGCACAGGGAGAACACGCAAACTCCGCACAGAAAGGCCCTCGTCAGCCACTGGGCTCAAACCCAGAACCTTCTTGCTGTGAGGCGACAGTGAGAACCACTACACCACCGTGCCGCCCCCTATTGACAGAATAATTAATACAATTATTTTATTTTGGCAAGATCTGCACAACTAGATATAGTTTAGATTAATATTACACACTGTAACTTAGTTCTCTGTATTTGCACACAGTATGTAATGTTAAATATACAGTATATATGAATAAAGTGTGTTCTATAGGTTTTTGTTACTAAAACTACATGCACGGAAAACATGTACATTGTAAATGTTCAAGATGCAATTCTTGATTAGGTTATTTTAGATCCATTATATACTCAGGACCATTTCTATCAACATTGAGCTTATTGACAATTCATGTATAAGAAACGGAAAGGAAGGAATAGAAAAGGAATATAAGAAAGCCTGCAGAACCCAAATATAATCCAAGTTTTGACTGTATTCATGATATTGTTTTTCATATGTGAATAACTCCGCATTGTCTGCAGTCCAAAAGAGAGAGTGAAGAAAAACATTAGCAGTGAAAACTGATGTTTTGTCAGAAAGGAAGTTAACACCCCTCACTCTTCCAAGAACACACAGAAGTAAAAAAAAAAAAAAAAACCTCCGGCACAATACTAAATAAATACAGTGCTCTGCTCTTGCAACATATTTTCCCTTTTCTCTTATCAAAATCACTGCTGTCAGTTTGGGAGGTGAAGTTCACTTATACTTATATCCTCTGGTGCAGATAAAACCTGTCACCACATTGTTTTTCAACTTGCAGCCCCCTGGCACTGTTCACTAGCGAAAGCCATGCAAAAGAGAACAGTAATGAACTCCCATGCCACAGACAGCAGTCTGACTCCTTGGCACAGGGTTTTTCCCACAATAGACACATTTCAGAACTTAGGGTTGATGACATGGTGTACTGGCAATCCTGTTATGAACGTATTAAAAGCTAAATAGGATGGATAAACTACAATCCCAAATCAGAAAATGTTGGGACAGTGTGTTGAAACTGAATTTAAAAACTGAAAACAATCATATGTAAATACAGTGGCCTCCATGATTATTGGCACTCTTCGTAAAGATTAGCAAAAATAAAAAATAAAAGGGGGGGTTAGAAGAAATCCACCTTTTTTGAAGTCGCTTCATCTCACACTGAAAAAGATGAGAAAAATCCAACCTTTAATTGAAATAAATTTATTCAGAGAAAAAAAATCCCTCATCAAGAAATCATTATTTTCAACAAAAGCATGTTACTATGTGCTACTACCCCTGGACATGATAGTGAACATGATGTAACTGAAGCACGTTTCCCATTTAAACTGGAGATTTTTGAGTTGATTGGAGTGTGTAGGAACTTTCAAGCTGTAATCCGTGACTTCCTGATTAACTGGGGAACAAATATGAGGCGACACAGAGGCCAAATTCCCTTAGTCATCCATCAGCATGGGAAAGACAAGAGAGAACACACAAACCAAATGAGAGGAAGTGTGTTGACCTTCATAAGTCAGGGAATGGTTCTCAAAAAAAAAAAAATTACTCACCTAAAAATGTCCATTTCTACTGTTAGGGCAATAATAAAAAACTGGACACCAACTGGAACTGTTACAAACTTGTCTGGAAGAGGATCCGAGTTTATTTTATCCCCAGATACAGTGAAGAGGAGGGTAAGAGAGGCAAAAAAAAAAAAATCTCCAAGGATCACTGTTGGTGAATTACAAGAAAAAGTAAAATCTTGTGGTTTCTAAGTCTCCAAAACCACCATCAGACTCCACCTCCATGCCAACGGATTATTTGGAAAGTTTGCCAGAAAAATAAACAAATCAATAAATAATTTTTTTTTAAAAACCCTGACGTTTGTGAAATGCTACTACATCTCTGACTGGAACCGTGTTCTTTGGTCTGATGTAACAAAAATGTAGCTTTTTGGCAACAAACACTCAAGGTGGGTTTGGCGTAAAAATAAAGATGGCTATAATGAAAAGAACCCGATTCCAACTGTAAAATCTTGTATATTTAGTATACCATATATATGGTGGAAGTTCTTCAATGTTTTGGGACTGATTTTCCTCCAAAGCCCCTGGAAACCTTGTTAGGGTACATGGTATCATGGACTCCATGAAATACCAGGACATTTTAAATCAAGATCTGGCTGCCTCTGCCAGGAAACTAAAACTGGGTCGTCACTGGATCTTCCAGCAGGACAATGATCCGAAGCATATGTCCAAATCAACACAAAAATGGTTACTTGACAACAGGTTCAAGCTTCTGCCCTGGCCATCTCAGTCCCCTGACCTGAACCTCATTGAGAACCTGTGGGGTGAGCTGAAGAGGAGAGAACACAAGAAAGAGCCGAGGACCCTGGATGATTTGGAGAGATTGTGTAAAGAGGAACGGTCTCAGATGCCCTGCTCTGTATCTCCAACCTTATAAAATGTTACAGGAGAGACTCAGTGCTATTTTACTGGTAAAAGGAGGTCATACAATGTATTAACTGCAGAGGTGCCAATAATAGTGGCACGTGTTTTTGTTACAAATAAGTATTTCTTGATGATGGATTTGTTTTTCTCTGATTAAATTTATTTCCATTAAAGGTTAGATTTTTCTCATTTTTTTCAGTGTGAGATGAAGCTACTTCACCCAAAGGTGGAATTTTTTGTAACCCCTGAAAGTAATCTTTACATGTGGTGCCAGTAATTGCAGCAGGCACTGTAATATTTGACCTGTATTGCACTCAAAAACAATACAACAGCACATTATTTGATGTTTTACCTCATGAATTTTATTTATTTATTTATTTATTTATTTATTTATTTTTTAAATAAACACATTTCAATTCTGATTCTTGCAACACATTTTTAAAAAGTTGGGATGGTAAAGCTGTTGGGATGGTAAACCACTTTATAATGTTGCCATTCCTTCTTACAATACTAAAAAGATGTTTAGAGACTGAAGACACCAAGTGATGAAGCATTTCAGGTGTTATTTTGTCCCATTCTTCCAGCAGACAGGTCTTAAAGTGTGCAACAGTACGGGGTCGTCATTGTCATATTTTTAGTTTCAGAATTGGCTACACATTCTCTATTGGTGACCGAGGGGACAGGCACCCTCTTCTTCCACAGCCATGCCTTTGTAATGTGTGCAGAATGTGGTTTTGCATTGTCTTGTTGAAATCTCCCTGGAAAAGATGCCTTGAAGGCAGGATATGCTGCTCCAAAATCTCAATGTACTTTTCTATATTAATGCTTCCACCACAGAAGTCTAAGCTGTCTTTGCCAAGGGCACTGACAACCCCATACAGTACTATGACAGACCCAGGCTTTTGTTACTTGCTGGTAACAGTTTGGATGGTCCTTTTTGTTTTTGGTCCAGAGTACACAGTGCCCATTTCTTCCAAAAAAGACCTGTTGTTTCCATTGTGTGCTGGTGCGTCCCAGATGCTGCTGAGCCCAGATAAGTTGATGGCGCTTCTGGACACAGTTAAGATAAGGCTTCCTTTTTCACAATAAAGTTTTAACTGGCATTTGTGGATGGAACTCCATATTGTAGTGCTTGATAAAGGTTTGCCAAAGTAATCCCGAGCCCATGTAGTTATATCAGCTGTAGATGAATGACGGTTCTTGCTGCAGTACCGTCTGAGGGATTGGAGTTCACGGGTGTTAAGCTTAGGTTTGTGCCCTTGCCCTTTACATTTCGAAATTCCTCAGATTCCTTGAATCATTTAATGATATTATGCACCATAGATGGTGAAATATCCAAATCCCTTCCTATCTTTCTTTGAGGAACATTGTTTTTAAACATTTCAATTATTTTCTCATGCATTTTTTGACAAACTGGAGATCCTCAGCCCACCTTTGCTCTTCAAAGATTCGGCCTTTCCTGGGTACTGATTTTGTACACTCTAAAAAATAAAGGTGCTTCAGTGGTTCTTCAAATCTCTGGATGGTTCCATAGAGAGTCAAAACTCTGTGATGAACCATTATATTATGCGAAAGGTTTTTCACATTGGAAATGGTTCTTCAGAGCCTGGCATTCTCTTACCATTTGCTTGTCAATGCACATCAGCTATGTTTACACAAATCTGTCTTCACTGCTCAAACAAATGGGTTAAATGGTTCTTTAAAGAACTGTTGCATGAACGGTTCTTTGAAGCCCTGAAAAAGGTTCTTCTATGGCATCGCCCTGAAGAACCGGTACTGGCCCCATTATTTTTTAGAGTGTACCAAATCATGATTATAACCACCTCTTGATATCACCTGTTTCAAATCACATCATTATTTAATTGTCTTACCTCATTACTCACCCGAAATTCCCCCCATCCCAACTTTTTTTTGGAATGTGTTGTCGGCCTGAAACACAGTAATGGATGTATATTCACAAATGAAATGAATTTGACCGGACAAAACACAAAATATCTTGGGTTCATACTGTCCACAATGAAATACAAGTCAATGTAAATTTAGAAATCACTGCTTTCTTTTTTATTTGCCTTTTCCATACCGTCCCAACTTTTTCTGATTTGAGTCTGTAGACATAGTGTATTTAATCATCGTTTTGTTTATTGACAATGACAATACAGTATATCACGTCCTTTTCACTGAGTTCAGGTCACGGTCAAAAATAGTATTCAGAAAAAAAGTCACCTGTGTTCTGTTAATTCGGTTTATAAGAGACATGAAATGGGCAGTCATAGAGTGTTATGCAAAAAGATTTTGGTTTCTCCAGATGAAAAGGAGAAAAGGTAGATGATGTCAGAGCTAAAGTTAATAGATGCACTTTGGATCTTAACATGTTGGCATGACGAACAAACTCTGATCTTTGAAACATGTTGGTGTGTTTTCCAGCGTCTGTCTACAGGGGTAGGGGGCATAGATCAAAGACATGAGGAATGAGGGAAAGGAGAAGGAAAGATGAAGGAGGGCTAACGGAAAAGAAAACAAGAGCGATACAGAGAGTCAGACAGAGAGAGATAGAGAGGTTAATTTGTTTAATTTGTTTTTTTTTATCATTTTAGATGTTCATTTCATATTGTCTTTTTTTCTTCTTGTTCTTGCTTGGTTTCCTGCATCTTCATAACCCTGAATTAACCTCCTTCATATTTTATTATTATAATATTTTATTAACTTGAATATTTAATTAATCTTTACTTCCTGTCTTGGCGCTAAGCCTAAATGATCTGAAGGCTGTTGTTTTGTTTTGTACAATAGACTGATATTCCATAGACATGGCCAAAGAGGGACAGCACCCTTTCCAAAAACTGGTGCTAGAACAGCCACAGTGGCATTGAATAGTATTTTGTGTTACGTTATAAGTTTGCAAATACTAGTGCATCTCAAAAAATTAGAATATTGTGAAAAAGTTCAATATTTTCCATCAGTTATTTAAGAAAGTGAAAATGTTATATATTATAGACTCATTACACAAACTAAAATGTTTCAAGCATTTTTCTATTTTAATTTTAATCAGTATGGCATACAGTACAAAAACATAAAAAAAATCTCAAAATATTAGAATATTTCATTTTGAGTTTGAGTAAAATAGTATGAACACAGTGTATCTCTCGGTCGAGTTCAGTACACACAACCACAATCATGGGGAAGACTGCTGACTTGACTGTTGTCCAGAAGATGATCACTGATGCCCTCCACAAGCAGGGTAAGCCACAAAAGGTCACTGCTGAAAAGGGTGGCTGGAAAAGGTGCACAAGCAACAGGGATGGCCGCAGTCTTGAGAGGATTGTCAAGAAAAGTTGATTCAAGAACTTGGGAGAGCTTCACAAGGAGTGGACTGAGGCTGGTGTCAGTGTATCAAGACCCATCACGAACAGACATCTTCAAGAAAGGGGCTACAACTTTCACATTCCTAATATCAAGCTATTCCTGAGCCAGAGACAATGTCAGAAGTGTCTTATCTGGGCTAAGGAGAGAAAGAAATGGACTGTTGCTCAGTGGTCCAAAGTCCTCTTTTCAGATGAAAGTACATCTCATCTCATCTCATTATCTCTAGCCGCTTTATCCTTCTACAGGGTCGCAGGCAAGCTGGAGCCTATCCCAGCTGACTACGGGCGAAAGGCGGGGTACACCCTGGACAAGTCGCCAGGTCATCACAGGGCTGACACATAGACACAGACAACCATTCACACTCACATTCACACCTACGGTCAATTTAGAGTCACCAGTTAACCTAACCTGCATGTCTTTGGACTGTGGGGGAAACCGGAGCACCCGGAGGAAACCCACGCGGACACGGGGAGAACATGCAAACTCCACACAGAAAGGCCCTCGCCGGCCCCGGGGCTCGAACCCAGGACCTTCTTGCTGTGAGGCGACAGTGCTAACCACTACACCACCGTGCCGCCATGAAAGTACATTTTGCATTTAATTTGGAAATCACGGTTCTAGAGTCTGGAGGAAGAGTGGAGAGGCACAGAATCCAAGGTGTTTGAAGCCTAGTGTGAAGTTTCCACAGTCTGTGATGATTTGGGGTGCCATGTCATCTGCTGGTGTTGGTCCACTGTATTTTATCAAGTCCAAAGTCAACACAGCCATCTACCAGGAGATTTTAGAGCACTTCATGCTTCCATCTGCTGACGAGCTTTTTGGAGATGCTGATTTCCTTTTCCAGCAGGACTTAGCACCTACCCACAGTGCCAAAACTACTACATGGTTTGCTGACCATGATATTACTGTGTTTGATTGGCCAGCCAACTTGCCTGACCTGAACCCCATAGAGAATCTATGGGGTATTGTCAAGAGGAAGATGAGAAACACCTGACCCAAAAATACAGATACGCTGAAGGCCACTATCAAAGCAACCTAGGCTTCAATAACACCTCAGCAGTGCCACAGACTGATCACCTCCATGCCACACCGCATTGATACAGTAATTCATGGTAAAGGAGCCCTAACCAAGTATTGAGTGTATATTCTGAATATACTTTTCAGAAGTTGGACATTTCTGTATTGTAAATCCTTTTTTTGATTGATCTTAGGGAATATTCTAATAATTTGAGATACTGGATTTCTGATTTTCATGAGCTATAAACCATAATCATCAAAATTAAAACAAAAAGACTTTAAATATTTCACTTTACATGTAATGAATATAGAATATATGAAAGTTTACCTTTTTGAATTAAATTATGAAAAAAAGGAACTTTTTCATGGTATTCTAATTTTTTGAGATGCACTAGTATACATGGATCAAGAAATTTACAATGTTCAAAGATGGATCAAGAAAAGTTTACCCTACCTGAGAAACCAGTCCATGATAAATCACTTCACAGTGCTTTCGGCATCCTTTCAAGGCCACACTGGAGTGACAAATTAGCTCACTCTGAAACCTGAACTTTACACACAAGCACACATAAGCTGTAGAGCACACACACACACACACACACAAAAAAAAAAAAGGTTTGCTGAAGCAAAGTTGCATTGCATCCAATACCAGAAAGGAATTAGGGTTTTTTTCTCGCCTTGAGCTCACTGATCAAATATTCCCTCTCAGACGGCTCTCTTGCTGATTACCATGTCATTGTCTTAAGACTGCAGCCAAGGGATTGTGTAGTGGATGATGTCAGAGCTAAAGTTAATAGATGCTCTTAGGAGCTCCAAAAAAGTCTAGTCGTAAAAAAATATTACATGACAGACAGACATGGCTGTTACCTTACGCGCACACACACACACACACACACACGCAATGGCTTTTTTCTCACAGTTCACAGTGCAGGAGACTCTTAAGCAAACAAACACACACACAAACCTATCACATGGGACGCTTGCCTTCACAATCTGCCTCAACTACGAGGTTAATCCTCAACAAGCTGAGTGCAAAGAGCGAGAGAGGAGGGAGGAGAAACAAACTAGCCAACATCTAAAATAGGTGAAGGGTTCATTAAAGCAGGTTGAGTTTAGAGAAAAGAACCAGATGCTTGAACCCCATCAATCTTACTTGAGTATTTGCTAAATTTCTTAAGAAGTGGCTGAACTGTAAATGTAATAAATAAATAAATAAATAAATAAAAAACCTGCAGAGAGGGACTAGTGCAAGAAATCTAGTCAAAAAAAAAAGTATAGAGTAAGAGTTCTGGGAAGCTCTCAGATCGGACAAAGACATTAAGGTGCTGCCAACAACCAATACACTTCTTTAAAGCTTCACAGCAGTACATCTCTTCCATCAGGCCAAGAAAGACACAATAAATCTTCCACAAAGTGCCAAAGAGAAATTTTACATCCATGCAAAATAGTCTAATACTGTCATTTCTTATGAAGGGTGAACGTTTTACTGAATATAAAACCCTTTCTTTTTTCGTGTGTGTCCCGTCAGGCTGAATCAAGTATCCCAGTTTAAAACTGGGAATTCTGTAAAAGATTTAGCAGTTGGCGGCACAGTGGTGTAGTGGTTAGCGCTGTCGCCTCACAGCAAGAAGGTCCGGGTTCGAGCCCCGTGGCCGGTGAGGGCCTTTCTGTGTGGAGTTTGCATGCTGTCCGCGTGGGTTTGCTCCGGTTTCCCCCACAGTCCAAAGACATGCAGGTTAGGTTAACTGGTGACTCTAAATTGACCGTAGGTGTGAATGATTGTCTGTGTCTATGTGTCAGCCATGTGATGACCTGGCGACTTGTCCAGGGTGTACTCTGCCTTTCGCCCGTAGTCAGCTGGGATAGGCTCCAGCTTGCCTGCGACCCTGTAGGACAGGATAAAGCGGCTACAGATAATGAGATGAGATGAGATTTAGCAGTTGAGCTTTAGTACACTTTAATGTTTAATAAACAAACTGTTTATTGATAGCTATGTTCTTAAAAAGAAATGCCTTTATTTGCATTTATACAGATCCATGAACCGTCGTTGCTGTTGTATCTGGTGAATAAATTCTTCTTGGCAAATAATTAAACCATAATATTTGATTATTTAGGAAAGAAATTAAACACTAATAAGGTACAAATCCCAGATTAGCAAAGATTAGAGGATACCTACTTCAGAGCTGTGGAACATCATGTTTCTAGTCTCATCAACTAAATTCCTCAATTTTTAGGAAATAATTTTCAAAGAATGTACACAACTTGTACACTGTTGCTCACAGGTCAGCTGAGACACATTAACTGATATGCTTAAGACAAGAGTCAAGTATAAGACTTTTAGTGACCTGTACTAAACCACTCATTACTTGGAAACTACTTTTGCATGTGTCATACTCAAAGTTCCTTATAAATAATGCAATACAAGATAATACGTACATGATAAGGAGAACATGGGAAAACACAAATACAGTTTTAAAACGATCATTTCATTTATTGATTATGATTAGCTTTACCATAGCAAGATCTCATGTCATTATCTCTAGCCGCTTTATCCTGTTCTACAGGGTCGCAGGCAAGCTGGAGCCTATCCCAGCTGACTACGGGCGAAAGGCGGGGTACACCCTGGACAAGTCGCCAGGTCATCACAGGGCTGACACATAGACACAGACAACCATTCACACCTACGGTCAATTTAGAGTCACCAGTTAACCTAACCTGCATGTCTTTGGACTGTGTGGGAAACCAGAGCACCCGGAGGAAACCCACGCGGACATGGGGAGAACATGCAAACTCCACACAGAAAGGCCCTTGCCGGCCCCGGGGCTCGAACCCGGACCTTCTTGCTGTGAAGCGACAGCGCTAACCACTACACCACCGTGCCGCCCATAGCAAGATCTATATATGTACATACATTATGCCTGGGAAACCACTACAGCTTGCGCCAATTACAGTGGCCCCATTGTACTGAATCTGCGTGTCTTTGAACTGTGGGGTAAACCGGAGCACCCGGAGGAAACCCACGCAGACAACATGCAGACTCCACACAGAAAGGTCCCTGTCTGCCACGAGGTTCAAACCCTGAACTTTCTTGCTGTGAGGCGACAGTGATAACCACTACACCAGCGTTATTGAAAGAAAAAAGGTTATACAACACCTATACTATATGGTCAAAGTATATGAACACCTGACTATCACAGCCATATGTGCATCTTAACCAAACTGTTACCACAAAGTTGGTAGCACACAACTGTTTATAATGTCTTGGTATTCTGTAGCAATTTCACAGTTTCTCTTCATTTTTACCAAAGAGCCTAGTCCAAACCTGTTCCAGGCATTTGCACAAAGCGAGGTCCATAAAGACATGGGTTGCCAGTGTTGGCGCAGAAGAACCCAAGAAAACAAAATAGAGCCGTGACCCCAATCCCACTAAACACCTTTGGGATGAATCGGAACAGCGACTGAGCACCAGGGCTTCTTGTCCAACATCAGTACCCAACCTCACTTATGCTCCACAATTTAGCAGAAAAAATGAAGACTGCAGCAGGGGAGGAGGGGAAGATGAACTTTAAATGAATGCCCATAGATTTATAAAGGAATCTTTAATAAGCACCTCTGGTTGTAATAATCATGTGTCCACATACTTTTGGCCATATAGTGTGTATTGGTCATATGATAAAGTAATTGCCCCCTGAACTTAATAACAGGTTGTGCCAAGTTTAACAACAACAACTCCAACCAAATGCTTCCAGATAACTGGAAATTTTTCACATCACCGTGGAGGAATTTTGGCCCACTCTTCTTTGTAGAATTGCTTTAATTCAGCCATGCTGCAGGGCTTTCGAGCATGAGGTGCTCATTTAAGGTCCTGACACAGCATTTCAATGGGGTTCAATTCAGGACTTTGACTAGACCACTCCAAAAGCCTTAATTTTATTTTTCTGAACTATTCAGAGGTGAACTTGCTGCTACTGTTAGCATTAGGCGGCAAGGTGATGTAGTGGTAGCACTGTCGCCTCACGGGAAGAAGGTTCTGGGTTTGAGCCCAGTGGCTGACGGGGGCCTTTCTGTGTGGAGTTTGCATGTTCTCCCTGTGTGTGCGTAGGTTTCCTCCAGGTGCTCCAGTTTCCCCCACAGTCCAAAGACGTGCGGTTAGGTTAACATGGGGTGGCCTTGGGTTGAAGTGCCCTTAAGCAAGGTACCTAACCCCCAACTGCTCCCCAGGTGCTGTAGCATAGCTGCCCACTGGTCTCTCTCTGTGTCTGTGTGTGTGTGTGTGTGTGTGCATGTGCTGCTTGTGTAAGCAGTGCATTCACTGCTTCAGATGGGTTAAATGCAGAGGATGAATTTCACTGTGCATGTAATAAATAAAGGCTTTTTCTCTTCTCTCTTAAGCAAGCGAGATCATGCTAACTGGACTGTGCTAGCTTTCATTCGTCATGATTGTTAATGTTTTAGGATGAAGTATTTTTATTTTTTATTCTAAAAATGATAAAGGGGCCTTTTAAATGTTCATTCATTTAAATTAAAAAAAAAGTGGTTTATGTAACAGTTGGGTAACAGTTCCTTCAGAATAAGGAAGGAAATGTATGCAATTTTAGGCGTTACTATGTGGCTTTTACACAACATGGAATAAAATGATGTAAAGCTGAAGCTCAAACTTGGCTTGTGTATCAAAATATGTCATTTCAATCAGACCAGAACTACTAGGTTAATCACGTCATATTCATGCATAATTCATGAAGCATGTCATGATATGTAGAGTGGGGTGGCGCAGTGGTTAGCACTGTCGCCTCACAGCAAGAAGGTCCGGGTTCGAGCCCCGGGGCCGGTGAGGGCCTTTCTGTGTGGAGTTTGCATGTTCTCCCCGTGTCCGCGTGGGTTTCCTCCGGGTGCTCCGGTTTCCCCCACAGTCCAAAGACATGCAGGTTAGGTTAACTGGTGACTCTAAATTGACCGTAGGTGTGAATGGGAGTGTGAATGGTTGTCTGTGTCTATGTGTCAGCCCTGTGATGACCTGGCGACTTGTCCAGGGTGTACCCCGCCTTTCGCCCGTAGTCAGCTGGGATAGGCTCCAGCTTGCCTGCGACCCTGTAGAAGGATAAAGCGGCTAGAGATAATGAGATGAGATGTAACAGTTGGGTAACAGTTCCTTCAGAATAAGGAAGGAAATGTATGCAATTTTAGGCGTTACTATGCGGCTTTTACACAACATGGAATAAAATGATGTAAAGCTGAAGCTCAAACTTGGCTTGTGTATCAAAATATGTCATTTCAATCAGACCAGAACTACTAGGTTAATCACGTCATATTCATGCATAATTCATGAAGCATGTCATGATATGTAGAGTGGGGTGGCGCAGTGGTTAGCACTCTCACCTCACAGCAAGAAGGTTCTGGGTTCAAACCTCACAGCCAACGGGGACCTCTGCATGGTTTCCTGCCACAGTTTGAAGACATGCAAATTAGGTAAAATAGCCAGCTGCTGGGGTTGCACAAGCCAGTGTATACTTGGTCCCAGTCCCAAGCCCAGATTGATTGGAGCAGGTTGTGTCAGGAAAGGCATCTGGTGTAAAAACTTACGTCTGTGGAAAATGATGATCTGCTGTGGTGACGCTTAACAGGAGCAGCCAAAAGAAGATTCACAGGTGAACTAGCTCTTGTACTTTAGATTGTTACCTTGCTGCATAACCCAACTGTGCTTGAGCTTCAGACCACATTGCTCTGGATAAAAGTGTCTGCTAAATGCCTGTAATGTAATGCATTCTTATCCAGAGAGAGTGACATACAACATACCCAGAGCAGCCTGGGAGTGAGGTGCCTGGCTCAAGGGCATTTCAGCCTTTCTTGCTGGTTCAGGGAATCAAACCAGCAACCATTTGGTACCAAAGGCAGAGAGAAGACTTCATGGTCTTATCAAATATGGGAAGAGAAAAGACTTCATGGTCCTATCAAATATGGGAAGTTGCCTAGGCCCCAAAGCAGCTAATTATCCCTACATCATCACCATGTTTGACTGTTGATAAGATTTTCTTATTGTGGAATATTGTATCAGCTTAAGTCAGATGTAATGGTACCCATGTCTTCCAAAGTGTTCCACTTTCAACTCATCAGTCCACAGAGCATTATACAGGTAAACACCCCTTTCCTCAAGGTTAGCAGTGGTTTTTCCCTTTGCAACTCTCCATTTTTGCCCAGTCTTTTTAAAGGTGGAATCATGAATTCTGATCTCATCTGAGGTCATTTTTTGTTACTGCCTATGTGAGTCATGAATGCGCACTTGGAGGCCTTTTGGTAGGCCAGCCACTTCTGAGTGAATTCACCACTGTTCCAGTTTGGCTCTCACTGTGGTACGCTAGCATTCCAGGGGGCAATTACTTTCTCTGACAGGGCCAGTTGGCGTTAGCGTTTTTCCTTCAATAAATTACATGATCCCTTCTCTTATATTAAATTTTGTTTGAATATCTAAAACAATTAATGTGACAAGTATGCACTGCAACGTGTTTTTTTCCTGAAATACAAGCTGTCAATGCTAAAAGTCAGAGACCGGTTAAGTTTAAAAATATGGTTAAGTTCAAGCAATTTCAAAATGACTCAAACTTCTCACCAGATAATCAAGTCGAAGCTTGGATTCCATGAAAACAGGAACAGGCTGACCATCAAAATGAAGCCTCCTAGCAAGGTCTACTTGCAAAGAGAGTGCAACAGGACTCTCCAGGTAAAAGAAATTACACAAATATATTTAAGTAGACTGCCTGTTGAATAATAGGACCTCATATGGTGTGTATTTTTATGTATACAACAGTTAGTTCCAGTCCACTAACATGAGTGGACGAGCAGTGTTCCAAGAGCACTGACATTTAGTCAAACAGCACCAACACATTTCACTGTTTGTCACTCTGTCTGCGTTCACAACATAAAATTCCCATTCTAGCAGTAATTAGGGCCCGAGTACCATTCGGTGCTAAACCCTATTGTTTTTCGAAGGATTATTATTATTATTATGCCGCGTTTGGCCTTATTTGAGGCATTTCCCATGCACGAAAACTCATGAAATTTGATACACACATCAGTCATTGTCACCGCTACTCAGCCACAGACTTTTGGCCCCGGGCATGGCCCAGGGACTTCATAGTGCCCCTTTTTCCATTTCCCATTGAAATGAATGGGTAGAACTTTGGAATGATGTCATAAGGCCATTTGGAGTGAAATTACACATGGTAATTTTTAACGTACTCCTCCAAGACGGTTCATCAAATTCATGTCAAACTTGGCAAACATGATGCCAAGATATTGCTGAAGTTGAATTGCTAAGGGATTTTTGATATGTTGTAATATGTTGAAATATTATAACATATAGTATGCCAAGATATTACTGAATGTTGAATTTGATATCTTGTAATATGATTCTGATTCTGATACTCTTTAGCCGTTATGGGCCTGTCTGGTATAGCGCCACCAACTGGCCAAGGAAAGAATAGGGTTTTGAATATGTGTGTTTTGACACGATTAATTTTAACATGCTCCTCCTAGACGGTTCATGAGATTCATGTGAAATGTGTTATACGTGATGCCAAGATGTCGCTGATATTAAATTGCGAAGGGATTTTTGATATCTTGTAATATGTTGAAATGGCCTTATGATTTTAATATCTTGCCACATCAACAGGAAACGTGTCAGAAAGCCACAGTGCATTGACTGTATGGTCGGACACTTCTTACTTCAATAGATATTATGATTATTATGATAACCTGACGCCCAATGGGCCTGCCTGTTATAGCGCCACCACCTGGCTAAGCAGGAAATGTGCCAGAAATTGGCAATGCTGACACTTTACAAAGTATTGTGTATTATGATTGTGATGATATTCACATGTGTAATTCAGATGCCTAGCACAGCGCCACCATCTGGCCAAGCAGGAAATGTGCCAGAAATTGGCAATGCTGACACTTTACAAAGTATTGTGTATTATGATTGTGATGATATTCACATGTGTAATTCAGATGCCTAGCACAGCGCCACCATCTGGCCAAGCAGGAAATGTGCCAGAAATTGGCAATGCTGACACTTTACAAAGTATTGTGTATTATGATTGTGATGATATTCACATGTGTAATTCAGATGCCTAGCACAGCGCCACCATCTGGCCAAGCAGGAAATGTGCCAGAAATTGGCAATGCCTTAACTGATTGATCTGACACTGTACAAAGTATTGTGTATTATGATTGTGATGATATTCACATGTGTAATTCAGATGCCTAGCACAGTGCCATCATCTGGCCAAGCAGGAAATGGGGAAAAATGTTCAATTCATTGATGGATTGATCTGAAACTTTACAAAATATTGGATATCGTGAGTCTGATAATATACAGTAACATACAATTCTGTGCACACTCATACACACACAGTCATATGCATATTTATGCATACACACATACTCACAAGTATGCACTCATGCACACGCAACATCTATGAGCACACTCTCTCTCTTTCACACACACACTTTCTCTCTCTCTCCCTCTGACAAACAGACACACACACACACACACACGCACACACAATAATAGCGGAGCTCCAGCGGAGCACCATACCTAAGAAAAAATGGAAAACCCATCGAGTCGATTTTTTGTGGTTTATCCGTGTACGTGTACCACCAGTCATACACACCGCCTAGTGGCCAGTGTTAGTAATTACCAGTCATACACACCGCCTAGTGGCCAATGTTAGTAATTATCAGTCATACACACCGCCTAGTGGCCAGTGCTCGTAATTACCAGTCATACACACCGCCTAGTGGCCAGTGTTAGTAATTACCAGTCATACACACCGCCTAGTGGCCAGTGTTAGTAATTACCAGTCATACACACCGCCTAGTGGCCAGTATTAGTAATTACCAGTCATACACACCGCCTAGTGGCCGGTGTTAGTAATTACCAGTCATACACACCGCCTAGTGGCCGGTGTTAGTAATTACCAGTCATACACACCGCCTAGTGGCCGGTGCTAGTAATTACCAGTCATACACACCGCCTAGTGGCCGGTGTTAGTAATTACCAGTCATACACCGCCTAGTGGCCGGTGTTAGTAATTACCAGTCATACACACCGCCTAGTGGCCGGTGTTAGTAATTACCAGTCATACACACCGCCTAGTGGCCGGTGTTAGTAATTACCAGTCATACACACCGCCTAGTGGCCGGTCTTAGTAATTACCAGTCATACACACCGCCTAGTGGCCGGTCTTAGTAATTACCAGTCATACACACCGCCTAGTGGCCGGTGTTAGTAATTACCAGTCATACACATCGCCTAGTGGCCAGCGCTAGCCAGTAAAGAAATAAAACAAAAGAGACTGGCAAGGATATCAGAAAATTCTACAACCCAGAAACAGATGGGAGCTCCGCTTTTAGGCAGTGCCTAAATCTATATATTAGTGACCTGCCATCATTGTGCATTTTGTTGCAGACATATGAAAACTCTGCATGTATACACACACACTGCAGACACAAGAAAGCTAAGATGACAGCGCGAGATGGAGATAAGGAGGAGACACATGTATAGTTTTGTACATATATGTACAAAATGTACATTTTCACACCACAGAAACACACACACACACACACACACACACACTTACAGTCTTTGTCTATCTCTCATCTGTCAAGCAGTCATGCCATTTGCAACATGCACATCACCTTTGAACATTTGATGAATATATGACATGTGACTGTTTTGTTGGGTGGCGGAATGTCCTGGGTTGCGGAACCACACGTGCGAGGGCCCGTCAAGGCCACTAGCGGCTTTAATTTATGTTGAAACCGTTACTACTATTTAAACAAAATATTTGTCCATATTTTATCTGTTACCCAATATTAATTTACTGTTTATAGAACTGTTGTATTAAAGCAAAAATCACACTCACAATTGTGCTGCTGTACTGAATATCAGCATGGCTGTGATTACCTGCGGCACTCATGCCTACAGCCAAATCACACCTGTCTGGACATCCAGGACCCGTCTGGGCATCACTCTCGCTTGTGTGATAGTTCTTAATTATATAAATGTCAGCTGAGAATAAATATACTTTAATCTGCAATTCCATTGGTTTAATAGGCCCTCATTAATATTTCCAGGATATTTTATTTATTTCCCAGGTGATTCCTTGACCTAGGCTATAAATTTCCAGCAAACTCCCCCAGAACATACCTGATCAGTCGAGATCTATCACGTCTCCACAGACTTCTTATAGTAACAAGTACTAGATGGAGCAATTCAGGCGCTCCTTTGTGCCGACAGCCATCAGGCTGTCCAACAGCCCCGAGAACCCAGTCAATGCCTTTTCCTTACTTAACCCCACCCGTCCCGTCACCCCTCCCCTGTTCCTGTACCCATTCCCCTGTTTTTTTATCGCTCATGACTACATTATTCATTATAGCATTTTATATTTTTGTATTGTATTTTTATTTGTATTTCTTTGCCTGTCTTTCTGCTGCTGGTAACACCCAGATTTCCCACATGGAGATCAGTAAACTGTTACCTTACACTGCTCCACTACAAATCAGTGCATTACCTTGGTGGATGAAAGGCCTTAACAGCAGACTTTTTGTTCTGCACCAGACTACTCCTTCAGTCTTTAGGGCCCGTTTACACGAGGACGCTGTCGGGTAAAAACGACTAAATATTTTATCGGAAGTGCCTTTCGTCTACACGGGGACGGCGTTTCCGAGGCTGAAAAACGGATAAAATTGAAAACGCCTTCCAGAGTGGATAAGTTAAAAACGGCCCCCGTTGCATATCCGTCTAAACTACCCAATACGCCAAACTCTGCTCGGATCTGCTCACGTCGGGTACGCGTTTACGTCATACATATGTCATATACTGTATACATGCCAGCCCGGGAAGTAAGAAAGTAAGTAAAAAAGTAAGAGCATGTCTGATTACATCGATCCAACGGACCTTCAAGCTGCTCTGGCAGCTTTAATAAACGTCCAGGAGTCCTTCGAACATCTATACCGAATCTGCACATATACCGTTAATGAACAGAGGCGGGTATAGTATGCTCTTACTTTTTTACTTACTTTCTTACTTACCATAGCCAGAGTAGGCAAAGTTTTCGCGGCGCAGATGTGCAGATCAGACAAGACGGAAGACGTTGCGCATGCGTGCAGACATAGCGGAGGTCTTTCACAGCACCGCCTGGCATGCACATCTGTGACAGAGCGCAATGCGTCCGTCACTAAACAGCGGTTCCTCCCGCTGGTCATGTTTCAATGGTCACGTGCAATGGACTAAACCACAGTTGCAAAGACATTCCAAATACAATCTGTGTTGTATGTTTGTTGTGGGTTTGGTAATGGGGGCTTTACGGGTACATTTGTTACAACTTTTAGATATGTAAACCTGAAATGTTTGGTACATGTGTTCATAGTAAAAGACGCGACACAGGTTTAAACGGCGCAAGCATTTATTAGTTTTCACTATAAACAATAGCGTGTAAAGATTCATTAAGTGCGCACGTTTAACATCTGAATCCTTTTCTGCTAGAGTTTATCTAACATCAGCCAGAAATGTTTGTGGCCATTTACCTGCTGTAGTCTTCCGGGTGCGGGACCAAACCGGAATGCAGGTCTCAAAGCGCTTTTCAAGGTTTCTTCCGCGATGCGCGGGAAAGCAGCTCATTAGAGCGGAGAGAAATGGTCTAAAAATCTTACGTAAGTGTTTGTTGTAATATTTAAGGTCTGCACACTGTTGTAGGAGTGTAATGCATGCAGTGAAAATGTTTAGAACTGTTAAAATCTGTCTAGATGTGTTGATTGATTTTAATTGTGTTAAGACTGTGCCGTAGTCTTTTAAATATGCGCTGCACTGTTCATTCGGGGCATGGCCTCGGCAGGGAGAGGACGCATGACTTGAGCTCTGTGTGAGTAATGCCAGAGTAGCCTAGCTTGCGTGGGCATTTTGTCCCAGAATTTTGTTTGTTTGTTTGTTTGGTTTTGTCATCAGTGTTTTTTTTTGTTTGTTTGTCCTGTTTGTGTTAACTGCCGGCTTAAGAATAAAAAGAAAACTATTTTTGTACAAGAATTTTCCTTGTTTTGCTCATCATTCTGACTGACTACTCCATCCGCTCGGCACACTCTATTACAACATCCAATTGAATTCCACACATTTATGCGTCACCGTATAGACGCAGATTTCCTCCTTGAAAACGGTCGTGTAGACGCGGAAAAAAGTGAGAACAAAAACGGACTTTTGCGTTTTTGTTTCAGACCGTCCCCGTGTAAAGTGGGCCTCAGTCTGATCATCCCTAACAAATGCAGCAAAACAAAAATAATCGAAATCATCCTGCTTATACTCTGATGTGCTGCTTTGATTGTTCTGCAGGACACATTTAGGCTTGAAGCCTTCGTTGTAAACTTTAAAACAGTTGAATTAATGCTTTACAGCTTTGTATTGACTGTTTTATGGAAAAATTCTCAACCCACCAACCCAGGTACATATGCCCTACTTTTATATGCGGTTCCATATTAATTAGCGGTGACTTTCATCATTGGAGCATTATCTAATTCATACATCTGTCTTTAACGAGAAGGATTATTCCAATGAAATGAGACAACAAATGATGTCCAATAAAAAAAGGAAAAAATTTATTATTTTTTAATCTAGAACAGGCTTTTTCAGAAAAACCATCAAGAAGGGTGGAGTCAAAAGACCTGGCTGAGGTTGGATTAGACATGCTCAGTCTTCATGGTTATGCCAATGCTCCCATTGGATCCCAGGCAGGGAGAATAACAGGCTCCTGCTTATTGACCTCCTTCACCTCACCAGAGAGGAACTTCTTATCCACCACCACTTCGTAGACGTATTCTGAAAACCACTCATCCGTCATGATCAGATAACCTGGGGGGGGGGGGACCAAAAGCGAAGATTAGGTATGGATACAGAAGAAGTGTGTGCGTGTAGAGAATGAAACAAGAGACTAGTGGATCGAAAACAGCTTGCCCAAGTTTTAATAACATTCATAAACCAGAAAACATCTTGCTACAGCTGTATAGTAAAAAGTGGACTTAATAATTCTACACACAAATGATATATGCTTCTAATTAAAGACATGGTGGGAAAAAAAAAAATCACAATTCACATTCTTGAAAAGAGAACCAAGAGGTGTTAAATGGACATAATGAGCAATATCCATGTCCTTCAACGGCATTTCTATGAGTAAGAGGACTCAACAAGGACATTAAGGGTGATTTGGATCAAGTCACTGAATTGCTAGCTAGTGGGAAATCAGACGATTCATCCTCAATAACCACTTTAATCCCATTCAGGGTAGCAGTGGATCCGAAGCCTATCCTTGGAATGCTGGAGGAGATTAGATGAATGTACACAAACACAGGAGGGTGTCTTGTCGAAGTACTGGCTCAGATTAAGACTCCGTGTTCCCTGAGCTTCAGTATTCACAGGACTGAACTCACCAAGAACTATTCAGATACATTTCAAACATGGATACTTGCCTGTAAACACTTGGTGTACATTCCTATAGCCATGCAACCTACATCTCTTGCAAGTGATTTGTGGCTTATTCCAAGAGCCATGGACTCTTGCTAATGCCAGAGGACCAAATGCTCTCAGTATTTCTCTATAACGCACCCCATTCCAAAGAAAACTTTAATTACAGTGGTCTTCTGGGCCTTTTGGTGTTCCTAAACTCACATGCTTTTCTTTTTAAGCATGCACCATATAGTTGATTTGGCCACACCAACTTGTTTTTGCCATCCCTCATGATGTCTTTGTTTTGAGTTTTCAGACTAATGATGGCTTGCTTCACTGACTGGCAGCGACAGCTCTTTGGATTTTATATTGACAATTAACAGCAATAGATTCCAAATGCAAACATCACACTTGAATTTAACTCTAGACCTTTTATCTGTTAAGCAAAATAATGAGGGAATAACACAATATACTTGACCATGGGACAGTTTAACAGCCGACTGTCCAATTACTTTTAGTCCCTTAAACATTTTAATTTTTCATGGCCTTATCAGAATTCTGTGGAATTCACACAGAAGCTGATTTTCAAGGAACTGCTTTTTTGTTGCCAAATGTTAAAAAATGGGTGTTCTTTTAAAAAGCTCAGTGATCCTTTATCAGCACCTTTCCAATTGTTTTGCTGGGAGGGAAGGAGCCTCTCCCTCAGAAATACTCAGTCTACACGACTTCATTTCACACAGTTCCCCTTCCCCTTTTTCGACACGCCACCAGACAGAACTTAGACAAATTCACCCAAGTGTGTAATAGTGTACAGTAGGTGTTTAGCTTCAGATAATTATCATCAAAGTGCTGAAGTTGGACAAATAGCAGGAAGTGGCACTTGGCAGAAAACATGGCTTTCAAGGGATGTGGACAAGCCTGATGAATTAGAAAGCACCAGCATATCAACCCCCCACACAAACATACACAAACACCTCAGAAACTGTTGGAAACGATTTCTTACTGTAATTCATGTTTGCTTTCGGTTTTCAGACACTCTGGATGTCTGTGTATTTCCACTTCACAATACTACACTATTCCACTTTGCTATCATTTTATGCACAACTGCAGACAAATGGATAACAGATCTGCTTAGCTGATCAAAACCTGCCAGGAACTAGCAAAAATTGCAAGCTGGTCACGCAAACTGGATTTCAGCCTCTTTTTTGTTTTGTTGAACGGCACATCTTGTAGTAATATTACACAAAGCTATAACATGGTTCATATGGGCCACAACCTCAAATGATAGAACACTTAAATACATATTCATCATTCAACATTAATAAGGACAAAATGTACAAGCCTCAGCAGCCACCACTGAGCTCTTTATAGCACTATAAACATTGTCAAAATCTGTCAGCAATATTCCCTCTTTTTGTCTTTGGCTTAACACCTAAAAGAACAAAAAAGGGCAGCAAAGTGGCTAAAATAATCAGTCACTGCTGAGGATTTTTTTCCCCTCTTCCCTCTTTAGTACATCTCATTACAGTCTAATCTCTGGAGGGAAACAACTGTTAGGACAAATTTGTGGGCTGCTGACCGTCTAACCTCAAGCATACATTTTTCTCTCTCCCAAGGCCAACAATGTCTCCCTTCTGTCAAGCAAATATTGTTTCAAAGCCACAAAAATGACACGATTTATTCATTCAAATGAAAATGTATTCGTGTACAGCCATGATTCATCTGAAATAATATCTCATTATTGCACTTTAAACTGGAGCGTTCTCCAGCATTCACAGGAGTTTATAGAATAATGGAATATTATTCTGTGAGGTTTCAGTAAACTTTGAACTTTTAAACAGATGATGATGCAGTCTGAAGGCAAAAGATCTACAAAGCATGACTGAGCTTTAAAAAAAAAAAAAAACACCCCTTCATAATCTGGGCAAGAATGTAGGGCTTTCAAAATGAGAAAGTGTGAATGCATATGCATCTACTCACACTGTAAAAGTTACCTAAACCTTTTATTACTTTTCAAGGAAGGCTGTTTTTTTAATTAACTGTGTATGATACACAAAACAGGCATATATGCCGTATGCAGGCGATATTTAATTTTATTTTTTTATCCAGTTAATTCAAACGTGACTAATTTTTGAACACTAAAAATCTTTTCAACAAATAACAGTTGGGACAGTATGAGACCATAATAATGGAATGTGACCTGGGGTCAAAAACATGCACCAAATTTATAGAAAATTAAAATTTTGCCAGTACAACAAAATAGGATACAAATATAAGTAAACTGCACCACTATGATAAAAAATAGTAACAGGAAATAGGTGTCTTTCTTCACTTTTGAGATATTGTACTAAATTGTATACTAGGTGCAGGCCATGATGGCAAAAACGTATACTTTTTGATGCTCATGGAGGCATGACAGTTTCAGCGTTATACACGAGGAGTATAAAGGACAACAATATAGCGAGTGTCTTAGCCCATGTTTACATTAGACCGTATCAGCGGATCATCAGATTAACGTTTTTAAAACGATTAGTGTGCACACAGCAACACCAATACACGATTTGCGTG
This sequence comes from Neoarius graeffei, assembly GCF_027579695.1. Lineage (NCBI taxonomy): Eukaryota > Metazoa > Chordata > Actinopteri > Siluriformes > Ariidae > Neoarius > Neoarius graeffei. Next base: position 34,337,821 of record NC_083585.1, on the reverse strand, counting down.
CACACAGCAACGCCAATACACAGATACGCTCGGCTCCGCAGGCATCCTGCGCTCCAAATCACTCCGCCCTGAACAGCGAGTGCCCTCTGGAGGGTGCGCACTCCGGCCCTGCGCAGCTCACACAGCGCGCGAGTGAAGTGCACAAGCCACGATTCAGGACTGAGCCGCTGTGTGTGTGATCCCAGCGCATATCACTTACCACTTGCAAGTGGAAGGATGGCAAGCCTAAAGACAATCATAACTACACAATGGGCAGTATTTGCATCAGTATTTGCAGTATTTTCATACTTTTATACTCTTTAATGAAAGGTGATACAAGGCGGAAGTCCGCGCCGTTTTTCAGCAGTCGCGTCACATGACCAACGCCAGCGAATCAGGAAGGTGGATGTCACAGTGACGTTGTCCAATGAGACACCAGCTAGAGCTCAGCACAGCGTATCCGCGTATTCTGAATGTTTACACAGCACCGGAGCTGACACGATCTGGATTGAATACGTGGACCCTGGCGGATTCCCGTTTCCCGGCGTTTCCAGGCGGTTTAATGTAAACGGACAGTGCATCCGCGAAGAAAACGAGACAGATACGGTCTAATATAAATGTAGCCTTAGAAGAGTGAGTCAGGGCTCCAGAATCAAGGATAAATCACATATAAATCAGACAGATTTCCTCAGCCAAGAGTCAATAATGAACTCCTTTAAAAAAAAAAAGGCAGAGGAGGAAAACTCTGGGATGTAATCCTTTTGCAAATTAAATTAGCCCATCTGGAAAGACAAATATCTTTAGACTATATAATACAGAGTTGCATGCGAGGCAGACAAACTACAATTTGAGAAACCTCACCCTTATTCCCACGATCATCACCCCATGAGTTCTCCACTCTCCACTTCTTGTAGCCTCCCTCCTTCTCGGCCTGAAAAGAGAGAGGAGGGTAAAAAGCACAAAATAACCCTACAATGTTTAATCAAGTTCATGTTAAAATGTGCAAACTCGACTGAGCAGGACATCCAAGAAATTATTCAACACATACAAATTAGATAAAATGTCCCAATGATGCACAAGCAATCTCAGAAAGCATTAAACTTGTGGATTAGATTATATAAGGTTGCGATGGTCTTTATAATAAACATCATAAAGAAACCAAAAATGTCCCAAGAGTTTTGTGATTATATTGGCTCCAGTTCTACATTATCAGCAAGAACAGTACTGTGAGGAACATATATTTCAGCTTCAAATACTCCCTTAGCTCACGCTGGACTTCAGAGCATATGGCCCCTCTGGTTCACAGCTCTGTTTCCCTTAGAGTTTTCCAGAGCAGAACTTACCCCTTTAGTAACCGCAATTGTGTATCACAACCTTTATCCTGCTATTAGTGGGACAGAGTGGAAACTCTGGACACAACTGTTGTCATTTACGGGGGAAACTGACAGTAATTTCAACTACTGGAGATTATGAATGGTAAAGGGGGGGGCTGGGGCTGCAAATGGCTCGTAATAAAAATATGCAGGGTTGTATCCCATTAGGTAGAATTACTCTGTTTTACTAGTCAAAACATTTTGTAATTTTGTGGTCTCTCTTTTTGTCATTTTGTACATTATAGAGATCTTGCATGTGACGTCACAGCCGATCCAGATTGTGACAGACGCCATCGTTTCGGTCAAACGCCATATTCCGCCTTCTACTTCTACTTCTGGTTCTACTTCTGCTTTTACTTCTACCTTTTCTTCTGGAAAACCCTACTATATACAATTCTACTACAACGGCTGTGACTACAAGCTCTCCCTACCTGTGCACGGTTTTTATGTTTTTTTGTGTGTATTTTTGCGTGTTGTTCGTCTGTACCGGACTTCAATATCCACTACAACCGTATGGACTTACTGGACATTGGTTTCCAGCAGAAAATGACGGTTTGTAGCGATTTCCATCGCATGCACAACATTCCGGACGAGAAAAAAAATAAAAAAAACATTCCGGACGAGACCAGATTGCGAGACCAGCGGGGTCTCCGTGGATTGTTATCGGAAGCAAAGCGAAGGAGGCGTGCCGGGAGCCGAAGCAAAAGCGAGGCTGCAGAGCCGGCCTGTTGACTAAGCTCAGAAAACAGCTACTCAAACCTCCACTGCCAAGCCTCTACCTCTCCAACGCCAGATCCATGTAAACAACACGGACGATTTGGAATTACCTTATTCTATAATCGGCTGGTCAGTGCTATACTCAATACTTAAGTGACTTACCCATCCAATGAGGATTTTCTTGTTTACAAGATGCCACATCTGAGTCGCTGACAAATCCTGAATTTCTGTAAAGATAACTGTGCAGAGATTTATAACATGCAGTGCTTCACCACTGAACAGCGAGAGAAAGTTGATGAGGTAATCATATTCCGCTGGCAGTTCAAAATCCGGTGGTGAAAACTCCGTCCGGAAAGCCATAAGGGTCACAAATCTGTAGATCGTTTATTTTAGACATATATCTAGTTATCTGTTCATTAGAAAAATGAGCCGTGTAGTCCGTCAGTTGAAATTGATCCATTCTGTACACGAGTGCAGTAGTATTCAGCTGTGTTTTTGACCGACACGATGGCGGTTGTGTACTTTCCAGTCACGTGACTGCAAGATCTCAATAGGGTAGAAGGGAAATGCTACCGTGGCCACCACAGTATTCCATTCCCTAACCATGTCGTCTTTTTTTTGGTCTGAAGTCCCTTCAAGTTGTGCCTTGTGTGTTCAGTACCTTGTCAGTAACTGCAGTAAGGATCATGGCGTGGGTCATCAGGGAATCTCCATAGATCAGCCGCTCTGCCTTATTCAGGTTCTTTACTGATACACCGAACACCAGCTCGTGGTTAAAACTATGCACAGATATACAAAACAAAACACTGAAGTCACCTCAGAAAGCTATAACTTGAATTTTTTTTAATAATGTCATACCACACACACACTTGCTCAGTGACACTCAGTCTCTCACATTCATAAACATGAATACTGATGGCACTCACACATTTATGTCGTTGATGCCCAGTTTGCCATGGAAATGCTTTCCGACATCACAGCCAAACCAGACAGCCTGCAGAGATCAAGAGCGAGCACAATAAAAGGCACCTGTACGTAGGACAATGATTGCAACGGAAGAAGACAGTGTGGCAACAGTAACAGTTGTCTAATTACTGCTAAACCCCATCATGTTTGCTCTTACTTTGCTTTAAACTTGACATTATCAACGAGATTTGATCTGGGGACAAATTCTCATGGAGCAAATACTGTTTGTGTCTAACAGTGAGTAATAGCAATGTTTCTGTTTGTATCTTTTTGTGCTGTGGTTCCACTGTAATGTACATGCATTTTTGCTCACTTTAAAGCCAGGATGACCAAATAGCCATTTGATGATTTTAAACTAAGCCAAGTTATAATAAATATTTGACTATTCATTCCAGAAATCAGGAGCGATAGTCAGCAGCAGTACAGGGTATCTAGAGAATGCAGACCTACACCATACCTCTCCGTCCTTGATGGAATCAGCAGTGGCTTTCTTCAGGAGCTCTATGGGTTGATTATTATAAAGTGTCTTGCGTCCGCCCACCATGTTTCCTAAGTACTCCACGCTGTACAACTTCCCAAAGGGATTCTGAGGCCTGGGGTCATTCACAAGGCACACCTGAAAAGAAAGGAGGCGGGATCACAACCAGTAATTCACACTACTGGTAATGAATAAATGTGGAGAGATTATTACATGTTTAATGGAGATTGTTCAGGGCTGTACCTTGTCCTGAAGGTTGTAGAGGGGCTTGACATGCTTTATGTAAAATTCCTTAGGGGTCAACGGCCCAAAGCAGTGGAAGGTCTTGTCCTTGTCCCTGAACTCCCAACAGATAGTTTCTGGAGGACTTCCCAAACACACACTAACCACTCGAAACACCTGGACCCAACAAAAACACAACAGAGAAATCGGAGATAAAGTTCGGCTGGTGCAGTGTAGAGTTCAGATGGTGCAGTGTAAATCTGGCATTTGTATCTTCAGCCCTTGGATCCATCACGCTGCAGAATTTCATGCTTTTCCTGCTCAGATATGATAATGAAAACACAAGTTCATTAACAAGCGATTTTTGAGCCAGATTGGGAATGTGTAAAATCAGCCATAACCTTCCAAGTTGGGTTCAAGCTGCTTAGGTTTCTCTCAGTACTGTTTTTGTAAATTCAGCCTCTTAGGAGTTATCTCTGGCATTTCCGTCCCTCCCCTGTTTAAGCCATGAACTACATGTACTGATAGCTCATTTCCTCACAGCAGAGAATAACTCATCCATAATAGGGTATGTGAGAGGATGAGAGTATACCAGTGTTCATCACAAACACACACACATCTGCATATCCCTCACCCTATGTTTTAGTTCAACTGTCATTTTTGTTTCTGAAGAGTCCAGCCTCATTGCAAAAATAGAGTGAATGTGATGAAAACTGAGCTCTACAAATTACACTGGGTCAGTTTTGCTACAACCATTCAAGCCTACTGCTTTCCCCAGATACAAGTAGAAAGATGGAGATATTTCTACAAGATCCCCATCTTGTATGTCCATTCTTCCAACTCCAGCCCTCTCCTGTAAAGTGAGCCATTAAGTTTCTCAGTTTGTTTTCACTCTCCAATCCCCTTGGGAGAAGGGTAAATTCTAGCAGTGCCCATCCCATTCTTCTCACTATTTACCCAATCTTGGACCCAGATGCTCCAAGTACACAAACAGCCTCATGTGCCACTCCTCAGACCCTTGCTCTTCCTTGGCAGGTTAGATAAATGTATGGCTCCATCCAAATACAACACTGGCACCCACATTTCTTCCATTTCCCTGCCTGTTGAAAAGTGCTGTTGTACAAAACAATGGCAGAGGCCTGACTGACATCAGAACATAGTCACTGAGTCAATATTGAAACACCTGCCTGTGGCCAAGTGGTCACTGTACTGAAGGAAAAGCAGAGAGGCTCATTCAGGGAGGGCTGAGTGGTAAGAAAGATGATTACACAAAATCTGTTTACACAAAATCTGTAGGGAATTTTTTACTTCAAGAAAATACATCGCTGTTTCTTGATGCGCTAAATCTCTTTTAGCCAACTAGCAGAAGTTTTTCCTCCTAATCAGGCCCACTATACAAGTTTTCATTTATCCCTTAGTACAGTTTCCCCCTTTCCACATTGCAGTTCTCAAAAGTTTAATTTTACCCCAGAAGTGGCTGTACAGCCGGCTGCTCATGTGCTGCTAACTCGGCTAATATTAGGAACAATCTAGAAAAGCACTCGGAGAGCGCAGACCTCCGCCAAGAATCCTTTAAAAAAATCCGGGATCCAGAAGGTGATCCAGATCACCGCCAAAATTTAATGGATTGTTACTTGTGCCCAGTCACACCTCTGGAAAAAAATTTCAGAGCAATCCGTTCATTACTTTTTCCGTAATGTTGCTAACAGACAAACAAACAAACAAACAAACAAATGCTACCGAAAACATAACCTCCTTAGCGAAAGTAATAATAATAAGTAGAATGCATTTCCAGAGAAAATGCGAAAGTGTGCTTGCTCAGGTGCACTGCCATGGCGACCTGGCAAGAGAGGCGACCGCACAACAAGTTTTGTGTCAACACGCGAAAGTTTGGCCAAGACACAAGGCGGATTCTCATACGGAGATGACAGGCTGGCAAGGTTCTTTACAGGGACATCCCAGAGCATCACTAACATGAAAATTTAGATGCAATTCTAAATCCGTAAAGAGATATGACCCAAAACACGTTTTTGCTCATTGTGGCGCCCCCTAGTGGCCAAATGACACCAAATTTGATGAGGGTACATGAACTGGTGCCGAAAGTCATCTCAACAAATATGGTCTTGATACGTCAAAGCGTTTCTGAGATATGAGCCAAAATACTTTTTTTTGCTAATTGTGACGCCCCCTAGTGGCCAAATGACACCATATTTGATGAGGGTAGTTTGGATGGTGTCCAAAGTCATGCCACCAAATATGGTCTTGATATGTCAAAGCGTTTCCGTGGTATGAGCTCACTTTCTGTTTGGTGGCTTCGCCATCGATTTTGATTGGCTGCCATGGGCGAACGCTTTGACGTATGAGAGCGAAACTAATATCCTTCATTAGGCATGGACTGGAGATCACGTGTGCCAAGTTTCATGATGATCGGACAAAACATTCGGCCAGGGTCACTCTACCTTCACTTTGGGCAAAATTAAAAATGGCGGAAAATCTAATTAGGCGGAGAATGACGTCATATGGTGCGTTGGAATCGTCTAGCTCCAAGGATTCCAACGGCACCAGACTTATGAAAATCGGACATACAGATCAAAAGTTACGTGCATGAACGCATGTAAGACCGTGATCAGTTGGTGGAGCTAGAACGTGAGACGTACCAACATGAAACTTGATGAAATCAATCAGGGTCCACTCCTCTATCAGTGTACCATGTTTCATGACTTTACACCTTATGGTTTGGCCTACAGAAGGAAAAATCTGTTTTTTTGCATCGCGCGCCCATTCATTTCAATGGGGAAAAATTAATCCTTTAAAAAAATCCGGGCTCCAGAAGGTGATCCGGATCACCGCCAAAATTTAATGGACTGTTACTCGTGCCCAGTCACACCTCTGGAAAAAATTTCAGAGCAATACGTTCATTACTTTTTCCGTAATGTTGCTAACAGACAAACCAACCAACCAACCAAACAAACAAACACTACCGAAAACATAACCTCCTTGGCGGAGGTAAAAAAGGTACAATCTGTGTTTGTGAAATTGCAAGCTAAGCCTCTGGCTAGGATACAGCAAGATTTATTACTATCCAACAAGAGTGGCAAGTGTATGTGTGTACTGCCTTCAGAAACTGTTCAGGTTTATTTGAAGGTGTGACCACCTCCTGACACTCTCTAACCAGGCATGACAAAAACAGAAGCCCGAGCATGAGCTGAAGGAAACAGAACTGTTTTGGGTGGTGTGAGGAAGGTTTAGATCACAGGCAGATGAGGCCACACAAGTTTCTGCTTTTCTGTCCAGCACATCCAAGTTACTGCTTTATCTGAGATCACAAACACCTGTTGCACAATCCACTGACAGCAGAAACTGTTTGTAGGGCTAAAAATTAAATATTTATGAAATATGACTGCTCCTGCTGTTCTCCAGAAGCAGCATTTGATTATAACAGCTGTGAGTGGCTGGCACTCGTGACGATTGTGCCATGGAGACGGGACTTCCTCCTGCCTCAAAAGAAGTGATGACCAACTCACTGCAATGCAAATACCCTCAGTAAATATTCTTTAAAACAAGGCCTAAGACATGACATGAATTTCCCAAACTGGAACGTGCGAACGCAGCCATGGGAGGCTGAAGTAAATTTTCATAGATCAGACCTTAAAATATTTTTGAGATATCTCCTGGAAGGGGAAATGGATTTATAAAAGCATGTATCCTTCAGGTAGGCGGCACGGTGGTGTAGTGGTCAGTGCTGTCGCCTCACAGCAAGAAGGTCCGGGTTCGAGCCCCGTGGCCGGCGAGGGCCTTTCTGTGCGGAGTTTGCATGTTCTCCCCGTGTCCGCGTGGGTTTCCTCTGGGTGCTCCGGTTTCCCCCACAGTCCAAAGACATGCAGGTTAGGTTAACTGGTGACTCTAAATTGACCGTAGGTGTGAATGTGAGTGTGAATGGTTGTCTGTGTCTATGTGTCCGCCCTGTGATGACCTGGCGACTTGTCCAGGGTGTACCCTGCCTTTCGCTCGTAGTCAGCTGGGATAGGCTCCAGCTTGCCTGCGACCCTGTAGAACAGGATAAAGCGGCTAGAGATAATGAGATGAGATGAGGTATCCTTCAGGTTGATAGACGGACACAATGCATTCCAGAACTGCATGAGTCAACAAGCTGAACTGCACAGAAAGTCAGCACAGGTCTCACGTCAGGTTTTAGGCCTCTTCTTTTTGATGGGACCAATAGGTGTTGAGTCCTCAGCCTGGGGCCTGGATGTGCACCATTTGTATTGAAGAGGGCACTTGTGTGTTTTTATGAGATTCAACTGGAGCTCTATCTGGCTATCCAAGTGCCTCTCCTTGGAGCGGGGGTGTTTACTTCCTAGAGAGGCAACAGTGATGTTTGCTTCCTGGAGAGGCATAAATGGAGTACTTCACCCTCCCTTTTCTTCTCCTCACAACACTTTTGCATGATGGCCACTGCTAGACCACACAGGCCTTTAAATGAATGCTTAAAAGAGAACCAAAGAACACAAGAACAGCTATATACCTACCAGGAGCAACATATGTCTTCATGGCGAGCAGATCTGAGCTTCCCAGCTTTTTAAGTCAGCAGCTTTGATGGTGATGATTATGCTGCAAGTTCAAGTAACATCTTGATCGCCAACCTAATGTCTGTGGAACTAAAGGGCCTATTTGGGGAAGCCAGAAAGTGGCATGCTTCCACAGTTTGATGCACAAATCTGTGCAGTAAACAGTGGTCCATCCCTCAGGCCATTCTTCTCTGTTCTCTGAACAACTGTAGCCTCTCACACACACACGCACATTTGTGTGTTTTTTTCTGTTGCCCAAACATGTCTTCAGTTGGATGGAAGTGAACAGGTCAACAATGTAAAATGCAATGCAGCACCATGTGTTAATAATTTTCTAAAGCAGTATGCATTCCAGTGTGAATGGTTGTCTGTGTCTATGTGTCAGCCCTGTGATGACCTGGCGACTTGTCCAGGGTGTACCCTGCCTTTCGCCCGTAGTCAGCTGGGATAGGCTCCAGCTTGCCTGCGACCCTGTAGAAAGATAAAGCGGCTAGAGATAATGAGATGAGATGAGTATGCATTCCACTCACTATAGATATGATAGGAAGATGCACTTAAATTGATTTACAGCACTGTTGGATGATACATGGAACGGAATAGACACACTGGGGTGAGAAATGGACTTGACTGAGATTTATCTACGTAAGCAGAACATTAGAATATCTCATCTCATTATCTGTAGCTGCTTTATCCTGTTCTACAGGGTCGCAGGGAAGCTGGAGCCTATCCCATCTGACTACGGGCGAAAGGCGGGGTACACCCTGGACAAGTCGCCAGGTCATCACAGGGCTGACACATAGACACAGACAACCATTCACACCTACGGTCAATTTAGAGTCACCAGTTAGCCTAACCTGCATGTCTTTGGGGGAAACCGGAGCACCCAGAGGAAACCCACGCGGACACGGGGAGAACATGCAAACTCCGCACAGAAAGGCCCTCGCCGGCCACGGGGCTCGAACCTGGACCTTCTTGCTGTGAGGCGACAGCGCTAACCACTACACCACCGTGCTGCCCAACATTAGAATAATGCAGTCCAATTAGGACATTTTAGAGCATGAGAGTGTATTTTTCATGGCTGGTGTGAGTCCATACAAATACACGAAATCTAAATTACAATGACCTGCCCCAGAAACTGGCCAAAAAAACTGAACACATTCAAAAGTTGTTCAAAAACCAGTGGGGGGAAAATAAAACAAACAAACAAAAAAAAACCCCCACAGATGATGTATATAGAATGGGAAATACCTCTAAAATCAACTGCAAGATGACCAGTAAGGCCTTTCTGTTTAGTTTAAGCCAAGCACCAAAAGATGTGGCATGCCTTGTCAAACTATAAACAAAGGCCTTAATTCTATAGAAAGGTTTTAAAACTTTTTACTGCACAAAATTCTTGGACATACCCAAGCTTTCAACTCTTTCAGGAGCTTTCATCAGGGATAGGAGGTGCATTAAACAACTTTCCTGGCACAGTAGCGCCATGAGAGTCTCTTTACAGCCTTTTCAGCGCCTAAAGCAGCCGCTTCAAAGCACACATGGATTTCCTCTGAAATGAGTGTATTCGTTCAAATACAAAATGTCTCTCAGCGGCAACTTTAATAGGAACTTGTTCTTGATTCGAGGATCCCTGTTCTTGACTAGCAGTAGTGGAACCCAATGTGGTCTTCTGCTGTTGCATGCAGAGATGCTTTTCTGTTCACCACCATTGTAAAGAGTTGCTATGAGTTATTATATCCTTCCTAGCAGTTCGAACCAATCTGGCCATTTTCCTCTGATCTCTCTTATCAACAAGACATTTCCACCCACAGAACTGTCGCTTTCTCTGTTTTTTGTTTTTCACACCATTCTGTGTAAACTCTTGAGACTTATGTGTGAAAACCCAAGGAGATCAGCAGTTTCTGAAATACTCAAACCAGTCCATCTGGCACCAACACCCATGCCACAGTGAAAGTCACAGAGATCACAATTTTTCCCATTCTGATGTTTGAAGTGAACATTAACTGAAGCTTTTGATTTGTATCTGTGTGATTTTATGCATTGTGCTGCATAAAATCACAATGCATAAAATCACACAGTTATCTAATCAGCCGATCCCAGTACAATGCATTTTATGCACTGTGCTGGGATCGGCTGATTAGATAACTGCATAAAACAGCAGGCATATGGGTGTTCCTAATAAAGTGGCCCGTGAGTGTGTGTTGTGTATATGAGAGCGAGGGGGGGGGGGATATTACATGGCTTTGCAAAGATATGAAGTTTATCTCTGAGTGGTGATTGTATACATCATGAGGGAGCAAAGCAAACGAGTGAAATATTTTTCAACACGAGAAGATAAACTTCATATTTTCACGCTACTGTGTAATATTCTTTTGATTATATAGACACATCCACAAAAAAAAAGCAAGTTAATCAAAATGATTTTGAACCAGTTCGCCATTTTGACAGTGTGCGTCCAGTCAGCAGGAAAACACTGGGAATGAAGTCATCAGAGTGAAAATACTGAAAAATGCATATATGTTATTTACCAGCTGGGAGGTCCGTATCGTGAAATACCGTGACCGAGGTCTTGAAAGTACTGACCGAGGTCACGGTATTTCACCATACGGACCGACCTTAAGCTGGTAAATAATATATATTTTTTTTCTTTATCAAATTCTAACAGAAAATGAGAGCGCCCGAAAGGGCAAACTGAGCCAAGCCGCCATTTTGAATCCTCATTCACGGCTGTAATGCAAATTGCTTCCTCCTCGGTATACAAGTGCACTTCCATGGCAGGAAAAAAAAAACTACATTTTGCCTATGTAGTCCCCTATTTATACAAAATTGAGTCATTCAGGATTCAGCCATGTTTTTGCTCGGCGTTAGCAAGTTACAGGTTTTTAGCTTTCTCCTGAAATGTTTTACTTTATTTCTTCTTTTTCAGGGTAGTAAAACTCGCTTTCGCTGTGAAGACTGTCATTATCACTATCCATGATGTAAAATTAACTCATTCCCTACGGCAAGCCGCTGACAGCGGCTCGGCGAATTTTCCCATTCCCTACGGAAAGCCGGTACTATCGGCTTTGGTGACGTCATACGGAATTCCCTCGGAAGCTCCCATAATAAAGCAGTACACGTGAATTTGACCAATCAGAGCTGTAGAGGACTGCACATAGACCACATTTGGATATTATAATTAGCAGGAAGCCCGCGTAGGGAAGGTTTATTATAGCAGGGATAGACTGCTTTAATATTATTATAGTATTATAATATAATACTATAATATAATATTATGACTGATGCTTGTGAAACCTACCTACTTCAGAATTATACAAAAATAATTCCATATTTAGAAAGGACAGGTTTCAAGGACTCTGTAAATTTATACTTTTCTACCTCTAAAATAATTTGTTATGGAGATAGAGACATTTAACTGAATGTACCTATTAAATTCGTGATTTTCACAAAAAGTATTCCGTCAAAACGTGACTGAAAAAAATTGAAGTATTTTGTAAGGAATGAGTTAATGCTATTATGCTAAGAAATGCTGGCAAAAATTTATAAGATTTTTGATAAAAATCTTATAAATAAATCTTATAAAAAAGATAAATGTTGACAAAAATTGCTACTATGTACAGTGGTGCTTGAAAGTTTGTGAACCCTTTAGAATTTTCTATAGTTCTGCATAAATATGACCTAAAACATCAGATTTTCACACAAGTCCTAAAAGTAAATAAGGAGAACCCAGTTAAACAAACGAGACAAAAATGTTATACTCTGTCATTTATTTATTGAGAAAAATGATCCAATATTGCATATCTGTGTGTGGCAAAAGTATGTGAACCTTTGCTTTCAGTATCTGGTGTGACCCCCTTGTGCAGCAATAACTGCAACTAAACGTTTCCGGTAACTGTTGATCAGTCCTGCACACCGGCTTGGAGGAATTTTAGCCCATTCCTCCGTACAGAACAGCTTCAACTCTGGGATGTTGGTGGGTTTCCTCACATGAACTGCTCGCTTCAGGTCCTTCCACAACATTTCCATTGGATTAAGGTCAGAACTTTGACTTGGCCATTCCAAAACATCAACTTTATTCTTTAACTATTCTTTGGTAGAATGACTTGTGTGCTTAGGATCGCTGTCTTGCTGCATGACCCACCTTCTCTTGAGATTCAGTTCATGGACAGATGTCCTGACATTTTCTTTTAGAATTCACTGGTATAATTCAGAATTCATTGTTCCATCAATGATGGCAAGCCGTCCTGGCCCAGATGCAGCAAAACAGGCCCAAACTATGATACTACCAGAACGAGAAACCTTTATTATTCGTCACATGCACACTTCAAGCACAGTGAAATTCATCCTCTGCATTTAACCCATCTGAAACAGTGAACACACACGCGCACACACCCAGAGCAGTGGGCAGCCCAGAGCGCCCGGGGAGCAGTCAGGGGTTCGGTACCTTGCTCAAGGGCACCTCAACCCAAGGCTGCCCCACGTCAACCTAACTGCATGTCTTTGAATTGTGGGGGAAACCGGAGCACCCAGAGGAAACCCATGCAGACACGGGGAGAACATGCAAACTCCACACAGAAAGGCCCTTGACGGCCGCTGGGTTCGGACCCGGAACCTTCTTGCTGTGAGGCAACCGTGCTAACCACTACACCATGTTTCACAGATGGGATAAGGTTCTTATGCTGGAATGCAGTGTATTCCTTTCTCCAAACATAACGCTTCTCATTTAAACCAAAAAGTTCTATTTTGGTCTCATCCGTCCACAAAACATTTTTCCAATAGCCTTCTGGCTTGTCCATGTGATCTTTAGCAAACTGCAGACGAGCAGCAATGTTCTTTTTGGAGAGCAGTGGCTTTCTCCTTGCAACCCTGCCATGCACACCATTGTTGTTCAGTGTTCTCCTGATGGTGGACTCATGAACATTAACATTAGCCAATGTGAGAGAGGCCTTCAGTTGCTTAGAAGTTACCCTGGGGTCCTTTGTGACCTCGCCGACTATTACACTCCTTGCTCTTGAAGTGATCTTTGTTGGTCAACCACTCCTGGGGAGGGTAACAGTGGTCTTGAATTTCCTCCATTTGTACACAATCTGTCTGACTGTGGATTGGTGGAGTCCAAACTCTTTAGAGATGGTTTTGTAACCTTTTCCAGCCTGATGAGCATCAACAATGCTTTTTCTGAGGTCCTCAGAAATCTCCTTTGTTCATGCCATGATACACTTCCAGAAACATGTGTTGTGAAGATCAGACTTTGATAGATCCCTGTTCTGTAAATAAAACAGGGTGCCCACTCACACCTGATTGTCATCCCATTGATTGAAAACACTTGACTCTAATTTCACCTTCAAATTAACTGCTAATCCTAGAGGTTCACATACTTTTGCCACTCACAGATATGTAATATTGGATCATTTTCCTCAATAAATAAATGACCAAGTAAAATGTTTTTGTCTCATTTGTTTAACTGGGTTCTCTTTATCTACTTTTAGGACTTGTGTGAAAATCTGATGATGTTTTAGGTCATATTTATGCAGAAATATAGAAAATTCTAAAGGGTTCACAAACTTTCAAGCACCACCGTATGTTTGTTGTTGTGAACGAGCGAGTCGCCAGTGGTCCGTAACCGGGGTCCATAACTGGGGTCCGTACCGTAGGATACGGACCCGCTCGCCAGCCAAATCAGAGCGCAGGATTTGATGGAAACCGGACCGCGAAAAAAATAAAGTATGCTACTCAGGTCCACGATGTAATTCATATGAAAAATACTCGCTTTTCAACACAAGAAGATAAACTTCATATCTTCAAGCCAACGTGTGATTTTCTTTTTATTATACAGACACATTCAAAAACAATGCAAATTTATCCAAACAATTAATCAATTTCTTCACGAGTGAAGATATTGGAAAATATGTTACTCTATGTCCCAGATGTAGTTTGTATGAAAATACGAGTGGCATATTTCCCAGTAAAACACTTGTGTCTATATAATAATAAATATATATGAATGCTTCCTCCAGTTCTCTAATTTGCTATAACTAGGTGCAGAGAGGGTGGAAACTGGTACAGAGAAGCAGGTAGACAATTGTATTGGACGATGTTGAGTAGGAAAATAGCCTTCATTTGGGCTCCTCACATGGAGTCTGTGCAACATCAAACCACGACTCTGCAACCAAGTCTGACAAACATCACTTAAACTGGATCAGGGCTGACCAGCTTTGATCCGCGTGTAATCTCTCACACACACGCACACGTGTAAATAGACATGCTGGGGAAAGCAGACAGTTGCATATAGAACAGTACAACCAGCCTTTTAGTAATTACAGCATGTTCAAACAATGTCACTTTCATTTCAAATCCAGACACTGCTGTATAAAATACCCACCACACTGATATAGTGTAATGTGGGGCTGCAAAATATTTCATGCGCTTTTCATCACGGTAATTATTTTTATAATTTAATTTGCAAATTAAATAAAACTGACTGCAATGTTTGTAAGTTTAGTTCAAGCTATTTGGAAGACATTTCAAATCAGGTTTACTGACTGTAGTGCATTACATTTTGCATTCTTCATAAAGATTTTAATGGTTTGGTTGCATTCTATGGTAAGATACATTTACATGTTTGCTCTTCGTCAAATTTAAATTTTGAAAGATAGACTCAGTTAATGTGACTTAAGAGCAGTCTTATGTGCATTCAAAGATTTAAAGCATCTAAGGAATGAGGGCTTATCCATACGTATGGAAGAAAAATCAGTTTTCTGTAAATGTAAAAACAATTTTAGCCCTACGCATGCTGAATCATCAATCAATAATTAATCAAGATAATCACTTGATAAATAAATAGCAATGACAATCATTTAACTTTAAACAGAGTCATTTTAGATAGAATTGTTCAGCCCTAGTGGAATAACAGAAAAACACAAGGGCTGGATGAAAATGTTTAGTCTGCAAAACATCGGATTACTTTCGTCAGTCAACAAGTGATCCAATCTTATTTTCATGATGCAACTCTGTGCTTGCTCTCACGTATGATTAGATTAGATTAGATTAGATTAACTTTATTCATCCTACATCTGGGAAATTCACGTGTTACAGTAGCAAGAAAATGTCAGACAGATAACAAATAAAACTGAAATAAAAATTAGACAAATGAAGGATTAAATACAGAGGGCTATTTGCATTATCTATCGTGAAAAAGTATAGAAAAATTGCCTTATTGAGAGGCTCGGAAAAATTGCACATTACAGGTAGACTCTCTCTCTCTCTCTCTCTATATATATATATATATACACACACACACACACACACACACATAAAAGGGCCTGAGAGATGGCAGAGGTAGTAGTGGTGAAGTAGTGCAAATTAAACGACAAACAGGTTATTGGTGCTACGTTACAAGTTGTGGGTGTTATACAGTCTGACAGCAGCCGGTATGAATGACCTGCGGTACCTCTCCTTACACCGTGGGTGTAGCAGTCTACTACTAAAAGAGCTGCTTAAAGCCCCCACAGCCTCATATAGGGGGTGAGAGGGGTTATTCATGATTGAGATCAGCTTGGCTAACATCCTCCTCTCACCCACCATCTCAATGGAGTCCAGAGGACAGTCCAAGACTGAGCCAGCCGCTGGTGGCAACACCATACTGTTGGTGTTGCCAAAAAGAAAATCATAACAAACTGAGACAGCATCTCTCAGCTGTCAGATCCCATGCTCTCACACATGTGCCAAAGAGTCTTTTATGGGTGCAGCAGCTAAACAATACCAACCCACACCAGGTGGGCAAACAGCCACACAGTCACCTAATCAACAAATAGGAACATGTCAAGAGCAAGCAGACCAGGTGACGCAGCCTGATATAATAGGATACTCAGGACACAGGTAGGAGGAGTGTTGGGATACAAAGTACTGTTAAAACACCACTTCCTTTGTGAGAGGTGTCTCAATATAACAGCAGCTCTACTACACTGGTCAAAGTGATGCCTGTGGGGTATCTCTGTTCTGCACAGATGGTGCAGGTGTAATAATACTGCCAGTGAGATTGCCTTTGCCACAGTGTCAGACGCTGAGAGATAACAATCTTGTTTGTGGAACATTCTGTCATCAAGCCGTGGAGGTGCGCATGTTCATTTTCATTCTCCTTTCATACACATTGAGCAATATCACAGCCATAAAATCGAAACAAGTCACATAACAGCCCAACATTCAGCTTTTTTAATACTCAAAGCAACAGCTAAAACAGATTTTAGAAACACTGAATGATAACCATGTCTGGATAACTCAAGTCCTGATCAGAGGTGTCAAGTAACGAAGTACAAATACTTCGTTACTTTACTTAAGTAGAAATTTTGGTACTTTCTACTTTACTGGAGTAATAATTTTTCAACCTACTTTTTATCTCTACTCGTTACATTTTCAAGCATTTACTTTTACTTCGTTACGTTTATAATAGTCTCGTTATTTGCATTTCATTCGGCTTGACACTTGCGACACTTTAAAAGGAAAAAAAATCAAATCCAGATCATTCGCATCACACACAAAAAATAACAGAAACAACCCAATCAAGATAATTCGCGCCATTAAATTTGATTGTGGTTGGATGAGGAATATAATCAAAATGTCATTACGACACCCTATTGGTCTGTACCCGACCCATCACTTGACGCAAATAACGACCACGCTTAATGTTCGAAGTCGAAGAAGACACTCTGTCAGAACAGAAGATAGTTAACTGGCATGGTAAGATGTCCGTCGTAGAGACTGAGGAGGAGAACAGCGAAATGTCCCAACCGACCACGAGTGAGGAGGTTGGTAGCCAGGGACCACCCTACACCCATGGCCATACCTAGAGGAAATGTTCAAGGTGGTTGGAACAAACCACAATTCGTACAGAATGCAGTGCAAGCTCTGCGCACTGAAATACCACGAGATAATGGCGTTCAAGAATTCACCGTCAAATCTCAAAAAACATACTGAGGTAAATTTCAAGTTTCTAATCAACCCAATAATAGCAAAATGTCATGGTAGCTTCGTAACATACAAATGGTAAATTTCCAAAGTATGCTATGGCTGGGTACATGCTTAGACATGCGTGGATTTACTTTTTACCAGCAAGGTATTTTTCAGTGTTTCCAACTTTGTTTGGTGGGCTCTGTGAAAGTTGGTATTCGTCTTTAGCTTGCTAGGTGTTGTCTGACCGTATATTGTATGCGTAATATTTATTAAGTTGCTTGCGTAGTGTAGGCTACAAACTGGTTGATAAACCATGCACTAGCATGAGGTGCTTGTGGGAGAAGGGTCTTGCATGAGCTGCTTTGTAGAAGGTCTTTTACTGCAGAGCTGCAAAGCCAAACCTACCGTTCAAAGCTCCTGCTGGTTTCATGTGAGGTAATATAGCAATGTTCGTTCGTCTAGCGGGCAGCGGGCATACAGTATACAGTAGACTAATACCTTTATGCATACGCTTGCAGGCATTGTTTCCTTGCACTTAAAGCCGAATTCGACACATCACTACTAGTTACTCGCGTCTCCCGTTCACCACTGCTCTTGACTAGTTTGCTAGGTTCCCTCTTGTTTAACTGCCACTGCAAAGAGTTCTTGCAGAGAAAGATCCCACGTCTGCATTTATATCACAGCCAGCAAATTTCGATTATGGACTCTTAAAATAATTTAGTACATTGGGGTTACAAGCTCACAAACTAACTCATTCTAATGAATGGGATTAGCAACTGTGACAGAAAAACATTTGTGACTGTTTAAACTTAACACATTGAGCCAATCTTTATATTACTTTGTCCACCTAATAAACTGCCACTCAGGGCGCTCCAAGCACACAGCAATCAGAGCTCTGACTTCGACATCGTTAGTAAATTGCGGGCTCTCGTTCGTTTGTCAGGAGTGGAATCCCCCCCACGAACCATATGCGGCATTCTCTTTTCTGAGTCAGGTTAAGTTTACAAACGCAGTTATGGTAGCTTGGTGGGTGTTAGTGAGTAAAGTGACCGGTCTTAGCTTAGTAAACGTTATATTAGCTTGTAGTGTGTCGGCATTCCAGCGGCCGCCCTTTCTCTCCTCGCCTGTGTTCAGCCTCACATTGCTGGAACACAAACATTCTGTTGACTTCTCTCATTACAACACTTACAGACAACAAGTCATTATTACTTGTGCTCCATGAAACACATTTTAATGGGTCAGGAGAATGTACTGTATGTGGACTTCTAGGCTGCGCCTTTGTCCTTAATAGCATTTTTTCCTCTTTCATTACTTTTACTTTTGTACTTTAAAGTAGTTTAGAAATCAGTATGCTTTTTACTTTTACTTGAGTAAAAAGCTTCAGTTGATACTTTTACTTCATGAAAAGTATTTCTAAACCATAGTATCTATACTTCTACTTGAGTAATAAATGGTAATACTTTTGACACCTCTGGTCCTGATGATCCATCTGGTGTGGGCTGGTCTTGTTAAAATAGTTTGTGGCAATCAAGCAGCCATATGGATGAGAAAGAGTGTGAAAGTGAACTGCTGAATCTATTATTTACTAGTCTAGATACCATTCTAGCATCACTGTCCCATTAATGTACGCATATCTGAAATGTCATCGTACACATCGCAATGCAAGGTTTTTTTTATATAAATATACAAAAAAAAGAAAGCAGACATACAGTATACTAAAACTATATTATACCTATTTTACTGTATATGTCACGCCACACGATTTTTGTACCAGATGCTCTGTTTACAGAATGCACAGAAATGGCGTTGAAAAGCGTGTGATATTTTGCACCATTTTCGCTGGCTTGCTCACTGAGGATAGACTAGGGATAAAATTAGCTCATGTTTAAAGTCATAAAAATTCTGTAAAGCTGCTTTGCGACAATGTCTACTGTTAAAAGCGCTATAAAAATAAACTTGACTTGATCCAATAACTATCAACGAATAATCACCTCAATAGCACCCCTACGTTTACCACTTTTAACATCATCCACGACTGTGATGGACTGAGGCTGGTTCTACAGGACTTGAGACAGGGACTCGTTTTAAATGACTACCGTGTAGTTACTGTCCAGAACCAGAAATGAGTCAACATTCGACAGCGTCCATTCACTGTACATGTACGGACTGATTCTGAATCCTGGTCACCATGTTTTCAACGCTGCGTGTTCAGAGGTTAGAAAGAATAAAAACACATTTTATGACTGACTGTCTTGTATCAGCAACAGTTCTAGCTTTGCTGGTAACATTTTGTACAGGTTAAAGTTGGTCCCATGTTAGAAACAGATTATCAGCGACTAATATTCTGATATAATGGGCACAGTGCTGAAAATAAATTTGGCATGGTGCCAATCAATCAATGAGGCGTCAAATTAAATTACCTCTAGCTGTTTTGCAAATCCAGAGTAAAAGTAGTGTCATTCTAGTTCAAAAATACACTTTAGACCGAGCTGAAACATCATGTACATCATGGACATTTTGAAGGCTTTCTGCCTCGAAAATGGACCATTTTGGGTTGCGCACACGTGATTTCATGTCAGATTTACAGTAACTTCCCTTGGTCCAATTTCACTTTGGTTTGTATTTCCTGCATACGGAGGCCTGGTGGTGTAATGCAGCAGGCATAACTCAAAATCCATCATCTGAGCATCTGGTATGAAAATCTGGTGGACTGACACTCATACAGCCAACAAAGGAAATGTACAGTGGAAGAATATTTTAATTTGTAACAAAGTGGTAATAATATGTTAATTAATTATGCAGATTGCATGTGTCCTAATTACCAAATGTTCCATGTACTGGACTAAGTTTGGATCCATAAACTACAGAATTAAAAGTGTTACACTTATTTACTATGCACCACTAAAAATTTCAAATTATAAGATAATTTGATGCACATTAAAGTTATTAGGGCCTTTTAATATCTTAATTAAGACAACTTTTGTTATACATTTAAAAATAAAAACTAGCGATATCATAAACTGCCATTTCGATGTCACCAGTAGCGGCTGGTAGTCTTTCAAACAGGGGAAGCTGGTCGGTTACGATATTTCCAGATTTTAAAAGAAAAAACACATCAATTTTGCCCATACTCTTGCCTCTGATCTGGCTGATTTTTGGCAGCGTCACAAACTGTGAAATAACAGGTTCTTTTGGCCCATTAGCCTACTGTCCAATATACATGATGGTGGTGTTGGGGGGGGGATATTTTAACATTTTATATTTTAAAATTGTGGCATGTTGTTTAAAAATTGACCTCGGCTGTGTTTTTGTTTAAAAATGTTTTCCAAATTGTAGCGGTGTTTAATTCATATCCAGAAAAACATATATTCCAATATAATATACTCAGCATAAACATTTTAAATAGAGTCTATATTTTTGGTCCATCCATGACATATTACTAAAGTAGCCTATTTACTGTTGTTGATGTGGGTCACTTGCTGTTAGCCAATTCACTTTCTCGTACCAGGAGAGCTGAAAGGAACGAGTATTATTCCCTACCTTTTTCACCAAGTCAGTTTGAGGCGTTGGTCTACCCTGCTCTTTAATTTTAATTTTTTCCTCGAAAGGAAGACTGGCAAATGGCTTCGCCAAAATTAAATCAGCAATGCTTGGCATCCATGCGCAGCTTTCTTGCTAGCTGACTAGCCCCCTCAAGTTCAGTCACTCAAATAAACAAAATTTCTGGAACTAAGATAGCAAACTTGACAACACTATATTTACACTTTATTTACAATGAAAATATATACAAACTAAAAAAGCTGGTAGAAACCGTATGTAATGAATGAAATCGAAACGTAAGCCGATCTCTTACAATACACCACAGCACTTGCGAATCCGCATGGGACTGAACTGATGTTGCCAGATACTGCTGACGTTATCCAGCCCAAAATATGTTCCAAACCCGCCAAAATGCACTTAAAACCCAAGGGCTGGATGAAAATGTTTAGTCTGCAAAACATCGGATTACTTTCGTCAGTCAACAAGTGATCCAATCTTATTTTCATGATGCAACTCTGTGCTTGCTCTCACGTATGATTAGATTAGATTCACTTTATTCATCCCACATCTGGGAAATTCACGTGTTACAGTAGCAAGAAAATGTCAAACAGATAACAAATAAAACTGAAATAAAAATTAGACAAACGAAGGATTAAATACAGAGGGCTATTTGCATTATCTACCATGAAAAAGTATAGAAAAATTGCCTTATTGAGAGGCTCGGAAAAATTGCACATTACAGGTAGACTCATATATATATATATATATATATATATATATATATATATATATATATATATATATAAATAAAACAAGTTGTGGGTGTTATACAGTCTGACAGCAGCCGGTATGAATGACCTGCGGTATCTCTCCTTACACCGTGGGTGTAGCAGTCTACTACTAAAAGAGCTGCTTAAAGCCCCCACAGCCTCATGTAGGGGGTGAGAGGGGTTATTCATGATTGAGATCAGCTTGGCTAACATCCTCCTCTCACCCACCACCTCAATGGAGTCCAGAGGACAGTCCAAGACTGAGCCAGCCGTTGGTGGCAACACCAACAGTATGGTGTTGCCAAAAAGAAAATCATAAACTGAGACAGCATCTCTCAGCTGTCAGATCCCATGCTCTCACACATGTGCCAAAGGGTCTTTTATGGGTGCAGCAGCTAAACAATACCAACCCACACCAGGTGGGCAAACAGCCACACAGTCACCTAATCAACAAATAGGAACATGTCAAGAGCAAGCAGACCAGGTGACACAGCCTGATATAATAAGATACTCAGGACACCGCCCAATCTGGCAACACTGTGCTGCCTGTCTATAGTTGAAACGAGCTTTCAATCAAAGAAAATATCCGGCCGCTTTCACCAATCACCAGTCTCCTCGCGGAAACTGCCATGTCCCTCCCATGTGAGGCTCGGAGTCCGTGGGTGGGCGTTTTCGCAGTATTTGTCCAATAACCATCTTGCATTTTGAGATTGAAAAGCGCAGAGCTCCCAAATGCCGTTGGAGTCCATTGAGGCTGGGAGTCCGTGAGACTCCGTGGGCGGGCATTTTCGCAGTATTTGTCCAATAATCGTCTTGCATTTTGAGATTGACAAGCATATAGCTCCCAATCCACTGAGGCTGGGCTGCATCGCGCTGTCACGAGGGGGGAAACTCACGCACACATTAGGCGAACTGGGGAAAGTTATAAGGGAATGATTTCGTACTGTAGTGGGTTGAGCACATATATTTCTATGATTCTGGATCTGAAATAGCAATGTTATAAGGTCGGCTATAACATAAGCCTAGCACAATTCATCCTACACGACGTTCGTCATTTTTAGAGGAGGCTGAGCCTCCCTCGTTGTCTTAGAGCAATCGCCCGTGGATGTCACTGACATCATCATCATCATCAGAGTAAAATAAAGTGTTTAAGTAAGTGATTAAGAGTCAGTTCAAGTCCCAAGAGAGTGCATCAAGTACAACCCCGATTCCAAAAAAGTTGGGACAAAGTACAAATTGTAAATAAAAACGGAATGCAATGATGTGGAAGTTTCAAAATTCCATATTTTATTCAGAATAGAACACAGATGACATATCAAATGTTTAAACTGAGAAAATGTATCATTTAAAGAGAAAAATTAGGTGATTTTAAATTTCATGACAACAACACATCTCAAAAAAGTTGGGGCAAGGCCATGTTTACCTAGCCTGGGAAATCCCATGCTGCTTTGCACAATCGTTCCGATCTGAAAAGACAGCATGGAAACTATGGTCTAAAGGCTCGCCTGAGTTAGGGAGCCAATCAGAGAGTGGGGAGGGGTGGAAAGACGGTGACGCGTACTACTCGACGAACGGAAGCTTGTAGTTTATTTGGGACTGTTTACGGATCACATTTAACATGGCGGCGAGCGATACGAACCAAACTTTCGATCAAGCTTTAGACACTGTTCTGAATAGTTTAGAGCGAAAGTTTGTTTTAAAAAAAAAAGAACAGCGTTTGGCGTTACAGTCTTTCGCCTCTTCGTCGCTCTAACTACATCACCGGGTACAACTGCCATGATTGGCCATGGGCTACGTATATGCCAAATGATAGACATTCGCAATGTCCAATAAACGGCCGTTGACAATCGTAAACCACACCTCCCCTACGAGAAATTCAATAGGCGGATTCCAGACCATATTTCACTTGTGATATGGTCTGGTGTTAAACAGACTAATGTTTACCACTGTGAGACATCCCCTTTTCTCTTTACAACAGTCTGTAAATGTCTGGGGACTGAGGACACAAGTTGCTCAAGTTTAGGGATAGGAATGTTAACCCATTCTTGTCTAATGTAGGATTCTAGTTGCTCAACTGTCTTAGGTCTTTTTTGTCGTATCTTCCGTTTTATGATGCGGCAAATGTTTTCTATGGGTGAAAGATCTGGACTGCAGGCTGGCCAGTTCAGTACCCGGACCCTTCTTCTACGCAGCCATGATGCTGTAATTGATGCAGTATGTGGTTTGGCATTGTCATGTTGGAAAATGCAAGGTCTTCCCTGAAAGAGACGTCGTCTGGATGGGAGCATATGTTGCTCTAGAACCTGGATATACCTTTCAGCATTGATGGTGTCTTTCCAGATGTGTAAGCTGCCCATGCCACACGCACTAATGCAACCCCATACCATCAGAGATGCAGGCTTCTGAACTGAGCGCTGATAACAACTTGGGTCGTCCTTCTCCTCTTTAGTCCGAATGACACGGCGTCCCTGATTTCCATAAAGAACTTCAAATTTTGATTCGTCTGACCACAGAACAGTTTTCCACTGTGCCACAGTTCATTTTAAATGAGCCTTGGCCCAGAGAAGACGTCTGCGCTTCTGGATCACGTTTAGATACGGCTTCTTCTTTGAACTATAGAGTTTTAGCTGGCAACGGCGGATGGCACGGTGAATTGTGTTCACAGATAATGTTCTCTGGAAATATTCCTGAGCCCATTTTGTGATTTCCAATACAGAAGCATGCCTGTATGTGATGCAGTGCCGTCTAAGGGCCCGAAGATCACGGGCACCCAGCATGGTTTTCCGGCCTTGACTACGCACAGAGATTCTTCCAGATTCTCTGAATCTTTTGATGATATTATGCACTGTAGATGATGATGTGTTCAAACTCTTTGCAATTTTACACTGTCGAACTCCTTTCTGATATTGCTCCGCTATTTGTCGGCGCAGAATTAGGGGGATTGGTGATCCTCTTCCCATCTTTACTTCTGAGAGCCACTGCCACTCCAAGATGCTCTTTTTATACCCAGTCATGTTAATGACCTATTGCCAATTGACCTAATGAGTTGCAATTTGGTCCTCCAGCTGTTCCTTTTTTGTACCATTAACTTTTCCAGCCTCTTATTGCCCCGTCCCAACTTTTTTGAGATGTGTTGCTGTCATGAAATTTCAAATGAGCCAATATTTGGCATGACATTTCAAAATGTCTCACTTTCGACATTTGATATGTTGTCTATGTTCTATTGTGAATACAATATCAGTTTTTGAGATTTGTAAATTATTGCATTCCGTTTTTATTTACAATTTGTACTTTGTCCCAACTTTTTTGGAATCGGGGTTATAAAAACCTTAGCACGTACAGAATCAGATCGGATGTTTAATTTTGGCTTTTTTGCTTGGATGAGCAACATCTCATAAGTCAAACAGTCCCAGGGCATTTTCGTAGAATAATACATTGATTGCACAAATTAGGCACCATGCTCAACCTTAAGGTGTTTATCAATATTTGAGTGGCAATGTTTTTCAGTTCGCTGGTACAGATGCCTGCAGGTGTAGCCAACATAGTCTGCATCACGCAGACCACATTCTCTTGGCTAACCAGCAGTGGTTTGACTTCATGTAATTTGAATTCCTCCTGAATTTTACAACTCATGTAAACAGGATGTAAGGTGATGTTAAGTCTAGCACTCAAAAGAGCCAAGCTGTCTTCTCACCATGTCAGATGACTTCTGGTCTTTAAAAGGCAACGAAAAATGGATGATCTTCATTTTAAATTAGGGCCTTTACTTTGTAAAAGTAGTTTTGGGACAAATTTAAATATTGAAGGCCATGTGAAACATGATAAGTACTATTACAGCATTACTAATGTATTGTGCGAAAATTTCTTCCATTTCAAGCTTGCATGCAAAGGGAGAAAAGGGACATATTCTTGTCTGATAAACCTGGATCCACCTCTTCATTGTTTTTTTAACAAGAGTGCTGTGAGAGCACAATATCCCCCGCTGGCAACTATGCTATAACTCTGGTAAAACGTGACTGAATTGAACAAAATTGCAATACGTGTATTACCGACATATAACAATGAATCCTGTCAAGTTTCATGAAATTCCTCCAAAAATGGTGAGAGGAGTTGTTTTCAGAAGGTGAGCACCCTTCCTGGGACGGACAGCCGAACATCGCCACGACAATCCCCCTTCGGGCCTTTCGGCCAGCGGGGGATAAAAATTGTGAGGGAAGTTGATTTCAGAAGAATGTACACCCTCATGAAATTGCCAAGTTTGGCCTTTTGCCAAGTTTGGTGAAATTCCTCCACAAATTGTGAGAGGAGTTGATTTCAGAAGAACGTACACCCTCATGAAATTGTCTAAGTTATTTAATCAAGGGTCAAAACTCTGGTAAAATTTTCACAAATGAAATTAAATCGCAATATGCGTATTACCGTCATATAACAAGGCCTTTTGCCAAGCTTTGAGAAATTCGTCCAAAAATTGTGAGAGGAGTTGATGTCAGAAGGCAAGCACACCTTCATGAAATTGTGAAAGTATAAGGTTGTTAATTAAAGGCCACAACTCTGGTAAAATGCGACCGAACTGAACAAAATTACAATGTGCATATTACTGACATATAACAAAGAATCCTGCCAAGTTACATGAAACTCCTCCAAAAATGGTGAGAGGAGTTGATTTCAGAATGTGAGCACCCTTCCCGGGACAGACAGACATCGCCATGACACAATCCCCCTTTGGGCCTTTCAGCCAGTGGGGGACAAACTATTGTCTGCAATGTTCTACAACCCCGATTCCAAAAAAGTTGGGACAAAGTACAAACTGTAAATAAAAATGGAATGCAATGATGTGGAAGTTTCAAAATTCCATATTTTATTCAGAAAAGAACATAGATGACATATCAAATGTTTAAACTGAGAAAATGTATCATTTAAACAGAAAAATTAGGTGATTTTAAATTTCATGACAACACCACATCTCAAAAAAGTTGGGGCAAGGCCATGTTTACCACTGTGAGACATCCCCTTTTCTCTTTACAACAGTCTGTAAACGTCTGGGGACTGACGAGACAAGTTGCTCAAGTTTAGGGATAGGAATGTTAACCCATTCTTGTCTAATGTAGGATTCTAGTTGCTCAACTGTCTAAGGTCTTTTTTGTCGTATCTTCCGTTTTATGATGCGCCAAATGTTTTCTATGGGTGAAAGATCTGGACTGCAGGCTGGCCAGTTCAGTACCCGGACCCTTCTTCTACGCAGCCATGATGCTGTAATTGATGCAGTATGTGGTTTGGCATTGTCATGTTGGAAAATGCAAGGTCTTCCCTGAAAGAGACGTCGTCTGGATGGGAGCATATGTTGCTCTAGAACCTGGATATACCTTTCAGCATTGATGGTGTCTTTCCAGATGTGTAAGCTGCCCATGCCACACGCACTAATGCAACCCCATACCATCAGAGATGCAGGCTTCTGAACTGAGCGCTGATAACAACTTGGGTCGTCCTTCTCCTCTTTAGTCCGAATGGCACAGCGTCCCTGATTTCCATAAAGAACTTCAAATTTTGATTCGTCTGACCACAGAACAGTTTTCCACTTTGCCACAGTCCATTTTAAATGAGCCTTGGCCCAGAGAAGACGTCTGCGCTTCTGGATCATGTTTAGATACGGCTTCTTCTTTGAACTATAGCGTTTTAGCTGGCAACGGCGGATGGCACGGTGAATTGTGTTCACAGATAATGTTCTCTGGAAATATTCCCGAGCCCATTTTGTGATTTCCAATACAGAAGCATGCCTGTATGTGATGCAGTACCGTCTAAGGGCCCGAAGATCACGGGCACCCAGTATGGTTTTCCGGCCTTGACCCTTACGCACACAGAGTCTTCCAGATTCTCTGAATCTTTTGATGATATTATGCACTGTAGATGATGATGTGTTCAAACTCTTTGCAATTTTACACTGTCGAACTCCTTTCTGATATTGCTCCACTATTTGTCGGCGCAGAATTAGGGGGATTGGTGATCCTCTTCCCATCTTTACTTCTGAGAGCCGCTGCCACTCCAAGATGCTCTTTTTATACCCAGTCATGTTAATAACCTATTGCCAATTGACCTAATGAGTTGCAATTTGGTCCTCCAGCTGTTCCTTTTTTGTACCTTTAACTTTTCCAGCCTCTTATTGCCCCTGTCCCAACTTTTTTGAGATGTGTTGCTGTCATGAAATTTCAAATGAGCCAATATTTGGCATGACATTTCAAAATGTCTCACTTTCGACATTTGATATGTTGTCTATGTTCTATTGTGAATACAATATCAGTTTTTGAGATTTGTAAATTATTGCATTCCGTTTTTATTTACAATTTGTACTTTGTCCCAACTTTTTTGGAATCGGGGTTGTAATATCCATGCAGGAGCAAAGACTTCTCTCTGAACCATCAGACACACCGTGGATGTGGTCAGGCATGTTTAGTATTTTGGCGCCCTCATCCGACTGCACAGTGTAGTGGCTTCTTCCTTTTTTGTGTTTAGTTTGTTTAGTACATTCATCAAACCTACTGACCTCCTCAATCATGGTGTCCATGGTTTCATTCAGCTCTGGTTTGGTGGCATTGCTGGCCACCATGTTCCTCAGCCTAAGACAATACTCCCTCAGCTTAAAAAAAGGAAAGAAAAAACACATGACTATCTTCATGCAACACAAGTATAAACATGCAAAGTACAACTCGAAAGCAGAAATGTTTCCTTAACATGAGTTGAAAGGAACTAATTGTATGTTCTTAGATTAGAAGATACATTGAGAAATATTTTAAGAATATCCATGTCAGTTTTTGAAGTTGCAAAATTCAAGGTAGTGAGCATTCAAAAAGAATTTATACAACAGTCGGACAAACAGCGGCCCAAGAATGCTGATAACAGGACTGAAATGTTTCACTGTTTGTATCATGCCGCTTATCTCTGCTTAATACATAAATTACAATTCTACCAATAGTTTATTACACTGGAACAGTTACGACACTTACCACAGGTTGTTAGTGAGCCAGAGCATTGCATGGCAACATGTAACAAACTATCCGGCTGTAGCTTCTTTGGTAACCATTTTCATTGATGGAAAAGAGTAACAAAATATTTGAGTCTGTCAGCTACTTAATGTGAGGTTCTTGATTAGAAAACTGTTGTATAAAAGCAAGATCACACTCGCAACCATGATGTACTAAATACCAGCAGGGCTGTAATTACCTGCAGCATTTGGTCTACAGCCGAATCACAGCCATGCTGATATTCAGTACAACAGCACTGTGGCTTGTGTGATATTGTTTAATTCACGTCCATCATTTAGGTGTGTCGATTGGAATCTAGAGGTGGACTTTGCACCTCATAGCCTTTGGTTAATCTTTTTATACTACCATGACTGTGGTACGTCTCCCTGATATAAATATTATGCATACATTATTTTTATTGGGCATTATAACCAGTGGTGGAAAGATAAAGCATAAGTAAACTTCAGTAAAAAGTGCTGCTATTATAGTAATAAGTCACTTGAGCGGTCATTAGGAAAATTCTCTCATTTAAGAATTTGTCATTTTTTCTGTTAAAAAGTACTTGATTCATCTAATGTTAACCAATTGTGTATCAAAATTGAATTACTTACAAATTGCACATACCATCGTTTTACTTGCCATGCAGGCTTATTATTGATTTTTTAAATTGGACTAAAAAAAATAAAATAAAACTGATACAGTGAATTATGTATTCAAGTATTGTAATGAGAACACATGCAGTTTATTACTTTCCACCCTTTATAACAGATCAAGTTAGCAGGCTGCCCACAAGTGATCTGAAAACAAGCCTAGCCATGTTTGCAGTCTGAATCGTTGACATCTAATACTGACACACAGGCTGATATACTGTAGGCACAATTTGTTTAGATGGAAGAGACCACTTGGCACTATATTTTACTGCAAATCCATTCTTAAGGTATTATAAGTAAGTTTGCTAAATCAATTGGACAATGTTCTGTGCTCTCCAGCTGTAGACGGCTGGCCAATAAATCCTCATTCTGTAAAATGTCAATCTAACTGTGGGGAAATACAGCAGTATACCTTGTGATTGAGGACATCGTTCATTCTTCGAGAGGCCTCAGAGCTGTGAGACTCAGGAAAGCACTTCTTTGGGACAACACCATATTTTTCTGGAAAACACAAATATTAATATCCTTCTATATGATTTGAATAATATTCAAGTTTTACCCTAATCTGTGGACATACTGGGTCCATTCACATTATTTTTACTTCTATTTTAAAGAAACATTGCTGTGGCAGAGGGGGCGTGGTGGAACATCAGCTGTGGGTTGCAAGGAGTCAGGTCGAACTGGCAGGGAACGTGGGATTAGTTTCACCTGTGTTTGATTACTGGCAATTTACTTATGTGTGTTTTCTGTGTTCTTTCAAGAAGGCCAGTAATGTGAGAGAGACAGAGAGAGAGAGAGAGAGAGAGAGAGAGAGAGAGAGCGCACCAAGAAACGGACTACCATGAGTGTATGTGTCTGTGTGCTTAAAGTACAGAGAGCAACAGAGTCGCTGAAAAGTGAACTTTAAACGAAAAAAGAAAAAGCACCTTGAGCTGTAAAGCCTATCTCCCATTTCCTCATTGCCTAAACTGCACGAGTGTTAGAATTACATTCCTAATTTACTATGTAGACACAGACTGACAAATCTGGCAAGTACCTTCCAGAATATCAGCTGCGTAATAAGACCGCAATAAAATGACAGCCTTGAAGTCGTATAGCTTGGTTTCCATTCAAACAGATCACAATTTTTCACAAAAACTGACCAATAAGGTTAACCAGCATATCCCACTGTCCACCATCATTGGTGGGATTTGAGAGCAGAAACTGGACCAATCGGCCATCTACTGGCTCATTCTTCTGCGCTGTCTCCACACAGCTGTGCAAAAAGTAATAGCAGCGTTCCACCTGAGAAAAACAGACAGCAAGAGAGAAAGTCCATGAGAGACAGTATTGTCATAAAACTGGGAGAAAAACCTTTGGTAAAAATCACAACATGCACAGATTTGCACATCCACAATGACGTGAACAAATGTGTGTCTTGTTCACAAAACAGCATACAACATCAAAATGTGTGGCAATTTCAGAGCAACTGACAAATCAGCTTTAACTGTGTTGACACAAGCTCCTGTCCACTGTCATATGTATCGGACATGCCACGATTTACTCTCATATACATCCAATTTAAACGAAACACACCATAATTTATGCAGGATGGGGCAGAGACAATGAGAGGAAGCATTCAACATACTACATGTATCCAAAATCTGGGGAAGTAAACGGTGCAAAGGAAACTCGTTTCAGTGTTTCATGTCCAAATCATGTAGAAAACTGAACATTTTTCCAGTCATCTAAACTACAACGAACAAAATCATATCTGGTGTGTGTTGTATTATTGATAAGAAATCATGTAATAACCTCAAAATATCTGAGTGTGTTTGAACAGCATGTCTGTCCAAGATGTTACATCCAGCTCAGAGCTCCTTCTTGTATGTAAATGTGTCTATTTCCTAAAATGAGCCTCATGTCCCTGCCTCTGATTCATTACACGTTCGTATGAAGTTTCTGGATTTTGATTAGTAATGTTAGCCAATGTAATGTCATTAATATTAGATTATGTTAATACTGATAAATAAATACAAATAAAACATTTGTCAGGTTGTAAAAATGTTCTGCTGACACTTACACAGACTCTGTATTTGATTAGATAAACAGATTAAATCTAAGAATAATGAAGGTGTCAAACAAATTTCACAAATCACATTTGACTGAACACAAGTATGATGAACAAGGGCCAGATTTTAGTAACCGTGATTTAAAATGTCATTCTACTAACAGCACTCTTCTCTAGACAGGTTATACAGCACAAATGCAACTTATAGACAGAATGCTCCTTCCCAAGTGCAGGACTAACGGACTTAAAAACTCCTTTGTCCCTCACGCCATCAGACTGTACAACTCCTCTCTGGGGGGGAGGAGGGGTAACAGGAGGACAGAGGATGGGAAGGAACAGTAGCCTAGCTTGACAATAAACAATACTGGACAATGTGCAATATAATGTGCAATACCTCTTCCGTTGGCCCTTTTTTCCCCCTCTTCCCCATATCTTATTCTTTTTTATATTTGTATATGCAAATACCTAATTTAATTTATCTAGAAGTTTTTTCTCTATTTCTATTCTCTGTTTATCCTGTAACGATGCTACTGGAATTTTAATTTCCCTGAGGGGAACCGCCCAAAGGGATCAATAAAGATCTGATCTGATCTGATCTGATCTGATCTGATCTGATCTGATCTGATCTGATCTAATCTAATCTAATCTAATCTAATCTAATCTAATCTAATCTAATCTAAAGATCTGCAAGTGCAGTAACATGGACTTACCTTATCCCAGAAAAAGAGATAGGACTGACTGAACTCAAACTCTTCTATATTATACTTCTTCATAAAAGGAAGTCGCATGACATTGAGGCACGAGAAGATCCAACATCTCCCTAGCAGCAATAAAAAAAGAGGGAAAAAAAAAAAGAATAATTTGCTCATTTAGGATCAATACCAGGAGTGTCATTATAAAAAATTTCTAGGATCAAATTTCCTCTTATAGTCCATGAACTTGAGGGATTTCTCTAGCTGAAGTCGATTTGCTTGTTCAAGTGGGGGAAAAGATGTAGAAACAATTTTTGATGCAACAAATGTTTTACCAATTATTTGTAGCTACATTCAGGAAACAATATTATATCCACATCAACAAGATTCACTCCACTTTTATAAATGAGGTCGCTGGATTTCTGTAAAGCTGATTTGGGACAATGTTAAAAGCACTATACTAGTGCATCTCAAAAAATTAGAATACCATGAAAAAGTTCCTTTTTTTTTCATAATTTAATTCAAAAAGGTAAACTTTCATATATTCTATATTCATTACATGTAAAGTGAAATATTTAAAGCCTTTTTTGTTTTAATTTTGATGATTATGGCTTATAGCTCATGAAAATCAGAAATCCAGTATCTCAAATTATTAGAATATTCCCTAAGATCAATCAAAAAAAGGATTTACAATACAGAAGTGTCCAACTTCTGAAAACTATATTCATTTATACACTCAATACTTGGTTGGGGCTCCTTTACCATGAATTACTGTATCAGTGCGGTGTGGCATGGAGGTGATCAGTCTGTGGCACTGCTGAGGTGTTACTGAAGCCCAGGTTGCTTTGATAGTGGCCTTCAGCGTATCTGTAT
The DNA here is from genome assembly GCF_027579695.1 of Neoarius graeffei. Taxonomy (NCBI): domain Eukaryota; kingdom Metazoa; phylum Chordata; class Actinopteri; order Siluriformes; family Ariidae; genus Neoarius; species Neoarius graeffei. Next base: position 34,304,984 of record NC_083585.1, on the reverse strand, counting down.
TTTTGGGTCGGGTGTTTCTCATCTTCCTCTTGACAATACCCCATAGATTCTCTATGGGGTTCAGGTCAGGCAAGTTGGCTGGCCAATTAAACACAGTAATATCATGGTCAGCAAACCATTTGGTAGTAGTTTTGGCACTGTGGGTAGGTGCTAAGTCCTGCTGGAAAAGGAAATCAGCATCTCCAAAAAGCTCGTCAGCAGATGGAAGCATGAAGTGCTCTAAAATCTCCTGGTAGATGGCTGTGTTGACTTTGAACTTGATAAAATACAGTGGACCAACACCAGCAGATGACATGGCACCCCAAATCATCACAGACTGTGGAAACTTCACACTGGGCTTCAAACACCTTGGATTCTGTGCCTCTCCACTCTTCCTCCAGACTCTAGAACCGTGATTTCCAAATTAAATGCAAAATGTACTTTCATCTGAAAAGAGGACTTTGGACCACTGAGCAACAGTCCATTTCTTTCTCTCCTTAGCCCAGATAAGACACTTCTGACATTGTCTCTGGCTCAGGAGTAGCTTGATATTAGGAATGTGAAAGTTATATCCCCTTTCTTGAAGATGTCTGTTCGTGATGGGTCTTGATACACTGACACCAGCCTCAGTCCACTCCTTGTGAAGCTCTCCCAAGTTCTTGAATCAACTTTTCTTGACAGTCCTCTCAAGACTGCGCCCATCCCTGTTGCTTGTGCACCTTTTCCAGCCACCCTTTTCAGCAATGACCTTTTGTGGCTTACCCTCCTTGTAGAGGGCATCAGTGATCATCTTCTGGACAACAGTCAAGTCAGCAGTCTTCCCCATGATTGTGGTTGTGTGTACTGAACTAGACCGAGAGATACACTGTGTTCATACTGTTTTACTCAAACTCAAAATGAAATATTCTAATATTTTGAGATTTTTTTTATGTTTTTGCACTGTATGCCATACTGATTAAAATTAAAATAGAAAAATGCTTGAAACATTTTAGTTCATGTGTAATGAGTCTATATATATATATATATATATATAACATTTTCACTTTCTTAAATAACTGATGGAAAATATTGAACTTTTTCACAATATTCTAATTTTTTGAGATGCACTAGTACATCTAAAATTGAATCAAATAAAAATGCAATAAGAGGGCAACTGTAGGTTCAGTTAAGTTGTAACAATATGAACAAGCTCATATAACTACTTTACTTTGTAATAAGAAATACAGCAAAAATAGTGTATAACAGTATTATAGTGATTTGGAAAAGAATTTTTCCCAGTTGGCCATGGCCCAGCTCTCAGTACAGCTCGGTGATTTTGCTATGTGTTCGGTTACCTGAGTTCTTCTGGTTGGTGACAGGCTTGCCCTCGGCAGGGATGGCGTGCTGGAAGACATGCGATGTGTCTTGGACTGTCTGCCTGTGTAGGCACACTTCTAGAGGGTCGATGCAGGTCGACACATTTTGGGCCAGCAGATATCGAGGCTCGCTCTTCAGACGCTTAATAAAAGCAGATACTTTCTCCCCACTCAGGCCTGTGGTTAGACACAAAGGAGATTGATTCAGTGTCTATTTAGAGGATAGAGTAGCTTTAATTGCATAACCCTTCTGCAAACCTGAGAACCTGGACAAGAAGGCATAGACCACAGAGGTCAGAGATGAACAGAACATATAAAGAAGTACTAGGAAGGCAGAGTGTTCTCTGCCTGATCATTTAAGTGTCTCAATTCATCAAAACAGCTTAGTTCAGATAATTACTGTATGTCCATCTTAAGTACACCATTACATTGTCGGAAATAATGACATAAAACATATTCTCACAGAAACACCTTTATAGCTTACATATAAGTATAACTGAAGTAAAAAGTATGTAGTGGGTCAGAGTAAGAGCTACTGACTAATATTCACTGCTCAGATTTCAGCATTCGTTCATTGTTCAATAACCACTTTAACCTGGTCAGGGTCACAGTGAATCTGAGGCTTATCCCAGGAATGCAACATGTGAGGTGGGAACAAACCATTAATGAGACACCAGTTCTGATCTCAGTATTGGGTGTGTGTGTGAGATTACATCTATATTGATAATCATTATCGCAATAATGACCTTTGCTGGGCTGAGATCACTGTTCACAATATGAAATTGAGCATCCTTATCAAATAATGCATGTTTTATGTCCTGTAAGCATCATGGATGATCTTGATTAGTGTTTCCGCTGTGTTTTGAGCCATAGAAAAACATTTCACATGATCAAACAGTTGCAGTGATTTTTGTCAAAATATCACCAAATCACATCATATCAGTTCAGCCTCTCACATCAATGTCAGTCCAGTACCACACACCCAATCATTTTATCCACTCATCCATCCATAACCGCTTATCCTGTGCAAGGTCGTGGGCAAGCTGGAGCCTATCCCAGCTGACTACGGGCGAAAGGCAGGGTACACCCTGGACAAGTCGCCAGGTCATCACAGGGCTGACACATAGACACAGACAACCATTCACACACATTCACACCCACGGTCAATTTAGAGCCACCAATTAGCCTAACCTGCATGTCTTTGGACTGTGGGGGAAACCGGAGCACCCGGAGGAAACCCACACAGACATGGGAGAACATGCAAACTCCACACAGAAAGGCCCCTGTAGTCAAACCCAGGACCTTCTTGCTGTGAGGCGACAGTGCTAACCACTACACCACCGTGCCGTCCCAATCAGTTTATCGATGATTATTAAATAATATATGGTGCCGTTATGCTGACACTGTATCCGAAAAGCCACTGGAAAATTGCTAAATCATGCATCACGGTTCAGTGCTTATAATGATTGTTGTGTTTCACAGTAAAAGTATCAAATTAAAGCTGAAGGGACACAGGAAATATTGCTGCTGTATAAATAACACCAAAATACCCCACGAGATCTAAATGACAAAAAAATGGCAATAAGAACAAATAAACATGAGCCATGTACAAAAATGCAGCTATTATGACAATGTTTAGTAAGGCGCGACAGGCCTAGCAAGCCGGCCACAGATGACGCGTGCTCAAGATAGACGCAGAGAGCCTCGTACAGGCTGGCAACCGACAGGCCAACAAGGTGTCAAGGTGAATGAGTGAGTGTTTAGGAAGGGAGTGTGAGGTTTGTCATATCCATGGGGTTTCTTAGGCTTGTTAGTATATCTGCTTTTTGTTCCTTTCTCTCAGCTTTGCATCACAGGAGAAAGGGCTTTTAAAGTGACTGTCCCAAAACTATGAAAGATACTTCCTATCCAACTCCATGCTTCCAGTTCTTCATTATAAGACATGCCTCAAAAAATCTTTTCTATCTTGTTTTTCCACTCACCCAGTGACTCATATGCACGTGTTTATTGTGCATTTTACTGCTTAGTGATCTGTTTCATCTTGTAGTTATGTACAGAGTTCTCTTTTACTTTGATTTTTGCATTTATTCATTACCTTTATTTTCACTGAATTATGATTATTATAGTGCTTGCAAAGCATAGCATGATATTGTTCTTCCTAAGCTTATTATTATTATTCCCTTTTTCTACTAATCGATTTTCTGTGAATAATTCTTCAAACATTGCTTAATGTAGAAACTTTGTTGCATAGGTCTTGTAAATGACACTCGAGCCATGTTATTTTCATTTTTCTACACTTTATACTTTTTAAGCTATTAAAGGAATGATTGAATGGTGGAATCTTCATTCTATAACGGTCATTACATTCTACTTACATTCTATAACTGTCACTGCTGCAGTCTCTCTCTCTCTCACACACACACACACACACACACACACATTATACGTCTTCATAAAAGGAAGTCACATGACACTGAGGGACAAAAATATTCAATAACTCCCTAACAGAAACAAATAATTATTTTTGCTCAGTTAGGGTCTATACAAGGAGCATCATTTATTTAAAAAAAAAATCCTACAATTAGATTTTCTCTTATATTACATGAATTTGGGGGATTTCTCTAAGCGCAGTTGATTTGCTCCTTCAACTGGGGCGAAAGATGTAGAAACATTTTGTCATGCAAATGGGCATTTTACAAATTGCTTGTAGCTATTTTCAGGAAACAATAAAACATCGACATATTAAGATTGCTTTTACAATCGTCTTTATACACGAGGCTCCTGGATTTCTGTAAAGCTGATTTGTGAATGTTAAAAGCACTATACTTTAAAATTGAATCAAAGAGAAACACAAGAAGAGGGTGACTGTAGGTTCAGTTACGCTGCAAGAATATGAACAAAGCAGAAATATGATTATATAACTTCAGCATCGATTTAATCTCTCTCTCTTGCCATCTTTGCAAGCACTACTATTTCCTGGTATTCCATCCATCCATCATCTGTAGACGCTTATCCTGTTCTACAGGGTCGCAGGCAAGCTGGAGCCTTTCCCAGCTGACTATAGATGAGAGGTGGGGTACACCCTGGACAAGTCGCCAGATCATCGCAGGGCTGACACATAGACACAGACAACCATTCACACTCACACCTACGGTCAATTTAGAGCCACCAGTTATCCTAACCTGCATGTCTTTGGACTGTAGAGGAAACCCACGCAGACACCATGCAAACTCCAGACAGAAAGGCCCTCGCTGGCCGCCGGGCTTGAACCCAGGACCTTCTTGCTGTGAGGCGACAGTGCTAACCACTACACCACCGTACCGCTCTCTATTTCCTAGTATTGCAAATCTCATTCTCATCTCATCATCTCTAGCCGCTTTATCCTGTTCTACAGAGCCTATCCCAGCCGACTACGGGCGAAAGGCAGGGTACACCCTGGACAAGTCGGCAGGTCATCACAGGGCTGACACATAGACACAGACAACCATTCACACTCACATTCACACCTACGGTCAATTTAGAGTCACCAGTTAACCTAACCTGCATGTCTTTGGACTGTCGGGGAAACCAGAGCACCCGGACGAAACCCACGCGGACACGAGGAGAACATGAAAACTCCGCACAGAAAGGCCTTCGTCTGCCACAGGGCTCGAACCCGGACCTTCTTGCTGTGAGGCGACAGCACTAACCACTACACCACGGTGTATTGCAAATCTATTATTATTATTATTATTCATAGCAGTATTACATACTGGTCTGTTCTGTGATGTATGTAATTTCTTTAGGTACCTTCAAAGACACTTATAAATAAAAGAACGCTATTGTTATCGTGGTTTTTTTTTCTATTAGTACTATTATTAAAAGACAATATACACATTGTTGAATGCAAGCATGAATGAGAATCGATGGCCAGACTGCTTTTTTAATGGAAAAGGCCAAAGGTTAACCACTACAGTGACTTGCAACTTTTTAGTACTAATGCAACTGAGAGCTTCATCAGTCCATTTACTGCAGCTCAAACACCACAGTACATTACTGAGTGAATCTGAATATCATTTAACATCATCATCATAGTGTTTGTGGAGATGATGTTGTTGTTGTGAGCAGCAGAGCCCTGATCAGCAGTGAAGTGCCTGTGGATCTGGTTTTAATCCACTACCTGAACACAGCACCTCCTGAAACAGTATTATTCATTAACTGAAGTTTTTCTCACTCATGCCTTTAAAACGTAACTTACAGCTTGTCCTTCATATTGCATCCTGTCTGTCTTTACAGAAATGACTTCCTGCAATATATGTGCGTTTTTATATAATTATAAACCATTTATACACTGAGCGACAGCTAGCTAACGACATCTCACATGCTTTAGCCCGGTTTTATGGACCGGGTTCTGTTAGCTTAAAGGCTAGTCAGCTATGCTAACTATTACAAACCAAATAAGGCTGTCTAGCTGCACAAGAGCCTCAGTTACAGAGCACAGCAGGGAGCTGTGATGAAATATCAGTGAATACATACCAGCATCCATCTTCACTCTCAGCAGATTGACTCTTATGTGAGTTATGTGAGTTTTGCTTCGCCTTTGTTTATTTTATTCGCCGACGGGGCCAGTCAGCGAGCCGAGCGCGGAATCCCGGAAACAGGAAATGCAAATGACTTTCCAGTTGGGGTTCATCTCAGGCTCATTCAGCACAAGTGTGCTTTACAGAACTAATATTGTGTCGGTTCCCCCTGTGCTGTCCAAACAGCTCTGACCCACTGAGGCATGGACTTTGCAAAACATATCAAGGGATGCTGTGGAATCTGCCACCAAGACTAGCAGCAGATCTAAATAACTTACCATTTTATAGAGACTCATATATCAAGTCAAGTCATCTCTCATCTCATTATCTGTAGCCGCTTTATCCTGTTCTACAGGGCCGCAGGCAAGCTGGAGCCTATCCCAGCTGACTACGGGCGAAAGGCGGGGTACACCCTGGACAAGTCACCAGGTCATCACAGGGCTGACACATAGACACAGACAACCATTCACACTCACATTCACACCTACGGTCAATTTAGAGTCACCAGTTAACCTAACCTGCATGTCTTTGGACTGTTGGGGAAACCGGAGCACCTGGAGGAAACCCACATGGGCACGGGGAGAACGTGCAAACTCCGCACAGAAGGGCCCTCACCGGCCACGGGGCTCGAACCCGGACCTTCTTGCTGTGAGGCAACAGCGCTAACCACTACACCACCATGCCGCCCCAAGTCAAGTCAAGTCAAGTCAAGTTTATCTGTATAGCGCTTTTAACAATAAACAGTCGCAAAGCAGCTTTACAGAATTTCTCATCTCATCTCATTATCTCTAGCCGCTTTATCCTGTCCTACAGGGTCGCAGGCAAGCTGGAGCCTATCCCAGCTGACTACGGGCAAAAGGCGGGGTACACCCTGGACAAGTCGCCAGGTCATCACAGGGTTGACACATAGACACAGACAACCATTCACACTCACATTCACACCTACGGTCAATTTAGAGTCGCCAGTTAACCTAACCTGCATGTCTTTGGACTGTCGGGGAAACCGGAGCACCCGGAGGAAACCCACGCGGACACGGGAAGAACATGCAAACCCCACACAGAAAGGCCCTCGCCGGCCACGGGGCTCGAACTCGGACCTTCTTGCTGTGAGGCAACAGCGCTAACCACTACACCACCGTGCCACCCCAAGTCAAGTCAAGTCAAGTCAAGTTTATTTGTATAGTGCTTTTAACAATAAACATTGACGCAAAGCAGCTTTACAGAATTTGAATGACTTAAAATATGAGCTAATTTTATCCCTAATCTATCCCCAATGAGCAAGCCTGTGGCGACGGTGGCAAGGAAAAACTCCTTCAGACAACACGAGGAAGAAACCTCGAGAGGAACCAGACTCAAAAAGGAACCCATCCTCATTTGGGCAATGACTATAACATTAACAGTCCTAACATAAAGTCAGCTTCATTGATGCTATAAACCCCCCACCGACAGAAACCCGATCACGACAACCACAGTCCCAAAGTCAGCTCATATATCTCCATTGCATTTACCCTTTTGCACCATGAAGAAGAAATCCCAGAGGAAACCCATGTAGGCACAGGGAGAACCTCAGTTGGCCATGAATTTTGAACCCAGAACTGTCTGGATGGAAAGTTTGGAGCCTATCCCAGCTGACCATGGGCGAGAGGCATCGGTACACCTTGGACAAGTCGCCAGCTCATCGCAGGGCTGACACACACATAGAGACACAAACAACCATTCACACTCACGGTCAATTTAGAGCCACCAATTAACCTAACATGTGGGAGGAAACCTACATGCAAACTCCACACAGAAAGGCCCTTGTCGGCCACTGGGTTCGAACCCAGACCTTCTTGCTGTGAGGCGACAGCGCTAACCACTACACCACCGTGCCCTGGATGCAAGGTGACAGTGCTAACCATTGTGTCACCGTGCCTGAAGTGATTCTAATTTTAACCCCAAATAAAGATCAGTTGTGTCTGTAGAGTCACCGGTGAGTAGCTTAGTGGTTAGCGATTGAGTTCTACTCAATTGTTGGGTCATACCAAAGACCATCATAAAACTGGTGCCTACTGCCATCTGGCAAGGCACACTGCAATACAGATGTGAGTGGGGAGTCAAACTCTCGTGGTTACCAGAGGACTAGCCTCCCACTGTAACCCTATCTATGCAATATAGGTGAGAGGCCGAGGGCTACGAAATGGAGATCGGCGCTGCCAAATGCGCCATGGATGGTGCAGGAAGGACTTTGACTTGACTTTTGTGTCTGTAGGCTTTTCATAACATCATTCACGATCCCTGCTTCCCTGCCCACTGTGTAACTGCGTATTGGTCTAGACCAGGGGTCGACAACCTTTAGCATTAAAAGAGCCATTTGGGCCCGTTTCCCACCAAATTAAAAGCCATTCTGAGCCACAAAACCTATTTGACCACTAAATTGAAGGTAACACTCCATATATAGTTTCTTTAAAGTTATGCTTCATATATGAACTATAGTGTGTTGCTTTTATGAAATTAATAAACTATAAACAGAAAACAACTGACTTTTATTTTCCATTTTTAACAATGCAAAACACCAAATTCTTTTGAACTCTGAAAGAAAAAAAAAGATACTGGCATTTATAAAGTTTTTTTCAACTAAAATATTCAATGCAGGCCTGTTTGAGTCCTTCCCTTATTTGAGGATTTTTTTAAACTTAACCCTTTGACGCAAAACATATGCACACCCCTTCTAATGCACAACATGGGTCAAAAATGACCCGCGTTCATTTTCCAGTTTATTTCATGCTGACTGAGTTTTTCTTTGCTCTATCTTTTGAAATCAATTTATTTTATGATTGAATATTCCAAGTATTCTTTAAATATCTTGTTTTTAATTACCACAAATCATTCATTTAATTTTTTCTTTCCTACTTTATGAACAAAAATACTTTTTATATTACTACACATGGGTCATCCAAGTGTGATTTAAAATTAAATGTCTTAATACTATAATAATAATTTGTTTCAAGTAATTACTTTAGCAGTGAATGGGGCCAGTTATTTATTTATTAACTATGTAGTTAGCGAAGCCAACTACAATAAAATTAGCTAACTAAAGTAGATCATGTCAACAGCTAGGTAGCTAATAGTAATTACTTGTAACTTTCTGATGAGTAATCTACTCACTCTCAAGGTAACCTAAACATAATCAATTTTTTTCTAAGGTAATGTTAGAACAATTGAAAAACATACTTACATGTATTAGATGGGCAAAGGGTGCTGTGCTGAGCTGTGAAATGTCTGACACAAGCACAATTCACAGTTCCCACCAAACGCTGTAGTAAATGCATGCGGGTCGTTTCTGACCCATGTGTGTAAACTTGATGTAGAATTACAAAAGCTGTGCTTGTTCATAACTTAAGAAAGGAAAAATAAAAATGATGATTTGGGCTAAACAAAAACAAGATCTCTCATCTCATTATCTCTAGCCACTTTATCCTTCTACAGGGTCGCAGGCAAGCTGGAGCCTATCCCAGCTGACTACGGGCGAAAGGCGGGGTACACCCTGGACAAGTCGCCAGGTCATCACAGGGCTGACACATAGACAACCATTCACACTCACATTCACACCTACGGTCAATTTTAGAGTCACCAGTTAACCTAACCTGCATGTCTTTGGGCTGTGGGGGAAACCGGAGCACCCGGAGGAAACCCACGCGGACACGGGGAGAACATGCAAACTCCACACAGAAAGGCCCTCACCGGCCACGGGGCTCGAACCCAGGACCTTCTTGCTGTGAGGCGACAGCGCTAACCACTACACCACCGTGCCGCCCCAAAAACAAGATATTTACTGTATATTTGGAAAAGTAAATGACAAAATGAATTTATTTCAAAAGTATATCATAGAAACACTCAGCCATACATGAAATAACCTGGAAAATGAATGCAGGTCGTTTTTGACCCATGTTGTGCATTAGAAGGGTAGTGATACAAAAAGGGTTTTTATTCAAAAAGTAAGAAAGGAAAAAATAAAAAAGGATGTATGATGATCAAAAACAAGTTAATTGAGGAATACCTTGAATACTGAATGATGGAATTAATTTATTGAATGAATGAATGAATGAATGAATGAATGAATTTATTTATTTCGAACATGTATAAAAATGTATGTAACTATTTGTACATACAAAAGAAAGAAAATGAAAAAAGTGACAAAAAAGAATAAATAAAATAACATAAAGAGCTAAGACATTACAATACACCGCACATTGTTCGAAAAAGGAGTGGGAAGAAGTACAATACTTTTTTTTAATTTCCCACCCCTTTTTAACTACCCCGAAATCCAAACTACATTAATACACCTATAAAAATATATACCATATATACACTTCATGATTATCCATATAAATATATAATTACAAAAATAAATATATACTACATACCATATCCATATATATATATATATATATATATATATATACACATATACATACACATATACATACACACACACATATATACATATACATATATTTACATACACACACACACACACACACACATATATATATATATATATATATATATATATATATATATATATATATATATACAACCCCGATTCCAAAAAAGTTGGGACAAAGAACAAATTGTAAATAAAAACAGAATGCAATAATTTACAAATCTCAAAAACTGATATTGTATTCACAGTAGAACATAGACAACATATCAAATGTCGAAAGTGAGACATTTTGAAATTTCATGCCAAATATTGGCTCATTTGAAATTTCATGACAGCAACACATCTCAAAAAAGTTGGGACAGGGGCAATAAGAGGCTGAAAAAGTTAAAGGTACAAAAAAGGAACAGCTGGAGGACCAAACTGCAACTCATTAGGTCAATTGGCAATAGGTCATTAACATGACTGGGTATAAAAAGGGCATCTTGGAGTGGCAGCGGCTCTCAGAAGTAAAGATAGGAAGAGGATCACCAATCCCCCTAATTCTGCGCCGACAAATAGTGGAGCAGTATCAGAAAGGAGTTCGACAGTGTAAAATTGCAAAGAGTTTGAACATATCATCATCTACAGTGCATAATATCATCAAAAGATTGAGAGAATCGGGAAGAATCTCTGTGCGTAAGGGTCAAGGCCGGAAAACCATACTGGGTGCCCGTGATCTTTGGGCCCTTAGATGGCACTGCATCACATACAGGCATGCTTCTGTACTGGAAATCACAAAGTGGGCTCAGGAATATTTCCAGAGAACATTATCTGTGAACACAATTCACCGTGCCATCCACCGTTGCCAGCTAAAACTCTATAGTTCAAAGAAGAAGCCATATCTAAACATGATCCAGAAGCACAGATGTCTTCTCTGGGCCAAGGCTCATTTAAAATGGACTGTGGCAAAGTGGAAAACTGTTCTGTGGTCAGACGAATCAAAATTTGAAGTTCTTTATGGAAATCAGGGACGCCGTGTCATTCGGACTAAAGAGGAGAAGGACGACCTGAGTTGTTATCAGCGCTCAGTTCAGAAGTCTGCATCTCTGATGGTATGGGGTTGCATTAGTGCGTGTGGCATGGGCAGCTTACACATCTGGAAAGACACCATCAATGCTGAAAGGTATATCCAGGTTCTAGAGCAACATGTGCTCCCATCCAGACGACGTCTCTTTTAGGGAAGACCTTGCATTTTCCAACATGACAATGCCAAACCACATACTGCATCAATTACAGCATCATGGCTGCGTAGAAGAAGGGTCCGGGTACTGAACTGGCCAGCCTGCAGTCCAGATCTTTCACCCATAGAAAACATTTGGCGCATCATAAAACGGAAGATATGACAAAAAAGACCTTAGACAGTTGAGCAACTAGAATCCTACATTAGACTAGAATGGGTTAACATTCCTATCCCTAAACTTGAGCAACTTGTCTCGTCAGTCCCCAGACGTTTACAGACTGTTGTAAAGAGAAAAGGGGATGTCTCACAGTGGTAAACATGGCCTTGTCCCAACTTTTTTGAGATGTGTTGTTGACATGAAATTTAAAATCACCTAATTTTTCTCTTTAAATGATAAATTTTCTCAGTTTAAACATTTGATATGTCATCTATGTTCTATTCTGAATAAAATATGGAATTTTGAAACTTCCACATCATTGCATTCCGTTTTTATTTACAATTTGTACTTTGTCCCAACTTTTTTGGAATCGGGGTTGTACACACATACACATATACATACATACACACATACACATACACTTCATAAATATCTATATAAATATTTAGTTACAAAATTAAATATATACTTCATTCCATATATACACTTCATAAATATCTATATAAATATATAATTACAAAAATATATATATACTTTATACCATATATACACTTCATAAATATCTATATAAATATATAATTACAAAAATAAATATCTACTACATACCTATCCCTGTAAATATGAAGATATCTATCCCCATAAATAAATATATACCATATACTAAGTTAGTTCTAATATAACAATCAACCCTATTCTATTTATCCCTCATCATCCTCCATTAACATACTTCCTCTTCAATATACTTGTTTAAAAATATTTTTTTGTACCTTTTTTTAAACAGATTTATATTTGCACTTTGTTTTATTTCTGTCTCCAGTCTGTTCCATAAAGTCACCCCACAGCTCGATACGCACATGCTTTTCATATTTGTTCGAACCTTTGGTTTTTTAAAATTTAGGTCTCCCCTTAGATTATATTCCCCCTCTCTCTCACTAAACATTCCTTGTATATTTTTCGGCAATGGATTATTTCTTGCTTTGTACATTATTTGTGCTGTTCTGAATTTGACCAGATCCATAAATTTCAACATGTGTGATTTTATGAATAGTGAGTTTGTGTGTTCTCTGTATCCTGTTTTGTTTATTGTCCTTATTGCTCTTTTCTGTATTGTACATATCGGCTGCAGAGTGGTTTTGTAGGTGTTTCCCCAGACTTTGACCCATGTTTTGCATCAAAGGGTTAAAAGAAATTTTCATGCACTGACATTGTAAACTCATACAGCTGCAGCATTAAAGGCAAACAAGAAATTCCAGATTATGTTATTTTGATTCATGTTTATTTCAGTTCCTTAATTTCCTCACGTGGTGTACACGTGGTTAATGTGATTTCTGTGCCTGAACTTCACTGCACAGCATATCCATATCACGGTTGTAAGACCCTTTTTCAGCAAAGGCAGTGTGTTTATTCTGGAAATGTCTTTCGATGTTTGATTTTTTTGTTGTTTGCTAATTTCTCACCGCATACTAGGCATACCGGTAAACCAGTTTTGTCAGCAGCGAAAGCAAATGAATCTGTCCATGACGCATTAAACGTTCTATTTTTATCAGAAACTTTTCTCTTCTCAGATTTATCCATTGCTAGCTTACCGGGGTCAAAATAAGTCACTTTGTTATGACACGTCACCCCAGGGTGTCTGGCTCACCCTGCCTCGAAGCTGACGGTCGCCTCAACCTAGGGCGTAATTTTGGGTAGGGACGCTAGGGACGTGTCCCTACCAATATTCAGCTGCTACTATGTAATCACGATCAATAAAACTGATGTCCTAACCTGAGCAATGATTATATGGCACACAAAGGGTTAAATGTATGACACTGCTAATAATCCCCCCTCTAACATAGATATCATTCTCTGATTAGCTACCTGTTTCTCACTAACTTACATGGTTGGCTATCCCAGCTGTCACTTCATCTGCTGTAAAAGCAGCACACTTCCCACAGCAGCCGTGACTACCCGCCCATCAACCCCCCGTATCTCACACGTACACACCTGACCTACCCCACACACACCCCACTCTCCGTCAGCCTACAAATTGAGCTGGACTTCGATGTCCATGCATGCTTGCCCTACGACTCGCATGCTGACTTGAGTATCATGGATGACGGCCCCCCCCCCCAAGAAATGAGACATTCGTTCATTCCGTCGAGCTTTAAAAACTCAACAAAATCCTTTTGATGTATGGAAACCCTTCATAAAAGTATTGCTGCGGCTCCTTAGGCAGGTTTAGCAACGTGACAGGACGCATCAGAGCTAGGCTACTGCATAGCTGCAGAGAAAAGGAATGCTGGAACAATGTAACTTGGTGTTAGATAATATCCTCGATGAATGAATGTTAAATTTATAGACCTAATGGTTTTACAGAATGTAAGTAGTCAGATGTAGGCTACTGCATGGCCATGCAGATGTGCGACTTGCATTTCAGAATCAACAGCGTGACAGCCGCTGAGTCTGCTGCATTCACCGTTTTACAGAGACCTCTTTCTACTACTACTAGGCTAGGCTAGATACAACAAATCCATGGTCCTTTACTGCCACCTACAGACGAATATTGGTAACTGCAGCATGTTTGGTTCTTTCAAATAGGAGCAACCAGTGTAAACTAATTTGCTTGTGTTTATGTATCAGTAACCAACACATTTACATCTCATTTATGTGTACTTACATGTTGTAGTTATGTGTTTCAATGTTCTTGATGTATGTTAATTGACAGTATGTTGCACTTTTGCAGCCCTTAACATCCTGCATGAGTAAAGCTGAGAACTCTGAAGTTGCCTCCTTGACTTTCATTACATGACGTTACATTACATTACATTTAGCTGACGCTTTTATCCAAAGAGACTTACTGTTACTATTTTGGTACAGGGTATTGGTTACAGTCCCTGGCGCAATGTTGGGTTAGATGCCTTCCTCAAGGGCACTTCAGCCATGGATGGACATGTAGGGAGAGGTAAGGGTGGGATTTGAACCTGCAACCCTGGGATCCAAAGACCAACTCTAACCATTAGGCCACGGCTGCCCTCGTTAACCTATAAGATCTGCATGACATGAAATTATGATTGCTAATGGAAAAAAAAAACACCTTTCGGAAGCTCTGCCTTGGATCACTTTTGTGTCCCCACCATTGTCAAAATCAAAGTTACTCCCTTGGCCTCAGCTACGCCTGAACTTGCCGGGAACCTTCACCGGCTCGTAACAGCAGACTCAAACGAGTTCTGATAACCCAGGGGTGTGTCTTGCTAACCCCAGCCACATAGCATGTCTGTACAGCTGAGGGGTAGGTGGCAGACTAAGGGATCGCGGGGCGACCACCACGCCGCTCCCTCCTCACACCATATTCGGGTGGCACGCGCAGGTCTTATGCCACCACGCGGCCGATTCAAATGGCATTTCGTAACAACTTGTCTGGCGGCAACAGGTGTCACATACAGGACGTGATGCATATTTTGATTGAGAAAATATTAAAACAAGTTGTATTTTAATGTCACAAGAACACTTCAATCTCCAAAGATAGAATTATTACAACAAAAAAAACTAAAGAAATAAAATAAAAATCGATTTAAATTAAATGGCCATTATTTATTCACTTTTTTTTTTTCCAAAATGAGCTCGCCCTCTCAAAGCCACGGGAGCCACAGCAGAGGGATGAAAGAGCCGCATGCGGCTCCGGAGCCGCAGGTTGCCAACCTCTGGTCTAGACCTACCCAGGCTGTATACTGTCTAGCCTGGGGTTAGCTGTTTGAGTTCTCTATTTTCCGTACTTTGTATGGTTGGTTTGTTTCCTTGGCTGTTTGCTGAGTAGTGGTACTTCAACAGAATATTACACAAAGTATTATTATGTCAGTAGGTGTGAATGTGAGTGTGAATGGTTGTCTGTGTCTATGTGTCAGCCCTGTGATGACCTGGCGACTTGTCCAGGGTGTACCCCGCTTTTTGCCCGTAGTCAGCTGGGATAGGCTCCAGCTTGCCTGCGACCCTGTAGAAGGGTAAAGCAGTTAGAGATAATGAGAATGAGATTATTATGTCACTTGTTCAGTTGGCACTTGAACTTCCTTGTCTAGAGGTTCAGCACTTAGTGTACCTGACTTTTGCATCGCTCTGGATGAGAGTGTCTGTTAAATGCCATGTAATGTAATGTAATCTTCTTTGATCTCATTTTTAAAAGGGTGCAAATCAGGCGATGAGGAGAGGGATACAAATAATTTGCAAAACAACATTTGATGTACCATAGAATGCTGTGAAGGCCAGAATCAACAAATGGAGAAAATGGGGCACCACAATGACATTACCCAGAACAGGACCTCCCTCCCTCCAAAACTGATGAAGAGACAAGATGAAACTTCTCAAAGAAGCTGCCAAGAGACTAATGGAAACATTAAAGGAGCTGCAGGAATATCTGACAAAAGCTGGTCACTCCCTGCATGTGACAACAGTCTCTCATATTCTTCACGTATCTGGATAGTGGGGTAGGGTGGCTAAACAGAAGGTCTTTCTCATGAAGAAAAAAAAACATTGACAACTGCCTAAATCTTGCCAAATCATACATACAGTCACACCAAAGCATGTGAAAGAATGCCCAAAAATGCTCAGAAAGCCCAAGGTATGGTGTTTGGCACAGAAAAGACAGCATATCACCCAAAGAACATCATACTGTGAAGCATGGTGGTGGAAGCATCATGCTGTGGGGCTGCTTCTATTCAGCTGGGACTGGAGCTCTGTTACTGCTAGACTTTTTCACCTCCTTGCATGATAACGACCCAAAGCACAAATCCAAATCAACAAAGGAATGGCTTCAAAAGAAGACTGACATTTCCAGTCAGTGTCCAGATCTAAATCCTATTGAATACCTGCGGAATAACTTGAAGAGGATTGTGCACAGGAGCCCCCTCAATATGTGATTGATCTGGAGAATTTCTGCAAAGAAGAGTGGAATAAAATTGCCAAATCAAGATGTGCTAAGCAGACTTACCCGGATAGACCAAGTGCTGTATTACAGGCAAAAAGTGCTTCAACAAAAATATTTAAGGCACAGCTTTTCCACCAAATTGTTTATCTTTGTTTTTCAATTGAATTTTGTTGGTTGCTATATCACATTAAAAGTGAAAAAATATCTTATTTATTTATACATACACATCAGAAATACCTGCAATTTTAATATGGGTGTGTAGGACTTTTATATCCACTGAAAATTTGTGCTGCTATGTGTACTTAACATAACTTTTTATCATGTCTGCATTAATGTCAGGTACGAGGGAGGAGGCAGATGCAAGTGCAGAGTATATAACCCCGATTCCAAAAAAGTTGGGACAAAGTACAAATTGTAAATAAAAACGGAATGCAATAATTTACAAATCTCAAAAACTGATATTGTATTCATAATAGAACATAGACAACATATCAAATGTCGAAAGTGAAACATTTTGAAATTTCATGCCAAATATTGGCTCATTTGAAATTTCATGACAGCAACACATCTCAAAAAAGTTGGGACGGGGCAATAAGAGGCTGGAAAAGTTAAAGGTACAAAAAAGGAACAGCTGGAGGACCAAATTGCAACTCATTAGGTCAATTGGCAATAGGTCATTAACATGACTGGGTATAAAAAGAGCATCTTGGCGTGGCAGCGGCTCTCAGAAGTAAAGATGAGAAGAGGATCACCAATCCCCCTAATTCTGCACCGACAAATAGTGGAGCAATATCAGAAAGGAGTTTGACAGTGTAAAATTGCAAAGAGTTTGAACATATCATCATCTACAATGCATAATATCATCAAAAGATTCAGAGAATCTGGAAGAATCTCTGTGCGTAAGGGTCAAGGCCGGAAAACCATACTGGGTGCCCATGATCTTCGGGCCCTTAGACGGCACTGCATCACATACAAGCATGCTTCTGTATTGGAAATCACAAAATGGGCTCAGGAATATTTCCAGAGAACATTATCTGTGAACACAATTCACCGTGCCATCCGCCGTTGCCAGCTAAAACTCTATAGTTCAAAGAAGAAGCCGTATCTAAACATGATCCAGAAGCGCAGACGTCTTCTCTGGGCCAAGGCTCATTTAAAATGGACTGTGGCAAAGTGGAAAACTGTTCTGTGGTCAGACGAATCAAAATTTGAAGTTCTTTATGGAAATCAGGGACGCCGTGTCATTCGGACTAAAGAGGAGAAGGACGACCTGAGTTGTTATCAGCGCTCAGTTCAGAAGTCTGCATCTCTGATGGTATGGGGTTGCATTAGTGCGTGTGGCATGGGCAGCTTACACATCTGGAAAGACACCATCAATGCTGAAAGGTATATCCAGGTTCTAGAGCAACATATGCTCCCATCCAGACGACGTCTCTTTCAGGGAAGACCTTGCATTTTCCAACATGACAATGCCAAACCACATACTGCATCAATTACAGCATCATGGCTGCGTAGAAGAAGGGTCCGGGTACTGAACTGGCCAGCCTGCAGTCCAGATCTTTCACCCATAGAAAACATTTGGCGCATCATAAAACGGAAGATACGACAAAAAAGACCTAAGACAGTTGAACAACTAGAATCCTACATTAGACAAGAATGGGTTAACATTCCTATCCCTAAACTTGAGCAACTTGTCTCGTCAGTCCCCAGATGTTTACAGACTGTTGTAAAGAGAAAAGGGGATGTCTCACAGTGGTAAACATGGCCTTGTCCCAACTTTTTTGGGATGTGTTGTTGTCATGAAATTTAAAGTCACCTAATTTTTCTCTTTAAATGATACATTTTCTCAGTTTAAACATTTGATGTGTCATCTATGTTCTATTCTGAATAAAATATGGAATTTTGAAACTTCCACATCATTGCATTCCGTTTTTATTTACAATTTGTACTTTGTCCCAACTTTTTTGGAATCGGGGTTGTATTTAATAATAAAGTGCAAATATACACAGGCAAACAGTCCAAATTGGCAGGCTAAATCCAAAAGGTGAAACATGCAAAGGGTCGGGTGAGGTGCAAACAGGATATCGGAGGCAAAGCAAAAACGAGAAACAGGTACAGGAATCAGGAAACCAGAAACAGGAAACAAGGCTCGGTAATCCGTACTGATGTAGCGTAATACTTCACAGTGATACTGCAGCTGAACAGTGCACATATAGTTCCTTAATTAAGTTCAAGTGCGCATCATTTACGGCACACGTGCTGGAGTCCACTTGACGCGCACACAGCCCAGGGCACTCCTTCAGGTGCACGCACCACAGCACACAGGACCGACAGACCCCCCCCCCAAAGAGCTCCCTCCGTGAGCAAAAATCCATCCTACTTGGCTCCAGTGAGGGCTCGGGTTCAGGCTCAGGACAAAACTTGGACTCCTGACTTGCACTGGTTTCAAGCTCTGGAGATGGCTCAGGCTTGAGCTCTGGAGATGACTCTGGCTCTGGACTGGACTTGGGCTCTGGGCAGGAATCACTCAGACTCTGGACTTGACTTGGGTCCTGGACTTGGCTTGGATTCAGGACTGAAAGTGGGCTCGAGCTCTGGGCTGGACTTGAGCTCTGGAGATGGCTTGAGCTCTGGACTGGACTTGGGCTCGAGCTATGGAGATGACTCTGGCTCAGGACTGGACTTGGGCTCGAGCTGTGGAGATGACCTGAACTCTGGATTAGTCACGGGCACTGGAAATAACTTGGGCTCTGGGCAGGAGGCAGGCTCAGACTCTGGACTTGACTTGGACCTGGCTCGGATTCAGGACTGAACATTAGTTCGAACTCAGGACTTGACTTGGACTCAAGGACTGGGCTCTATGTCTTCAATTTCCTTTTATTGTCATTGCACAATGTACAACAAAATTCTATTCTTTTAGTGGATCATATAAAAAAAGACATAAAAACATAAATAGGTCATAAAAAACAAAGACATAAAAACACATCAAGGATAATAAAAAAACACTGCAAGACGATAAAAGGTGAATAAAGTGCATATTACACACATATTGCACATTCAAAGACATATTGCACACTCCAAAAGATCAGTTCTAAGAGTTTAGTTCTCGAATAGCACTTGGATAAAAAACTGTTCTTAAGTCTGGAGGTGCAAGTTTTTAAGGACCTGAAGTACCTCCCAGAGGGAAACAGAATGAAAAAATGGTGACCAGGGTGTGATAAGTCTCTAATGATGTTGGTTGCATGGCAGAGGCACCGTGTCCTGTAAATGTCCTGTAATGTTTGTAACGGAGTTCCAATAGTTTTCTGTCTTGCTGTGATTACTCTCTGCAGGGCTTTCTTGTCAGCTGCTGTGCAGCTCACAAACCACACCAGCATGCCATAGGTGAGAATACTTTCGATAGAACAGCGACAGAATGAAAGAAGCAGCTGATATGTCCAGTCTTTTCAATGTCCGAAGGAAATACAGTCGCTGCTGTGCTTTCTTCACCAGGGCAGTGATATCTGTAGTCCATGTGAGGTCTTGTGTGATGTGTGTGACCAGAAATTTAAATGAGGACACTCCCTCAACTGCACTACCCCTAATGTATAGGGGAGCAGGGCCTTCACATGGTCTCCTGAAATCAATGATCATCTCCTTGGTTTTGGAGATGTTAAGTGCCACGTTGTTCATGGAGCACCAGTCTGTTAGTCTGCGAACCTCATCCCTGTATGCGGATTCATCACCATTGTGTATCAGGCCAACTACAGTAGTGTCATCTGCAAATTTAATGATGGTATTTGTGCTATAGGTTAGAATGCAGTCATGTGTATAAAGGGAAAATGGGAGAGAACTCAGCAAGCACCCTTGCGGGGACCCAGTGTTTATTGTCAAATGCCTCTTTTCCACCAAATCAGTTCCAGGGCTGGTTCGGGGCCAGTGCTGGTGCTGGTTCACAACTCGTTCAACTCGCGAGCCAGCTGAGAACCAGTTTGCTTTTCCATAGCTCGCGGTGCTAAGGGAAGACACGTCATTATGTCGCTGTATACGTCAGTTATGTCGCTGTATACGTCAGTTACGTCGCTACGTTTGCATAAACC
The DNA here is from genome assembly GCF_027579695.1 of Neoarius graeffei. Taxonomy (NCBI): domain Eukaryota; kingdom Metazoa; phylum Chordata; class Actinopteri; order Siluriformes; family Ariidae; genus Neoarius; species Neoarius graeffei. Next base: position 34,284,310 of record NC_083585.1, on the reverse strand, counting down.
TTGGCGCGAATATCGAAGCAAAAACAACACGGAAGAAGCAGCAGCAGCAACAATAATAATAATAATAATAATAATAATAATAATAATAATAATAATAATGGATGACTTCGCGTTTGTACAGCTGCTGCTTCTCGTCGCTTAAAAATGGTGATCTTTCGCGGTCTTGTTAGGGGTCATCCATAATTTTCATCATTATCATGAGTCTACGAAGAGTAGACTTCTGAGCAACCCCCTCCCTCCCCCCAAAAGTGTACATTAGTGGACAAAAAAAATGATGGGTCTACGTGGAATAGGAATTCAAAATAAAACCATTTCTTGTCTCGTCTCATCTTCTTCCGCTTATCCGGGGCCGGGTCGCGGAGGCAGCAGTCTAAGCATGGAAGCCCAAACTTCCCTTTCCCCAGACACCTTGGCCAGCTCCTCGGGAAGAATACCGAGGCGTTCCCAGGCCAGCCGAGAGACATAGTCCCTCCAGCGTGTCCTGGGTCTTCCCCGGGGCCTCCTCCCGGGGGGACATGCCTGGAACACCTCCCCAGGGAGGCGTCCAGGAGGCATCCGAAAAAGATGCCCGAGCCACCTCAGCTGGTTCCTCTCGATGTGGAGGAGCAGCAGCTCTACTCCGAGCTCCTCCCGAGTGACTGTGCTTCTCACCCTATTTCTAAGGGAGCGCCCAGCCACCCTGCGAACGAAACTCATTTCAGCCGCTTGTAGCCGCGATCTTGTTCTTTCTGTCATTACCCAAAGCTCATGACCATAGGTGAGAGTCGGAACGTAGATCGACCGGTAAATTGAGAGCTTCGCCTTTTGGCTCAGCTCCTTCTTCACCACGATGGACCGGTAAAGCAACCGCATCACTGCGGAGGCTGCACCGATCCGCCTGTCGATCTCACGCTCCATCCTTCCCTCACTCGTGAACAAGATCCCGAGATACTTAAACTCCTCCACTTGAGGCAGGACTTCTCCACCAACCTGGAGAGGGCAAGCCACCCTTTTCCGGTAAAGAACCATGGCCTCGGACTTGGAGGTGCTGATTCTCATCCCAGCCGCTTCACACTCAACTGCAAACCGCCCCAGTGCATGCTGAAGGTCCTGGTTTGAAGAAGCCAACAGGACAACATCATCCGCAAAAAGCAGAGATGAAATCCTGTGGTTCCCAAACAGGATTCCTTCCGGCCCCTGGCTGCGCCTAGAAATTCTGTCCATAAAAATTATGAACAGAACCGGTGACAAAGGGCAGCCCTGCCGGAGTCCAACATGCACTGGGAACAGGTCTGACTTACTGCCGGCAATGCGAACCAGACTCCTGCTCCGTTCGTACAGGGACCGGACAGCCCTTAGCAAAGAGCCCCGAACCCCATACTCCCGAAGCCATTTCTTGTATTACTTTTTATTAAAATCGGATGACAGGACAATACAAAGATTCACAAGAGAAGAAAAGAAGACACAAGACGGGTCCAGAAGTTTTCATAGAAAACAGGCGATTCATTTTTCAGTCCCCCCAGGATTTTGCGGGCCTTTTTTGTGATTGTTGCGGGCTAAAATGTCTGATGTTGCGGGGTTTTTTCCAAAAAATTGCGATGAAAGTTGCGGTGTTTTTTAGGTTTTTTTTGTGATTACATTGCGGGAGGAAGTGAAAGTTGCGAGAAATTGTTGCAATTTTCTCTTTTTGTGATTAAAATTGAGTGATATGTTAAATATTAAGTTATTACTGAAAAACTATTGATTAAAAAAACAAATACACTGAGAAATGGTCCTATAAACATCTTTACCAATATAAAAGATTACCAGGACTACAAAAATGCAGAAAAATAGGCTTTACTTATCCAAATGCACCTGTTGGTTCAAAAGTTAAAGTGCACAGAACCTCACAGCACAACATGAAGTTACCTTAAAATATAATATAAATGCCTCAGCTTTCATGCAAGAAAAACAACTATTAATACTAGTACTGTGTGCAGGCAGTCTCTCTTGAAGACTAAATTAAACAATAATTATAAACTAATAAAATAAATGGCTCAGGCTTCATAGAAGAAAAAAACAATTTGAACAGAATCTCACAGTATGATGCTGAAGCTGCCTAAACAATGGAAAATAAAATACCATTTTGGCAAAAATGTTGGCATCCATTAATTTCTTGTATTAAGTAAAAAAATAATGTAAAGTGCACACAGTCCTTCACTGTAAACATAACACACTTTCAGTAACAGAATTTAAGCCTATATAAACACTGACTCGCACTGTGCTGCTTCTCTTGAATGTATACACGGAAGTAAGGCGGAAGGTAGTTTGTCGACGTCACCTCAAGACGACGCCAACGATTGGTCAAATTTGTGGGAAAGTTGCAGTAATTGGATATAATTGCAACACCGCCCTGAATTCGTGGGGATTGGTTGAATTTGCATATCGCAACATCCTGGAGGGTCTGATTTTTGAAAATTAGGAACTGTCTTTTTAAGGGGAGCTGTTGCCTTTTGGATTGGAAACGTATGTTTTTGATTCTTTCCAAGCAGCCTGTCCTGCCCTAACTGCCTCCTGCTGCTTCTCAGATGAATGCAGGAAACAATAAATGTTTAAAAACTGCTCGTACTTGTTTGAAGGAGTCTTGTGAATAGCGGTATTTCTGCTATTCACAAATTTGTAAATGCGGTCAAAATCTGGGTCAGCCATTGTTGTTGTATTGAAGAAAGAAAGCGTGTAGAGCTAGCTGGCAACACCGATGTGGCGCTAAATTTTTAACATGGCGGCCGCCGATTCGCACATTGACGGATCATCATTTTTTCATTTTTAAAAAGTGTACGCCTGGTCATTTACCCCCTCCCCCCCGCGTACGGTTTGTATGCTCGTGATAATAATGAAAATTATGGATGACCCCTTATTGTTGTTGGGCTTAACAACTCCCCCCCGCTGCTGTAAGCGGTTCTTTCCTCTGGCCCAGCAGAGAGTTGGTGCTAGCCTCTAACCGTTTTTTCTGGCCCCAGAGCCAGTTCTTTGTCAGTGGAAACAGAAAACCCGGTTCCAAACTAAGCACTGGCCCCGAACCAGCCCTGGAACTGCTTTGGTGGAAAAGGGGCATAAGAGGAGGAGCGATAAGTCCCCATCCTGACAACCTGAGAACGGTCAGTTAAAACGTCTCTGATCCAGTTGCACATGTGCTGATTCACAACCAGGTCCAGCAGTTTGTTCTCCATTCTGCTGGGTATGATTGTGTTAAATACTGAACTAAAGTCCAGAAACAGCATCCTCACATATGTTTTAGGGTGTTCGAGATGGGATAGAGCGGTATGTAGTGCTGTATTAATGGCATCTTCCGTTGACCTGTTTGCTCTATATGTGAACTGGTGCTTGTTCAGGGTGGGTGGGAGTGCTGCTTTGATATAACTCAAGACCAGCTTCTCAAAACACTTCATAACAGTGGGGGTAAGAGCAAGTGGTCTGAAGTCATTTAGGCTGCTAATATGTCTTCTTAGGTATGGGCATAATAGTGGCAGACTTCAGGCATTTCGGGACAGTGCATAGAGACAGGGAGAGATTGAAGATTTTACAGAATACCTCTGCCAGTTGGTCTGCGCAGTCTCTGAGTGCTCTCCCTGATATGCCATCGGGACCAGCAGCTTTCCTGGTGTTCATGCCATGGAACACTCTCCTGCCATCATCAGTACTGACATTCAGTGTTGGGCTGACCAATGTTGGTATCAGCTTCTTCCTAGTCTCTGCATCATCCACCTCAAATCGAGCAAAGAAATGACTCAGGTCCTCTACAAGAGAATCACTGCTGCTTGTTGTTGTATTATCTCTGCCTTTGTACTTGGTGAGGTTCTGAGTGCCTTGCCATGTCCGCTGTGGGTCTCAATCATTGAAGTATCCCTCTATCCTCTGCCTGTAGTCTGCCTTGGCCCTCCTGATAGCTCTCTTGAGGTTGGTCCTGGCAGTGCTGTAGAGATTATTGTTCCCAGATCTAAAGGCAGAGATGTGCTCCAGCAATAGATGCTTGACGTCCTTTGTCATCCACGGTTTGTTGTTTGGGAAGGTCCTGATACGTATGTCCACTGTAACACAGTCGACACAGTACTTAACGTAAAACAGGACAGTGGATGTGTAGTCGTCAGTATCTTGTTGTGCAAATAAGTCCCAACATGTGCACCCAAAGCAGTCCTGAAGTTGAGATTAAGCCCCCTCAGGCCACGTCTTTATGATTCTCACACTAGGTTTTGATGTACTAATGAGAGGTTTGTATACTGGCGTGAGAAACAGGGACAGGTGGTCAGACAGGCCTAAGTGGGGGAGAGAGGAGACTTTATATCCATCCCTAACATTGGTGTAGACATGAGCCAGTGTGTCTGAACCTCTCGTAGGACAGTTCACATGCTGGTGCAATTTAGGGAGGACAGCAGGTTTGCTTGATTAAAGTCCCCAGCTATTATAAAAATCCCATCTGGATGAGCAGTCTGTGATATACTAATGGCAGTTAGCAGTATGTCCAGTGCCAACACAGTGTTAGCACTCAGTGGTATGTATACAGCCATCATGATAACCACTGTAAACTCATCTCACTGTGATGTACTTGACATCTGCTGAACAATGTGTATCGGTGATGGTTGCATTTGTACACCACTGGTTGTTGGTGTATATGCACAGTCCCCCTCCTTTGCTCTTACCGGAGTTGCTTGTCCTATCAGCCTGGTGCACTGTGCAGCCTGCTAACTGAATAGCCTCATTGGGAATCCCAGTGTGAAGCCAGATCTCAGTGATGAACATTACTAAGCAGTCCCGTACAGTACTTCCCTCTGTGCCGTGGTGATCAGCTCCAGTTCGTCCATCTTATTGCTGAGAGATCTGGTGTTTGTGAGGTAGATGCTGGGCAGAGTGGGCTTGAACAGAGCTCACCTTAGCCTAGTTAGCACACCAGCTCGGCAGCCCCGCTTCTGTCTCCTTTCCCTGTGCCGCCTCCTGCATCTGCCTCTCAGTATAGTGATCCACTGGGATCCCGGCAGTTGTATGATCTCCTGCAGGATCTGGTCGCATTGAAAGTTCACGGTAAAGCCTAATGCACTACATGCCGTTCCAATCTTTAAAAGATATTCTCGGCTGTATGTGATTTTGCTAACCGACACACTAACAAACAACAACATAACAGAGCAAAGCAGCTGCATACATGCACGCCTGTGTACGTGTGCGCACATCAAACTCTGGACTTGACTTGTACTCAGAACTAAACTAAGGCATGGGCTTGAGCTGTCAGCACATTGCTATGGTCCTGGCCGGGCGGCGGGACGCCGCTGCCTGCATAGATGGGGGGTGGCGGGACGACGCCTTCATAACCAGCTGAGGCAGAGGTTGCTCCGTCATCCTCTGACACAGGTTCTGGAACAGGTTCTGGCACTGGCCTTGACTCTGGCACTAGCACTGGTTCTGGAGCAAACACTGGTGCTGACTCTGGTGCTGGCACTGGTTCTGGAGCTGGTGTTGGCTCTAGAACAGATGCTGGCATTGGCTCTGGCACTGGAACTGGTGCTGGCTCTGTCTTGGGTTCAGGTGCTGGCTCTGATGCAAGCTGTGGAACTGACTGTAGAACAGGCAGTGGGATTGGTTCTGGACTGATGGCCTTTAGGAGGCGCTCTAGAGCAATGGCCTCCTCTGCTGCCGCTGCGTCGGCCTCAGGTGTGATAGCCCCCGCCACAAAAATTTTATGGGAGTTCTTCTCTAAGGACTCATAAATAAACCAGAGCATTACCTGAAAATCCTGTGAGCTCTGAAGGCATGGGTGCGCAAATCTCATGAGGCACTCAGCCCATTGGCATGCTCGTCCAGTCAGCCAGGAAATCATGAATGTAACCCAAATGGGTTCTGGAGGCTTAGGTTCCTCAAGGTCCACATAAAAGGTGCCACACTGAATGCTGAATCCACATGGATGATACTCTCCATCGTAGGGTGTAGGACTGTAAACGCCAGTATGCTGCCGGAAAAACAAGGCGAGGGGCCGAGATGCAGGAACCCGGTAGATGCGGAAATGGCAAACTGTAATACTTCTGCTACATCCATTTCTTGGCAAAGTTTTCTGTCAGGTACGAGAGAGGAGGCGGATGTAAGTGCAGAGTATATTTAATAATAAAGTGCAAACACACACAGGCAAACAGTCCAAATCAGCAGGCTAAATCCAAAACATTAAACAGGCAAAGGGTCAGGCGAGGCACAAACAGGATATCACAGGCAAAGCGAGAACGAGAAACAGCTACAGGAAACAGGAAATCAGAAACAGGAAACAAGGCTCAGTAATGCGTACTGACGTAGCGTGATACTTCGCAGTGATACTGCATCTGAACAGTCCTTAAATAGGTCCACATATAGCTCCTTAATTAAGTTCAGGTGCGCGTCGTTAACAGCGCGCGTGCTGGAGTCTGCTCGACGCACGCACAGCCCGGGACGTGCCTTCAGGTGCACGTGCCACAGCATGCAGGACTGACAGTTAATTATATAAGTACATTGTAGTTACTCCCTAGATTTATCTTTGGATTTATATGTATCTTTTTCAGATATACACTCGCTGGGCACTTTAATAGGAACAACGGGTCCTCTTGCTCATTCATGCAATTATCCAGTCAGTGAGTCATGTAGCAGTGGCACAATGCATAAACCCATACATGTACACTCCTCAACAGATAGGGTTGCCACCATTCAGAAATGAAAAAAAAGAGATGCCCACCACGGCTCCTTGGGGCCATGACCACCACAGGCACGACTCCCATGGGGTGGGGTGCCCACAGCAGTGGTATGTTTTATTTTGTAGGTGTTTTTAGTAAAGGGGTGATCAAGAAAGCAATTACTCATATTTAAAGCTTGAAATGCTTTATTGCCAATGCTGTAAAAATGTATAATGTACAAGTGGGCAACAATGAACTTTTAACCCTTTGATGCAAAACATATGCACACCCCTTCTAATGCACAACATGGGTCAAAAATGACCCGCATTCATTTTCCAGGTTATTTCATGCTGACTGAGTTTTTCTTTGCTCTGTCTTTTGAAATCAATTTATTTTATGATTGAATATTCCAAGTATTCTTTAAATATATCGTTTTTAATTACCACAAATCATTAAATTAATTTTTTCTTTCCTACTTTATGAATAAAAATACTTTTTATATTACTACACATGGGTCATCCAAGTGTGATTTAAAATTAAATGTCTTAATACTATAATAATAATTTATTTCAAGTAATTACTTTAGCAGTGAATGGGGCCAGTTATTTATTTATTTATTAACTATGTCGTTAGCTAAGCCAACTACAATAAAATTAGCTAACTAAAGTAGAATATGTCAACAGCTCGGTAGCTAATAGTAATTACTTGTAACTTTCTGACAAGTAATCTACTCACTCTCAAGGTGACCTAAACATAATCCATTTTTTTCTAAGGTAATGTTAGAACAATTGAAAAACATTACTTCCATGTATGAGATGGGCAAAGGGTGCTGTGCTGAGCTGTGAAATGTCTGACACAAGCACAATTCACAGTTCCCACCAAACGCTGGAGTAAATGCATGCGGGTCGTTTCTGACCCATGTGTGTAAACTTGATTTAGAATTACAAAAGCTGTGCTTGTTCATAACTTAAGAAAGGAAAAATAAAACTGATGATTTGTGCAAAACAAAAACAAGATATTTACTGCATATTTGGAAAAGTAAATGACAAAATGAATTTATTTCAAAAGTATATCATAGAAACACTCAGCCATACATGAAATAACCTGGAAAATGAATGCAGGTCGTTTTTGACCCATGTTGTGCATTAGAAGGGTAGTGATACGAAAAGGGTTTTTATTCAAAAAGTAAGAAAGGAAAAAATAAAAAAGGATGTATGATGATCGAAAACAAGTTAATTGAGGAATACCTTGAATACTGAATGATGGAATTAATTTATTGCAAAGATCTCGTCTCGTCTCGTCTTCTTCCGCTTTATCCGGGACCGGGTCGCGGAGGCAGCAGTCTAAGCAGGGAAGCCCAAACTTCCCTTTCCCCAGACACCTCGGCCAGCTCCTCGGGAAGAACACCGAGGCGTTCCCAGGCCAGCCGAGAGACATAGTCCCTCCAGCGTGTCCTGGGTCTTCCCCGGGGCCTCCTCCCGGGGGGACATGCCTGGAACACCTCCCCAGGGAGGCGAAATTGCAAAGATATAGAAGATAAAAACTCAGCCGGGTCACTTTTGACCCATGTTTTGCATCAAAGGGTTAAAATATAATCTAAATATATTGAGAACTTAATATCACTGGGCGGCACAGTGGTGTAGTGGTTAGTGCTGTCGCCTCACAATAAGAAGGTTCTGGGTTCGAGCCCCGTGGCCAGCGAGGGCCTTTCTGTGTGGAGTTTGCATGTTCTCCCCGTTTCCGCGTGGGTTTCCTCCGGGTGCTCCGGTTTCCCCCACAGTCCAAAGACATGCAGGTTAGGTTAACTGGTGACTCTAAATTGACCGTAGGTGTGAATGTGAGTGTGAATGGTTGTCTGTGTCTATGTGTCAGCCCTATGATGACCTGGCGACTTGTCCAGGGTGTACCCCGCCTTTCACCCGTAGTCAGCTGGGATAGGCTCCAGCTTGCCTGCGACCCTGTAGAACAGGATAAAGCGGCTAGAGATAATGAGATGAGATGAGACTTAATATCACTGTAAATGTAAGTGCATAACTGTTCTTGGTGTAGGGACTTTGTGAACCTTCATCCAAACAGTTAAAGTAAACCACACTAATAAAATAAAATTTTTAATCTAGGAAATGTATGTATGTATTTATTTATTTGTTACTATTATAATGTGAATGCTGTGTGATAATAATAATAATAATAATAATAATAATAATAATAATAATAATAATAATAATAATGTATAATAATAATAAGAATAATCTCATCTCATTATCTGTAGCCGCTTTATCCTGTTCTACAGGGGCTCGAACCCAGACCTTCTTGCTGTGAGGCAACAGCGCTAACCACTACACCACCGTGCCGCCCCAATAATAATAATAATAATAATAATAATAATAATAATAATAATGTTGTGTGTTTTCTGATTCTCAGTGAATGTGTATAGTACGGGCAAGTACGTGGTTGGATGAGAAAGCGAGGGGGCAGGGTGAGTGTGGAAGACAGGGGTCCTGTGTGTGAGTGAGTGAGGTTTAGTGAGAGCTTGATTTGTGGATCAACTCTGTCATCCTTTTTAACACGTCCAGTCAGACGGATGAATGATCATTAATTCAAACAAACAATCAATCAAACAAACGACAATCATAACATAATGTCCCATACCGTATCACTCTCAGGAGATGATTAGGGTATAAAGAACTGTGACACTGACGCTTGTGTCTTCTGCGTTCTTACATATCTGCAGTGTTGTTCTCAGAGCATTTTTTAAGGATTTTCCACTAGGAGACAAACTGGTCTGGGCAATACAATCACAGGCCCCAGAGTCCATGCAGCTGCACCATTGCGGTATATTCTGTGACGCAAAATGGTTCACCAATCACCATACAGACAAACACACTACAGTGACTACACAGCTATCAAGAGCAATTACAAAGCACAAATGTTATGTCAAAGACACTCAAAGTTACACAGTAATGACACCGGATTCTGACATCAGCCATTTCAGTAACCAAATTTTAGTTTTGTTTTTCTTAACCAACATGATCGTGTGTATATCTTATAACATAGATCTTCATTTTCCTTGTTAAATGTATACTTACATGGTACTTGGTTAATTAATTGCAACTGATTGAACCAAATGATAAGACATAACTTGGTTTAAAATTTGGTCTCCCAGTGAAGCTGGTTTGGCATTGACTAGGAGACCAAATGTGGCTATGTAACTATGTTAAAAAATGCTCTGGTTGCTCTCCTGACGAATGCTGTCTAATGTCAGACAGCCCACCGTACGCCACTGAAAACACTCACCGACAGACTTTACAGTTTGCTCTGTAGTCGTCTCCACTCACGCTGTCCAGCCAAGGATGTGCCTCTTCCCACTCACTTCTGTATTTTTGTAAGCGTTTATGCTTTTGAGGACGTGGTGGAGTCCCAGGTGCAGCAGACATTTTTAAAAGGCCCGGGTTTTTTGAGCAGCGCCAGTGTGTGTTGTCTGTCTCTAGGCAACCGTGACAGCGCCACACACAGTGACGCAGGCAGCCAGGCACAGACTCACAGAGAGTGACACAGAGGGGAGGGGTTTGTGTCCTGGGTAGATCCCGCAACGTAGTATTTCCTGTTTTATTTTGTTCATTATTGTTAGATTTAGTGTTGATATGTGTGAGACAGACATGTGTATTGGACATTTATGAAAATACGAAACAAATCGCGTCCCGTATCGGTTCAATACGGGACACAAGATTTAATTGCCAAATAAAGGACGATTCCGTATTTTACGGGACGGGTGGCAACTCTATCAACAGATCAGAGGTCTCGTACGAGTCTTCAGTAAAATGTGCAGAGCAGAGGAGCGACCACTTCATAGTCGCCCAATGTGCCCATGAACTTCTCGCAAAACGCGTCCAAATCTTTGCAGTTTGAACATTCTTGGGCCATGAATGCAACGTAAATCCACCTTCTGTTGTGTTGCTGCACCGGCCAGCAACACATCTGCGTGGCATGGTGATAAATTAGCTCAGAATGGAGGATTGGAGTTGCAGTCAGCTCTGTGTTTTAGTATAGCGGAAATGGCGATGAGACTGATAGGCATCCTGCTGTGACGTTACGGATGTCAAGGTCATTCACTCAGACTGCTACCTATATGCATCACTTTAATCATAAAAATTACTATATTAGATTTATTGTTAATGCTTAAAACTATTCCTGTGCCACTCTTCAGGTCTCAAGGCATTTATAAACGAAAGTGAGGCCATGGCTCTGCATATATGCTTTAAGAGTTTCACTGGATCCTGGCATGATTGTTACAACAGAATGATGCTAGAAAAAAATCCAGTAAGAATAATTTCTGTGGGCTGAAACACCTTGCTGTAGAAAGGAACAAGACTCATTTAGGAAGACAGGAAGTCTATAGTACCGTCATAATTCTTTACACCCATGGTGAGCAGAGAAGCATCTCAGAACACACAACATATTGAATCTCGAGTCAGAGGGGCTACAACAGCAGATCACATCAGGTTCCACTCCTGTCAGCCAAAATCAGGAATCTGAGGCTACAGTGGGTTCAGGGACAAAGATGTGAGTCCCCAAAGATGAAAAACCCTGTTTGGTAGTAACGGATGAGACCATGGATTTTCTTTTCAAACGATATGAAGATGACACCAAGACTATATCCTGATATTGATAGAGATACTTTGAAAAGGCTTCTTGTGTGCATAAAAATGAGAAATTGTTAAAATTTCTACAGTTACAATTTGCAAACAAAGGTATCAGGAAATATGTGTGAAATGTAAAATGCAAAAATTTGAGTGTTCTTTTTTCTTAAATTACAGAAATAACTGTATGTGTATGCGTCTGTTTCATTAAATTATGCCTGCCTGTCTATCTGCCTGTTTGAGCGTGTGTGAGATGTGTTGTAAGCATGTAAAGAAAAATTTACAGAAGTCATTATATCAAAATATGGCCCTTTTTATTTTTTAATTCTGGCACCCCATACCAGAATAAATGAGAGTTACATATTAATACTGTACTGTATTAAGAATCCTAAGTACACAGTGGGCGGCACGGTGGTGTAGTGGTTAGCGCTGTCGCCTCACAGCAAGAAGGTCCTGGGTTCGAGCCCCGGGGCCGGCAAGGGCCTTCCTGTGCGGAGTTTGCATGTTCTCCCCGTGTCTGCGTGGGTTTCCTCCGGGTGCTCCGGTTTCTCCCACAGTCCAAAGACATGCAGGTTAGGTTAACTGGTGACTCTAAATTGACCGTAGGTGTGAATGTGAATGGTTGTCTGTGTCTATGTGTCAGCCCTGTGATGACCTGGCGACTTGTCCAGGGTGAACTCCGCCTTTCGCCCATAGTCAGCTGGGATAGGCTCCAGCTTGCCTGCGACCCTGTAGAACAGGATAAAGCGGCTAGAGATAATGAGATGAGATGAGAAGTACACAGTGTGTGACTGCCCTCTTGTGGCAGTGAAAAGATCATGGACATGCTTTTTAACACAAAAGACAGTGATCAGTAAAGAACTGAGCATTGCTGTTCTCCAGCAATGTGTTCTGGAAGATAATAATTTATAATAATAATTAAAATAATTATAATAATAATTATAATTTATGGGTTTACAATTAAATGAGACGGGTTTTTTTTGCTTGTATATTCATGCTGTGTATTAAAGGAACAATAAAATGTGTGTGCGTGTGTATATATATATATATATATATATATATATATATATATATATATATATATATATAAAACTTAAGGGGATACTTTCCAGACAAAAAAAGTAATAAAAACAAATACATAATGAAGTCTGCTGGGTTTTGCTGCAAAAAATAAGAAGCAAGTGTGACAGTCAAAGTCTCTAGAGGAACTGGAGCTAGGCTAGGAACTATTCCACTTTATAACTTTACTTAACTTTATAATTAATGTTTGGAAATCTAAACTATTTTTGTCCTGACTCGATAACGTAAAAGTTATAAAATAAACAAATAACAAACTATAACAAAGTTTGTCCAAAAAATAGGGTGCCTAAGACTATTGCACAGTGTTCACACACACACACACACACACACACACACACACACACACGTGTGTGTGTGTGTGTGTGTGTGTGTGTGTGCGCAGCAAAGCAGGCTGCAGTTTAAGAGACACACAGGTTACCTGATAATGTCTCCATAATAAATAGGTTACCTGATAGCGTGTGTGTGTGTGTGTGTGTGTGTGTGTGTGTGTGTGTGTGTGTAACCAGACTGAGGAGTTGTGGAGTGGATTATGAGGCATCCAGGGAAAGGGGTAAAAATCTCTGCTCTATAATATTTTGAATAGAGAGTTAAAGCTCTGAGCTTGTGCAACTGTCTGGTTTGCAATTTAGATAAGTCTCTGTCTATTGAATAAATGTAAAATGTAAACAAATTAATTTGGATAAACACGTGCTGCATGGGTCGATGTTCCTAGGGAGTATATTTTTGGGATATAAAATATTTTGAAAATAGTATATTTTACTTTCTTCCATTTGGTTGTGCCAGGAGCGCCCTCTACTGGAGAATATGGATCTGGGTGATGGTTCTTTGTTTGCATGATTCAGCCTCAAGATGGAGACTTTTATTTGTTAAGTCTAGTAATAGAAGCTGAGAGTCTTGTGATGCAGTCATCTCTATTTCTCCCATGAAAAATGAGTTAATATAACTCATTATTTACATTGAATGGTATTAAACTATATATTGCTTTATGCATAGATTATATATATGTAATGCTATAAGAAAAAAGAAGCTATAAGAATAAGCAAGGTTATTCTACAAGGATGGATATTCTACAAGGTTATTCTACAAGGCTATAATCCTTTAGAGAGTGGTGTAACAAATACTTGACACCTCCATCATTGTCTAGTTACTGTTGTGGTTTTGGCTGAAATGGAGGTTCCTGGGGTGAAACACATTGTGGTTTTGTGTCTGTTATTTTTATTACAACAACAACCTGATAATTATTCAAAACAAAGCCTATGGAGACATTATCAGGTAACCTGTGTGTCTCTTAAACTGCAGCCTGCTTTGCTGTTACTCATAAATAAACCTGGAATTTAATGCCAGATGTTGCCTAATCCATCCAGCTCCCCCTGTTCTCTCCATGGGCCACATTAACAATAGTGTTGGTGCTTTTCTGAAGGAGGGGGCAGATGG